>NC_059085.1:42492446-43116821 GCF_020497125.1 Mauremys mutica
AGCCCCCTGATCATTTTTGTTGCCCTCCACTGGACTCTCTCCAATTTGTCCACATCCTTCTTGTAGTGTGGGGCCCAAAACTGGACACAATACTCCAGATGTGGCCTCACCAGTGCCAAACAGAGGGGAATAATCACTTCCCTTGATGTGCTGGCAATGCTCCTACTAACGCAGCCCAATATGCCGTTAGCCTTCTTGGCAACGAGGGCTCACTGCTGACTCATATCCAGCTTCTCATCCACTGTAATCCCCAGGTCCTTTTCTGCAGAACTGCTGCCTAGCCAGTCGGTCCCCAGCCTGTAGCAGTGCATGGGATTCTTCCGTCCTAAGTGCAGGACTCTGCACTTGTCCTTGTTGAACCTCATCAGATTCCTTTTGGCCCAATACTCCAATTTGTCTAGGTCCCTCTGGACCCGTACCTACCCTCCAGCATATCTACCTCTCCCCGCAGCTTATTGTCATCATGAACTTGCTGAGGGTGCAATTAATCCAATCATCCAGATCATTAATGAAGATGTTAAACAAAACTGGCCCCAGGACTGACCCCTGGGGCGCTCTGCTTGATATCAGCTGCCAACTAGACATGGAGACATTGATCACTACCCGTTGAGCCCGACAATCTAGCCATACTTCTAGCCACCTTATAGTCCATCCATCAAGCCCATACTTCTTAACTTGCTGGCAAGATACTGTGGGAGACCATATCAAAAGCTTTGCTAAAGTCAAGGTATATCACGTCCACCGCTTTCCCCATAGCCACAGAGCCAGTTATCTCCTCATAGAAGGCAATCGGGTTGGTCAGGCATGACTTGCCCTTGGAGAATCCCTGTTGACTGTTCCTGATCACCTTCCTCTCCTCCAAGTGCTTCAAAATGGTTTCCTTGAGGACCTGCTCCATGATTTTTCCAGGGACCAAGATGAGGCTGACCAGTCTCCAGTTCCCCATAGTCTCCTTTTCCCCTTTTTAATATATGGGCACTGTGTTTGCCTTTTTCCAATCGTCCAGGCCCTCCCCTGATCGCCACGAGTTTTCAAAGACAATGGCCAACGGTGCTGCAATCACATCGGCCAACTCCCGCCGCACCCTCGGCAGGGCTGCCCAGAGGATTCAGGGGATCTGGGGGCCGCCGCCGATTTGCCTCCGAAGACCCAGCACTTTGGCAGCGGGTCCCGGGGCGGAAGGACTCCCCGCCGCTGAAGACCCAGAGCGGAAGAAGCTCTGGGGGCCCGGGCCCCGCGAGAGTTTTCTGGGGCCCCTGGAGCGAGTGATGCACCCCGCTCCCTCCCCCTGAAAGCAGGCCCAATCTGTCGGCCGAGGGTTATTGCCCTAAGGTTCCTGCAGGCAGAGCCGTCCCGGCTGCCCCGCCAGCATGAGCAGCCCCGTCTCCTGCGCTCCCCAGCGTGGGCCATCGCTCTGACAAAACGTTCTCGTTACAGTGGGTTGGCCTTGAGCTGGCAGGTCCTAGCAGATCCCCACACAGCCAGGCCTGTCCTTGGAGAATTAGGCACCTCCTTTCACAACTGTACTCCACAACCTTGGGCGCCCTGCGGCCTGACCCATGAACACACACCGGGCTAATCTGGCAACGGGGATGAAACTAGAGAGCTTTTGTTCCACCGCGAGACAGGCGAAGCAGCCTCCTCCCAGCATGCCTCAGCGGGGGAGGGCTCCACCCACTGGGTGCGCTCAGGAACGCGAGTCATTTCACCATGAGACGACAGAACTCCAGAACCACTGGGCCCAGGAGTTTCCATCTCACTTTGCCAGTTGTATTTAACGTTAACTATGGAGCCTTGGTTAAATCAGTTTTGCAAGGACTACATGGACCCACTTTCTTCTAGTCTGCCAATTCCAGAGGTCCCGGTCCTCTTTGTTTCCTCATTGTCATCCAACAAATAACCCTCAGTAACTACGTGTGTTAGAGATGGGCCAGACTACAATCCCAAATGCCTCCGAGGAGGAGGACCCAATCCAAATATAACAGCTGGACCCACTTCAGAATGACGCACTCCTCTGGGGATAAATGTACATCAAAAACCCAACAGCCCCTGGAGAGACAGCGTGATCTGACGGCCAGTGCACTGGACTGGGAGCCAGGAGATCTGGGTCTATTCCCAGTCTGCCAACAACCTGCTGCGTGACCTTTCCCCTCTGACCCTTTGTGTCTCTTGTCTATGTAGATGGTGAGCTCTTTGGGGGAATCTCAGGGGCCCTGATCTCAGTCTGGTGCCTCTAAGGCGACTGTAACTCAGATAAATAATAACCCCACACTAATTCTCTGCCATCAATTCAGCAGCGGCCGCTAGTGTCCTGGCTGTTGCTTCCCAGTGAGAAGCCAGTTTGGTGAGAAGAGGAAATCATTTTAATTCTTTTTTTTTTTAAATCTCTGTTTTACAAGCCTTCATTCGCTATTGTTTATGTAAACAGGTAAATTGTTTCGTATCTCAATTAAAAACATCTGCCACATAAATGAATACCAATTAACTCCTCCTGTTTTTAATTACTCTGTTAATTACACACAGGCAGCAAGGATGGCATGGGAATAGAGAAAGCGTGATGCACACGCCCTCCCCCACCCCCCCGCTCCCCACCCCACCTTGCTCTTGGCAAGGATCCGAAATATGCCCAGATAATGATGGATTAAGGTGGCTGGTGAAAACAATGGCTCGTAGCCAGCTCCGGGGATTTCGGCTCACTTCACAGCCGCTACGCGCAGGCCTCGCCTCCCGGCCAGGATCTCGCAGGAAGTGGGTTCACCTTGGAGAGCCATTCGCCTGCTGCATGCATGCTTACCCCACCAACCCGAGGCTGGCCCTGCCCACCAGAGGGCAGGTCAGGGTGGCACGCACGCCTCCCTCCTCGCCAGCCGGCTTCCCCAAGCCTGATTAAAAGGGACTTAGCTCTGGTCCCCAGGAGCCCAGTATATGGAGCAGGCTAACCTCGTCAGGTGACTCCCTGGGGGATGAGGACTAAGAGGCAACATATCTAGGAACCCCTGGCCCGGGGATTAGGTGGGAAATGGGATGCCAAGTCCGGCTGTGCTGTTGGATTGCACTGGGCGCTCTGAATTACGCTCCAGATATTGCAAACCTTGGCTGGGTCTCTGCTCCAGGAGGACCCATTGCCTCTGCATGAACCAAGGGACTCTGTAGCCAAGGGTCCTTACACCCCTACCAGGGAGAGCAAAGAGTGTCTGTGAGGGGCAGTGGAATCCCTCCTCTACAGTGCGGCTCACCCTCCCCGCGGGGACAGCACGCCCACACGGCTGGGCTAATTGTGGCTTTTAAGCCGCAGCTCTGCATTGGCCATGGGGGGTGCAGAGGGGTTGGTGCAGGAGGTCGCCCCCCTTCTCCCCAATGCATCAGCCCCACCCTGCGATCTGAGGCAGAGGGAGCAGCTGGGTAACCGTGTTCACTACCCAGGATCTGCTCACAACTGAAGGATCAGAGACACGGAGCACGCAGGCTGCTGCTAAGAAAGCCCAGAGGGGAGAATAACTGTCCTGGAGAGAGTCATCCGCAGCCCAGCAACCCCCATGGCCCAACCCTACATGTTGCTGGGCTGAAGATGTTAGACAGGCAAAGCTGGTGGATGCTTCCAGCAGGAAATGGATGCAGGACAATCACCCCAGATACTAAGCACTCAATTATTAGGGGCAGCTGGGACCACCGCATGTTCTATCGTTACATTATACCACGGAGAACAGGTCTGTGGCTCCCCCGTGAAATACACCTGCCACCTCTGCTTTGTCAGTGCGAGAGCCTGTGGGCAAGGGGGGAATGGGTGCAGCTCCGTGGCTGGTAACAGCGTCCCACCTGGAAACATCAGCTCTGAGTGTGCCCCAGCAGCAGAGAGATGCTACGGTGGAGGAGTGCAGCAGAGCTGAGGGCAGGCTGGGGTCCCCTCCGACACCCGGAGTGCGGGCCTGTGGAAGGGGGGCGGTGTCTCTGCCTGCAGCAGCAGGATGCCTGCAGAGAGAAACCACTGGGCCTTTGCCCCACAGACACAGGGGTGGTTATGGGGGCAGGGCAAAGGGGACTTGACTTTGCCCGCCCACCTCATCATCTTCATTGTGGACCAAATGCATCCCTGGTGTAATTGCACCAAAGGTGATGGGGCTGCACCAGGGATGCATTTGGCCCCAGGAAGGTGGTTTTTTAACTGCACATGGGTGTGAATTCCTCCCACTAGGCCCCTCCTTCCACCACCCTCCAGTGCTTTTGGCTGGGGGGTGTTTATTGCACCGTTCAAACCAAGCCTGTCTGCAATAGATGCCTGCACTGGTATTGCTAAGCGATCCCTCGGGCTGCTGGCCGATTTGGACTAGTCTCTCCTCATCCTCCTCCCTCCGCACCAGAGTTGTGGGAAGCTTTCCAAGCGAGCAGATGGGGCCGGGGAGCAGCCGGAGTGGGGAGCGGGTTTCCTTACAGGGCACATTCTGCAAGGGAGTATTTGGAGCATTTCAGCCTGGCCCATAAAACCATCTTGGGTTCAACCCAGGTATTGCACATTGGAGCATCTGAGTCTACAGGGTCTTGCAGGGGGTTCGAGCCAGTTTGGCAGGAAAGCAGGGGGTTCCCTCAGGCAGGAGCTGAGCAGATACTCTGTCTCTCATGGACGGTTGTACGAATTGCCATATCAGTTCAGAGTGGAAGGTGCAGCAAGCCCCAGAGCGGATTCATCTGGAGCACTCTGCTCACAAGGGAATTTTGTTCCCAACCCCCCTGGGTGCCCAGCACCTCTGACAACCAGGCCCAACGGTTCTTCCCACTGGGCACCCACAACCAGATTTCACCAAGCTCGGCCTTAGCGATTGTCCTCGCCACCAGTGCCGGCCACTAGCCCATCCCGTCAGCTGTTACCTGGAAACCGGCCTGAGACGCTGTGTCACTTCCTGGAGGAACAGGTGGGCAGCTTAGTGCTTAATGATGGAGTCACATGACAAAAGACACACACAACCCCTCGTGCTATTTACCAGCTGTCTGGCGCTCCTGGATCTTAAACATACTCACTAAACACGGCGAGTAAACAGAGCAACGGGATCCGGCCGGACACGCCTGGAGCACTGCAGGCCCCCGGAGCGTGTGCTGACATGCCTGCTTGGCGGTCAGGTGCTGCTGGGGCTTGGCAGGTAGCCTGAGTCCTGACCCCAGGCAGCAACCCAAAAACCCACCCAGCCTTCGCCCTCTCCTGCCCCCAGATGAGGAGCTTTCCCCGACAGCTCGTCAGCGTTAACCTCTTTGATGCTGTTGGCAGAAGGAGCCTGGGCACCCCCAGGAAATGGGCTGTTAATATCTGTATTACAAGAGCGCAGGGCCCCGCTGTGCCGGGCACTGTACAGCATATACAAAGACCTAGGGCCTGATCCACTGCCGAAGTCAACTGGAGTTTTGTCACTGCCTTCAGCAGCAGCAGGGTCAGATGCCCGGCTCCTGCCCTACCCAAGAAGACCAGTGGCATATGGAGGGTGGGGAGGAGTGAGAGCCAATCAGATACAACGATGCACCATTTTTACAGCCATAGATGCACAAACACAAATTCCTCTTGGTTATTATGAATACACAAAGTGTCAGCTCTCCCCATCTGTTCCTCCAAGCAGCCGTCATAAATCCGCCAATTTCCTACAGGCCTCGCAGCAGAGGGGGGGTCCTGCGATCTGCCTGAGACAGTCACTCCTCCAGCCTCGCTAGAATGCTCTGTCATTATTTCTATTGTGGCCACATTTCCAAAGGTATTTAGGTGCCTAAAGACCTTTGATCTGGCCCCTAGAGACCCCAGTCTGGGATCGGGGCCCTGTCGTGCTAGGCACTATAAACACACAATGCCAGAGCCAGTTCCCACCCCAAAGAGCCTGCAGTCTAAGGCTGCCGACAAGCTTGACCCCGATTTCAAAGGCCCCACTGAAATCAATAGGAATGTGTTGGCTAAGTATCCTGGGCGGTCGTGGGGAGAGACATTGGCATCATCTCGAATGATTCCCAGCCTCAGCAGGGCAGGGAGCCTGGCTAGAGGGACTGCGAGACACCTGGCACAGCGATGGATGCGAAAACCACAGGGAATGGAGGCCACAGAAATGGGCAGCTTCCATGGAGCCGGGACTGGCGGGTGATGGAGTTTACATTGCTGCCTACGGGGCCAATCCTGCTCGCCTGACATGCACCACTGATGGCTATCGGAGCGCTGGCATGAGGCAGGGCTGACCCACGGACTTTCATTGCACTTGCTGGTTTCTGATCTGCTGGGCTCTGAGACGAGTCCTCAGTTATCATCTCAGGATGGATTATTTGTATTACCGGCGCGGCTGGGAGATCTCGGGGTGGGCCAGGAGCTGTACAAACACAGAGAGATTCTCATTCAAGTATCAGGGAAGGATTTGAAGGAAGAGGAGGAGGGAGCTTTGCAGATGTTTATGGGGAGATTCTCCCAAGCGTGAGGGGCAGCCTGGGAGAAAGCAGGTGCTGGAGGCTGGCTGAATGGGCCAGCTGGAGCTGGGAGGTGACATTTTGATACCCACTGCGAGATGACAGGTAGGGTGGAGCTAGGCTGGGAAGAGCAAAGACAGGCAGCTCCTGTAGAGAAGGGGGAGCCGGTGGAGGGATTCGAAGAGAGGAGGGACGTGCGCAAAGCCAGGGGCTAGGAGAACACTCTTCGCAGCAGCGTTCTGAATGGGTCCGAGCAAGGCAAGGCGGCATTGTCAAGGCCAGAGAAAAGGCTGTTGCAGAAATTGAGATGATGAGACCCTGGATGCCAGTTTGAACTGCATGGGTGGATAGGAAAGGCCGCAGGCAGAGATATTCTGCAGAATGAATTGGCAAGATTTAGACATCGCCTGGGTGGGATGACCTAGAGAGAGGTCTGAATCGAAGCTGACGCCCAGATGAGGGGCCTGTGTGACAGGCAGGACGGCGGAGTTGTCCACGGCGATCAAGAAAGGAGGTTGGGGTGGGGGAGGGAAGATTAGGAGCTCTGTTTTCGCTGTGCTGGACTTGAGCTGATGCTAGGCATCCATGAGGAGACGTCAGAGAGACAGGCTGAGATCCTGGTTTGGATGGAAGGAGAGAGGTCTGGAGCAGAACAGATCCGTGAGCCATCAGCACAGAGGTGGAGGTTGAGTTTGTGTTTGCAGATGAGATACCCCAGAGATACGGTGCAGAGGGAGAAGAGGAGGGGACCAGGGACAGAGGCCTGTGGAACCCCTACAGAAAGCTGGAAGAGGGAGGGGGTGGATCCTCTGAAGGACACGCTTAAGAAATGATTAGAGAGGCAGGAGGAGAACCAGGAGAGGCCAGCGTCTCGGAAGCCAAGGGAGGACAGGATTTCCAGAAGTAAAGCAGGACTGGCTGTGTTGGAGGCAGCTGCCAGGTGAAGAAGGGTGCGGCTGGAGTACTGGTACGGGGCTAGGACTCATTACAGACCTTGGCAAGAGCAGTTTCTGGGGAGTGCAAGGGGCGGAAGCTGGACTGGAGAGGGTCTCGGGTGAAATTAGAGGAGAGGGACTCCAGCCAGTGATGACAGACAGCGCGTTCAATGAGCTTAGAGCTGAGCCGGAGAAGGGAAATGGGGGTGGCTGGAGAGGCCAGCGGAGTCAAGGGCGGGTGTTTTAAGATGGGGAAGACTGAAGCATGGTGGTATTGTGAGGGGGAAGAGCCAGAGGAGAGTGAGAAGCTAAGGAGAGTAAGGCAGGGATGAGAGGAGGTGGGGGCAGTTCAGGAGATGGGATCACTGGGGCAAGTGGAAGAAAGCAGCTGAGAAGCGTCTGCGGCTGTGGCAGGGGAGGAGAGAGTCATAGGAGGGGAAGGCTGCCGAGCGGAGGGGGAAGATCATGTCGTGTTTTGTCCATTTTCTTTTGGAAGAAACTGGCGAGCTCGTGTGCAGAGAGAGCAGTGGAGGAAGGAGGTGGGAGAGAGTGGGAGGAGTGACTGGAAGGTGAAGAAGTAGAGTTGGTTAGCCAGGAAGATGCCAGAACTCTAGAGTTCTCTCGAGGCCTAATGAGCGGGAGCGCCACGTGAGCTCGTTTACAGGATCAAGCCCCAGAGTATGCAAATTGCTGAATGTTAGTCACATTCTATAAAACGGCAGGGCCCCATTCTGCCCCTATTGATGGTGGTAGTCGAGCTCCTATTGACTTCAAGAGGGGCAGAATCCAGGCTGCTGACAGCACATGGGCTGTTGGATTCTCTGGTGTTCTCTTTTTTTAAATTTTGTGTTCAATTTTCACACATTTTTGTCTGTTTGAGATTTAATAAAATAATGGGGGAGGGGGAATCAACAGGAGTTTTGCAAACTGAGCAGGAAGTGCCTTGCATGCTTTCCGGAAGGATTTGCTGTGCATCTTCCAAAGGAAAGTTATGGGTACGTAAAGGTGGGGCTGCTACCCGACTGACTATCCCTATTAAAAACAAGATGGGCCCTTTCTGGCGAGAGCACCCTGGGTGGGGATGGAGGGGTCAGGCGTGGGAAAGTCTCCATCAGGAGTTTTCACTAGCCATATTAAAGGCCTGATTCTGTAATTGCAAAACTCCTCCTGCCATCTGTAGGGGTAGGCTTGGTCTTTACACATTCAGGATCAGATTCTGATTTACACTGAGGCTCTTTGCCCCACTCTGGCAGTGTAAAGGGAGCATAAATGACATTCACATTCACTGGAAGGGCCCTTTTCACTGCCAAATTAACGTAAAGGGCCCTTAGTTTAAAAGAGAATTCAGGCCTGAGGGGTCATGCAAAGACGCCTCTCTCTTCTCTGCCACATCGCTCAGCCGAGACATTATTGATCTCGCTGTCGTGCAGACATAAGGCCGGGAGCTTTGCCTCCGTGTGATTGAAAGCAATGGGCCAGACAGCGGGTGGTACCGTACCTGTTCTCAGCTGGAAGTGCGGGTCAGTAAACAGGGCCCAGAGTTAATTGGCAGAACTGACCCTGGGCACATTTCAAATCGGAGCAGCTCACTTGAGTGACAAAAATAAGTTGTTTAAGTTCTCATGAGCCCTGCAGAGCCAACACAGCTGTGAGAGGGAGCCAGAGTCGGTCTGGCCCAGTCTCTCCCATTGCAATCAGTTGGAGTGAGGTGCCTAAATACCTTTTGAGGATCTGGGCCTTTCTTCTCATGCATCATCAACAGCACAGCCACCTGACGTTCCACCCAGGTATTCCCCACTGCCCAGCACAGGCCTGGCCATCCACAACAAATGATCCTCGATGGGGCTGCCCAGGTGTCACAGATTTTGGCCGATGGATCGTTATTCCACTGATGACATCAAGGTGGAAAGAACCCACCAATCCCAGAGAGAACGTCCAGCACTGGCGGATAAAGGAACTATTGTTAAGGATACACTGAGCCCCTGTAATCTGGGGGCACTAACAGACAATCACCCTAGAGCCCCGCCACAGGGTCCCTTTTTCAGTCACTTGTAAGAACAGAACTGCACGTTGGGACTGATCCTGCTCCGCTGGCTATTGACTTACATGGGTGCAGGATCAGGCCCTCGGGGGATGCTAAGAAGTAATGAGCGATATTTCAGGTGAAACACACATGGCCCCACAGTGCTTCTCCTCTCTGGGCGACTCGTGCAGCTGTCTGTTTTGAGTGCCCCTCAGTACTCTGAAATGCAGCGTGCATGCCATGGGCCTGATCCTGCGTTACACGACGGTGACTTTACAGCACTCAGGCAGTGTAAAGGGAGTGCAAATGTCAGTGTAAAGTGGCCTTCGGGTGAAGGAAAAAATCAGGCCCCAGGTGCTGGAGTCCACGGCCCATGTTCCTAATCAGTGCCAGAGCCCTTGTGGAGGACAGACCTATCGCCTGGAGTCAGGAATTCCCTAGGAATCAGGGCCGACTCCCCACTGCCCTGCACCATGTGCAGTCATTTGCACCAATGCAAAGAGCATGTAACATGAGTGTCCAACACTACCTCGCGTTCTACGCCACATTGCACTGGTGTGACGAACCGAGCATCTTAATCACTCCAGAAGGGATTGTTCCAATGGCTCCTCTTAACTCTCCCAAACTGCAACGTGTTTGCTGTGGCTTGGTGGTGGCGCTGGAGTCTGGCTTGCTTACAAAGAAGCTGCCGCAGAGGAATAAGGGCTTGGTTCTTTCTGAGGACCTGCTGCAGAGTCCCATGGGAGTTTTGCCATGGCTGGGCGGCCATGGAGCGGGGGCGGGATCAGGCCCTGCCTTCGCAGCAGTTTCTTGCTGCAAACTGCAAACGCACGCGTCTGAAAACACACTGCTGCCTTTTTTAGCTCATCAGAGCAATTAGACGGAGACAAAATTCTCATTTATCATGTCTGATAAACACTGAAATGTGACAACAGCCTAATGCGCATGTTGCTGTTTTCCCCCAAGAGCCGTGTTTTTGTGCTGGCTGGAACGCTGGTGACGGCCCGTTACACTGGGACCGTTTCCCAACTGCAAACGTTACGGCATTTCTCACAGTCGCAGCCTGTCCACTTACAGAACTGCTGTTTCCTGTCCTATTCGGCAGCCCTTTATTCTCTGTCCAGCTCACTAACAATCCATTGACCTCCATCAAATAATGCAATAACTTACATTCATGTAGCCCCTTTCATCCCAAAGGGTCTCACGGCGCTGACACTGGAATGTGCTTCACACGCCACGGGCTGGAATGCAGCAGCTGTTTAACAGGGCACTGCAAAGTTCTATCATGGTTTAGGACAGGAAGTGGAGAAGATACGATAGCCACATGAAACTGCAAGGGGAACTTAGGAAGGCTGAACATAATTACCAGAGCCAATTCACCCCTGGCCTTCTGTGCTCATTTACATTAGTGCAGTCTGATTTGGCAGCATTTTACATGCTTTTTGCACCAGTGTAAATTATTGCACAACGGTGCAGGAATGGTAAATGGGACCCCTGGAACGTGACTAGGACCAATAACACTACAGTTGAAACACCATGGCATCTTTAATGAGGGCCTATACCTTTTATGGCCTCTCCCTCCAGAAGACCTCTGGAGGCTCCCTGAGTTCTGTCGTGGCACTGGCGCCACATGGTCTGAGAGAGAAGACTGCCATCTACCAACGCACTGACGCCACTTCCTTCGGCACCCTGGATTTTCCTATGACGTTTCCCATCCAAGAACTGACTAGCCCAGCTACAGTTAGCTGGGGAGAGCTGCTGTGATCACAGCCAAAATCGTGTCCTCCTGTCCCTGTTTCCCCCTTAGGAATGTGTTACCACTAGCTCTCAGGGGATATCAGGTCGGCTTTGTTTAGCTTATCATAACCTCCGATACACTGTAAGCTCATGGGCTGCACTGGCCCAAAAGGAGATTTGTGTTGCTCATCACCAGCTCCTCAGATACAGGGCTTCACAATGAAACAAAAACCTGCTCCTTTCCACGGTCAGCAACCAGCCAGCCAGATCAGAAATGACTCAGACATGCCCTCACTTGCAGCTGGAGAGTGCACTTTGGGATTTACACCCGATTGTTATTGGCTGAGGCAATGCACCACTTTGGAACATTTTACCACCTTGTTCCTGGTTGCCTATACCACCACCTCAGGGCCTCTTTCTTTAACGTGGTGGGAGGCTTCCCTGAGCCGAGAGCTCCTTCCCACCAGGTCTCTTTCCCGGGACTGGCAAACCCATGGAGCTCAGTCTGCCCGGGTTCAAACGGGGGACAAGGACCCAAAACACAAGAAGCAAAAAAGAGCAAGAATCTTAAAATGATGCGCAATGAATGTCTTGCATGTTACATTGCTCTATAAATTCAGCCTCACAAGCATGCGTTTTTAAATTACTTGCCTCAAAATATCAAACCACAAGAGCCCCAGAGATTAGTGTGTGTCTGGAGTGAGGCCTCCCTTTTGTAATACAGGACAGCAAAGGGGGGTTCTGTACATAACCCCACCGATAGCAGGGTCACTTTCCTGGGCTCCCTAGAACAGCCTGACCCAAGTTAGAAGGAAGGGAAAGAGAGCTAAAAATGCCACTAACCACAGGTAAAGAGTAAAACCTTCCCTGCTGGATGGAACATGGGCTGAGTCTGACTGGAAGCAGTGGACAGAAAAGCCCTTCTCCGTACAGCAAAATTCATCTTTGTTTTCCTTCCCAGTGGCTCTCTGGCTCACTGCAAAGTCCCACAAATCAAAACCAAAGCAAAACTCTAACTTCTATTTTCATGTGGAGGGAAATACATTTCCAATCAAAGGACTTTCCTTCTTTGCGTCCCGAGAGGTAAAACTCAGCCCGTCCCCAGCTGACCCCACATAAGTCATTTCCCAGCATAGCAAACTGAGTATAAGTCATAAAAATGGTGTATAACATTTAAAAAAAAACAACCACATGTCAAGTTTCAGTAAACATCTCTCCAAGTCAGCACTGACTCTCACACACTTCCTCTCCAAGATCACTGCTTCAGTTTGTTGCTGGGGGAGTCAGAGTGGTCTAGTGGTTAAAGCGAAGGACTGGGAAGCAGGACTTTTTGGTTCCATCCTTAGCTTCTGCCTGTGGTTTTGGAAAAGTCACTGAACTTCTTTGTCTTAGTCATCTCCAGTGTAAATAGCAATATTGACCTCTACCTCACGGGGTGGGTGGGTTTGAGAACTGATGTTTGCAAAGTGCTTTGAGATCCTCGGCTAAAAGAACAAAGGATTATTATTCCCTTTTCCTTAAAGGCAGAATTGTTCTTGGACAGGCATTGGGCGAGTACAACAGAGGGAGCATGCATAGACGTTCTTTCTAAACTAAAGGCCGACTAGACCATCGCTCGACCTAATGGACACCATCAACTCACATCTGACCCAAAATTAAAATGTTGTAAAAACAAGCTTTTTGTGACAGCCCAAGATCGGTAGAAAGGTTTCATCAGCTAAAGAAAGAAGGAAAAAACAACAAAAAAGAGTTGTTTCCAGTCGAATGAGCATTCTGTGTGGTTCATGTTGTTCTAGGATGGGAATGCCTCTACCCAAGGATTCCCCTGCAGTGTTTGACAGCGAAATACTTAACAAGAACCGAAAGATGAAACTGACTCTAAACAGAAGTGAAATTGACCTCACTGACTTTCATTGCCCAAGATGAGAGCAAAGTAAAATGTAAAAAAGAGCAAAGGACAATTTGGCTGTATAAAATTCTTTCCCTTCTCAGGATGTAAGGACATAAGGAAACAAGCTTTACAGGCACTGGTTGTCAAGCTGACCACTCCCTTTAACACATCTCTAGTCATTTCAGTGGCTATCCAGCACCACAAGCCATTGTTGAAATAAAAACACACCTAGACTTGGTTGCAAGCTCAGATTGGGAAGGACACAACATGCAGTGCTGAATGATTTGGCGCAATGCACTTAGCCCTCCACGATAAACCAGTGGGACTGAACGACTGAAACGGGGCCTTGGCTTGTCATGTTAAAACGTGATTTGGGTTCCTGGATATTGGGGGGGATATTCTGAATTGCTGTTTTTCCTCAGGCCACAACTGCTGCATCAGAACCAAATGCGCTGTTAAGACACACAGACTGGTGAGCAGGAAGACTGGATACTCCAGAAGACAGATCTTAAATGAAATTCTGCAAGACAGGGGCACTGAATGGAAAACAGGGGACAGAATCTTACACTGGTTAATTACTATTTTTATCAGAAGCATGTTAAGGCAAATTCAGATAGCTGGATTGCTCCTAAGCAGCCCTTGTTTTAAAACCTACATCAAACTGTTTTGTAGCACATATACATGTATCTCAATTAGCCCTCGGTTTCTTCCTTATGACTCAGAAAGTCTCCTGAGAAGAATTATGCATCTCCTCAACACTAAGTCTAAATCAATCAGTCAGCCACTCTGAACATCTGAGGTGGAGCTGACCATTTCTTATGCCTCTGAGGAGGGGCTGGCTCGCCGCTCTTGCAGCCATTCGTGCAGGGAGGAAAATTACTTCTTCCAGTCGTGCAGAAAGGGAAAATTTGTGAAGCAAAAATGGGAGAGATTTGCTGCAGGTGGGCACAAAATGAGGCTGCTTCCCTGTGGAACTGGTGGCCGTGTCAGATTATGGAGTGTTCAGACACCAGCTGCAGTCGGGAAAGCATCCACACAGGACACTCCACTTTGCAAAGGAGAGAACACGGACCCTGCACTCTCAGCCCAGGACTGGCTTCTGGTCCACGGCAGAAGAAAAGGGCAATGCCAAACCCTGCAGTTCTTCCTCAGGCAAAATTCCTCCAGACATCAGTTGGAGAGTTGACTGAGTGAGGACTGCAGCATCAGGCCCCAAAGAAGCCACCATTCTTTGATGGTCGCAGGCTGACATTTTCCAGAGTGACCACTGATGTTAGGTACCTTCATGGGGGGGTGGGGGTGGTAATGGACTCCTTCCAGGGGGCTGATTCTCAGGAAGTGCCCAGCACCCCCCTTCTGGAAACCAGGCCCTTGAACAGGTTCTAGAACTGGGCATCCCACATTTGGGCACCAGGCTCCCACGCCTGAAGGAACATTCCCAGCCACAGCAAAGCACAGAAGAGCTCCCTTGACAGGGAAATGCTTCTCTCCTTCCCCTCTCTCCCCTGCACTGCATGTCTGGTGGTCCTGCTGTGTAACTCTCTGTCCCCTGCATGTGGCCCTCAGGGGAACCTTGGCTATTTAGATGGCGAGATCTTCAGGGCAGGGCTGTGGCTTTGCTCTGTTTGTGCAGCACAAGGGGGGTGGACCCTGCCTGGGGCTTTCGGGCACTGCCTATAACAAATATTGGCTGCTGCTGGGAATCAGAAAGGTTCCGCCCGGGCACGGCCATGTTAGATGCTGTCTCAGGTACTGCCCTGGGGGCAGCTGGCAGAACAGGCTACAGGGGAGCAGGTCAGTTGCTCCACTGTCTTTTCTGTCCCTTTATTGACTTCCCAGCCTCCTCCTGTGGACAAAGGTCTCTAACCCCCCAGCTTTGCTGCACTTGCTGCCTGCCACTGAAAACCTACCACCAACCAACCTACCACTGCTCAGATCACTTGGCAGGACAGACCTGGATCTTGGCAGCCGGGCAGCGGAGTCCCCCACCAAAAAAAGTTCTTTCACTGGCCCTGGCTCCTCGTGGGGCCTGGGCCCCTGGCCCCCCGGAAGAAACACTTGCCCTCCCCAGCTTTCCGGCGTGTCTCTCTCCCCTCACGCTGGTAATCCCCAGCTCCCGCTGAGTGTCCCGCTGCCTGGCAGAGAGCACGGGCCACCGGGCGGGGAGAACCCGCAGGGGCTCCGGCCGGGCCAGCTGGAGCGGGAATCAAGTCAGCGGTGCGGCCCTGGAGCCCAAGCCCCGAGTGCCTCTGTCTGTCCGCAAGCCAGGCCAGCTCCCGGCCCCCTCACCTGCTGCATCCCCTCCATCCCCCGCCCCCACCGGCACCCGTCAGCCGGGATCTGAGCCCCGCATCTTCCCACCGGCCACGCGGGGACGGGGACAGGCAAGAGGCTTCCTGTCCCCCCTAATTGTCTAATGAACCCAAGCCTCCCTCCGGGGGGCACCCCCGCCCACGCAGCCCCATGAGGATCGCTCCCTGCCTTTGTCTGCAGGGGGGGTGAGGCCCCCCCCATTTGGCGCTCAGCAGGACCGGCAAGGAGGACTGGCCCCTGTCTGCCTGGAAGGAAAGTTTAAAGAGCCCGCCCCCCCCTCCAGGAGCCCCGCACCTAGAGAGCAAGCAACCCACGCGCGCCGCCGGGGAGCGCTCCCACGGCCGGGGCAGGGCAGACACGCCAGGCCCAGGGCACTTCCACGCGCGCGTTCCCCCGTGGGGAGGAGAGGGACTTACTGGCCGGAGGTCGGGAAGGAGCCGTGAGGTAATTTCACACGCCCGGAGACAGCCGGGATCCAGAGGCGGCGGATGCGCTGCTCGGCTTTCTAGCAAAACCCAAAGGGAGTTAATCCAAGCGGGCTGCGGGGGGCGCGGGCCGAAGCGCGGGGGCCGACAGGGGGCCGCGCCCTTGGTCCCATGCCCCGGGCACCTGCCCGAGGCTTCCTGCGGGGGCCGGGCGCTCCCCTCTCCCGGGCGCGCTGAGCTTCGCTGCGCCCGCGCCGGGCGCTTTCCTCCCTGGGGAGCGCGGTCCTCAGTCTCTGCGCCCCTTGTGCGCGCTGCCCCGGCGCAGTCCGGCCGCCGCTGGCCCCGCCGCTCTTCGCCAGCCGGGAGCGGGGAGGGGAAGGGAAGCGGCGGGCGCTGCGCTGCGCTGCGCGGGTTCTTTGGTATGTGGCGGTGGCGGCACCGGCCGCCGTCCCCCCGGGCGCTCTTCACCTCCTGCCCGCTGGCTGCCCGGGCTGACCCCGCGCTCTCGCCTGGTTTCTCATCGTCTCTCTGCCCGCTTCACGCCCGCTGGGGCTCATCCCTCCGGCCGGGGGCCATGGAGCGAGGGGACCGCTCGGCCAGGGAGCCCCGGGGCGCTGCTCTGCGCGGCGCTGCTCTGCGCGGCGCTCTGACCCCCCTGGTGTTTGCCCGTTGGCTCGCCGGCTCCGGCTCTCCCCAGCCCGGGGGACTCCGCTAGCGCCGCCGCCTCCTCCGCTCGCCTCTGCCCAGTGCCATCGGGGGCGGGCTGCGCCGTGCGATCTCCCTCGGACAACTTCCCCGAGCTGTCAGGCTGCCCGGCCGCCGCCTCCTGCTCCTCCTCCCGCCGCACCAGGCGCCCGGCTCCCCGCCGCCTCCCCTTCGGGCAGCTCCTCCCTCGGCGACCCCTGCCCCGACAGCGCCGCCGGGGAGCGGGTCTGCAAGCCCGGATCCGCCTCGCCCGGCTGCAGCCCCCGGGCGAGCTCCGAGGGGTTCCGGGGGGTTCGTCACGCGCGCCCCGTTCCTTCCCCGCGGCGCCTGGAGGTGCGAGGCGATCCCACCGCCGCCAAAGCTGCCGGTCCGGCGTGCGCGCAGGGGAAGCCCCCGGCCGCGTCCTTTAGTGCGTGGCCAGCCCCCCGCAGGCTGCCGGCTCCCGGGTCCCGCGAGGCAGCGCGGCTCGTACTCCCCGGTGCATCGCGCCTCCGCGGCTCCCGCTTCGCGCACCCGCCGCCTTTTGCAGGCGCTTGGCTAAGTCCAGGGTCCGGTGCGCCGCCCGCTCCCGCTCCCGCTCCCGCCGCGAGCCCCGCAGCGCTCGGCCCGTTCAGCGAGGGCTCCCTCCTGATGGTGTCCAACCGCCAGCAGCCCCGGCCGCTCCGCTCCGCTCCGCTCCCCGCCTCGCCTCCTGTCTGATTGAGCTCACGCTCCGGTGCTTCTCAGTTTGATGCAGCGCCCGGCAGCCTATGGGGTGGGCTGGCCGCACCGCCCAGCCGCGCCCTGCAGGGGGCGCTCCACTCCTGCTGCAATCCCCGCCGGCTCCGCGGCAGAGGTCACAGTGCGCGCAGCCGGGTTGCTGCATTTCTGCTGGGTGGGTTTTTCTCTCTCTCCCTCTTTGGGGCAGGGCCGAGCGGGGGGTTGCAATGTGGAAAATGCAAATCGAATTTAATATCTTCCAGAAGAATCAAAACGGAGCCACCTTTCAGATGCACAGAGTGCAATGATCAACTGCCCCTGCAGTCAGTGCACAGGGCTCTGTGTCTGTTAACACGCTCCGCACCTCTCTCTTCTCTTGCTCTCGCTTTTATAGTATCCCTTTGTCTGTGGCGCTCTGGGGTTCCACTCTCCCTTCTTCTGGGCTTGCTCTTTTTTGAGTTCTTCCAACTTTATTCCCTAAAAAGGCTGCTCCCAAGTTCTTGCTGCTGCCATGATTACAAGAGGGCATGGCTTGAGACTTTTTTAAAAAAGAAATCAGATGGCTCAGTTGCAAAATCTATTAGCACAGACAACTTTTTAAATGCCCCCCCTTGCAGCTTGACTAGCGCGCGCGCGCACACACACACACACACACAAATGAAGAGAATCAGTGCAAAGTTTCCCTCCCCACATACCAATTCTACTACAAAGTTGCTGCTCCTTTCGTGCAAGGGCCAGTAGAAAAGGGAACAGCTGTTCATCCGTTTCTACTAGAACTAAGCCGGGCCTCCCGTGTCACTGTTGGGCTTGTCAGGTGGCCTGCCTGTGTGCATTGTTGTGGAGCGTTTCACACACACGTGGATTATTTGTATTTTGTTTTTTAATATAATAATCCCCCAAGACCCCCTTTCTGAAGCCTCTTTAGCAGGATCCATGTCATGACACAGCAGCCCCTGCTGGAGAGGACCTGTCAAGGCAACCATGAAGAAATGATGTTGACCAGCGAGACTTTTCCCCAAGAAAACAATGGGACTTTCATTCTACTCTGAACCAATCCAGCCTTAGAACAGAAGTGCCACCTCTCCAATGTCACTCATTTAGACCCAGTTTTACTCCCATATGACATTTTACTCCTTTCTGATAGTACTGAGGAAAGGGATCTGGGGGTTATAGCAGATCACAAACTAAATATGAGTCAACAGTGTAACACTGCTGCAAAAAAAGGGGGAACATTATTCTGGGCTGTATTAGCAGGAGTGCTGTGAGCAAGACATGAGAAGTAATTCTTCGCGTTACTCAGGCCTCAGCTGGAGTAGTGTGTCCAGTTCTGGGCGCCACTTTTCAGGAAAGATGTGGACAAATGGGAAAAAGTCCAGAGAAGAGCCGCAAGAATGATTAAATGGCTAGAAAACACGACCTGTGAGGGAAGATTGAACAAACTGGGTTTGTTTAGTCTGGAGAAGAGAAGACTGAGAGGGGACATGATAACAGTTTTCAAGTACATAAAAGGTTGTTACAAGGAGGAGGGAGACAAATTATTCTCCTTAACCTCTGAGGACAGGACAAAAAGCAATGGGCTTAAATTGCAGCAAGGGCTGTTGGTTGGTGTAACAGGGTGCTGGTCAGGAGACCTGGCCAGGCCCCTGTTAGCCCCAGCTCCCATTAGGGGCAATTAATTGGAGCTGGTAGGGTGTGGCTCGTTGCCAGGCTAAAGAAGAAACACCTGTGGGTTTTATGGGCTGGGGGGGCTGTATAAAGCTCACAGGAAGGAAGCAGAAAAGGGGGGAAAGGGAACAGGAAAGGGAGGAGACTTAGGCGTGAGTGCCTAGCTAGCTCCCCCTCCCCCGGCTACCTGGACTGACTTGAACTGTATCTAAAAGGTGGTGGGAACAAACACTGAAAATAAAAGGGCTCTGGTGTTTGCACAGAGAGGTCTCTGGCTGGTTTTTGAGAGGAGTGGGGAAGTGTGCTGCTACAGTTGGACATAAGGAAAAATGTCCTATCTGTCAGAGTAGTTAAGCACTGGAATAAATTGCCTAGGGAGGTTGTGGAATCTCCATGTTGGAGATTTTGAAGAGCAGGTTGGACAAACACCTGTCAGGGATGGTCTAGGTAGTAACTTAGTCCTGCCTTGAATGCTGGGGCCTGGAGCAGGTGACCTCTTGAGAGCCTATGAGTCTATGATTTTAGACCCAATTTTACCTCCATCACCTAAACTTCCTCCACTCTACAACAGACTGGACTTTATTTCCCTGTTTTATTCTCAGGCTTTGGCTACACTTACACTTCAAAGCGCTGCCGCGGCAGCGCTTTGAAGCGCTAAGTGTAGCCAAAGCGCCAGCGCTGGGAGAAAGCTCTCCCAGCGCTGTCCGTACTCCACCTCCCTGTGGGGAATAACGGACAGCGCTGGGAGCCGCGCTCCCAGCGCTGGGGCTTTGACCACACTGGCGCTTTGCAGCGCTGGAGAGGGTGTGTTTTCACACCCTGCTGCAGCGCTGCAAATTTGTAAGTGTAGCCAAGCCCTCAGTTAGTTACAGCAGAAAAGCTGAATTACTCAGATTTATTGCTGGAGACACCAGCTCCACATCTGGACATGCTTCAGCTGATATTTTTGGGTGTGTCCCCTGGCTCGAGACCGGGTTGCCTCTTTGGGGGTTAATCCTGTTCCCACTGCAGTCAGTTGGAGTTCTAGTCTTTGGCTGGCAGAGAGATGTGTGGCAAAAAGTAATCAATGTGATTTCACCATGTGAGACGAGTAGGTCAAATGGTTACCTCAGGATATCCAGAACAAGAGTCCTCACTGCCAAATGATTCCTTATTACAGTGAGGTTGATAACTCTCTCCCCTTCCCCAGGAACTAACAAAAGGCCAAGCTACTGCCTTCTGCCACTGTTGTGTCCCTGCAGATATTCATCTTGCAATGGCCAAGTCTGAACAGTCCCTGGACACCATGATTCAGATAGCCCGAGGCCTGGACAAGTATTAGATAGGATCTCGTCAGAGTTACCTGGTATGGGATGCAAACTGGTTCTGTTTATCTGTATCAAAGCTTGAGTGCAAGCAAGGGCCCCAGAGAAGGTGACTGGCGGGTGCTGTGCTCAGCTCACCATGGTGGAAGTTCCTATGACAACGAGATACATGTATGCAGGGTGGCTGTAGCTGGGTCGGTCTCAGGACATTAGTGAGACAAGGTGGATGGGATAATGTCTCCTACTGGACCAACTTCTCTCTCCCTGCCAGAAGTTGGTCCAAAAAGAGAGATTCCCTCTCCCATCTGATCTCTCCAGAGAGATACTTGTCAGGTTCAAACTGCAGAGCTGGGCTCAGGCTGCAGAGTTTGGGGGCAGAGGCTCAGGCCTGGCTTTGATGGACTGTGACTTGTGTTTGGAAACAAAGGGCTCGATCCTGCCAACCCTTCAGCGCACTAAGCTCATGGAGACCCTGCAGGGCTGGTCCTACCACCTTTAATTCTGAGCCTGAAAGGTGATGTCATTTCCAAGCTCAGTATCTCGGGGTGGGGTATCCCTTCTTCTAGCTCCACCAGCCATGGATCAGCAGCAGAGTCCCTCCCCAGCAGCTACTGCAGCCAGTTGTGTGGCCCTAGTTCCTGTCTTCTGATGTGAGGGGGAAGGACTGCAGAATTCACAGACTGGTGGATTCCCAGGTCCCCAACCCCTGTAGGCTTCGCCCTTACCCTGCATGAAGCATCCCCATTGACCACTCACAGGGATCCCAGGAAGCAGGGTTCAGCTCTCCAAGCCCTGTCCCCCACCACGAGTGGTGCAGCCCCACCTGTCTCCCAGCCAGCAGACCCCCTGCAGCTGCAGAGGGGGGAGGAGAAGGGTTTGCCCCAAAGAAACAAATTTTTCAAAAAGTAAAGGCTGACATGAGCATAGGAAAAATGCACCCACGCACACCTGCCTTTGCACACACAAACAGGGCTTGGTGCCTGCAGAGCCTCCTTTGCATAGCCAGACACCCAGCTGGCACATGCAAATACACGGGGCGGGGGGGTTATGTGAACATGGATTCCCCGTGCACAGTTCAGACTCCGCCGCCCTCCGGAACACGTGTCCCTAAACAGTCAGGTCTAGTACTAGACAGCAATATTTTCCTTCCGAATGGCAGCGTTAGATGGTGTGACAGACCCAGACCAGTGGGGTGCAGGAGTCTGGTAGAGGGCAAATATACTGGTCACTGGGTGAGTAGTTTTCTGTTCCCTGAGTGACCAGAGCAGGGGCTGCACTAGAGTAATCAGGAACCTGCTAGAACCAATTCAGGCAGCCAGGCTGATGAGATCACCTGCAGCCAATCAAGGAGGGTAATCAGGGCACCTGGGTTTAAAAAGGAGCTCACTCCAGTCAGGTGAGGAGGAGCCAGAGGAGAGGAAGTGGGTGTGAGGAGCTGGGAGCAAGAGGCACCAGGAGCTGAGAGTGAGGCTGTGCTGCTGGAGGACTGAGGAGTACAAGTGTTATCAGACACCAGGAGGAAGGTCCTGTGGTGAGGATAAAGAAGGTGTTTGGAGGAGGCCATGGGGAAGTAGCCCAGGGAGGTGTAGCTGTCGTGCAGCTGTTCCAGGAGACACTATAGACAGCTGCAATCCACAGGGCCCTGGGCTGGAACCCGGAGTAGAGGGTGGGCCTGGTTCCCCCCCAAACCTCTCAACTCCTGGTCAGACACAGGAGGAGTTGACCCAGACTGTGGGTAAGATCACTGAGGTGAGCAAATCTGCCAATAAGCGCAGGACCCACCAAGGTAGAGGAGGAACTTTGTCACAATGGAAAGTACTTGGCCTCCATTGCGGAGTCAGCAAAGGCTTTGTGCTGAAAAACCTTTCTCGTGGAACTAGTCCTGCTGATTTTGCTGGGTCTACTCACGTGAGTAAGTGTGCGCAGGATCGGGCCCCTTGTGTCTGAATGGTGAATTATCCCTTTTAACCCATTCCAAAAGAGAGACCTGGCGTGAGTGAAGGTCGCCATCTCCTCTGCTGCGGAGATGTGACATTTTACTGGCGCGTCGGCATTGAAAAGGCAGAAACAAAGCTTTTGTCTGAAGAGCTAAGCAAAGCCCACGTCATTCAGCCAAGGGAGCATTGGTAGGGAACTCTGTGCATGACCTGAATGTCTGGATGTATAGGTGATGGCTTAAGTCTGATATGACATTTATCTTCACAAGTGAGGAGACAGATAACTTATTCATGCCTGTGCCACTCTTCAGTTATCCGGTGTTTACTCGCCAGTGGAGATATCATTTCAGATCCAGCTCAGCCACCATCATACATTTATTTCTGCTACCATGGGGATCCTCTCGCTCTGCCAGGGGAATTATGCTTATAACGTATATAGCAGAAACATTTACTTGGACAGTAGAAGTTGACCATACGCTTTAGCCAAAAGGGCCATCAATCAAATTGTTCCCAGCCGGATTTCAACCCCTCAAATAGTTAACAGCCTCCCTGCGAGCCGGACTTCGCTCCGGACAGGTGAACAGAAGCAGCTGCCTTATTAAATGTTTCCATTTGTGTTGAGTAGAACAGGCTCCTTTCGCAAATCAGGGCGATACAAACAGCAGATTAATCAGTTTCTAATTAAATGATGGCAGCATGCACATTTAATTAAATAGACTGTTTGAACAATTCTTTATCATGGCCCTAGAGATCAGCAGAGCATCCCATGGCATGACCTTGAGATGGTGCGAGACAAGCCTATTCCACCCAGGTGCCTGTGGACGTCCCTCGGGGACATCCTGCCAGCAGGAGTTAAGGATTTGGCTGGTTTGTTTAGGTGATGGATGCTGTCAAATCAGCGTTTTCATTTTGTCATTGGGGCTTCACAGGATCACAGAAACCAGAGAGGGAAGAGACTTATTAGGTTGATCCTGCAATCCCACCTAGCTCATTATTCAGGCCCATTATGTCCCAATGTGCCCACAGATGTACATACACAGCCTCTGTCGACTGCCGCGAGAGTCACGTGTATGCATGAGAGCTGGGTGATGCGGCAAAGCCTGCCCTGAATTACGCAGTGTGAAGCCCAACTGAATTCTAACTGCGCCGTGTTCTCTATTAGGAATGAAAGTTCTCTGCACAAGGGGCCGTTCTGCATTGTTTGCAGGCCCAAGACTCCCAGTGGGGTCAGTGGAAAGTTGCGGTCTGAAAGGCACACAGAATCGGGCCCGGATTACTGATTTATACGGGCTCCTCCCGTGATACCCCTCTTCTTTTCCTTTGTTTCGCAACCGCTCTGAAGTCCAACACTAACCTGGGTCTGGTTTTTAGTCATTGTGCCAGTGGGGTTTGGCTCCCAGCCTGAGAACTTGCAGGGAACTTTTGGGCAGAAGATACTTTTATGGTCAAGCTGCAGAATGGGAACTCTGCCCAAGCCTGCAGCGGGATCGGGGCCAGGTGACGTAAGCCTCTATCCCCACGAGGAGTCCCAGCTAAGCTGTTTGCATGAGTAAGGTCTATTCACATAAGAATCTGCTGGATCAGGCCCCTCATTGGTGGCCCTGTGTGGGTATGAGAGAGACCGCGAGAGTGTATCCGCTACCAGAAAATGGCTCGGGTGATCGATCGATATCCAAACACATGTGCATCATGCTGCATAGACAGCTAGTTATTGGCAGAGCCAGCCAGCTACAATGAGTTATATCAAGTGCAAGGATAAGCCCTTGGGAGGTGCCACTCCTGCAAATCTAGCAGCCGGCACTAGTGCATCCCACTTCATGGGCTGTATCACCAGCCTAGCTTTGTCTCCTCCTGCGGCTTTGCTCCAGTAACAATCTGTGTGGCAACTGGGACAAGCTGTAGTTTGTTGGGGTTTTTACTAATCAGCAATAAAATCTAACCCATGTTGGTTGACGGGAACACGACGTGTTTCCCCTGGGTGTAAGTTTGGGTGGCAGGGTCTGTTTCCTTTCTATTCAGTGCCCAGGGACTGTAATTTCAGTCTATTGAAGTCATAATTTACTACTGTGAAAATAAACATCTGTGTTAGCTTGTTTTATTCTGCGGGCTTCGTATGAGTGTTAATAATTCACAACCTGCATACTTCTACATGGGGCTGCACCGCCTGGCTGATTGCACAAACCTTCCGCTAACACAGAGAAGCATGCTTCCCCCTGTTCCTTTTGCATGGGTCTCACACACAACAGATACCTTGGTATGTTTCCCCCAGGGGTTCTATCGCTCAAGACAGATAGGAGATGATGAGAGAAGTGCCACTTAGCGCTAAGCCACGGATAAGGAGGAAATCAGGAGGAAGGCTTCTGTGAGATAAAGGTAATATTTTATGTAAAGATGATGGAGTTTAAAATCTGGGCATTTTGGAAAGCTTCCTGTTTCTGAGCGTCCTGGTGCTTGTTTGTTTGCTGTATTTGCAATAAATATTAAAGGAGATTTTCCCCATCAAGGTCAAATCCAGCCTGCAAGTTAGGATAAAATTCTCCACCCAGCTCCATAGGGAGGACATCACCTTTAGAGCCCTGCTTGGGTAGCTGTAATCCTTGCCCATGCAGCGAGAACCAGATATTCGGAGTCTAGATCTGCCCCGCCGCCTCCAGAGGAGAAGTTTGCCCATATGACTAAGAGGGCAGTTTGCTTCACAGCATGCTGCACAGGTGACCCACTCAGATATTCTTCTTGCAGGACACCTGATTCCATCAGCAAGCCCATTTTCAAGGGTTCCAGGGCAGAGGAGCACCCCATGGGAACATCTGACTCGCCAGGCCAGTGGGGACAGGCTCAGCTAGTGCTTTGAAGGTGAGGTTCTTCAGAAGTCCTATCTGAGGCTTTAAACTGGCTTCCAGGTCATAACAAAGTGGGGTTCAGACCAGGCCTGAGAGTTAGGACACCTGGGTTCTATTTGCATCTCTAGCATAGATTTCAAGCGTGACCACGGGCAAGTCACTCTGTGCCTCAGTTTCTCAATCTATGAATTGGGAGCGATTGCCTATGCCACAAGGGTACTGCCAGGCTAAGCTTGTCATCTTCAGAGGGAACCTATTGTAGAAAGGAACAAGGAGTCCAGTGTTTTCGTTGTTTTTAGAAAAAAGAACAGGAGTATTTGTGGCACCTTAGAGACTAACACATTTATTTGAGCATAAGCTTCTGTGGATACAGACTAACACAGCTACCCCCCCGATACTGTAGAAAGGCAAACTGTTATCGACCAGAGGGATGAGATTAACCAATTGGTCAACAACTATCACTTAAGGATCCATTCATGGCTTCATGGGACACTCAGCAAAACATTGTTCAGGGGCAATTCAGTCTAAGCTTCTCCGTCACCCTCTTCTCCATAGGACGTGAACATACACAACATTGTTCTATTTAGCTCTGTGTCCTCAGTGGAGACATTTGCATCGGCGACCATAGTAATGGGTGTTCTAGAAAGCTAGCTAGAGAGGGGGGTGTGGGGCTGGATGGATAGAAAATTGGCTCCTGGTATTTTCCCCATTCAATGTCAGAGTCCTGTTTATGATGTGAGAATAGCCTCTGCAGCAGCCTATTGGGACTGTACAAGCAGCGAGCAGAAGAGGTGGGAGCAGGTGAACTGCTGAGCAGTAAGGATTCTGTTTTCCTACCAGTGTCCTTAGTAAAAAGGAAGGCAGGAGAACACGCCCGGGAGGGAGGCAATGGGGCAGCAGGGCTGCTCTCCAGGAGGCCCAGGCAGCTCTTGCAGAGAAAGGAAAGGGAATGCTAAGTGCCATGGATCCGCTTGCAGGGCCATCCAGGGCTGATGGCAGTGGAGAAAGGGCACAGCTGAGAGAGAGAGAGAGAATCTTATGGGAGGGAGAAAAGAACAGGCCCAAGGCGAAGCCCCAAGCAGAGCTCCTGTGGAATCTGGTGGCTAAAGGTCCTTTCCTATGAAACAGGACATGGTCCCGTGTCTGCTAATGCCTCCCACCTTCAAAGCAGCACAGCCCTGAACTGCCAGGGACACAGACCATGAGCTTCCTTTGCTACCAGGCCCCTCTGCCCCAGAGAATGCAAAGGGAGGGGGGGAGGGGGGTTGAGGTAATAGCTTTTGTTGGACCAGCCGCTGTTGGGGAGAGAGACAAGCTTTTGAGCTCAGCCAGAGCTGTTCTTTGGCTCTGGGAAATCTCTGAGTACGTAGCCCAGATTCTGAAGACTAGCCCTGTGCAGCTCGAAAGCTTCTCTTGCTCTCCCACCAGCAGAAATCGGCCCAATAAAAGATGTTCCCTCCCGCACCTTGTCTCTCTCATCTCCGGGGCCTGACACGGCCGCAGCGGCACTGCATGCTGGAATCGCAGCCCTGCCTGTGTCTTCATTGCACAAAACACCCCGCGGGTGGCACAGCCCCTCAGAGCCTGGGTCAACTGACTCGGGCCTGCAGAATTCACGCTATGGAGCTCAACATAGCCGTGGAGATGTTCCCACGTGGATTTCCGAGCCGGGGCTCCCGGGAACGTCTACTCTGCTAATTTGAACCCCGTAGCGCAAGCTGGAGTCAGTTGACGCTGCCGCAGGGGGGTGTGGGTTTTTTTTTTTGCAGTGTAGACGTGCACACAGTGGCTACCTTTGGCGTGCTGGGATCACACTGCTCTGGCCAAGGCTGGCCATCACTCCCCATGCCCTATTGCACCACAGCCGGGCCAGTGTCAGCAGCTGCAATGGTGCAACTGGCCAGATGGGGTTAGTGTGAGGCTTGGACTCCCTCAGTCTGTTCTTGGGGTTTCTCACCTTCCCTGCTCCATTTGAAAAGCAGGAGGAATATGGCGCTTCCCTCGTTTGCATTTGCATCTTCCCAGCTCTTTATCTTTCTCTCTGTCTCTGTATTGCTGCAATTACAGACACTTTAAAACACAATGATCTGGCTGTTAATGTGATGGATGACAGAAGCTTTCTGTCTGGTTTAAATCATCCCCTAGAGTGAGCAAACTTCGCCGGATTAACCCCTTCCTGGCCCCAAACTGGCTCCCTCACCAGGCCCTGTGGATATTGTTTAAAGAGTAAAATGACATGCTAGTGTATCTAGATTTCATTCCTGTAAAGTGACTCGTGCAGCTGAGGACTCCTGCAAGGCCTGTGCAGCTGAGGGAGCCCCTTATTTTCTTTCTCTTGCGTTCAGAAGGGGAACAAAGATGAGTCCTTTTAGCTTCTCAGCTGGATAAGAGGGAAGGGTGATTTCACTTTTAAAGGCATGTTTATCCATCTCTCTGCTTCCTGTTGGAGATGATCCATTCCCTCAACAATAGTGCAGGAGCGTACCACCGACAGCGACACTACAGCTTAGGGCAAGTGTAACCAGCTAGGTGTTTAACCAAGCAGCGCAGCATGGAATTTCCAGCACTGCATCTCTGTGTGCACGATGCACCTGCAAATACACATGCGTATGGTTCTGCCACCTCCTGCCTTCAGGTAGAAGCATACCGCTCCCACTGAGGACCATGGCAAACATTTGTAAACTGAGTTTGACGGGTCTCAGTCTAGTTCCCAGGAGCCAGGCATCCCCATCACTAAACTACCAGCACCACGGGTAGTGCTAATGGGCTCTGCCTGACCGTCTCTCCCCCACTGGCTGCAGGAGCAGCCCCTCCGGATCAGGAGAGAGGTGTAGGGAATGGCACCTGCCACTGGACTTATCCCACGGCTAAAGAGAGGCCCTGCTCCCCAGTCTGCCACCTTTCCCCAGCACTTAATTGGCACGAGCACCTGAGCATTCACCTGACCTCTCCTCCAGCCAGCAGGTCATGCTTGGAAGTTTGCAGGCGCCTGCAGCCAGCTCTGGAAATAGTTGGCAATGGCAAAGGGAGGGGTTGGGGGAGGGAGGATCTTGCACTTCTGCATTCTCCGCAGCTTTGTTTCACTACTGTGGGAAAGGAGATTAGGGCAGGCTGGCAGCCAGGGGTTAGCAGATAAGCGAGTGTTAGCGTTGGATAGGCCGGCTGGATCAGTTCCAGCGCAGGGCCTAGCAATCCCTCTCGGACCAAATCTGAAACCAACCAGCAGGCCTTGCAGGGGGCCAAGCCAGAGAGGACAGGGGGAAGCACCCTGGCAGGCTGGCAAATCCATGGCCAGGCAGCTCAAAGTGCCTTTCCTCTGGGCTGCCTGGCCAACCCTCTGCCCCTTTCTCAATCTCTCTCCCTCTGATTTCCCAAAACCATCAAGCGAGCCGGAGGGGGGCTGGGTTCTGGGAAAGTGACAATGGGCAGACAGGGTAGAAAGTGCTCTAGTGAGTTTCTGTCAGTCACCCAGACACATGATTGATGGCTCAGTGTGCAGCTCCTGAGCGCTGGGGATTAAGTGCACATGTTATGTCAATTTCCGACTCATGCTCTCTCTGTTTAAAGAGACAGTCTCTCCTTCCCTCGCCCCTTCCCCACCAGTGCCACGGGCAGGACCGTTAACTCCATCTCCTCAGACCCTGGGGTCGCTTTATACCAAACGTGCTGCCCTGACTTTTTGATTAGTTGGAAATGGATTTTGCTGCCGGTGGAAGCCCTGCTCAGAGGCTGCTGCTTCTCTTTTTATGCCCCCATGGGCTCGACAACATGCCAGGCCTCAGTGGGGGCACTGCCCTTAATTTTGACTGGGCATAGGGTGCCTCTCAGTGGGCTGCACGAGTGACCCTGAGGGTTATTGCAGGAGCTCGCTGCGTGCAACCACCTTGCTATAAGCAGCTATAGGGCACTTCTCATCTGTCAAGCTCTGTGTGCTGGGTTAGGACTGTTACCACTGGGGAAAGCCAGGCCAGCTTATGCCTCCGTTTTAGCCCACAGAGAGGAGAAGAAGCTGGAGAATTGGCCAGGATGAATATCTGAGCTCCTAACAAATCCACGTGCAGGGGACACTACGATTTCACAAGCTCCCCTGTGGACTCCTGGGGAGCCAGACTAGAACCCTGGGCCGATAGTACCAGAAACACAGGCCATGGTCACTTGTGCTAGGGGAGCTTTCCCTCAGCCGGCAGCAGCAGGCAGCAGCAGGTTCTTTATGTGCTTGTGGCTGATTATCAGAGGGCCTGAGAGAAGTAGCATCCTCCCTTCCCCTTGCCCCCAGCTCCATGGAGTCCCCTTCCATGCAGCTGGGGCTCTGCAGTTCCTGGGGCAGTGACTGTACAAGGAGGGTGTGGAGCTGGGGGGTATCCTCTGACCTCAGAGCTAGCCTCTTGTCAGCCCAGCAAGGACTTTCCTGGGTGGATTCCACTCCCTGCACTGCCCCCCGTCCCCGAGAAGCGACCCCAGGGTCTGAGGAGATGGAGTCCACTCCCTGCACTGCCGTATGGGGCAGTGGCTTGTGGGAACCAGGGACAGCCTGTCTGTCCCGGGGCTGGTGCAGGGGCTGTCAGTGAAGGGCATGGTATAAATGCCTAAAGAGATACAAGAGCTGGATGGGGAGAATATACTCAAATGACACCCTGAAACCTCACTGGAAATGGTCCCCAGCACATGTGACTCAGGCATTGCAGCTGGCACATGCATGTTCAACTCAGGGGTGATAGGTGGCAGGCATGTGTGCAAACGGGGCCCAACACCTGACATATGTGGGTGACTTGGCTGCAACACATGGCCTGTGTGCATGAATCAGGCATGATGTGTGGTGCACGTGTGCAACTCAGGCAGGCTGCCTGGTGTGTGTGCGTGACACAGGCGTGACACCTGGCACAATTATTTCTTTTGGACACCTGTGGTCGGCAGAGGAAAGTGGCTGGTGGGGGAGCAGTGCCTGGAGTGGATTCTCTGGGGTGAACATAAGAACATAAGAAAGGCCGTACCGGGTCAGACCAAAGGTCCATCTAGCCCAGTATCTGTCTACCGACAGTGGCCAATGCCAGGTGCCCCTGAGGGAGTGAACCCAACAGGCAATGATCAAGTGATCTCTCTCCTGCCATCCATCTCCATCCTCTGACGAACAGAGGCTGGGGACACCATTCCTACCCATCCTGGCTAATAGCCATCTATGGACTTAGCCACCATGAATTTATCAAGTCCCCTTTTACACATTGTTATAGTCCTAGCCTTCACAACCTCCTCAGGTAAGGAGTTCCACAAGTTGACTGTGCGCTGCGTGAAGAAGAACTTCCTTTTATTTGTTTTAAACCTGCTGCCTATTAATTTCATTTGGTGACCCCTAGTTCTTGTATTATGGGAATAAGTAAATAACTTTTCCTTATCCACTTTCTCAACATCACTCATGATTTTATATACCTCTATCATGTCCCCCCTTAGTCTTCTCTTTTCCAAACTGAAGAGTCCTAGCCTCTTTAATCTTTCCTCATATGGGACCCTCTCTAAACCCCTAATCATTTTAGTTGCTCTTTTCTGAACCTTTTCTAGTGCTAGAATATCTTTTTTGAGGTGAGGAGACCACATCTGTACACAGTATTCGAGATGTGGGCGTACCATGGATTTATATAAGGGCAATAATATATTCTCAGTCTTATTCTCTATCCCCTTTTTAATGATTCCTAACATCCTGTTTGCTTTTTTGACCGCCTCTGCACACTGCGTGGACATCTTCAGAGAACTATCCACGATAACTCCAAGATCTTTTCCTGACTCGTTGTAGCTAAATTAGCCCCCATCCTGTTGTATGTATAGTTGGGGTTATTTTTTCCAATGTGCATTACTTTACATTTATCCACATTAAATTTCATTTGCCATTTTGTTGCCCAATCACTTAGTTTTGTGAGATCTTTTTGAAGTTCTTCACAATCTGCTTTGGTCTTAACTATCTTGAGTAGTTTAGTATCATCTGCAAACTTTGCCATCTCACTGTTTACCCCTTTCTCCAGATCATTTATGAATAAATTGAATAGGATTGGACCTAGGACTGACCCTTGGGGAACATCACTAGTTACCCCTCTCCATTCTGAGAATTTACCATTAATTCCTACCCTTTGTTCCCTGTCCTTTAACCAGTTCTCAATCCATGAAAGGACCTTTCCTTTTATCCCATGACAGCTTAATTTACGTAAGAGCCTTTGGTGAGGGACCTTGTCAAAGGCTTTCTGGAAATCTAAGTACACTATGTCCACTGGATCCCCCTTGTCCACATGTTTGTTGACCCCTTCAAAGAACTCTAATAGATTAGTAAGACACGATTTCCCTTTACAGAAACCATGTTGACTATTGCTCAAGAGTTTATGTTTTTCTATGTGTCTGACAATTTTATTCTTTACTATTGTTTCAACTAATTTTCCCGTTACCGACGTTAGACTTACCGGTCTGTAATTGCTGGGATCACCCCTAGAGCCCTTTTTAAATATTGGCGTTACATTAGCTAACTTCCAGTCATTTGGTACCGAAGCCGATTTAAAGGACAGGTTACAAACCTTAGTTAATAGTTCCGCAACTTCACATTTGAGTTCCTTCAGAACTCTTGGGTGAATGCCATCTGGTCCTGGTGACTTGTTAATGTTGAGTTTATCAATTAATTCCAAAACCTCCTCTAGTGATACTTCAATCTGTGACAGTTCCTCAGATTTGTCACCTACAAAAGCCAGCTCAGGTCTGGGAATCTCCCTAACATCCTCAGCCGTGAAGACTGAAGCAAAGAATCCATTTAGTTTCTCCGCAATGACTTTATCATCTTTAAGCGCTCCTTTTGTATTTTCATCGTCAAGGGGCCCCACTGGTTGTTTAGCAGGCTTCCTGCTTCTGATGTACTTAAAAAACATTTTGTTATTACCTTTGGAGTTTTTGGCTAGCCGTTCTTCAAACTCCTCTTTGGCTTTTCTTATTACACTCTTGCACTTAAGTTGGCAGTGTTTGTGCTCCTTTCTATTTGCCTCACTAGGATTTGACTTCCACTTTTTAAAGGAAGTCTTTTTATCTCTCACTGAAGCAGGGTCACTGTGCCAAACTATGATTGACAGTCGCCTTCAGCTGTGCAAACGCATGTGCCCCAGTACCAGACATACCAATGCCAGGGCCTTCTCCCCTGAAGCTGCTGGCAGATCTGGCCCCTTCAAAACTGATCTCCCCTGCGGGTGGGGTTCAAGGTTGCACAAGTAGCATCACAGGATTCAAATGCACCTATTGCAAATATGTGTCTCGTGTTTCAGGATGATGTGAGGTCTCCACTGGCCTGTGTTTATGGGTGCCTGGCTGGCTGCTTGCGTGTATATGGGTAGAGGTGTCTGGATCTGTTTGCAGGAGAGGGTGTGGGGATCTTTGCATGGATGTTTACTGGAGGAGAGAGGGTGGTAAGAGTTGGTTGTGACCTTGCTGTGGTGTCTGGTTTCACCCAGTCCAAGTGGTGCCCTGCCCAGTCTTGCAGGAAATGCCGATGGTTATTATTAGCAGCTAGCGAGCAGCTGTCTGCAGAGTGTTGATGCAATGCAGTCTGGGAAGAATGCAGAGTGGCAATTGCATGGGGGGTGGGGGAGAGAGAGAGGCAGGCAGGACTGGACACCATCGGACATCTGTGACTAATACACAACGTACAATGTGGCCAGGGGATTCCGCCCCCAGAGAGTGTGTCACAGCCAATTTCCCGAGCAGGGAGAAATTTGCCTACAAGGCAGTGATGTCTGGGCCAAGGCCAAGGAGTCTACCTGGGTAAGCACAGGACTGGGAATCATCGGTCTAATACCGCCTTTGCCACTGCCTCGTTGTGTAGCCTTTGGTGAGCCAGGTGATCACTGCCCGCAGTTAATAATTGCACAGCCCTTTGGAATTGCTAATTATGGGCTGAGTTTGCTGAAAAGTGCTTGTGTGTTTGCACACCCAAGTCATGTATTTTACATCAGCTGTTAGCTCGCACAGTTATTAGGGTTGCATGCACAGTCACGGAAATTGTACACACACAGTTTTGCATGCACAAATGCACGGGCACTTTTCTGAAAAAATGGCCCTATTTATTGCATACAAATAGGACAAACCCTGACTTTCCAGTCTCCCTCCACTGGCAGAGTCTGTCCTGCTCTGACCCTGTCTCCCACCAGAGGTTCCACATCCTCCTCACCCTCACAAACCTCCCTTCCTCACCACATTATAGTCATAAGGTTTAACATCATCCGCACCTTCCACTAGAGTCCCACCAGGTGTAGTCCCACCAGGTGTTTACCTTCATACCTGCTGTCCCCTCACTCTCCACCACCAGTCATCTCTGAGCTTGTGGGCAAGACCCACCAGGCAGACACCTGGGAAAGAATTCTCAGTAGTAACACAGAGCCCTCCCCATCTAGTGTCCTGTCTCAAGCTGTTGGGGTTTTTGCTACAGGCAGTTGCCGATGGGCCATCGTAGGCAGCCCTGTCATACCATCCCCTCCATAAACTTACCAAGCTCAGTCTTGAAGCCAATTAGGTTTTTTGCTCTCGCTGCCCCCCTTGGGAGGCTGTTCCAGAACTTCACTCCCCTGATGGTTAGAAACCTTCGCCTCATTTCAAGCCTAAACTTGTTGGTGGCCAGTTTATATCCATTTGTTCTGGGGTCCACACTGGTGCTTAACTTAAATAACTCCTCTCCCTTCCTAGTGTCCATCCCTCTGATGTATTATAGAGAGTAATCGTATCTCCCCTCAGCCTTCATTTGGTTAGGCTAAACTAGCCAAACTCTTTGAGTCTCCTCTCATAAGGTAGGATTTTAATTCCTCTGATCATCCTAATAGCCCTTCTCTGCACCTGTTCCAGTCCAGTTTGAATTTATCTTTCTTATAAGAGACCAGAATTGCACACAGTATTCGAGATGAGGTCTCACCAGTGCCTGGTACAATGGTAACACTTCCCTGTCTCTACTGGAAATACCTTGCCTGATGCACTCCAGGACTGCAGCCTTTTTCATGGCCACATCACATTGATGGCTCATAGTCATCCTGTGGTTAACAAATATACCCAGGTCATTCTCCTCCTCTCTCGCTTCCAACTGATAAATTCTCAGCTTAAAGCAAAAATTCTTGTTGTTAGTTCCTAAACGCATGACCTTGCACTTTGCATTATTAAATAACATCCCATTTCTATTATTCCAGTTTACAAGGTCATCCAGATCTTCTTGTGTGATATTCTGGTCCTCCTCGGTCTGGGCAATACCGCCCAGCTTTGTGTCATCTGCAAATTTTATTAGCACACACCCACTTTTTGTGCCAAGGTCAGTAATAAAAATGTTAAATAAGATTGGTCCCAAGACGGATCCCTGAAGAACTCCACTAGTAACCTCCCTCCAGCCTGACAGTTCCCCTTTCAGTATGACCCATTGTCATCTCCCCTTCAACCAGTTCCTTATCCACCTTTCACTTCTCACATTAATCCCCATCTTCTCCAATTTAACTAATAATTTCTTATGTGGAACTGAATCAAATGCCTTCCTGATGTCCAGGTAGATTAGATCTACTGCATTTCCTTTGTCTAAAAAAATCAGTTCTCTTCCCAAAGAAAAACACTAGTCACTTTGTTACCACCTCTGGAATCCAACAATTGAAACAATTGTAGAAAAATCTACAGTTACTTTCTATCATTTATTCAACTTTAGGAAACATCCTAACAGCCCTTTCTTACCTTAATCACCTGTTAATCACTCTGGTTATAAACAAAATCCTGACTCCCTGCCTCAGGGGCCCAAGCCGGGAGCAGCACATCTGTCTCCTCTGCTGTACTCATTGCATGGCACACTCAGGCTGCCTGCCTGAGGCTTTCAGTTTGGGGGGACGCAACGCCCCCCCCGTGCCTCCCAAACTCCACCTATGGACGTGATGGCAAACAGAGCGAGGCAGAGAAGGCAAGGGAGTTGGTTTTAGCTGACTACTGTCAGCTAAACGGATCCTCCTACAGCTCAGCCTCCTGCAAGGTTGCATCTCCTCCCCAGGGAGGATCCCAACAGGGGAATTTGCAGGCAGGGGTGGGGAGGATACACGCGAATCACCATCAGGTGCAGTTCAGGTTAGAGTCACCTGTGCCCTGTCTGCTGAGGGGCCCAGGGCATAGCTCTCTGGCTGTAGCAGCGGAGCTGTGTGCGCTCTGAAAGGACAGGGTAGCAAAGGGGCTTGGACAAGCTGCATTCCTTTGGTTGTTTCTACTGAATTGACACCCCCCAGAAGACCTTTGATCCTTAAAGGGATGGGGCCCAGGTAGATCTGAGCCCGACATTCCCTCTCGAGTGCGACCCTTCCCCTTTGTAAATGTAATGTCATCCTGGTGTTTCTATGAACAAAGTGGAGCACACAGTCCATCCGTTTGACTGGTTAGCAGCCATCCACAAGTTCCACAGGCTGAACCCATTGTTCTCAAGTAGGTCTCTCCTCTGACACACCTTCTAGTACTGAGGGTGGAAGCTTCTGCATCTCTCTTCAATTTATTTCACTTTAAGTAGAACATTTCTGCAGCCATTTTAGTTCCACTTTCCAACTGAATAGTCCGTTTGGAACCTGTTCAACACCCAAAGATTTTCACGTCCTAGTCAGTCCTTAGAAGAGCTGTTATCTCCTAAACTCTGGATAACTTGGGGTGTTTACGGTGTTCAGGGATCACTATGCAGTTGGATATGTGGCACAAACTTTCTGCTTAATGTGAAAGAAACTTCTCTCTCTAATTGAACACCTCATGTGTCAGTGGGTTGTTCTGGTGATCTGTCCTCTTGGGTTTCAGGTTCCATGGTCTCGTGTCGACGTTCACATCTTTCAGTGGCTGGCATGAATGCCACAGCTGTTGGATCAAGAGTTTCCAAGTTTACAGGTCAACAACATCCTCATTTCCCAGATATGGCTGAAATGTTTCTGCCTCTGAACTCAGGGTCTCTGTGCCGGGGCAGTATCTGGTACCATCACATAATGCGGTTCATCTTCGCTCTTATGATCAGAATGACCAGAGTCCATATTCCTGTCCTCATTCTGATCTCTTATTGTGCTGGTTTGTCTTGTTGGTGTTTTTTGCTGTGGCAGTTTCCAGGGTGGGGTTCTATCCCCAGGTAAGAAATCACTGGGAAGTAAAAGCTTGGGGTGAAGAACTCTAACACATCCTTTTCCATCTTCTGCTTTTACTTCACAGGTTGGACTATCCCTTTGACTTTCAAGTACTACTTGAATTTTATCTTCCCATAAGATCTTAATCTGCCTGCTCCCCCTCTCTCTGAACAGTTCCTGACACATACTCTGGCCCTGGCAAGAGGGCGCTGACTGCCGTGCACTTTCTGATCATACTGATTTTTACCATGAGCTGCGGATTTTTGAGAACATTTTCATGCCAGTTCATAAGCTTCTTTCATCTGCTCTTTCCATTTCTCAGCTTAATCTTTATGGCCTCCAGGTGCAGATTCAAAGTTCATAGGTAAACTAAATGCAATGTCAATGGGCAAATATGGTGATCTTCCACCTAATAAATAGAATGGTGAGAACCCTGTAGCCTCATTTCATGTACAATATAGGCATAGATTACCTTATTAAGGGAGTTTTCCTTTCCAGTTCTTTCGTTCCTTTAACAAGGTTCTCAACATAGCCAGCAGAGTTTGGTTCAGCCTGTGTAACTACCACGACCGGCTCTAGGCACCCGCAAAGCAAGCATGTGCTTGGGGCCACACAATTCCAGGGGCAGCATTCCGGCCATCATTTTTTTTTTCCGCTTGGGCAGTTGTGCTCTTGGAGCTTGGGGTGGCAAATTTTTTGCTTGGGGCAGCAAAAAGCCTAGAGCTGGCCCTGCTAACTACCCATTGCCCTGTGATATGGGGCTGTGCGGGGGGCATGGATCAGTGTTCTCATCGCACTCCCTGTCAGTACCCAGCCCGGGCCAGGGAAGCTAATGATCCAACTAAATTTGGTGATGAATCCTGGTCACATGCCACCTGAGGCACATTGCGCATATGCTAAAAAGATGGGGTTGTGCGAGATGTTTCAATTTTACAGTTGTGCTGTACCCTTCTGAATAAATTATCTTCAAACTCTGACCCTTGATCTTGGTGGATCTTTTTGGGGAAACCAAATTTTAAAACCAAGTCACTGAAGATCTTGCCTGCCACGGTCTTGCCAGAGTTGGCAGTGCTAGGTAGGTTTGGACAAGCCTAGTGATGTGATCAACTACCACTAAGATGCATCCACAGCCTCCTTTGCTTCTCTCTAGATGCAAGAAGCCTATTGATACAAACTCAGAGGGTTCTGCTGTAGCTATCTGAGTTAGCGGAGCTCTGGCAGGCTGGTGAATTTCTTTTGCTTGACGCATGTACAAACTCTAGTGATATGATGTTCAATGTCCCTCTTCATCTGTAGTCAATAAAACTAGTCTCTTGTGTGACTGATTCCTTGCTCTGATCCTAAATGTTCCATCTCTCCACGTAGTTCTTTTGTATTTTACAGATAATAACAGTTGGTTTAGCAACATTGTTTTCCAGGAAAGTATTCCATCTTCATCCAAATGCAACCATCCCACTGAGACAGCTGATCTTACCCCGTTCTCCCATGTTCTCTTGGTTGTTTGGTTTGTTCCTCAAGGACTTATAATACAGAATTTTACTAATAGCTGGATCTTCTTTCTGAGCTGCCAAAATGTCTTCTCATCAAATACGCTTGATGGTGGATTTAATACCCTTGGAGAAGTCTTCTACTGCCAAAGGGTTGGTAGTAATAGCTGCTAACCAAGATACCTTGTCAACTCTTTGTACATCTAAAACAGCATTAACAACTCCTGTCCTTGTCTCTTCTGTGCATTCCATCCTCTGTTTTTCCATATCAAGGGGCATTCTGGATAAAGCATCTGCCTCCACATTAGATTTCCCTGGACGATATCTAACTTTGAAGTTAAAATGAGCTAATTCTGCAACCCACCAGTGTGCTGTGGCATTCAGCTTGGCTGTGGTGAAAACGTAGGTTAGCGGGTTATTGTTGCTGTAAAGCAGGAAGGATTATGCCTAGTAGAGGATGTCACAGTATTTGTCAGTTAAAGCCCGTTTCAGAGCTAGAAACTCCAGCTTTTCTGAATGAAGGTGATAATTCTTCTCTCCTGCAGTTAGTGGTCTTGACCCATAAGGAATTAGGTGCAGTTTTATACTCTCAGTTTACCCCTGATGTTAATATAAGACCTAATTCCTCACTGGAAGCATCTCCATGAAGGATAAAGGGTGAGGCAACATTGGAATAGGCTGTTTTTGGTGGCTGTACCAGGCAGTTAAATCAGCTGGTCTAAAACTCTTTGATGTTGCCCAGTCCAGGGAACTGGCTCTTTGGAGGGTCTCTCTCCAGATCCCTTGTCTTGCTCTTTGGCTTTCTGGTTTTTCAGACTCCGCTCTTGACCGTGTTGTGCGTCAGATTCTAATGGAACAGCCAACAAGTCATACCACGGCTTTGCTATTTGCGAAGTCTTGAATATATGGCAATAGCAGGTGAAGAAGCCTGGCAGCTTGCCAGGCTCCCCCTATGGAGTTTGAAGGTTTCTCTGCAAGAACACAAACAGCTGGATTCACCTTATCCCCTTCAGCAGCTACCACCTTTCCCAAGGAAGGGACCCCTCTCTTAACAAGCTCACATTTAGAAGCTTCATTCCAAGCTTCTGCAACGGTTGCAATGCTCTCCTTACAGACTCCACATGCGCTTCAAAAGTGCCACTGTGCACAAGGTGTCACGGAGTCCCTGGGCGATGCTCTGGAGCTGCTCCCCACAAAGCCAGTCAGGACTCTGGGGAGCCTCCTCTCCCTTGGAGCAGCCTGTCTGCAGGGCAAGAAGCTCACATGGCTTCATCTCCTGGGTCTGACCTTGGAGCATTCAGCATCCTCTGCCCCTCCGTGCGCTTCCCACAGCGAGTCCGCCCAGGCGGGGTCCTGGGGAAGCCAGAGGGTCCTGCACCCCCACTTCACTTCGCAGTCAGACGTGACTCTCAGCCAGCCAGTAAAACAGAGGTTTATTTGATGACAGGAACACGATCTAAAACAGAGCTTGTAGGTACAGCGAACGGGACCCCTCATCCGGGTCCATTCTGGGCAGGGCCGGCTCTACATATTTGGCCGCCCCAAGCAGTCATGCGCGGGAGACGCCCCGGAGCCCCGGGAGCAGCGGACCTCCCGCTGGCTTGACTGGTGAGGGTCCGGTAGTCGCGCGGCTCGGCTGGACCTCCCGCAGCTGCGGACGATTGGCTGGTCCGGCGGCTCCGGTTGAGCTGCGAACCATCCGCAGTCATGCCTGCGGCAGGTCCGGTCGTCCCGGGGCTCCGGTGGACCTCCCGCAGGCATGACTGCGGAAGGTCCGCCGGAGCCAAATGCTGCCCTGCCCCGAAATGCCGCCCCACGCGCCTGCTTGTCGCGCTGGGGTCTGGAGCCGGCCCTGATTCTGGGGCCCAGCAAGGCAGACCCCGCCCCCCGTCTGCCCTCACTCCTCGTCCCCAGCCAGCCCCAAACTGAAACCCCCTCCAGCCCCTCCTCCTCTGCTCAATTCCTTTCCCGGGCCAGGAGCTCACCTGACCTCTTTGTTCTCCCCCACCTTTAGCATCCCCTTGCAGGGGGGGAAGGGCCGGGCCATTAGCTGCCAGGAGACAGAGGGTCGGCCAGAGCTGAGGCCCCCCCACAGTATTCAGGGGAAACATTAAGAACAGCCCCACTTCGTCACACAAGGGTATCGTCCAGGTCGGGGATACACATCTCAGGCGTAAATGCAGCACGGGACTCTTCCACGCTGCAGGTGCTGCAACATTCAAACTCCAGCCTGCTTTAAGGCCGCCCTCTCCTCACTGTGCTCCAAACCTAACCTACCAGCTTCTTCCACTCTGCACTACCAGGCCCATCCTCTGCTGTGGGTGGAGGTTATCTGCTAATGAGCCCCCTGACTACAGAACAGATCTGTCTATCTAAGCACCTATCCGAGGCTCATCATTGCGGTAGGTGAGCACCTTACTCTGACGTCCCCACCTGCAAGGGGCGAGAGGCCACTGCGCAGAGGGTGCGAAATGCGTAGCTCGCTCTTTCCTTCTGAGTCGTGTACAAACTCCGCCCCCAAGGGCTCCATCCAGAGGTTAGGGTCTATTGCAGGAGTGGGCGGGGGAGGTTCTGTGGCCTGCGAGGTGCAGCAGGTCAGACTAGACGATCACCACGGTCCCTTCCAGCCTTAAAGCCTGTCAGCCGGTGAGCTTTGGGCACCCTGATTGTACACTCCAACACACGGGGACACCGCAGATACAAAGTAAAAATCAGCCAAAGCAACGGCTCTTCTCTTTCCTCCCCGTCCCCAGCACACCTCACTCCATCACCAGCCACCGCTTAAACCCATCCCACTGCATCCCACTAGATGCAAATCTAGCTGCAGATCCTTCTCCAGTGGCCGCTCAGGCCAACGGGCTTTGCAGCACGCCCAGGAGGTCAATAGACTTCTCCCAGTTGAGACTGGCGGGCCTGGTGCTGTGTATGGGGCCAAGCTGTGGCCCATTTGGGGCCCTAAGGTGTTGGGGGAATTTAGCAAGCCCGGGAAGCTGCAGCATGACATGAGTTTCTCTTGAGGATGATTAAGTGCCTAGACACGTCTCCAAACAAAAACAAGCACCGTAGACTTTAGGGGCCACATTTCCACCCCAGAGGCACTATTTGTTACATGTGCAAAACCACTCCAGAGCGCAAACAGATTTTGCTCTTGGAAATTCTATTGACTGTGCAGGTGACATAATGCTGTGTGTGTGTGTGTGTGTGTGTGTGTGTGTGTGTGTACCCACACAAAGCAGCACACACAGACTGAGACTGGCTTTGCAAATCTGACCTTACAGCATTTTTATCCTACCTGTTATCTCTGTAAAAACATTCTACTGAAGTCATTCTTCTTCTTCTTCTTTCTTTTATTTGCTTTTACTTTCCTATCTGCCTGTTTCCCCTGCTCCCCCGACATCCCTGTGTTGTTTGCTAAGCTCACGTACTTCTGAGTACACATTTAAGAGCTGATTGTTATTCAGGCAACATTTCCTTTCATAAGCATGAGGCTTTTCAAAAAGCCTGTGGCATTCATTCATCCCACCTTCCCCTGCACAAAGATGTTGAGTCACGCCCCTGCTTGGTGAGCACCGCAGACCACAGCCAGGGAACCAAGAGGCCAGTTCAGCTCAGAGCCTCCGCTCAGAATAGCCGGCATGGGCTGGGTCTGTCCCAGGCAGAGATGGGAGGATAAGGTTTTATGAATGGCTGGTTCTACAATCGGTGTTTCACCAACCACTTCTTCAACTCAGAGGCTGCTATGTACCTGCTCTGTTTCCACAAGCCTTCAGACTTAGCATCTTACCAGACTGGTTCTTCTATCAGAGGGTGCTGTGTTGAGAGGAAGAATGGTCTAGTGGTTAAGGTACTGGACTGGGACTCTGGGGTTGTAGGTTCAATTTCCAGCTCTGCTACAGACTCCTGTGTAACCTTGGGCAAGTCATTTCCTCACTCTGTACCTCTGTTTACCCAGTATCCCTCTCTCTCAGGCACAATTCCCACCCAAGTCAGGAAAAGCCAAGGCTTTGGCTCTCAGAGGGTTTGTCCTCCTTGTCTCCTGTAAGATCCCTCCCCACTGGCTAGGATGCTGCAGTCAAGTTCAGGTTTGTTTCACCAGCATCAACCAGTAGCTTTGGCTCCTTTGTGGGGGCCATGCCATATTTCCTTCCCCCAAGGCCCTTGGGGGGTGAGATTTTGTCCCTGTACCATAAGGAGACCTGCCAGACTGGGGACAGTCTGAGCAACAGCAAGCATTGCATGGCTGCAGAGACAGCTTGCGAGGTTTCCATTTCCTACCCCATTGCATAATTGACGGTCACCATTGGCTCTGAGGAGCCGAACAACAGGATCCAGGCTCATGTCTAACTGGTGTTGGCAGGTTTCACAATGGTACTCGAGGTGTTTCTGAAAGCCCCAGCTCCTGGATCCATGGGATTCCATGAGAATCTCGACTTCCATTACAAAAACAAGTCGTTGATAGCCCTCGTGGTTGGGGAGAAAAGCTGGAAAGCGTGAAGCGAGCACATCACAGAGCATCAGAAAGCAGAAGACAAGTGAAAAGAACCCACAGTGCAGAACTGGTGTGAAGTCTCCTGATTTGGGGGGCTGGACTCAGGATTTTTTAAGACTCGAGAATGGCAGTGCTGTGACCACCATCAAAACAACCTACTGCTCCTGTTCTGACAGCTGGCTGGAGGAGGCGGCGTCATGGCAACAGATGCCCAGGAAGTGAAGCGCCTCCTGAGGGCGCAGGTGCAGAGTGCAACGTCCGGCTAAGGTGAAGCTAACTCGTAACCCCCAGCCTGCATTCTGTGGGAGGAGAGCTGCCAGGGAGTTATAACAGCACCACCATGCCCTTTGCTAGCACTCGCTGCCTGTGGATCTCAAAGCACTCTCCAGAGCTGGGCACGTCCTTCCAGGTAGCAAGGGACACAGTCCCCCCCATGATGGGGCAAAGAGCAGCTCCCCTCTTAGGAGCAGCCAACAAACTGTATTTCTGCCCTGCCCCCTGCCCCCACCAGGTCTGAGAAGTTTCTCGGTGTAATCAGGAGATGTCATATTTCCCATCTGATGCTTTGTGTGCAGGGATGTGTTTGTCTTAATCTCGGCGTCTAAATCCAGCTCGCAGCTAATCCCAGGAGCTGAGTCGCAGACCGCGTGCGCCGTTCCTTTTTCATTTCGTTTGAAACAGAAGCTCCCCCTCGCTCATTTCCCAGCTCTGTAATTCAGGGTGGAATGCACGGAGCAGATAAGCGACTTGTTGGGAGCCGGCGGGCTGGAGAAGACAGCTCACCCGCGCCCGCGAGTTATCACTCGCTGCAGCTGCATCCGTCTAGGTGACATCTGCTAAACAGGAAGTGCCTCTTGCCAGTTTCTTTCTTAAGAAAAAAAGGGGCTGCTTTTGTTTGCTTTCCCCCTTTTTCCTATTTGTTTGGGGTTGGGCCTGGCAGATCTTTATACATTTCTCTTGAGTCACAAAGCCACCAAGTGAGCGAGGATTCATGTTTGTAACTGTCAAAAGACCAGGCTTTCTTAGGACTAGCTTTTTTGAGGCAGCACATTGGCCCACGTGGTGTGGGAAGGGAGTTTGGAGGGGTTTGTGGCATCCACAACGCTTTTAATAAGAATTTAAAAATAAAAAGTTTTCCCAAGCCAGTCAATATGATCCTGTTATGTGGCATAAAAAGAAAAATGATCCTAGCAGTTGTGGGAAGAGTGTCACCAACACCGAGAAGTCCAAAATCAGGGTTCGTGTCCCCCAAAATGATGAGATTATCTTAAACATCAAGAGATGGAAAAAAATAAAGTTCTTTTTATTAGTCTCCTGGTTTCTGGGCCTTTAGGGAGTCATGTTTTCCAGCATTTCTCTGCCACCAGGAAGGTAGAAACTTTTTTAAAGCTGAGATTCTCATGTGATCCCATGACTACCGGAGCTGGAGCTTTAAGAAAAACAAACTATTACCATGAAACTGACAATAAAATAGCGAGAGTTGGCTGTGAATGGTCGTTGCTGCTAGCCAGGGGCGGCTCTACAAATTTGGCTGCCCCAAGCAGTCATGCCCTGGGGGCGCCACCGAGCCGCGGGAGCCGCGGACCTCCCACGGGCATGACTGCGGAGGGTCCGCTGGTCGCGCGGCTCGGCTGGACCTCCCGCAGCTACGGGCGGTTCGCTGGTCCGGCGGCTCCGGTTGAGCTGCCGCAGGCATGTCTGCGGGAGGTCCAGCCGAGCCGCGGGACCAGCGACCCGTCCGCAGTCATGCCTGCGGCAGGTCCGCTGCTCCCGGGACTCCGGTGGACCTCCCGCAGGCATGACTGCGGCAGGTCCACCGGCCCAGCCTGCCGCCCCCCCGGGAAAGGGCCGCCCCAGGCGGGTGCTTGCCCCGCTGGGCTCTGGAGCCGGCCCTGCTGCTAGCACCACTGCTGCAGAAGAGTTTCCATTCCAACCCGACTGATTTCACTGAGTCACAACTTTCTGAAATATCCCCTGGAGGAGCTGAAATTCTCCAGGTTTGGTCTCTGCCTAAAGGTGAATTTGTGTGGGAATTGCGAGCTAAATCCCCTCAGCTGTTTTGGAGTTAGGTGGGATTGCCAAACAAACCTTTGGCACATTTCACCAAAGCTTCTGACTGTATTTTTCCTCACATCCGAGCCGATCTGTGGAACTGCAAACGCAGCCCCCAGTAACTTGCCTACACACTGCTCTCTTCTCTCAGGGGTCGCTCTCTCTCTTTCCTCAATACTGGGGCAACATATCCAGCTCTCTCCTTCCACGTGCTGCCCCATCTCTGTTCCAAGAGCCACTCCCTAAGAGCTTTCACTGCTCATTCTTCCAGGGCCAGAGTCCACACTGTGCAGCCCTACTGAAATCCATCCCTCCTTTCTGGCCCTGGAATGGAGCTCTTTTCCAATCTTGCCAATATGTCCCATAGAGAAGGTCTTTGTATCATCTCTGGGGGGGGCTGGGCCTGCACCTCTTGCCACTCCCTGGCACCTATTCTCAAGGAAGTTAGGTGAGAGTGGAAGAATGTGAGAACATAACATAAGAACGGCCAGACTGGGTCAGACCAAAGGTCCATCCAGCCCAGTACCCTGTCTACCGACCGTGGCCAATGCCAGGTGCCCCAGAGGGAATGATCATGTGATCTCTCTCCTGCCATCCATCACCACCTTCTGACGAACAGAGACTAGGGACACCATTCCTTACCCAGCCTGGCTAATAGCCATTTATGGACTTAACCTCCATGAATTTATCTAGTTCTCTTTTAAATGCTGTTATAGTCCTAGCCTTCACAACCTCCTCAGGCAAGGAGTTCCACAGGTTGACTATGCGCTGCGTGAAGAAGAACTTCCTTTTATTTGTTTTAAACCTGCTGCCCATTAATTTAATTTGGTGACCCCTAGTTCTTATATTATGGGAACAAGTAAATAACTTTTCCTTATTCACTTTCTCCACACCACTCATGATTTTATATACCTCTATCATATCCCCCCTTAGTCTCCTCTTTTCCAAGCTGAAAATTCCTAACCTCTTTAATCTCTCCTCATATGGGACCTGTTCCAAACCCCTAATCATTTTAGTTGCTCTTCTCTGAACCTTTTCTAGTGCCAGTATATCGTTTTTGAGATGAGGAGACCACATCGGTACGCAGTATTCAAGATGTGGGTGTACCATGGATTTATATAGAGGCAATAAGATATTCTCCATCTTATTTTCTATCCCTTTTTGAATGATTACTACCATCCTGTTTGCTTTTTTGACTGCCACTGCACACTGCGTGGATGTCTTCAGAGAACTATCCACAATGACGCCAAGATCTCTTTCCTGATTAGTTGTAGCTAAATTAGCCCCCATCATATTGTATGTATAGTTGGGGTTATTTTTTCCAATGTGCATTACTTTACATTTATCCACATTAAATTTTATTTGCCATTTTGTTGCCCAATCACTTAGTTTTGTGAGATCTTTTTGAAGTTCTTCACAGTCTGCTTTGTTCTTAACTATCTTGAGTAGTTTAGTATCATCTGAAAACTTTGCAACCTCACTGTTACCCCTTTCTCCAGATCATTTATGAATAAGTTGTATAGGATTGGTCCTAGGACTGACCCTTGGGGAACACCACTAGTCACCCCTCTCCATTCCGAGAATTTACTATTTATTCCTATCCTTTGTTCCCTGTCTTTTAACCAGTTCTCAGTCCATGAAAGGACCTTCCCTTTTATCCCATGACAGCTTAATTTACGTAAGAGCCTTTGGTGAGGGACCTTGTCAAAGGCTTTCTGGAAATCTAAGTACACTATGTCCACTGGATCCCCCTTGTCCACATGGTTGTTGACCCCTTCAAAGAACTAATGGATTAGTAAGACACGATTTCCCTTTACAGAAACCATTTTGACTTTTGCCCAACAATTTATGTTCTTCTATGTGTCTGACAATTTTATTCTTTACTATTGTTTCAACTAATTTGCCTGGTACTGACCTTAGACTTACCGGTCTGTAATTGCCGGGATCACCTCTAGAACCCTTTTTAAATATTGGCGTTACATTAGCTAACTTCCAGTCACTGGGTACAGAAGCTGATTTAAAGCACAGGTTACAAACCATAGTTAATAGTTCCGCAATTTCACATTTGAGTTCTTTCAGAACTCTTGGGTGAATGCCATCCGGTCCTGGTGACTTGTTACTGTTAAGTTTATCAATTAATTCCAAAACCATCTCTAGTGACACTTCAATCTGTGACAATTCCTCAGACTTGTCACCTACAAAGGATGGCTCAGGTTTGGGAATCTCCCTAACATCCTCAGCCGTGAAGACTGAAGCAAAGAATCCATTTAGTTTCTCCGCAATGACTTTATCATCTTTAAGTGCTCCTTTTGTATCTTGAGGATCCTACATCTGCTCCTTTGTAGCAAGGGTCCCGAGTGAATTAGCAATACCCTGCTCTCCAGCCAGACCCGTCTGGATCTCTTTCTCACACACATCACATTTTACCCAGACTTCATCAGCCCCTCTTGGTCGTCTCTTCTGATGCAAGGGCAGAATCTTCTCCTTCCATGCGATGCCCTTCATCAAAATCACATTTTGAGGTCTGACCACATCACAGTGTCGAGTCTTCCAACAGCTGTCGTCCAGTCCCAGCTTCTGGCAGTCAGAGGTTTAGGGACACCCAGAGCATAGGGTTGCCTCTCTGACCATCTTGGCTAATAGCCATTGATGGACCTGTCCTCCGTGAACTTATCTCATTCTTTTTTGAATCAGTTATACTTTTGGCTTTCACAGCGTCCCCAGGCAATGAGTTCCACAGGTTGACTGTGCATTGTGTGAAGAAGCACTTCCTTTTGTTTTAAATTTGCTGCCTAGTAATTTTATTGGGTGACCCCTGGTTCTTGTGTTATAAGAAGGAGTAAATAACACTTCCTGATTTACTTTCTCCACACCAGTGATGATTTTATAGACCTCTATGATATCTCCCCTTAGTCATCTCTTTTCCAAGCTGAACAGCCCCAGTCTTTTTAGTTTTTGCTCATACAGAAGCTGTTCCATACCCCTACATCATTTTTGTTGGCCTTCTCTGTACCTTTTCCATTTCTAATATCTTTTCTGAGCTAGGGCAAGCAGAACTGCATGCTGTATTCAGGGTGTGGGCATACCATGGATTTATATAGAGGCATCATGATCTTTTCTGTCTTATTATCTATCCCTTTCCTAACATTTGCAGTGGGGGAGGTCTAGGTTGGATATTGGGAAACACTATTTCACTGGGAGGGTGGTGAAGCACTGGAATGGGTTCCCTAGGGAGGTGGTGGAATCTCCATCCTTAGAGATTTTTAAGGCCCGGCTTGACAAAGCCCTGGCTGGGATGATTTAGCTGGGGTTGGTCCTGCTTTAAGCAGGGAGTGGGACTAGATACCTCCTGAGGTCTCTTCCAGCCCTAATCTTCTATGATTCTGTTAGCTTGCTGGACTGCAGATGTTTTCAGAGAACTAGCCACTAAGTAGCAGCAGGAGGCAGGTTTTCCAGGAGGTGTTGGAAACACAGTGCAATGCCAAGTGTGCTCTGCAACCAATTCCTTGTAGCTGTGTGGGGAAGGCAGTGCAGAGAACAACGCCAGGGCTGGGACAAAGCTGCTGCTCTGAGGGGATCAGGGCGACTGCCCCTGGCACCACCATTTGGGTGACAAAACATATAGAGACCCTGGAGGGATTTTAAAAGGCGACCAGGTGCAATGGCATCTTTTCCCAGCTGCCCTGAGCTTTTCTTGCCTGTGGCAAGAGCGAATTGCAAGGAAAAATGGGCTCTGGAAACAGGGTGAGTTAGACAGCAGGAAGGCTGGGTATCTGCGGCCCCCCACATAGTGCCATCATCTACCCCTGTGCAAAGGGCACGTGAAACTCCACCATTTGCACTTAGTAGCACTGTGCACCCATTTGGCATGGACTTCACACTATGTAATGACTACACCTGGTGCAGGGCACTGGAGGATTGGCCGTTTGAGGTAATGTCTACTTGGGCCATAGTGCAACGAAGTGTGTGATAGTGTGATCTATGGTCACAAGCTCTTGTGTGAGGCCAGGCTGCTCCTCCTCAGGGTGGGCCCTGGTCTGACTGATCTGGGCACAAGAAAGTCGAATAGTTCCCCTTGCTGATGGCTGCCAGCGAGCACCATGTGACTGTGGGTTCCTGCCCTGTTTCTCCCCGCCAGGAGCGTGCTGTCTGTGCTATTAGGTTGTGGAGGGATTAACGCTCTCCCCTTCTGCTTGGCCAAATAACAACCCCATCGCAGGGTGCTTGCCGGCGCTCCTGATTTGACAGGGTGGAACTGGCTGCAGAAGGCTCTTTAATGATGGGAATTTAATTAGCTTGCATTGCACTTCCAACACCTCCGGTCTCTGCAAAAAAATCAATGTGAATTAACAGAAGCCAATCCGGCATAGCCTGCTGCAGCTCTGTCACACACCCAGAGTTCCAGACAGCTTTCTCAGCCGCGCCAGTGCGTGAGAGTCAGCTTCATGGGCTGGGAGCTCGCTGCTCCCTTCCCACTTACACCAGTTCCAAAAGAGGAGTCCCATGTCGCCAGGGGAAGGACCGGGTGCAAAATGAAGCTAAATCAAAGCCCACAGTGAAACTAACAAAAGCACTGCAGTAGGTCCCTCCGGGTCACTCTAACTGGATATGCTGCCTTGCAGGCTGCTGCCGCTGGCTGCCTCTGAGAGCTGCCTTCTGGGCCCAAAGAGGGAACGGGCAGGTGCCAACAAGGCAGGTCGATTGCTGCACCCAGGGATGCCTTCGCTCAGAACCGCCACCTACCTCCCCTCCCCCCGAAGCCAGCCCTTTGACTCCCCACACAGCCGGGCGCACGGCACTGACCCTCCCGCTGGGGACACCACCACGCTGCTAATGGGCACAGAGCCGGGACCCAGGACTGCTGACCGTGACGAGCTGCGTGACATTGGGCCAGCCAAGCTGTGCCCGTTCCATGCCACCATTCCGCCCTGCCACTGCCATTGCACCCGCTGGCCTGCCAGCCTCTCTAGCTCTAACGAGAGCTAACCTGTCCCATGGAAACCCCAAAGGCCTTGGTGCTGGGTGGCACTTCCTCAGCGGGCATGGTGCCCGTTGCCTGCCCCAGACCCTGGATACGCTGCCTGCCTGGGCTGGGGGAGGGGCAATGGGCCCATGGAACAATCCAGGGGCTGCAGAAAGTGGGGGGACAGAGGGTGTGACTGGGGGGAGTCGGGTTCTGCCTCAGGGTGGGTGTTGGAGGGCAAACCCGTCCCGCACTCACTGAGCAGCAGCGGTTCCCGTCCCGTGGGGCTAGCGGGCTCCCCCATTGGCTGCTCTCATCCCAGCGTCCCGTGACCCGAGCTGATGAGCGGCGGGGGCGGGGAGGGCAGCCGAATTTGAGCGAGCGGCATAGCAGTGCTCAGGGGCACAGCGCCACTCGGGGTGGGGGCTCACTCTGCAACCCACCCCCACGGTCTCCCACTTCCCAGGGCCAGGGCCTGACCTCCTCTGTGTCACACCCCCTGGGGGCAGGACCCACCCACCCCCAATCCTTTTTTGGAAGGGTCGGGGAGCCTCAGTTTCAGATTTTGCCCCCAGTCCCCCAAAACCTCTGTGCAGCCCTGCAGCCCGACATCCCCCCTTCCCCCCAAATCTCCGCAGGGGTGTGGGAATTACCCGCCCCCTGCCCCTGCTCTCCCCTTACTTTTCCATGTCCACCCTTGGACTGGACCTGGGGATGGACAGGGAGCTCTGCGTGGCTGGCCGTGCAGGACACAGACCCCTGGACCAGTGAGACGCTGCAGTGGGAAGCGTGCCGGGGAGGGGACTGGACAGGGACCCAGCTGACACCCGCTGTGGAAAGGTACCGCTGTCAGGGCAAGGGCACAGCTGGTCTCCTAGCACCTCGCAGGACGTGGCGCTGCCCAAGTGCCGCCGCCAACGCCCCCCTGCCGCGGGGACCCCCTTTGGCACCGGGCCCAGGAGAGAGACGGACAGAGAGCTAAAGCGGGTTGGCCGCAGGCATGCTGGGAGTCCGTGGCAGACCCAGGAGCAGACCCTGGGAGCAAGCCCAGGGCCTTAACCACAAGCCGTCCTCCCACCCTTGGCCACTCTGTGGAGCCTGCCAGCCAGAGGGCCCAGCTGACACCAATGGGGCAGAGGCAGGTTCTGATGGGGACATTGGTCCACTAAAAATTGGCCTGAGGCCCAGCTCAGCTCACAGCCTAGGGAATGGGCACAGGAGGAGGCTCCCTAGTGGCCTGCCTTTGAGGTGAGGAATGGAGGTGAGGCGGGGGGCAGGAGCTGCGGGGAGGGGGGTACAGGTCGCAGCTGGGGGGGGTGAGCCACAGAGCGCGGAGGAGGGGGAGGGGGAATAGAAGCAGATAAGGGACAGGATCTGGGGGTTGGGTAGGCGCCAGTGGATGCACAGAAAGTCTGCTGGGGCAAGAGTAGGTCAGGGGAAGCGGGACAAGGGCAGAAGGGTCTTTAACTACTAGACCCCAGTCCCCTCCAGAACCTGGAATGAAACCCAGCCTGCCTGTGGCTCACCATTCCTCGGCTGTCAGCCAATGCGTGTGAACCCACTGGCACAGGGTGGGTCTTGTTCCCTCTAGTGGCTGGTGCACCTGGCAAATAGCAGCCTACCACTGCTGCCGGTTACTCTGCTAGCTCAAGTGGTGTGGCTCTAAAGGTGCTGATGATCCGGGGGTGGGGGGTTCTGTCTGGTTCCACAGGATGGGATTTCTGTTGTTTCAGCTTGGTTTGTAACAAACATAGGAAATTGCACAAAAACGTCTATGTGAAAAATGTTAAGGTTGCAAAGTCATGCAGTGCGCAGATAGGAAATGCCAGAATTGATGCTGGCCATGCAACCTGAAGGCAGGCCTCTTGTGCATGTGCATTGTGCAACAGACTTTAATTACACGATCCATTCCCAGCCCATACTGTCGACAGGACCCTGCCTCATTCAGTGCACAATACGTGACATTTACCCTTCTGAAACAAGCAACCTCATCACCTTCTTCTGTGCAAGCCTTCCTCCCCCCCTCGCCTGCCCCCTAAGTGATGCTGTGTCTATGCTAGGGATTTTTGGCCAACGTTCCCTACTGTTGCTAAGACTGATGCAGCTCCCCCAGTGGCAGCAATGCTGGAAGCACTGGTGTAGACAGGTGGCTGGATGGCCACTGGCATTTTAGACCTGTTATCTGCAGTGTTAGATAACAAGATGGTTCAAATTGTGACAGAAGCCTTGTCTACACTAGAGTCCAATCATTGCTATCACCAATGGAGCTGTGTTGACTAAGGTGGGAAATTGTGGCCAAAACCCCCTGGTCTGGACACAGCCCTGTAAGTTGCTGACTGCAGGGAGTTTGTCCTTAGTCTCTCTGGCAGGCCCCAGGCTGCGTACCTATGAGGCTAGACAGTGGGTATTATTATTGTTGTTAATTATTGGGAAGAGATGCATCATGGGAAGCAGGGGATGTTGCTGGCTGGCTGTGACCACCTTGCACTGTTTCCAAGTTCCCAGGCTAAGTAGGGCTTGTTATCAATAGCAGAAAACCGTGCCCTCTCTGTTTGATTTCATTTCCCTTCCCCCGGCCCCTCCCTGCTCCAGTGCTCCTCTGAGATAAATGAAGCCAGAGTGAAGGGTGGGCCATGGCCCAGCCAGCATTATCGCGCTCTTCCTCACGGCGAGTAAATCAGGAAGTTTGCAGAGATACCCTGCCAATAAAATAAACACTGCTCCTGCCAGCAGCTGAACGGTGTGTCCCTCAACCCCTGGCAGCTGCCAGAGCTCCCCTTGGATCGCCCTTCCGGTCAATAACGTGTGCAAATGAGCAGCCACCCAGCCATGTGTGTTCTTAACCCAGCTCCAGTGCTTACTGCATGAAGACCCTGCGTTTGTGACACCGCTGGCAGGGAGAGAATGCTCCTCGCTGTAGGGCAACGGTGGGGAGAGACTGAGCATGTGCTGTTATTAGAGAGCTGAGCAATGCTCAGATCCAGACCCTGATCTCTCAGCCCTCTCTAAACGATCGAAGGCCCAAAGTCACACACACAACGTACGGCGGCGCAGGGAATCCAAGCCAGGTCTCCTGAGCCCCAGACCAGCACCTAACCACTGGGCCAGCAGCGCCTTCCTCTTTACAAGGAGACGGGAACTCTCCTCCCCACATTCGGATCCTTCTTGCCCCACCTCTGCTGTGGAGCTGGCAAGAACCGGAGCCAGCTTCAGTTATGCCAGGCTGGGGCACTACAGGAAACCCTCCAGGCGGACAGACGGACAGATTAGCTAGATGATGACAAACACCAGGCAGGAGGGCAGCTTTTATGCAATAAACCCATACAAATGGCACTACCAAAATGTGTGCCAGCTGTCACCAGGACCACTCAGAGACCAGGGTGATGGGCAGGGTCTAAGAACCTGAACAGACGCTGCTCAGAGGTTACAGTCACTTCCTCTGTTCTTTGTTTGCCAGCGGTAAGTGTCCCAAGGCTGGAGGTGATTAGAAAGTGCCTCGCACATGGTGGGAAACCCACGGTGCAAATGATAATCATTTTCTCTGGAGAGATCCCACTGCCATCACCCCGCGTTTACCCTCCGGGAAGAGATCATCCCAAGAAAGGGCTCAGGATGAGACACTCCCCTCCCCCGCTTTACTCTAGCATCGTCATCAGCATTATCCATTCGTTCTCTGCCTTGCCCTACCGGGCCATGGTCTCCCACTGAAATCAATGAGCAAAGAAACAACAGAGTCCCGTGGCAGGATATGACCCATCATGGGTATGGCACTCACGGTGGGAAACTAGAGCCAGTGATTCTCTGAGCAGAAGCAGTGGCCCTAACTGAATCCCAGTAGGCAAAGGGTTAACTCCTGGCCCCTGTAAATCCCAGCAAACAAAGGGTTAACCCATGGGCCCTGTTAATCCCAGAAAACAAAGGGTTAACCTGTGGGCCCTGTTAATCCCAGCAGGCAAAAGGTTAACTCCTGGCCCCTGTTAATTCCAGCAAGCAAAGAGTTAACTCCTGGCCCCTGTCTCCCACAGCTGCACTGGGTGGAGGAAGGAGAAGGAATTGGGGCCTGCTGGCCCAGTCAGGCTCTGGGAGGAAACTCTGGGACTGGGAACTCCATAAAACAGGTAGTTCCCGGGGCCGGCGTCCCTTGATGATCCCGGGGAGGTGGAGTGTTTATGGGCTACTGGCTCAGGGCTTTAAACTAGTGAGAGCGTCAGCTGGGAGGGCACCTGTGGGTGTTCTCCTGTGCCTGGCATAGCTGCCCCAAGTGCCCACAGCTGTGGTGCTATTCACTCCCCGCTCTGCTGATAGGACTAAGCTCAAAGGTGTGGCTTTCTCCCCCCCTTACCCTATGGGGCGGGGGTGATGGGTGACCCGGTGTAGCAGCAAAGTTTTGCTCTCTGCACTGATATCCCCCTGGAGTGGTCCTGGGTACCCTGGAGGCTTTCTGGCAAGCCCATAAGACCTGCTGGGAGCCTCTCCTAGCTGGAAGTCACTGTATAGCCTGTTGGGGGTGGGGAGGTCTCATCTTCCCCTTGCCCTCCTGTGGACCTCGTTAAAGAAACCCTGGTGCTGCTGAGGCTGACTCAGGTCATGCCCACACTGCACAATCTGCTCCCCCGATAGCCAGGTGAACCTCTATAGATGCAGCTGGTTTCAGGTGCTGCCGCTGGACCTTCATGCCTTGTCTGTGGCACGATTTCTTCACTGTAATTTCCCTTCCTTACCCCTCTGGCAAGAAGGAGGGGAGGGGAGCGTAGTGCAGAGCAGCCGCCAGCCCTCTGAGCCCCGTGGTGCTCAACCCAGCTCAGAGCACGTCTAGATGACCCAGTGGTGACATGTCCCTGGACAGTCAAGCTACAGCTTCCCGCCCTTGCCTGTGCTGTGGTGGGCTTGCACTGCTGGGGCCTTAACAAGCGAAGTCTGGTGGAGCCGGGCTCTCAGGCTGCACCGATTTACCTTGTAAATCAGCTCCGCTGCTGGATTCTTTTCTGCCTGAGAAACAGACCCTGTTGCTGTGCAGCTCTGAGAGCCGGGCAGCAGCTGGGCATGCCAGGGCAAAAGCTGGGGAGTCCACGCTTTCAAGGGGAACCAGCCAACCTGCTTCTAAGGCAGCCAATGCCCAGATCCTCCAAACCGCATCAACAGGTCTGGTTAACTTCCCCTTTTTTTCCTCCTCTTGTAGGGCTGCTCTGAATGTGCTGCTGTACGTGGGTTGCTGGCGCCTATGACTGTGGCTGGGAAAATCCATCTGCTGCTGGGGAAAGGGTAAGTCCAGTTTGTATGCGATCCCAGTTGGGTTTTTAAGTTTTTGGTTGATCAACCTCTTGGGTCTCAGAGAAGAATATTGAGAAGAAAGCAGAAACCCAGTATCTTTAGGTCAGTAAATAAAATCCACAGACACTCATGATTCTGAAAAAGAACAAGGAGTACTTGTGGCACCTTAGATGCTCCCACTCTGAAATGATTCTGAAAGTTACTTACTACGAACCGCATAACTCCTGCAAGCTCCGCTCTTAGGAGCGGGGTGGTGAGAGCACAGGACTGGGAGCGAGGGTTCTCCTGCGTTCTCATCCTGCCTTTGACACAGACGCTCTCTGTGGCCCTGGCTAAGTCACCGCGCCTCTCTGAAACCTGGGGCTAATGGTGCCTCCCTCCCTCCTAGAGGGCTGTGAGGATGAGCTAGGAAATGTTTTCTAGCCAGGATAGCTCAGTGGTTTGAGCATTGGCCTGCTAAACCCAGGGTTGTGAGTTCAGGGGGTTGGACTAGATACCTCCTGAGGTCCCTTCCAACCCGGATATTCTATGATTAAAGGATGGAAAAGGTTTTACGCAATGAAGTGTTCTTGCTGCCCTCCATGGGTATGCCCAGCTCCTGCCCATGCTAGTGGGAGGGCAGGCCAGAGGGTGCGCAGTCCTGTTTCTGGGATGGCATCCACAGAGAAAGGGTCAGGATATTTCCAGCAGCAGCAGCTTATAGGTATGAACCGTGTGACCTGCTGAGGTCTTGCTGCTGGGCGTCACTGCAGCTTGGGTTCTCTGACACGCTGGTGTTTCACTGGGATGGAACCGCTCTGCCTGTGATACCTGGAGTGGTTCTCTACAGGGCTGTGCGGTACTATGGATGTGGGAAGCACCATGGAGTGTATCCCCACTTGCCTCAGGGCCTAATCCTGAGCGGTGCTGAGCACCACCTGACCGTGGGAGCAGGCCTTTGGGCAGCTCTGGGGTGGAGGCTGGGAGCTGAGTCTCCGGGACGCTCTCTAATGGTGGGTGTCGGGGATTTCCTGGCTTCTAGGCAGCCTGGTGTGAATTCACCTTTAAAATCATACTGCCAGGTGCTGGGGCAGAGACGCAGACCCCCAATTCAAATGCACAAGCACAAACTGGGGAATAACTGGCAAGGTGGGCATGCTGCTGGAAAGGATCTGGGCGTGAGAGTGGATCACACATTGACTATGAGTCAAAAACATGATGTTGTTGCGAAGAAAGGCTACTATCATTCTGGGCTGTATTAACAGCGTGTTGTATGTAAGACATGGGAGGTAATGTGTCTGCTCGACTCGGTACTGGAGTCCTGTGTCCGGTTCTCGGTGCCACACTTAAGGAAAGATGTGGGAAAAATTGGAGAAAGTCCAGAAGAGAAGTGAGAAAAGGTTTAGCAACCCTGAGCAAGGAGGAAAGGTTTTAAAAGAAACAAACAAACTGGGTATGTTTAGTTCTGAAAAAAGACTGAGCGGGGACCTGATAAGTCTTCAAATCGGCGAAGGGCTGCTCTAAAGAGGATGGGGATCAATTGTTCTCCATGTCCACTGAAGGTAGGAGACGTGATTGGCCCAATCTGCAGCCTGGGGGATTTAGGAAAAGCTTCCTAACTCCCAGGGGCGTGAAGCACTGGAGCAGGTGACAGAGGCAGGCTGTGGAATCCCTGTCCTGGGCAGATTTTAAGAACAGGTGGGACAAACCCCTGCCAGGGACAGTCTGGGTTTACTTGGCCCTGCCTCAGTGCACGGCGCTGGACTGGATGACTTCCCGCAGTCCTTCCAGCCCGACAGTTCTGTGATTCTAACCCCCTGGAGTCACCTGGGATGAGCCCAGCAGCTCCTGGACTTCCCTGTGCACTGGGTTAGTGGGCTGGACTCGTGAAGCCCTGCATCCTTCCTCCCTTTGCTTGGGGGACCGACAGGGCCTTTCTCTGGCCGCCCCCCAGCACCCTCGAAAGCTCTGCAGGACAGAGACCCTCCTGCTGGCTGGGAGTGGTAGGAGCATCTCCCTCCAGGGCCCAACCACGAGGCTCCCTTTGCCCTACTGACCCCACTTGCTGCCACTCAGGTTACAAGGGACAGCTCAGATCCCTGCGTGACCATGCCGTGCTGTCCCCATGCTGGGCTGCCCTCTGTAGCAGCTCTAGGAATGAGGGTGTCTGGACGGATCCCCAAGGGAACAGCTTTAACTCCGGCTCCTGCAGCCCCTCGGAGCTGTCTCCCTGACCTGGAGCAGTAATTGACAGCTCGTTAGGAGCACCAATACCCCACGCCTCGGGGACTGGTGCCGGCGGGGCCAGATCTTGATCTTGGTTACGCCAGGGTAACTTTGCTGGAGCCAGTGAGAGACTCTCGGGGGTGAGTGAGCTCAGAATCTGCCCCAGAATTGCTGCCGGGGAATTGGAGTGGAAAATAAAACACGATTCAGAATGACACATGAGCAAGTGACCTGATAATTAAAGAAAAGCGCCGAGTAAATAAAACATGAACGAGCCTGATTAGTCATGATGGAAATGTTAATTGCAAAGCAGACTCTGCCAAGTCAGGATGCACCTTCCTCCAGCTCTGTAGCAAAATCCCTCCATTGTCCTGTGTTGCTCACAGATTGGAGACCAGAAATAGTCCAACATCTCTCTGCTCCAAACCTGGCTGCCTCCTCCTAATACTCTGGGACAGGTGACAATCCTGCTGCTGTATGAGCCAGTTGGGCAGCTCCCCTGGGCTCTGCTCCCCCTGGTCTATCTGGTTGGTTTGTCCAAGGTGCCATTGGCTTTGCCTAGCCACCGAGTCAAGCTGCCATTAAGCGCCCACCTTTGGAAAACAAGTGCATCTCCCACCTGCTGCGGGGCCCTTGCACCGAGTCTGTCTCAGTGTTTGCCACCCAGGAAGTGCAAGGGCTTGTTTGTGCCCAGGGCTCTCCCTGCGCTGAACACCTGTCTGGCTAGTCATGGGCTGCTCCACTGCACTGAAATCCTGTTTGCTAGACGGGATGAGTCAACATCTCAGCCCTCGGTGCCCATGTAAACAAAGCAGACAGCTTGGCAGCTGTAATTGCTACCACCTGGTCCGTCCGGGATTGGCTCGTTCCACCTCCCGTCCAGAGACCTTGTGTTCTTACCTTGGCTGGTTCCCCTGGAGCCCCTTCCCCAGGCGCCATGGCAAGCGGAGGCGGAAGCTCGGTTTTCCAGCTCGGAAGAGCCTCCAGCCATTAAAGCCAGCCGGTTGCTTGCAGTGCCAGCTGAACTGCGTGGTGGTGGGCTCCAGAAATGCAGTGCCAGGCCCTCTGCTGCCAGCACTGCTGGAGAGGATCCTTCCCCAGCTCCACCTGAGCTCTCGGCTGGAGGCTAGCTGCGTCGAGAGGCCGTGCAGGGCTATGGCGGGTGAGTCTCTCACATGCTCTCAGCCACTTTGCAGGGGAGAGGAGCCGTTCTAAATCCACACAGGAGGAGAGCTCCAGCCTCTCCCGCTGATTGCATAACAGACAATGCAGGCGAGCGGCTGCTGGTTCTGTCCCTGGGCCACCCTGCCCTGAGTGTCTCTGACTTACTGCTGTCCAGCCTGCTCTGGAGTGTGCCTTGCAAGGGGTGCTGGGTGCTCATGTGACCGCCAGGGTTGATGTGGAGGGGGAGTTGTGTCCCATGGCGAGAGGGGAAGGCAGACAGCTGCCTGCTGGTGATAATGCAGCAGGGGAGGAGGCCTGGGCAGCTGTACCCTTGTTCTTCCCCCAACAGGAACCATCTGTGACCAAGCCCAGCTCTGTCTTCCCTGTCACCCATTCCGGTCTGACTTTCCAACAACTTCCCCTTCGCGCTGGCTTCACTTCCCCACTCCGAGCGGGGCCAGTGCAGTAGCAGCCGCAGCGGTGGCCAGGCTGGTGTGGCGAGTTCTCGTTTTCCCGCGGGGGCGGGGGCGGGGAGTGCCGGCGGGAGCTGGGCCTGTCGGTTCTATGTACAGCAGGCTGGGTGTCTGCAGCTGTTCTCGTCTTGAACTTGTCTCTTAGGGGGGACTTCAGGAAGGCCTGAGAACTGACATGATCATCCCTGGCTTGGCGCCATGCCCTGGGCCTGCTGGCACACCTCTGCTGGCACACCTCCGTCGTGCGCCCTCTGGACTGCAGCCCTCACCCAGCCCCAGGTCTCTGCTGCACCTCAGTCATCTCTCAGCCGGAGAACTGGGGAAAAATCCCCCATAAGTCTGTGCAAGCTGGAGCCACTGACTTTAAGTGGTCCTGGCTTCTCCCATCTCTAGTGTCTCTTGGTTCCTGCCTTCTCCCCAACCCTGGGCTTCCATTGCCCCGCTGCTGCTGCCGCGCGGGGTGCAGGCCCTGGGGAAAGGAAAGGGCTTGTTAGAGAGAGAACCGAAAGGCTGTCTGTGCGTCTGCAGGTGGGAGGGAGGAAATCTGTCCTAAAAATATAGCCGTGACTGCTCGCTCCCCGAAGATGGCTCAGCAGATGGTGTGTCTCTGCCTGCCACCTGTGGAGCGTGTGCTCCCGCAGATGGTGTGTGTGGTGCTTCCACTTTCACACTGCTGCCCTGGGCTTCCTGGCCCAATCCTGCCTTTTGCTTTCAGCAGCATCTCCCAAGTGGCTGTAGCTAGAGGCTGGGAAAGCAGAACCCTCCCTCCTCCGAGCAGCTTTGGGTGGCTGGAGCTGGGGACCTGGGGCCTGAGCTGGGGTGCACGGAGTGTGGCCTCTGGGGAAACCACAGGGACTTCCCGGTGACAGATTGTGGGAGGGAGCCCTGCAAAGACCTGGGCCTTACGATGGGCTAGCTCCCATCTGCGTCCTGGCGCGCTTCCCAACGGTGCAGCCGGGGCCGGTGTGCGGGGAGACGCCCTACTCCCTGCTAATGCGTTAATGCCTTCAGTCAGTATCCCCAGGGGGACGGGGAGTTCTTCTCCCGCTCCCCCCGCCCTGTCAGAAGGGGAAGTGATGTTCCCACCGTGGGACCTGGGTGTTACCAAACGTGAGCATGGCGGGGATGTTGGGGTCACTGCAAGGCCTGTTTACACTGCAGGGGTGCAGCTCCGGTGCCATAGCACCGTCGCTGTCCCAGCACAGTGTAGACCCTTCCTAGGGGTGGCAGCCAGCTCAGCAGAAGCATTCTGCCATCTGCGTCTGTGCTGGGGGATGGGTCCCCCAAGGATGCCTCCCTGAGAGCCCGGTACAAGCTTCATTCTAGTTGTGAGCTCTGAGGGGGTGAGAGCTGCTAGCAGGCAGGGTGGGGCCAGCAGCTGGGAGGGGAAACCCCTGGGAGGGGAGCCAAGAGCCAGCGAAAAGGGTCAGATGGTTGAAAAACCACTAAACAAAGCAGCTGGGTAAGAGAGTACAGGGGGGCGAGAGTCCCAGCCATGGGATCTCCGTGTTCCCCAGCACTGCCATCCCCTGGCCAGGCGGCAGCGTGCCAGGCCACTCGTGCCCCAGGTACAAGGTGTGAAGTGTGCTGAGCCCAGCAAGTCTCTCTAAACCGTCGCCCTTCTGGAGGATCCAGGAGATGGCCCCTCTTTCCCCCTCCCCCCCCGCAATGCGTCCTTTGGCTGCTGGGTGGGAAGTGCTGGATGAGCTCGACGGTGCTGTTTGGTGGTTCAGGCTTGGGCCGTCTTTCGCTAATTTCGGAGTCCTGGAATCTGCTGTGATTGAGGGCTAAGGCAATGGACCCAGGTGCCTTTTTGTGAGGGAGCCTCCCCCCCAGCCATCCAAAGACACCCCCGAGAGCTAATCCAGGAACGGGGGAGGGTGGCCCGCAGAGCGAACCCCCCTCCAGGAAAGACGATGCCCCTTCACAGCCACACCCGTAGTACAGAAGAGCTGCTGTCTTGGGGCTCCGATCTCACCTATGGCTGCTGGGCAAACAGGTGCCAGCTGGGCCCAGCTCCGAATGTTCGCCTTATAAAGCTGCTGCTGGAGTGAGCATTGGCAGGGCGTAGACACAGTCCCATCTGCTCACTGGCCATGGGTCCCCATGTCCCCGGGCGGCGAAGGCTGAAGTGTCTGCCTGGGGCAGCCAGCGCGGAGGGCCTGACGTGGGTCCCGCTCTGCAAGGTGCTGAGTGGCTTTGTTCCTGTTTAGTTAGGGCTGCGTTGTGCTGGGCGCGCTACGAACACACAGGGAGACACCGCCCCGGCCCTGACGACCTCGCAGGCTAAGCAAACTCCTGCCAGGTCAGCCCCGTGTCTGGGGACTGCCTGTGCAGGCATCTGGATTCTTGCTGGCTTGTGGCCTCACATCAGGTTGAGACCTTGGCAACTGTGCTCCAAGTGGGGAGGTTTTAATGCTTCATGCTGACGAAAGGAGGCTCGTAACGTTGCCAGCTGTGCTGTCTCACCTCTTCCCCCTTTTATTTTTAGCTTGGGCAGCACCATTGCTGCTTACAGGGCAGAGTGTGTGCAGACAGCTCCGCTTTTGGGGAGTGGGGGAGGGTGACTTCCAGCCCTGGGTTCATGGATGGGGAGCAGGGGAGACGCTCCAGCGAGAACAGGGGTTGGAGAATGACAGACGGGCTCCTTTGCAATCAGGTTTTGCAATCAAACAGATTAATTTGCAATCAGATTTTGAGAGTCGGGGGCGGGGGGGGAGGGAACTGCCCATGTGGAATGCCTTGCTTGAGAAGAGTGAGTAAAGGCCAGGCTGTTTGCGGCGGGGGGGGGGAGGGGGGAGGTTCCTTGTTGGCCCCTAGCAGGATCATTCTCAGCAGCTGCAGCTCCTGTATCCTCCTGACTTCTCCCATCACCTGTAGTAGGTTGGATTTTCTCAATCAGGCCAAGCTGCTGTACACCTGCCCTGGCCCAGATGCTTTTTAATATGCATCAGTGATGTTACTTCACTTTCCCTTAACACTCAGCTCTCAGGGCCCTCTGGAGCAGCCATTCTCGCCTCTCATCCTGGGCTGGGAGTGCCCACCCCTCACCTCCCCCGCCTTAGTTTCTGTCTGAGTAACATGCACATTTGTTGCTGAGCAGAAAACCCCACCAGGTTAAAGGAGAAGCTGAGCCAACTCTCACATCCCCTGGCTAGTCAGACCAAGAGAGTGAAAGGAAACAAGAGCCCCCCATGAAACAGCTGGCTGGGATTCGCTTTGTTTCTCAGACGGGATTGGTTTTGTCTTTGCATTTGACGGTTGGCTTATCTGTACTTGGCTGTGGCATGCGCTCGTCAGCGCGGCCTTTCCTTTATCAGCATCTTCCTCCCCTCCTGGTGTGGGTTGGCTGGTTGGAGGCAGGCAGATTTACGCAGAGCAGACGTTGGTCGCTCTAGCATCTTCCTTACGAGCCTGTTTTCTAAGATCGGCCTGTCGAAAGGGGAAGGAGAAATACGCCGAGATACTTGCAGTCATTTTACACTTTACAAAGAAAACCTGCTTTGAGTTAAATAAACCAGATCAAATGAAATTGCATCAATAATCCATGAGTGAAATAATAATAAAAACGAGCTAAATAATAAATGAGAAACTGAGTGAAATAAAACGGAACCATCTCTTGAACCTGTTTAGCGCTTTGTGCTAAACAATTGAGAGTCTTAGAATGCCCTGTTTCCAAAGTGACTTCCCCCCGCCCCGTCTAACTCTGCCCCACAGCCCTGATGAGAGGAATGTAGGGAGGTTGAGTGGAAGGACCATGCTGGAGCTCATAACTCTGCTCTTGCAAAAGGGGCCTGGGTCCTTAACCAAGAATGGGGGGGGAGGGCGTTTCCCAGCTGATCAGAAAGTGGCCCTGAAGGACTCCCACAGTTGTACAGAGCCATTGAGTCAGCGCTGGAAGAGCCCCCTCTGTTGCATCACTTCCTGCTGCAGTGCAGGTTTTCCTCTGGCATCTGCCCCCAACCTGCTGACCAACCCCAGCTCTGCTTGGCTTGAGCGAGCTGGCGGTTCAGAACGGCCCTCAGCACACTGGTTTCCTTTGGTGCTGGAAGTTTGCCCGGGGTTGGCGCCTGTCAGATTTTGGGCCGGCTCCTTTTCCTAGGTGCCTAGGAATAATTGCAGTCAGGCAGGAGAAACTGGGCACGGGGAGAGCCCAGGGCCATGTCCACGTGGCATCACTTGACTGACGATTAACGTAGGCGCAGAATCGGGTCCCAAGCAGCAGGAGATTGTTCCTAGCCCCCTGAGAGCAGAAGCAGGCCCAGCCCCAGGCGACCTTCGAGCACAAAAGCAAAGGGAAGCCAGTGCACTGAAGTCCGCTGCAACAGGCGCTCGCTTTGCACCAGGCCCTGGGAAGCTCTCCTGCATGGCTGTGTCCGCAGCGAGGAAGCAAGAGCAGTAGTTGCAGCGCCGCGCTGTGTCCGTTCCCCAGCCGCTCCACCAGTAGGAAAGCAGGAGCTTAGAGGCTCCAGTTATCTCCGTCCCCAGCTGTTCCCAGATAATGACACCGAATGGCAGAGCAGATGCCTGATGGCATGCGCTGTGAGGCAAGGAGCAGTGGGGCTGGGGGAGGCGGCAGTGACTTTCAGACCAGAGTGGGGTGGGGGGAAGGCATGCAGTTTGCAGAGGGGCAGAAACGGGGGGAGGTGGTGAAGCTGGCAGGATGCAGAGTGAGGGGTGTGTTCCCTGGAAGGGCACAGGGCCGGTGCAAGCATTTAGGCAACCTAGGCAGTCGCCTAGGGCACTGGGATTTGGGGGGCGCCATTTTCTTCGGCAGCGACCGCGGCGGCCGGATCTTTGGCAGCCCCAGTCGCCGCCGGCATTTAGGCGGAAGGAGCTGGGGCAGGGAAGCGCGGGGAGGGCCGCCTGCAGCAAGTGAGGAGGGGGCCGCTCGCAGAGGAACTCCCCACCCCAGCTCACCCCTGCCCCGCCTCCTCCCCGAGCACGCCGGGGGCAGGGGTGAACTGCTTCACTTCTCCCGCCTCCCAGGCTTGAGGCGCCAATCAGCTTAGGCGCCGCAAGCCTGGGAGGTGGGAGAAGTGAAGCAGCGACGGCGTGCTCGGGGTGCTCGAGCACAGAGCAGGGGTGAGCTGGGGCAGGGGGGGTGCCTCAGGGTGGAGCTGCCGCAAAGGGGGCACCTCAGGGCGGAGGGGGGGAGCTGCCGTGGGGGGGCGCCTCAGGGTGGGGGCGCAAGGTGGAAGTTTCGCCTAGGGTGCGAAACATCCCTGCACCGGCCCTGGAAGGGCACATACTCTCCTCCACTCCACAGGGCCTGCTGCAGAGGCCGGACCGCCCGCATTGGGGCAGGGGCACTTGCTTCTCAGCAGGAACTTCAAAGGAATGACTGTAGCATTGGTGGAAGGTACCAGTCCTAGGAAGAGACGCCTCTGCTCCCTCTCCCCATCCCCTTTGGCCAGAACAGGTGGAACGGGGCAGGAAGACTGCAGGCTCCCCGCCTCACGCAACCCCCTCTTCCTCACCAGTGCCCGCTGCCGAGAGGGACAAGGATGAAGGCTCGGTCTGGTTTGCTAGTTAATAACCTCGGACCCTCCTGCCTGTTTCTCTGGAAAAACAGCCGATCGGCTGGGGCATTGGGCAGAGAGGGAGATGCGGGTTTTTTCCATCAAAAGGGGAGATGTTCATTCGCGTTTGAAACCAAGAGCCTGTCGTTTATAGCAGCAAAGCTGGAGAGGTCACTGGGAGACGGGCAGACTTGGCAACAGCTCCTGTTAGTCTCTAAGCCAGTAGGGTTCAACCTCTTTGCATTTCCCGAAACATTTGGATGGAGGTGCGGACCCCTTTAGAAATTTTGGAGGTGGTCTGTGGCCCTGCAGGACTCCGCGGACCATAGGTTAAAAACCACTGCACGTAGCGCCTCCAGGCTTTTCTATGCTCCCTGGGGCATACGAGCACCTCGCATACCCTAACAAATGCATCCCCACCAGACGGGCTGAGCCTCTGTCCCCCATGTTCTAGCCAGGGACGGGGGAGTGACTTGACTCGGAGAGCGTCAGCCCGAGCAGGGATTAGAACCGGATCTCCTGAGCGCCTGTCTAGGGCCTCTGTCACACACCGTCCTTTCTGTGTAGACAAGAGCTGCACCTTTCTGGGCATCAAGACTTAAAGGGGACCGTGAACGACCGCGTTCTTTACACAAATCACAGTGCCGGGGAGACAAGAAAGGAAAGGGAGGGGGGGAAGGCAAGAGAAAGAAGAAAGTGAAGGAGATGGAGAAAGGAAGAAAGAATCCACAGAGTTCAAATGAAATACAAAGACGAGTCTTAAAAAAATCAATCACTCCCGTGGCCCTGGAGGGGGAGATAAGAGGAAAGACAGAAAAGTGAAGTGTAAAGAGAGGGAAGAGGAATGAGAGTGGAAGCGAGGGAAGGGGCTAAAGCAGCAGACAGAGGGAAAGGAGGGAAGGAGGGAGTCTGCGCGCTCTCCTATCGCTTCTCTCCATCACATTAGCCTAACCTCAAGTAGTTTTTCACAGAGATTGGAGTGATCAGGTAGTGCTGCCCTCCCAGCCAGCTGGAGGGCTTGTGAATAAGCACCTGCTTATCTCTGTCCAACGGCTGTGAGCGGCTGTAGATTGTGCGGGCGACGAGGCACTGCCTGCTGGCTGCGATTTCCATATCAGCGCCCTGCAGCCGCCTGCACCAAATAAACACAACAGCCACGTGGACAAAAGGTTAATTATCAATTTTCAGAAAGAGAGCGAGAACAAACGGTGACTTCCATCAAACTCTGGTGTGGACTTTCTGCCTCTCCGAGCCGGGGAGCAGTGCCAGGAGATAATGCCCCTTTAATGAAGAAACGTCCTTCTTTGTACACCTGGCCCCGCGCCCGTCACCGCCTGCTGCCGTGCTATCCGCCCCCTTCGCCTCTTGTGGCAGCAGAGTGGGGCTCGTATCTCTGCTTCTGTTGTACCGAGGCGACGCTATGGCCTTGTGTGGTGTCCACTGAGTCTCCATCGCATGGGGCGGGTGCGTGCAAGTGTGAGCGTTGACTGCCCCGCTCTGCCCTCGGCATGTTTCCTTGGCCCTGTCAGCCCTTTGCGGGTGACCCACCCGGCTCTGTGAACGGAGGCGTTTGAAGGAGAAATCTCTACTTCCTCTGGGGCTGGGAAAAGGCTCCTTAGGAGCTCCCAGAAGGCACCTGAGGCCTGTACCTGTTCATCAGCATGGCTAGAGAGCCCCTGGCTGTAGTATCTGAGCAGGCAGTGAGCACAGAGAGAGGAACGCACCTCCAGCCAGGAGAACGCTCCCCCGTCTATTCCACTAGCCTGTCCCAGGAGCCGGGGCTGGTGGGTGACTCCCTCTGGGCTGGGCCATGCCCTGAGCTCGGGGTTCCATATGTTCCTAGTGCGGCGAGCGCAGACCCTGCCGGGCAGGGCAGGGCTAGAGTGAAACTCCGTGAGCCCTGTGGCTGGGAAGTGTGGATCCGGCTGTTCAGAGGCTCTGCGAGAGGAGCTGTAAGCGAGGTGGCCTTGGACTCCACCCCCTTACACGGACATGGGCCCTGCGCTAGGGGAACTCGCAGGCTGAAGACCTGGAGAAGTGGGTGAACCACGTACATCTTACCCCTTCGTCTGGCTGCTCAGTGTCGGACTCCCACAGGCCGGGCCTCCCCTAGGGGAAGGGGGTGTCTGGAGGGTGCACTTGCTACCTTATTCTAAAACCCTAATGCATCTGGGGTGGCCTCTTGGGCCTGTTCTTCTAATCTAAATCCGATAGAAGAACTAAAATGCCCTGGGTGGGACGAGCAGTGATGGGAGCTCGTGCTCAGAATAAACCCTACGGTGGGGCTGTGAATGTCACAAAAGGCACAGGGCAGTGTCTGTCCATTGAAACAAATCAGACCCTACGTGAGTGGGGGCTGCAGGATCGGGCCTGGTTAATGCTTGTTTCGCACTGCGGGTGTGAATGCACAGGAGTCCCTGCCCCGGAGATCTGGAAACCTGAGCACACATGGTCTGGTGCGAGCAGACTTGGGCGTGATCCTTACAGCTGGCAAACAGCAGGGGCTGGCTGCAGCAGTGGCCTGTCCTGGGCATAGGAGGATGCCATGTTCGCCAAAGGCGCTGACCCCAGCTGACAGCAGTGACAACAGCCCTGGAAGGAATTAGCAGATGTCTGAAGCAAGGGCAGATTGAAGGGCCCTGTTGTCAGAAGACTGAGAACCCAGGAACTAACCGTGTGTGTGGGAAAGTGCAGCCCCCCAGCACGCGCTGACGGGGGAATGCGAGTGCAAATGGTGAATTAGGAGCCCAGTGAACGAGCTGCCTGCCTGGAGCCCCAGTCTGCACGGCAAACAGGTGAGGCTCTGCCCAGTGCCTGCCCTTTGCATTCAGACCCGAAGCTCCCAGTCCCTAGTAACTGGGGAGGAAGTCAGGGCTGCGAGTCCCGTTCGGAAGGAGGTGATGTCACTTCCAAGAATTGTCCTGGGCTTCCATCGCTGGAGGGGGTCAGAGGGGATCCTCTGCTTCCCCCTCCGCGCCCCAGGGAAAGTCAGAACTGGCCTGGGGGACCTGCTCTCGGGCACCGGCTTGTGCTCTCGCTAGTGGCAGCATGGGTCAGAGTGGAGACCCCACCCTGCCCCACTGACTTGGGTATTGTTCCTACCCTGAGGTCCCCCGGCCCTCCTGACCCAGGGAGGGTTAGATTTGCCCCTAGCCCTCTGTCGGTGCATCCTGCATGCATTGAAGGCTGAGCTCTGCCTCCAAAATGATCCAGCTTTGAGAGACAGACGGTGTGTTTTCCCCCTAAATTCTGGTTTGGGAAACAGCCAGAGAACTGAGCTGATGGCCGTCTAGGGCAGGAGAGGGAATTCTCCTCCAGTGGTCTGCAGCGTCTCTCTAGTCTCACCATCCGGCATGCTCCCGCCTCGCCTTGCTCATGTTTCTGCATTCAGGGCACTGTCTCTGCTTATCAAAAGCCTGGCTTCACTTAAGCTCTGTTCGGCCAAGGGGCACAGATACAGAGGACGGGGAAGGAGAAGGTGCCGTGTTCTCGGGAGACCTTAGACCTTCTACTAAAGAAAGAGGAGGGAAGGAAGCTAGATTGCATGTAGGTTACCGCAGGGTGGTTAACTTCTCTGAGAATCTGCTGCCTGGCGTGTCCTTAATCCTACTGCTCCAAACCTAGAACAGCATGTGACCTTCTCATTCTCCATCCAGCCGGGTCTTTTGTGCAAACGTACGGTAACGTATCCTTCAACGCGGCAGCCTTCCCTCCGCAGCACGAGCTTCGCTGCTGTCAGGGGCGGCTCTAGGCACCAGCAAAACAAGCTGGTGCCTAGGGCGGCAAAATGTAGGGGGCGTCCCCTGCCGCTGGGGAGGGCGGGAGGCTGGGCCGGTGGACCTGCCGCAGTCATGCCTGCGGGAGGTCCACCGGAGCCCCGGGGCGAGTGGACCTGCCGCAGGCATGACTGCGGAGGGGGCGCTCTTCCCGCGGCTCGGCTGGACCTCCCGCAGGCATGACTGCGGCAGGTCCCCTCTTCCCACGGCTCCGGTTGAGCTCCCGCAGGCATGCCTGCGGCAGGTCAACCGGAGCCGCGGGACCACGGCACCCGTCGCAGTCATGCCTGCGGCAGGTCCGCTCGTCCCAGGCTCCGGTTGACCTGCCGCAGTCATGCCTGCGGGAGCTTAACCGGAGCCGTGGGAAGAGGGGACCCGCCGCAGGACCGGGGAAGGGCGGCGCAGCGCACCGCGCTGCTTGGGGCAGCCTGATTTCTAGAGCCGCCCCTGGCTGCTGTGCTCCGGTAGAACTTTTTTCTTTCTTCTGCCATGTTGTTCATGTGCAGCCTTTGTACGGAAAGTCTCCACGCATTCACCTCAGTGTCCAGTTGTGTCCCTTGCAAATGTGTGAAAGCTACATAACAAGGGGGTTAACCCTATGCATCCAAAATTAATTTAGGAAAATCCAGTACCCTTCCTGCTTCTGCATGAGCTCCAGAGTAACCTCTCTCCTCACTTTGGCCTCAGAGGGTGCAAGGGTCCCATCCAGTATGGAGCTATTGGAATTGCTGAGAAATGCACCGAAACGCTTGCTGTTCATGAACAGTGCTGCCAGGCTGGTATTGGCCCTAGAGCTCTGGAGAAGCAGCTCTTTCTCAGATTGTTCACCTCAGTGTATTCGTCCCGGTCCCGGAGGATGACCTGGTTAAAGGAAATGCTCCCTTTTGTGTGATCCGAACCCTGTGCTGAGGCCTTTTCGAAGCACTTCAGGAAAGTGGAGACAAAACCCCACAAATAAAGCACACGGGGCTGCCACAAAACATGAACGTGTCCCTGCCTGTTTTGGGCCTGGGGCTGCTCCCACAGAAGTCGGTGGGAAAACTCCGGTGGCTTCACACAGCTTGGCAGCAGGCTCTCCGTCCTGCCTGACTTAGCAGCACCATGCCAAGCTATCTATGGTCCTGGGGAGAACTGCCAGCACCAGCCGCTCCTCTCCTAGCTAGTGAGAAACCGAGGCCATTCATGTCACGGCATCGCAAGGCCGGGGCCTCCCTAGAAAACACAGCCCGGGCAAGCAGAAGGGATTCAATGTGTGATTCCCCGGCCCTCTCCTGTGCGGGGAGCCGAGCCTGTCCTACAACCCAGCTGTCCTTGGGGCAGGCCGGCTGTTTCCCACTGGGTGCAGAGCACCAGCTGAGCCTCTGGGCAGAGGCAATGGGGGGTGAATCCATTGGCCTCTGCCCCCGTGAGCCTCACAGTGCACGGGCAGGAGGCAGCCCCAACCCCCTGCTGACTTCTGCCTCCCTCAGCAGAAGTGCAGTATCCCCAGCCACGTGGAGACGTGCGGCTGCAGGCCGGCTCTTCCCGAGCTCAGCCTGGCCCCTCTAGCAACGCGCTTGTGCTGGTCGAAGACTCCCGCAGAAGAGCGTGCGTGGCTGGGGAGAGTTTTCCAGGCATTACATGTCGGGCCACGTTCCCAGCACAATTTCACTAGGGCAAACGCCTCATTCCCACTGAGTTGCTCCTAATTCCTACCATGGTTACTGGGATCAAAATCAGGCCTGTCCTGTCAACAGAAGGCGCGTGCTGGGGTATGACCAGGAGCTAAGGGGCTGAAATTATTTTGGCTGAACACCAGGATAAACTTGCTGACCATGAGTGGTATCCAAGGCAAGCGAGGAAGCCCAGGCTCGGGATCTTAGAACCAGACTGGACAAAGGGTTCGGCTTTGGCCCCTGGGGAGATGAACCGGCTGCTCCAAAAGGCTTTTCCTACCTCTCACAGGAACGATCAGAGCCAAACCAAATGTGAAGTAAACGATCCCCCAGCACAATGGTGCTGGCTGCTAGGAGACGGTGCTCAGCTCTGCACGGTGAGTGGCCGCATTGCTCAGTCAGTGCTCACCCCTGTGTGATCAGCTCCAGGGGAACAAGGAAATGCTGCAAGCACATGCTCTTCTGAGGCCAGACTAACCTATACACCGTCCCATGCAAAATCCCCGGGAAAGGCAGAGAGACCATCACCCAGGATGGGGGCTTGGCTTCCGTGATGCGTGGTGTTGGTTTGGTGCTGGGGACACCTGGCTGGCAACACTGTAAAGCTGGCCTGAGACCCACCACGCTCATGGCACATGGGCCAGCAGGGGAGGAGGGTGCTGGGCCGGATTCAAACCGGCAGCCTGGAAGCAAAGGGGCAGCATATTTCTCACCATTCCTGTGAGCCATCCAGGCCCACGCAAATCCATATTTATCCAGGGATGGTCTCCTATAAATAGTTCAAATCCAAGGTCCTCGCTCGAAGCATCCGCTCAGATGGAGAGTAGGCAGAGCTCCGAGAACTGCTAGCAATGGCTCTGTTTGTTATAGTTCTGCCTACTCTCCTTTGGATTAATCTGGCTGCTAGCTACGATTCAATACTCCGCAGTGTCTGAGTGCTTCATCCCCAAGCCAGCTGCCCGCAGGCTTGCGCAGGGGGCCACAGCAGCGCGGGGCGCGTTTTCAGACCAGGCGAGGTGCTCTGGGCAGAGCTGGCTCACTGGAGCAATATTTTAACCACGATAGAGTATCTGGGAGCTCCATTCTAGCTGCAGTATCCATAGAAGCACTGGAGGAGGGAGCCATATGGCCCCCTAAGCAAGCTGTTTTCTACGCCAGTCAGATGATTGGGAAAGGATGAAACTGAGCCCAGCTTTTCCCTCTGCAGATGGAGACAAATTGTTTCTTGGTTTGGGATGTTTCTAATCTACCCGGGGAAATAGATATGTGGCTCCTGTTAAGAATATTGCAATTTAATAATAATATTTAGCACTTCATGTTCAAAGCACACTGCAGCATTGTCTAATCAGTCCCCACAATGGTCCTTTTAGGGAGGTAAATAGTATTGTCTGTTTTACAGATGGGGAAACGGAGGCCCGGCAGGGTTAAAATGACTTACCCAAAGCAGGGAGGGTTAGAAGCCAGGAGTTCCTGACTCCCAGATCTGTGCTCTAAGGACTACGCCACCCCCATCTCCTGGCCCCAGCAAACAGACATTAACTCCAAAGGCCCCGTTCAGACTTTTTCTAATTCGAGGGGTGTCTCCTTTGTCAGCATGAAGCGCCCACTCCTCTGCATTTTCTAAAATCACAGTGTAGGCACCAAGGAGCCAGAGAGAGAGAAAGTCAGCATACTCTACAGCAGTGCTTCTCAGCCAGGGGTACATGTACCCACGGGGGGCAGGCAGAGCTCTTCCAGCAGATACATCAACTCACTTAGATATTTGCCTAGTTTTACAACAAGCGACATAAAAGGCACTAGTGAAGTCAGTGCAAACGAAACTTTCACACAGACAATGACGTGTTTATACTGCTCTATATACTATACACTGAAATGCGAGTGCAATATTTACATTCCAGGTGATTTGTTTTATTATATAGTAAAAATGAGAGAGTCAGTGATTTTTCAGTAATAAGGTGCTGTGACACTTGTAGTTTTGGGTCTGATTTTGTAAGCAAGTAGTTCAGTGAGGTAAAACGTGGGGTGCACAGGACAAATCGGATGCCTGAAGGGGGGATAGGAGTCTGGAAAGGTTGAGAGCTGCTGCTTTACAGCATAAGAACACCTGGCCCCAGTCTGAACACCCTAGTGAATATGGCCCTAGCTCATGGGAGGCAGAGGGGAGACTGGACCAAGACTCTCTGGATCTGGAACACTCCACCACCTGGAACGTTCAAGTCTGGGCCAGAACAACAGCGCAACCCCTACTGAAGTGGGAGGAGATCACAGCCCCTCGTATGTCCTTGGGCCAGGGCTTCCAGATGTCTCTCAGATGAGTCCTTGCTTATTTGGGCCTAGGCTGTTAGGATGATGCCCTCAAAGAGCCTGAGAGGAGCCCTGCTAAGAAGCAGGGTGTGGGAAGGAAAGTGTCTCGTTTTAACTGGGCCTGGGAGCGCACAACCCTCTGCTCTGTAATCAAATCTCATTCACTCCAGCTGGCTGCATGTTCCTTAGGGGCAAACTCTGCCCCCCACCCCAGTCCAGCCTGGTGCAGGGGAGGCAGCGGTAGCAGGAGCAGGAAGCCTCTCCTAGGTCCAGGAAGTGGCAGTGCAGTTGCCCTCCAGCCCACAATGCCTATATGGCCCCAGCCTCCTAGTCTGTAGGGGTCTAAGGCCAGAGGACGCTTGAATTTTCAGAGCCACTGCACAGGGACATGGGGGGAGCCCCTGCATGGGCCCACATCCAAATTCTGCCCCCACAGCAGAGAGACACTGGTTCTGCTGGGGCTAGGGGCCTCTGAAGAGAAGGGGACAGGATTCCCCAGGTGTTGGCTCAGAAATCCCGCGTTGTGCTTGTGTGATGGCTGCCATCTTGGCTGACAGCGGGGATTGTACCGGCGGCCTCTAGAGCAGAAAGTGTGAGCTGAAGAGCCAGCTCGCAATCTGTGCCAGACTCGTAGCCTGCCACCAGTGGGTTACTGAGTCCAGACCAGTAAGGGGTTTTCACCATCTGCCTTATAACCCTGGGTGCCTTCATTTCCCTGTGGTCTGGATGCTCCCAGCTCGTATACTAGCCTGTACTGAATTTCTCTGTATTCAGCAGCCCTAGTTCAGCAGCCAGTGACCCCGACACGCACCTAGGCCTGAATTTCCCCCAAACCGCCTGCCCTGAACTGGCCAGCCCTCTCCTGGACCACTCAGAGGAAGAATAAGGTTTGTTTGTCCCTTTAAAGACCCAATTCCCCACATTAACTAGAGTTAACAATCGCTTCCATTCAAACACAGCACTTGGTTGGTTTCAATTAAAATAAAACGAGTTTCTGAACAAAAGGCCATAGGGTAAGTGATGCCAAGTAAAAGAAATAAAGGTAGAGGTTACAAGTGAGCACCTACATCCAAAAGTCTAAAACTTAATCTAGCAGGGCCCAGTCTTTGTTCATCCCCAAATATTCTCTGTCCAGCACGGCTGGCTGACTCTGTCAGGACCTGCCCCAGAAGTCCAAGCTGCTGGTTTTGCTTGCTGTCTTAGGTGAAGGATAAAGATGGCAGCTCTCTGTTTCATATGTTCCCAAAGAACTCCCTTTATTCTCAAAGTTCAGAAGGCCCCCTGGGGATTCAATGTCATGTTTCTTTCTGGGGGAGCAGGAGCCATGGAAATTCTCTTTCCCATGCAGGCTCAAGACAATTTCTGCTAGTCTGTAAATGGAGGTACCCCCGCCCCGCTTTGTCTAGGGCAGACCTGTTCATCACCTTCACCGAGGCGAGGCTGCCGTTTGACACGTGATAGAGAGGGAATTCACAATGTCACATTGATGGTTAGCACATGCATTCTACGCTGATATTAATGAGCAGCGTGCGGTTGGTCTTCAAATGATACCTCACGAGGCCTGTTTTGCACAAATATTGCAGTAGTGTTTGGGGTGTGCAGACGGGAGCATTGGGTCCCAGTCACACCTGTAGATGTGACCTCTCCCCACCCTAATGTAAGCCTGGCCTGATTTCACTCCATTCTAAACCAGGCCTAATATAGGTCTGATTGGATGAATAGCATCTTAAAGTGTGTTCTGCTTCCTACCGCATACCTTTGTGGTGTGAAAGTAGGCCAGGTTTTTCTTCATGCGTCGCTTACATCAGCCCTGCCTCTACACAAGGTGCTTGCAAAGAGCCTGGCTATTGGGCCTGGATTTATTGTGTGTGCACAGTGTTATTGCATTTGTTGCAGGGGAAGTCAGGCTCCCCACCCACCAGCTAGTTCTGCCCCAGACTCTGCTTGGCGCAGTTGGGCGTCAGAGTATGCGATCTCTGCACACATGACTTTAGGGTTACTGGGCGTCTTAGCTAGCAAATTGCCCCCCGGCTCTTAACCCAGCAAGCCCGGCTTCCCACTCGCGAAATATTAGTTCTATATCAAAAACCAGCTAAGAGTCGTCCCAGATCCAGGCAGTGTGTGCAAGATCCTTAAGCCCCTGACACGTTCTCCCTTCCACAATCTGTTCCCCCCCTCCCCCAGCAGTTTCCCTGATACAGCCCTTCTGTGTACAAGGCTCTGTCTCCCATCCGAGCCGCCTGCTCCCCCACCTCCTGCGCTGAGGCTCCCCCGCACCTGCACTCTGCAATCAGTTCACATCAGCCCCTAAATCTAACTGAATCCAAAAATATTAAACTGGGGCCCATCTGGTGTCCAACTGATGAGCGCAGATGTGCTCCGGATTTCAGAGGCTGGCTGGCAACCATTCAAAACTGTCAGAAATCGCACCTGCTGCCGCACGTTTCCCCTTTTTGATTTAATCCTTCCCCTGCCTGCCTGAAAAAAAAAAAGCGCCCCCCACCAACCCCAGACATCTTCAGAGTGTGTGTGTGCACAGTAAACAGATCCAGCAGTTCCCCCTCAGACGCCCACATCCCCCTAACAGCCCACTGCATAAATCTGTATGTACACAGGCTCTGAATTAAACACACACAGGGCGATTCGTCGAGGAGGCTGGAAAATCCCATTCTTAAGGCAGCGGCTGTTCTATGAAAGCATCGTGTTTCCTGCAATACCGATGCCCAAAGGGAATGAGCCATAGATGGAAAATAAGAGCAAAATTTCAGCCTTATCCATGGAAGTCCATGTGGTTGCGGGTCTTTCTCAGACTGCCTCCCAGTGATGAGACAGACGTACGTGCTATAAAACACCCAGGTGAATGTGTCCCTGGTTTTAAAAATACATCATCTGTTGCTCTAAAAACCAGATGAAACCATCAAAGGGACAGTTGGAGTCTTGGTTTTGGCACACTAACTTAGAGAGGGTTTTGCACCAATTTACTGTGTTTATTTGTTTTCTTCTGGGTGAATTTAGTGCTTCTCTAGTGTAGGTCCTTATCTGGTCCCCGTCACCATCATGGTATTTATCCTTGCAACATCCCTGGGTGTTACCGTTCCCGTTGCACAAATGGAGACCTCAGGTACAGAGTGGCGAAGCAATCTGCCCAAGGAAGCCTGTGGTGGAGCAGGGAACTGAACGTATGCCTCCAAAGTCCCAGGCCAACACTCAAACCACTGGCCCATCCTTCCCCTTGGGAGTTAGTGGAACGATACTGCCTGGAATCAGATGCAGTGCACACGGGCATTGTTGCAAGCTTCAAACGTACCTGGAGATCTGTAGACACACTTGAATTCAGCCCCTGCCACCATGCACACCCTCACATACAAAATAGTTAGTGTTCACACAACAGTGGCTGCAATAAAAATAAATGCAAAAGTTGAGATAAAGTTGTACACCAGGGGTAGGCAACCTATGGCACGGGTGCCGAAGGCGGCACGCAAGCTGATTTTCAGTGGCACTCACACTGCCTGGCCACAGGTCCGGGGGGCTCTGCATTTTAATTTAATTTTAAATGAAGCTTCTTAAACATTTTATAAACCTTATTTACTTTACATACAACAATAGTTTTGTTATATATTATAGACTTATAGAAAGAGACCTTCTAAAAATGTTAAAATGTTATTACTGGCACGTGAAACCTTAAATCAGAGTGAATAAATGAAGACTCGGCACAGCACTTCTGAAAGGTTGCCGACCCCTGGTGTACACTCAGCCCTCAAAAGCCAGGAGACTCAGAATGAAGGTTTCTAAAGCAACATTAACTAAACTACATTGTGTATTGTCTATGTATCATGCAGGATGCACAGTCTATGTACTGTGCACAGCAAGGGCGGTTTAGGTCGGACATTAGCAAAAACTTCCTAACTGTCAGGGTGGTTAAGCACTGGAATAAATTGCCTAGGGAGGTGGTGGAATCTCCTTGGACAAACACCTGTTAGGGCTGGTCTAGATAATACTTAGTCCTGCTATGGGTGTGGGGTCTGGACTAGATGACCTCTCGAGGTCCCTTCCAGTCCTGTGATTCTGTGATTCTATGTTTATTACTAATATAAGTAATATATTTAAGTTTGCATTCAGGAAAGGAAACTTCAATAAAATGCTATGCATAATGTGGCCAAATGAATGCTGTGTAAAGAACCTTAACTTACTCCAGTTCCTGACTTTGGTGTCCTCCGCTTCTCAACTGCAGAGTTTGCACTTAATTGCTCTTAGTGGGGGAAAAATCAAACCAAAATTGAACAGGACAGAAAGTGTTGTAGCTCACATGCATGAAAAAGCCACCTTGATGTGTTCCAAGCTCTGACGAGGCGTGCGTCACAGATGAGCTGCTTTTCCCTGAGTGAGGACCACAAGCTTAAGGGGGATCTGGGACAGAGGAGCCCACCCCTGAATTTCAGACTCTTTGTGCTTAGAGGGCTCTCCCTGGGCTCTTGATTCAGCTCCCTTGACAGTGCTTCCTCTGTGTGCAATGGTGCCAGAGAGAGACCCTTTCAAGGACCATTGGAGCTAGTTTGTGGCCATGGAACCTTTAAGGAGCAATGACAGTTGGGGGCAGGAAACCCACCGAAGGGGACTCTCAGTCCAAGTTCGGTGCCTGTAACTCACCGACTCCTTGTATCCAATGGATGTGGAGGGAAGCCGGTGATTTACTGAGTTATCTCTGATGACACAGTTGCTCCAGTTCTGAGTGACTTGAGCTGTTGACTTGGCCCTGCCTATAACCTAGATAGTCATTGTAACCACATATGATTGTTAATAACGTCACTTTACTGCAAGTGGGTTTCTTCAAAGGTGGCCTGTGCATGCCATTTCAGTGAGGTTTAACTCATTGTAGGGAAAGTTTGAAGCATCTGTGGCATTCCATTACTGAGAGAGCTTGGGACCAAAAAGATGCAATTTGAAATTCTGAATTTCTTAAAGAACCAATTTCAAAATTAATGTAAACTCATGAACTAATTAACCGACTTGTGAATTCTCACGAAGTCCATTGTGTACTCTGAGGAAGTGCTGTAATTGTGGAGATGACGCACCGTATTCTTCATACATAAGAAAGAGGTTGGGTTTCTGCTTTAAGGACAAAACTCAGCTCAGCTTTAACAGGGGAGCTGCAACCAGGGCTTCCATGACGAACAAAGAAGGAATAGCACAAGGTTATAGTCCAGTGGCGCCTCTGAGCCTATTGTAAACCAGGGGAGCAAAGAATGAGCCACCAGAACCCCAAGGGGGCGTTTTCTCATCTTACATTGTTGCATATTTCTTGCTCTTAAAAATGACAGGGGTTGAGCGTTTACTCTTCATATCCCTGTTCCTAAGCGCTCACGTTAATATTAATGGAATGTTGCAGCCTGACTGCTAGGAATGGGCATAAGGGTGCCGGGCTCTGGGAATTCTCGCTGCCTGGCCGTTTGTATATTTTGGCTGCGTTTAGAAATGCAGGCAGTATTTCAGGCACCCGGTGCTACCGGGAAGGGAGTTTTGCTTAAATATCTCATTGACGTAGAGCAGCTCTTTGAGGCTGCCTTCGCTCTTGAATGCCAGCCCTGCACCGAGCCACAGCATATGGGATTTGGCCAGGGAAACACATGAGGATGGCGGGGGATGAAACCCAGCCCTTAGCTCATGGTCTCGGCATAAGACAGCTACCTCTCCCTCCACTCTGCTAGCCCTCGGGTGGCACAGGGGCCTTGATCCCAGTACAGGGGTCCATGGCCAGTGGATGCAACGTTCTCTCTCACTCATCCATGCCCTGTGCAGCAGAGGTGCAGTGGTTTTGCTGTGTTTCAGGGCCTGGTGCAGCCTCTATGCCTTTGGGGGATTGTCACCCTCAGCGGCCGCTCAGAGCCCTGTTTTCAGAAATGTCTGTCTGATTCCAGGGGCAGCGTCTTCATTTTGGGGGCACAAATATGGTGCCTGATCCTGCAGTTGGGTCAGCGGGGGCTGTGTCCCACTGGCTTCAATGGGGACTCTGTGGGGGTGGACAAAGGGAGCAGCTGTCTGGATTGGCTCACAGGATCGGGGCCAGGGGAGTCGGCAAATACGCTCCAGGCAGTCGCTTTGGGAGCTGAGCCTTTCGTTATAAGTAGAGAGCTAAGATTAACTCAGCGAAAGGGACGTATTCCCCAGGCACTCTGCTCTCAGGCTGGACACTGTACTTAGAACAACTCGCTGCTCCTAAAGAACTGACCAAGGCTGTGTAATATTTGAACGAGAATCGTCCAGATCCAGTGCTGACCCTGGAATGGTCACTCAACCTGCCAAGGGAATAAATGCCAGAAAACCCTTGTTTAAATGGAGCCCTCATGGAGGGATTAGGGGCAAAGGGGACTCCACGAGTAACGCGCTGGCTGTGCAGATATGTGTGTGTGAGGGGGCTGCGCCATCTGAAGTGGGCCTGTGTGATAGGGAGTGATTAGGATTAGCCGCATCACGGATGAGAGTTTTTCACCAGATAGAGATGGTAATGGGGCCCATGGGGAGGATTAGGATCCCTGTCTCTCTCAGGGGGCTGCCATCTGCATGTCTGTTTCAGTGTCTGTTGCCCGATGTATCTAACCAAACTCTCACTAAGTGCTTCGTGCTCTGTGCTGTGTCGGGAGCACGCTGCTGACCTATTTACAGAGCGGGCTCGGCAGGGCCTCACGTGCCATCGAAATCCGGTGTGAGGATAGGTGGAAAAATGCCCGTGTCACCTTCCCATATCTCCACCCACATGCCCTTCACACCTGCGCGTCAAAATCACAGGCCACAGGCAGGAGACAGGCCTGATTTCACACTGTTAAATACTGAATCACCCATTTGGTTGCTGCCCTAAAAACAGTGTCTTTTAATTGTGTTTCTCTGTTTGGGATGGCAAGGGGATCTCAGATACACCCAGCTTGTTGGGATCGGCTTGTGTACATCAAGCCAAGAGGAGGCTATGGCCTAGTGTAGGAGACATGCCTTCTGAGTCCTGCCCCAAGGTACAGGAGAGGTACTTGCTGACCCAAGTGATTCTATATTTTTTCATGGTCACCACACCTGTTTCTTCTTGTCAGTGCTCACCTGAGGGACTCCCCTGTCTGTCTGTCTGTCTACATTCTTATACAGAGCCCATTACTTGGTTATAAAGCATCTCATGAGAGCTCTCCAAGGGGCTGGCCTGGCCTCCTGGGACCCTGACACACCATAGGACTGATTCTGTTCCTACAGATACTCTTGTAACTCCCTTGACTTTGGTCAAATTATACCTGGCTTATACCAGTGTGAGATCAGTATCACACACCCCCATCTTCAAAATCCTCAGACTTTTCTGTATTTAAATGTTAAAAAGATATGTAAATTTGTAAAATATTTAGCTTAACTACATTGGCACAGATATTTTCAGTGCTAGCAAAAAGTGCTGGACTGAGCCATGCAGAATAACCTCCAGGTGTGGGAGACGGGACACCAGAGTTCTGTTGGTGGATCTGCCTGGGACGTCCTTCGGAACCTGTTCAGAGATGCTGAACTCCCACAGATCTCACTGAATTCAGCTGGAGCTCTCGGTGCTCAGCCCTTGTGAAAATAAGGCCCTTAAGCTTTCTGTGCATTACTTTCACCCTCTGCAATGGAACTGTGAGACAGGGCCGCCCAGAGGATTCCAGGGGCCTGGGGTCTTCGGCGGCAGGGGGCCCCCGCTTTGGCGGTAGTTCGGCAGCGGGGGGTCCTTCCGCTTTGGGACCTGCCACCGAAGTGCCCTGAAGACCCGCGGCGGGGGCCCCCCACTGCCGAATTACCGCCGAAGCGGGACCCGCCGCCAAAGTGCAGCCGGGTCTTCGGTGGTAATTCGGTGGCGGGGGGCCCCTGCCGCGGGTCTTCAGGGCACTTCGGCAGCGGGTCCCGGAACGGAAGGACCCCCCGCTGCTGAACTACCGCTGAAGACCTGGCTGCACTTCGGCGGCGGGTCCCGCTTTGGCGGTAAGGACCCCCCGCTGGCGAAGACCGGGAGTGGAAGAAGCTCCGGGGGCCCGGGCCCTGCGAGAGTTTTCCAGGGCCCCTGGAGTGAGTGAAGGACCCCACTCCAGGGGCCCCGAAAAACTCTCATGGGGGCCCCTGTGGGGCCCGAGGCCTGGGGCAAATTGCCCCACTTGCCCTCCGCCCCCCCGGGCGGCCCTGCTGTGAGATCCTGGGATGACTGATGGCAGAGCACCGCAACATAGTACGATCTGCCGAGCAGGGTGGGTCCTTGCAGTCTTCCCCCACTGCCTATCGGTGAGCTTCCAGTCTGACCCAGAGGGATCAAATCTAGGGCCAAGACACAACTTAAGGGCCCATTTTGCCTCTCTGCTGAGGCAGGGCACCAATTCAGGTGGCTTTCGTGATGGGGGCACCTTCCCCTGGGAGATGGACTGAGCCCCATCCGTCACCCAGGACACCAAGAAGCCATCAGATAATAGCATCTCCTGCCATGCGTGCAGGGGACTGGACTAGAAGACCTCTCGAGGTCCCTTCCAGCCCTGCGATTCGATGATCTTTCTCCCAGAGGATTTCTTTTTCTTTCTTTTTTTGTTTTCAAACCTCTTGGGCCTATTCATATTGTAAAACTCTGCTTAGCCATGGGTGTGGAAGAAGCCACCTCGCGTGAGATGAAAGGGGCCCTGGGCACTTGAAGGGCTTGGTTGGTTTGCTATTAGGGCGACCAGACAGCAAGTGTGAACAATCGGGATGGGGGTGGGGGGTAATAGGAGCCTGTATAAGAAAAAAAACCCACAATCGGGACTGGCCCCATAAGATCGGGACATCTGGTCACCCTATTTGCTACTGTTCTCCAAAGAAGTGGAGAAGTCAAAATGCTTGGGGATAATGAGTCCAGGTGATGTGGCACGGCCCCGCTGGCGAAAATTCCTTGAAATGAGGGTTTCTGTCTATTCAAAGGCTGAGAGATTCGTACAAGGGCTTCTCAGCCATGGTTCTTACAGCGCCTAATGTAGGACTTGTGGACATGTTTCTCTTTGTCCGCTCCTGCCATGAAAATAGCATGAAGCCGAAGGAACGTCCCTGTGAGCTGAAACCAGGCACAGAAAGTGCCAGTCCAGGAACTGGGAGGAAGATGGAATTAAAACTGTCCAGTGTTTTTTCCTGTTCAAAATGCCTTTGAAGGTTTTACGTTGTATCTATTTAGGGATTTCTTTGTGCAGTCGTTATTTCCCCTTTGTTTTCTAAAATTAACGAACCCAGTTCTCCTGGATTTGTTGCCATCATTAACAGCATCCGAGTTATTTTATTTAGGAACAGGCTGGAGTAGTCCTTACTCACGTGAGTAGTCTCATGGGCTCCCCGGGGGCTGCTTGCACTAGGCAGAGCTGGCAGGGTGGGCACGGGGCTTCCTGACAGCGTGCATCGCTTTTCACCGTGGCAGTGCCAGCCCAGATTTTGTAGCGCTCTGCATTGCGGGCTCAGCTCCCTCCCTGAAACAGTTTTCTTGCGGTCACCTTTTATCTTTCCAAAGGATACAGAGTCTGCTGAGCCGGAGAGAGGCTCTCTGCCTTGCAAAGGGCTCGTTCCTTGGTGTGCCGGCCTGCCAGACCCCTTGCAAACAGCCCCATTGCGAGCGCAGGTGCTCTGCCCATGCAGCCTCCTTCTCCTGAGCCGCACTTGGCGTGTCGACTGCAAGGGCCCTGGCGCTCCAAATAGCCTAAAAATGCCTTGTACAGGAAACAGATGGAAGCGAGGAGACCCGCTGCGCCTCTCCGCGGCTCCCACCCAGCTGTTCCCAGCCTGGCAGCTCTGCTTTGCTAACGAACAGTGACAATGTTAGCAGCGTCTGACAGCCAGGCCAGGAACGGCTGCCTGGAATATTCCTTAAGGCAAACGTGAGAGCCAAGGCAGCCGACCGACTTCACCGCTGGGAAACAATGGGCGGGAAAGCCAGGACGGGCGGGGTGGGGAACAGTCAGCTTCTTTCCACAGGACGGGGATATGGGCTGAGGAACTGGACTTCGCTCGACCTCTGCTCGGGTCATGGCAAGGGAAACTCTTGCTGCTGCGGGCCGGGAGAGCGCCAGGGCCACGTGGAGGGTGCGGAACAGCCTGCTTCCCCTTGGCGAGAGGCCAAGCGCACCAGCTGATCGTTCCCAGAGAGCCAGGGCCCAATCCTGCTCCCGTCGACTTCCCATGGGCCTGATCCTGCACCAGTGACCTGGGTTCTTGGGAAGCGTCTGCCACGAGCAATGTGGCACAAGCATCACCAAGGGCTGCAAGGCGCTGCCGGGCCCCAGCGATCTAGTCCTTTGGGAGATGACACTTATCACCCACGGGCTATTAAATGCTGGCTGCAGCCCAAGGACGTGGTCCCCCCCGTGCTCTGGATAGACACTGGAATGGGCCAGGAGTGTAGGGCAGTTCCTCGTACCTGCTCGGGGGAGGGGTAAAAAGGACTCGCTGCCCCCCTGTCCTAGCTCAGTGGTCACGGGAGGAAGTAGAGGAGCTGCTCCCTGCTGAGAGCGATGGTCTCGCCTGCCACACCACCGCTCCTGGGCACCCGATTGCCAGCCGGGCCCCTCCCCCGCTGCAGCGGAACTGCTGAGAGCGAGGATGGCATTTTGTGGAGGGAGAGGGGGAGCGTCTGTTCCCTCTAAGGGCAGGTCTAGGGTGCAATCGCCACGTGGAAACGTACCTGAGCTGGCTATGGTCGCGCGAGCCCCAGGCCCCTGGGCACGCACGCACGCACGCACGCACGCGAGCCGCTGCTGTAAGCGCTGCCTTGGCTTCGCTGCTATTGTTAGCTGAGTTAGCCGTGATTGGTTATGTCTACACGGGGCTGCAGCCACACCCTGTGGTTGCAGTGTAGACGTACCCTCGGAGGATTCCACCGTGACTTTGGCTCAGGGTGAAATGCTCTGTTCCTGGCTCCACACTCAACTCTTCACAGGGAAAAGGGCAAAAACCTTGTCTCTTCTTCCCGCTTTCTTGATCAAACAGAGAACGCGCTCCAGCTGGGAGCCTCCCATCTCCATGGCACGACCCCCCTGAAAAAGCTGCGGCTGGTTCTTGTAAAGAATTGTGGCCGGTGCTGCCCTTGTGCCTGCAGTCGGGTGCAGAGGCCAGGCTCTCTCTGGGATAATTACCAGCTTTGGAATTTGTGGAGCACAGACAAGAGGACAATCTGTGAATCCGGCACTCGGGAAGTGACACTTTCCCTTGGCACAAAGAGTGCTGGGGAAAGGGGCTGGAGGATTCAGGAGCAGGCAGCAGAGATACAAACCCTGGAGGTTTTTCACCTTCCTCTGAAGCATGGGGCATGGGTCACTTGCTGGAGGATTCTCTGCAGCTTGAGGTCTTCAAATCACAATTTGAAGACTTCAATAACTCAGACATAGGTTAGGGGTTTGTTATAGAAGTGGGTGGGTGAGATTCTGTGGCCTGGTTTATGCAGGAGGTCAGACTAGATGATCATAATGGTCCCTTCTGACCTTAAAGTCTATGAGTCTATGAGTAAGCTTCCTCCACCCATTGCCATGCCGCCACTCTGCCTCCCTCAACCTGAACCTGGGGAAATCATCTGTAGAGCAAGCGGGGAATCAGCCTCTGTGGCCTGTTCCAGCCTGGGATCTTGTGCAGACGCTGCCAATACAGCGTCAGATAAGGGAATGGGAGTTTGTCTAGAGGGACCAGGGTTAAACACATTTGACTTGGATCTGAACTCAGGCTGCTACTGTGCTGGTCTGGATTTGGAGCGGAGATGAAAGGCGGCATTGCCAATTCCCAGAGTCATTTCCAACCGCCTTCCCCCAGGGCTTTCTAGGGGTCTAGGAAGTGAGTTAATGATCATTAAACAAATGCATTTAAACTAGCAGTGAGCCCAGACTTGGGGGAATTTTGGACCCAGAGGGGAGCATCATCTCTTGGGCCCATCTCTAATTAAAATTCAGGAGTGGGTTAATAATTAGAAGGGACATCACTTGTTTCTTAAAGCTGGAAAGCCACTAGTCACAGAGTAAAGGGCAAAACTATTGATCAAACAGAGAACTCGCCCCAGCTGGGAGCCAGCCTGTGAGTCCGTTCCCATTCGAGGGAAGGGCTGGAGGGGACGCAGAGACCTACTCGTATGATGCTGCTGCAGTGTTAGTTTGTCCCCGGGGGATCGGAAGAGAGAACTGATCACTTCTCAGACACCAGAGTGGCCGCAGGGACTCCTGGCAGGACAATCTCTTCCCCAGAGGCCTTCCCTTCTGAGGCTGACGTGGCAGCATTAAGAGAGCCTAGATCATTTGTTCTCCTGTTTGGAGTAGTCGAAGGATAAAGGATTTTGAGTCTCATCTGGCCAAGGCCAAAAATCAGTGCCAGCCCCATGAACTTTTCCAGGAGTTACACCTACTTGTAAGGCGCTGGCTTTGTGTGCGCCATGTTGTGCCGATGGGCTGGGCCCCCAGAGGCCATGAGGGACCAGTTACTCATGTTAGCCAGGGGAGGTTTCCCTTCGCACCAGTGGCAGGGGCTGGCGTTTGTGGCGCTGACGGGCAAAAGTTCTCGGTGTAGTCCCAGCTCCCCCGTGCGTGTTGCTACTGGCTGCAGCTCAGGGGTTTGTGCTTGCACCAGGGCTAAAGCTGGCCCTGTCCTCTGTGGAGCAGGTGCACTAACACCACACCTGGGTTTTATATAGCACTTTGAATCCTGATAGGTTCACTTGCAATTGCTCAAGGATGGGGGAGGGGAATCCACGGCGAAATATCTCCCCTGGGAAGGCCTAATGGTGTGTGGGGCTGAGCAGAATACCTGGAGGGTGAACAGAGAGGTGTGAAAATAGAAGCTATAAATAAACAGAGTTAGAGCAAGATTTTCCACCTGAGAAGCCCAGACTCTGAGCGCACATGCTAGGGGAACCCGGTACGAATGCCGCCGCCCCACCTGGGGCTGTTCTCTTTTTCAGAGGATTCAGCTGGGTGAGTCAGTGACTAGGGCTGTTCCCACCAGAGCAGAGACACAGGGCGTTCCTAGGGGACATACTGCTACTGGGATACCTCTCTTAGCAGTAAGGCGTAAAACTAAGGAGGGATGACTTGTGGGTACGTCACGTTTTGTAGAAATCGGAGCATTAATCTAAGGGTCCTGGCCAGATTCTAGCTGCAGTGATTACTTTCTGCCTCTCTAAATCCCCCCTGCAACTACAACAAGGATACGTTATTCTCTTCTGCACCCAGACCTACACTGCTGCTGTGTGCTGTTAAACATTCCACCCCAGCAGTGGCTGCATTTCAGTTGGTGTTTGCCATGATCCCTATGCAGTGTTTTATTCTAAGTTTAGAAATGGCTTTGGGATTCAAGGGGAGGTTTCACTGTTATATGATGGTTATTTTATTAATAACGATGGGTTTGTTCTCATTCCAAAGTGGATTGCAATCGGCTTGTGTTTGCCTGGCTGGACGGTAAGTCCCGCTCGATGTGTATTGCATGTGAAAATCTGTTTGTATTTATTTTCCTAATTTTAAGAAGGGAATTACGATTCCCAGCGAAGCCGGATGTACGTGCTCCTCATGGAAGGTTCTGTCTGCTGCTGCCATGGAAACAGAAGGGAATCCTGTCTTCCCCGATTCGATCCTCCAGCCAGCTTCCCCGCAGTCATCCAGCAGCATTCCGCTGCCGATCCACAAAGGGCTCAACCCCTTCCAAACACGTGTGGGCCACGGGCTGCAGGCCAGCCCTGGGGAGACCATGTTTGCTGCCCTCGAGCTATACCGGAGTTGAGGTTCAGAGTGGAGGCAGATGCTTTACAGAGCTGAGACCAGTTAGGTCATTTTGGAGCCAGGTCTGAATTTGAGGGTTGTCCCCCAGCTCCCCAGCCCCTCCACATGCACCAGTTTTGAGTGTTTGGATATTGGGTTTGGTTCAGAGCCCAAGTTTGGGGTTGGATCCATCTCTGCCCAAACGCACTAAGGAAACCAACCAAGCCAATGACAATAAATTGCCACCATGTTGTTGTGTTCCAGACTGAAAGCAGCACAAGGCCTTTGCCGCTCTCAAGACCCATTGCTTACGTGAGACTTATGGTGAAGCTGGGCTGGCCGTCGGCGTGGGGGTGAATTTCAGCCCAGGAGATCAGTGAGAAATCTGCCCATTCCTGTCGTTCTTCAGCATCTTCCCCTCCAGCAGCATATTTCAGGGCTTAAGTCAGTTCCATAGAACAAAGCACCCGGGCCTTGGCAGCGGAGCAATGAAACAAACATCTCCTATTTGGGATGTATACGTCCTCCGCGTAGCTGAAGTTTTCGTTAGCATTTGTTGTTTTCTCTGAAGGTTAAGTCTGGGACATCAGTATATGGAATGCTGCGTACCAGGGAAGTCAGTGTGGATGTGTAATGTGTTCCGTGCTAAACACACGAGGAAGGGAGCGTAGGCTAGTGGTTAGACTGCAAGGCTGGCAATCAGGATTTCTGGGTTCTGGTCCCAGCTCTGGCACTGACTCACTGTGTGATCTTCACCTCAGTTTCTTTGTGGTTATGGTGGGGATAATAATGGCTAACTCAGGTTTGTAAAGTGCTTTGAGATCCTTTGCTGAAAGGTGCTCTAGAAGGTGGGTGTCTGGGGACGATGAGCTGTGCTCTGGCCAGCTGCAGTTCTTTCACCCTGTTTGCTCAGGCTGTTGCATTCGTGTGAGCTGCCTCCCAGCACCTTCATGGGAGCCATTCTCCCCAGGAAGGGATGACTGCAGGCAGCTATTTTGTAGCTAGTTACATTTCATGCTCAGCACGGTGTGTCGGGCAGGTAGGTAGGTCCTCACAGAGTTTGCAGACTAGTTACCACGCCAAACCTGGCTGCTGCAGGCGCGTTCTTGGCCCGGCTCCTGCTGGCAGGAAGGTGACTCTTGGTAGTTGCGGAGGAATCCGAACAACACGGTGCAATGAGAGTCCAAAGGGAGGGTCCCCGAAGAGAGGCCGTGGTGGACATTATGAAGGGAAGGCGACATGATCTTGTGGCTAAACAGCTAAGATACAAATCTGCACTCCGGGTCCTACCTCCAGCTCCATCACTGACTTGCTGTATGATTTTGGGCAACTACGCTGCAGTGTCTCCCCTGCATGCTGCTGCGGCTGGTCCATCCCTCCCTCGCAGGGATTCGCCGCCAACGTGAGCCCTACGGGTCAAAGGTGCTATAGAAGTGTAAGAGCTTGTCCTCCATGGGAACCACAGGGAGGTGAAATCCCTGCCAGGCTCTGGGGATGTCTGCTTGGGCCTTATTTTGACGCCTGACTTGAAGGCAAATAGACCCGAAGCAATCCCGACCCAGACCCGAGCCTGAGAGTTTGCTTCCAAGCCCAGAGCTCCCTCGTGTGTCCCTGTGCGCCCTGCTGACGTGAGCGACGTGCTCTCCTGCGGTTCGTTACTGCGCTTGGAGCCAGGGAGCGTGTTCACGCATGGTGTGCGCACGGTACCCATGTCAGCAGGCTGCACACGCACATGGACAGTCGGCGGCAGGGGACAGTCACACCCAGACAAGCCGGAGTGATACCTGATCCAACCCCAGCCTGAAGGCACAGTGTGCAGAGTACACCCGACCCTCCCTGACCTGACACCTGCAGGCGGGACCTGCCTGGTTCGGCTGCAGGGCTCTAGCGCTGAGCTCAGTACACACACCCCAGGCTTATTGGTAACTTAGCGGCAAAAACCGTACGCTTCATCCTAAGCTTGGCTGTTCCTGGGGTTTTCCCTGCAGGACCTCCTCTCTCCAAGCCACTAGTCCTCTCTTCCTCCACCCCAACCCCTCTTCCATCCTGGGTTGAGCCAGCGAGCTCCACCTGTGCATCTGTGCGCATGGTTTCAGGGCCACTCGGCAGAGGAGACATGAATTGCTAGGTAGGATCCTCAGCTCTGGGACACGGTCCAGAAGGGGTTCAGGGTACAGAGCTGACTGGCTCTAGTTAGACAGGTTTCAGAGTGGTAGCCGTGTTAGTCTGTATCAGTGTGACGTTATTGATATAAATGGGGACCATATAGAACATGGGTTGCAACCAAGGTCCTGTAGTGGCTCCAAATCCTAAGTAAAGGGGGTCATATAAGGTGTCTAAGACCAGGTTCTGGGTTGCTGATTATAATTATGCTGTCTATATGTCTGTATCATTTTTAGTTGAAGTTATGAATGTTGGCTCTATGCTGTCTGTATTTCAAGTTTGTGCTGTGCTTCTGGGGGAAGCCTCCCAGACAAGCTGGTGTTAGCTCTGCCTAGCCTGTTTGATGGCCCATTAAGGACCGTCAGCTACACAATGGACCCATGGAGAGAAGGCAGACACGCCTTGTGACTCAGCAAAGTATGCAGGGACTGGCCCATGTGACTCCAGGCTCCATTTTGCTGTAAATTTCCACAGTGAAGACAAAGAGATTCTTACACCTGGAAAAGTCTATATAAGGCTGATGCTTCATCTCCATCTTGTCTTCAATCCTGCTTCTGACCTCTGGAAGGACTTTGCTACAAACTGAAGCTCTGCACGAAGGACTGTTGACCCATCCCAGCAGGGGATGTTCCAGAGACTTAATCTGAACCTGCAGTTTACTCCAGCACTGCTGCAAGCCTGAACTAAGAACTTTGCCATTACTGTATGTAATTGATTCCATTTAACCAATTCTACCTCTCATCTCTACCTTTTTCCCTTTGTAAATAAATCTTTAGATTTTAGATTCTAAAGGATTGGCAACAGCGTGATTTGTGGGTAAGATCTGATGTGTATATTGACCTGGGTCTGGGGCTTGGTCCTTTGGGATCGAGGGAACCGTTTTCTTTTATTGGGGTATTGGTTCCGGACGAGTGCACTGGTGGTGATGCTGGGAGACTGGAGTGTCTAAGGAAATTGCTTGCGTGACTTGTGGTTAGCCAGTGGGGTGAGACCAAAGTCCTTTTTGTCTGGCTGGTTTGGTTTGCCTTAGAGGTGGAAAAACCCCAGCCTAGGGCTGTGACTGCCCTGTTTGAGCAATTGGTCCTGATTTGGCACTCTCAGTTGGGTCCCGCCAGAATCGCTCTGTCACAGTGGCGTAGTCGGCAGGATCCACAGAACCAGGTCAATTAAGCTTTGGGTCAGAACCCCACGCTATCCAAATTTTAACTTTGGGATTGAGAGTTTGGTTGGTTAAAGATCAGTGACCATGAAACAGAAATCATCAGGAAAAGCAAGGAAACTGCAAGCCTTGAGAGACAGCCTGCAGTTTGATTATGAGCAAGAACTGGCAGAAATTCGAATGGAGAAAGAGGCTGAGGAGAGAAAGAAAGAAGTTGCTAAGAGAGAAGAAAAAGCTCGTAAGAGGCGTCTGGAGCTGCTGGCTGCTGAGGAGAAAACTCGACAAATGCAACAGGAGACAGCTAGACTCCAAATCCAAGTCAAAAAAGCAATGGAAGAACAGCAGAGACTGTATCCTTTTGAAAGTCCAGTTTGTAACAATGTTGGTATGTTGTATAAATCTGAGCAGTTGTCTGGGGGTAACCAAATGTACCCCAACAATGCCACCTTTTATGTCAATGCTGTTACTGTGGGTTCAGTAGGGGGTGGCCCCATAAATTGTGCCAGTGCTATGGATGGGAATGGTAATGGAAAATTCATAGAGTGTGTAAAAGTCAATGGTAAAAGCTGTTTAGGGCAAATTATGGCTTCTAACATCACTCTTGTTAGAGCAGATCTGGTCAAAGAGGAAGATTATTTACCAAATCAGAGTGTGAATGTTGTGATCCTCTGTGAGTTTACGGTCCGTGTGCCTTTAGCCAGAATCCACCTTGAGTGGAATGGGGCTCAGCATGAGGTGATAGCTGGCGTCAGGAAGTTATTGCCTAAAGATCTTTTAATTGGGGAAAATGTTAAAGCTTTGTTCAATCCAGGTAGCCAGTCACAGGAGGGGAATAATCTTAAACCTGTGTCTATTGTGAGCAATAATTTGCCTGAGGTGGGTTGCTCCAAAGGTTTGTCTGTGCAAAAAAGCAGCTTGTCTGGAAATGAAGTTTCTGAATGTCTGTCTAATGTCTCAGAAGTTAATCTGGAGTTAGATCAAGAGCAGAAAGATCTCATTGGGGAGGAAAAGGTTTCTCGGGAGCAGATTAAAGTAAATGGTCAGGTTAAAGCCCTAACTGAGGAAGGAAAGGGTAAATTTGTAATGGGTAATGGATTGGTGGCTAGTGCAGCTTGTAGAAGTAAACCTGAAATGGGTAACTGTGATTTGCTAAAAGTAGCTCAGTGTAGTGAAAAGAGCAGCAGCTTATCTGTTGGAAGAGGCAATGTGCCTGGAAGGGAAAGTTTGGAGGAGCCTAGGCAGCCTTGTGAGCTGATGGCTTTGTCTAATCAGCAGTTTGGGAAGGGAGGGATAGTGGAAGATGAGTGTCCATATCCCTTACCTGTTTCCTGTGTGGAGAAATGTGACAGTGGAGGGAATGTGCCTGTGTCTGTCAGGAGTATTGACTTGCCTATAAAGGAAGCTACCCCAGTCTCCAAGCAGTTGTCTGTGAACAGCCCTGTGTGCTGGGACAAGGGAAGTAAAATCCCAAGCTGTGTGTCTGGTAAAGGAGAATGTGTCTCCGGCTCTTCTGTGTCTGTGGAGCAGACAGAAGGTGCCTGTCAGCCTGTGATGGTTGAGGGTGATTCAGTTGTCTCGAAGTTGGTTGTAAATACAGCTAAAGCCCAGGAAGGGAATGGTCCTGAGTTTGGGTCTGCTGGGGAGAATGGCACTGTGACTAGGTTGCATCCAGTTAGTGTCTTAGCAAAATCCCAGAGAACAGACAATTCTGGTGCTTGTGGTTTGCCAGTTGCTCATGTGTGGTTGGAAAAGGGTGCAGCAACTCTGTCTGATCAGGGTGATACCCCAGCCAGGGCACAAGGAGAGCATAAAGGTGATTTAATTGTGTTACCGACTGACAGTTTGACAACTTGTAGCAAGAAGGAAAAGATTCCTGAACTTGTTCATGGCCAAGGGAAGGAGATTGTTTCTAACCTGTTATCTAGAAAGTCTGTAGCATCTGTGGTTGCTCAGGGAAGTGTTCCTGTAGAGCAAGCCCTAGGTGAAGAGGGGAAGGGCAGAATTTCTGTGAGGGGTGAATTGCTGCTTAGAGAAGCTCCTAGGGAAAGGAATCCTCATGGTAGCCTGTGCAAGCAGTTTACTGCAACTGAAGGGTGTAAAAGTGATTTAATCAAGAAAGTTTCAGTTCCTAACAGCCAGAAATTTTCTGTTGTGAATGGATCCACTGACTTTCCTTTTGAGAGATCCAGTGTGGGCAGCTTTGAAAAGGTCTCAGGTGGAGTAGAAGCTGTTAAGGAAGTTGAGCAGCCCTATAACCACCTGGCTGTGTGTGGCCAGCTTGTTGGTGGGGAGACAATGCTGTTGGGACAGGAATGTCTCCATGCTGAATCTGTAAGTGAGCAGTCTGTGCTTCAGGATCTGAGGACAGATTCAGTTACTGGTGTTTCAGAGCAGAACAGTTGTATGGCTAAATGCTTGAGGAGGCAGGGGAGAGCAAGCCAGCTCTCACCCTCAGACTCTTTGGATTTGTGTGGTACCTCTGTGAGACAAAGTCCAGCCTTGGAATCCATAGCAGCTGAAGAGTTAAAAGCTAGTGTCTGTGTTGATGCGAATTACTTGGCTGGCAGGGAGAAGACAGAATTGCTAATAGCTGTTAGCACAGAGGGCCCGCCCCATCAGCCAGTGAATTCTGTTAAGCAAGAGAAATCAGGGTTTAATCTAGAAGGAAAGAGAAGACTGAATTTTGCAAAGGGAAGCCACAGGTTAACCCTAAAATGCCCAAACTCCAATGGTATTGAGCCAAGGGTGTGGCATGACAAACATGATTGTAAATGGACACTTGCAATGAATTTGTTGTTATTGCTAATGCTAATTTTTGTAACTAATGTGTTGCTATGGCCAAGAACTGTAACAATGTACAATGTGCCTAATCTTTTGGAAAATCCCTTAAACATGTTGAAAGGAATACATGAAAACACACTTTATGTTAAAGGGCCTTGCTATACTGATGTTTCACAGTTAATGCATGTAAACAGTGTTGGAACTTTTCACAGGGGAAAATACATTCCAGACCTGATGTGCTGTATGAAAGGGGAAACTGAGGCACACTACCATATTGCTTTCATGGCTAAATGCCAAGATTCCTGTACTATGAACAACCTCCATATCTACATTGGTTTAATGTTATTTGGGTTCAAAACATTGGCCAGAACTGGTATGGATAAAGTAGCTATTTTCTTTAGCTCTTGGCAAGATCACATGAAACATACAGGAACCATGCTGCAAAAGCTAACCAAGTTATACCTTGAGTTTGTAAAGAGATCCATTCATGTTATTGAACATGACTTTGATAAACCATTTCGGTTATACACTGGTACGGCCTCTAGCCCAACACTAGCTGTAGTGAGACAGACCCAAGGAAAGGGGGCTCTTGGGATGCAGTCAGCGATGTTTTGTCATCCCTTCCTGCATCAATTTTGCGTTGGGGGTGTGACGTTATTGATATAAATGGGGACCATATAGAACATGGGTTGCAACCAAGGTCCTGTAGTGGCTCCAAATCCTAAGTAAAGGGGGTCATATAAGGTGTCTAAGACCAGGTTCTGGGTTGCTGATTATAATTATGCTGTCTATATGTCTGTATCATTTTTAGTTGAAGTTATGAATGTTGGCTCTATGCTGTCTGTATTTCAAGTTTGTGCTGTGCTTCTGGGGGAAGCCTCCCAGACAAGCTGGTGTTAGCTCTGCCTAGCCTGTTTGATGGCCCATTAAGGACCGTCAGCTACACAATGGACCCATGGAGAGAAGGCAGACACGCCTTGTGACTCAGCAAAGTATGCAGGGACTGGCCCATGTGACTCCAGGCTCCATTTTGCTGTAAATTTCCACAGTGAAGACAAAGAGATTCTTACACCTGGAAAAGTCTATATAAGGCTGATGCTTCATCTCCATCTTGTCTTCAATCCTGCTTCTGACCTCTGGAAGGACTTTGCTACAAACTGAAGCTCTGCACGAAGGACTGTTGACCCATCCCAGCAGGGGATGTTCCAGAGACTTAATCTGAACCTGCAGTTTACTCCAGCACTGCTGCAAGCCTGAACTAAGAACTTTGCCATTACTGTATGTAATTGATTCCATTTAACCAATTCTACCTCTCATCTCTACCTTTTTCCCTTTGTAAATAAATCTTTAGATTTTAGATTCTAAAGGATTGGCAACAGCGTGATTTGTGGGTAAGATCTGATGTGTATATTGACCTGGGTCTGGGGCTTGGTCCTTTGGGATCGAGGGAACCGTTTTCTTTTATTGGGGTATTGGTTTTCATAACCATTCATCCCCCGGACGAGTGCACTGGTGGTGATGCTGGGAGACTGGAGTGTCTAAGGAAATTGCTTGCGTGACTTGTGGTTAGCCAGTGGGGTGAGACCAAAGTCCTTTTTGTCTGGCTGGTTTGGTTTGCCTTAGAGGTGGAAAAACCCCAGCCTAGGGCTGTGACTGCCCTGTTTGAGCAATTGGTCCTGATTTGGCACTCTCAGTTGGGTCCCGCCAGAATCGCTCTGTCACAATCAGCAAAAACAACGAGGAGTCCTTGTGGCACCTTAGAGGCGAACACATTTATTGGGCATAAGTTTTCATGGGCTAGAACCCACTTCATCAGATGCATGGAGTGGAAAATACAGGAGCCGGTATAAAGATACAGCACATGAAAAGATGGGATCAGTGCTAACGAGGCCAATTCAATTAGGGTGGATGTGGCCCATTCTCAACAGTTGACAAGAAGGGGTGAATATCAACAGAGGGGAAATTACTTTTTGTAGTGCTAACATCCACTTTGATTGAATTGGCCTAGTTAGCAGGTCCATGGGAATCGGGGGGTGGGGGTGGGGGTGGGGGGTGTTCCGGTATTGGGCAGGGGGGCTGTGTGGCTCAGCATGCCCCCACCCCGAGGGGCAGGGGCAGGCTGGCAGCACAGGGCCGGGTGGGCCATCGTGCATCTGGCAACGGCCGGTTTGTAAATAGTGCCCTCGTACTGGGCTGGGTGGAGCAGGGCTGCCCCTGCCATGCCCCATTGTCCCTGGCTGGCCCCTCGCTTTGGGGACCGACTCCCCCTCGCCATGCTCCATTGCCCCCAGGGGGGCCCACAACAGGCTAATCTGGCCCTGTTTAGGGGTACAGCAGCTCAGCCTGGGTGTGTCAGCTGCCAGCGGGCGCCGGGCGCTTCCGGGGGCAGGTGCCTTGGAGCGGGTCTGCACGGGGCTGCGTCTGGCCATGTGCACGCGTGGGGCATGTGTGTGCGTGTTTGCGGCCGCGTGTCTGAAGGTGAAAGCGGCCAGGCTGTAATTACGGCGAGCGGCATTTTGAAGTTGGGATAAAGCTTTAATTGAAGTCCTGGCTGCTGTTAATTACGTTAAAGAGCGAGTGAGCAATGGGCTTTTTATTAGTTAATGAGGATTTTCATTTTCCAACAGAGGAGCCCTTTGATGTTTTCAGGACTAATGGCTGTTAAATGAAACTTGTTTGTTTTTTCCCTTGGTTCAGCGCGAGCGTGGGGCAGGCACCTGGTCGAGGAGGAGAGCGGGCAGGGGCAGGGGCAGGGGCAGGGGCAGGGGGGTTCTCTGGATAATGAAGCCACTTTCCCTGTTCTTAACCCTTTGAATGGCTCAGTAATGTAGAGCGCCTGGCACCTTGGCAGGGATTGGCACTCTGTGCAGGGATTGGCACTCTGTGCAGGGATTGCACTCTACTGCATTAGGCAAATACCCCGTTTAGAATCATTGCTGTGTTGGACAGGAGCCCTTCCCAGGCTGCTGCAGAACTGTAGTAAGAAGCTGCACTCTGGGAGGGATTTACTGACTCTACACATGCCTGGGCAGAGCTGGCAGCAGGCTGGCTGACCCATTCCATACGTAGGGCAGACAGCTGCCGTGCTCTTTCCTGTCACCCACGGGGGATGTGGGGAGGATTGTACTCTGCACGGTTCTGTTTGGCAGGGTAAATCCTGGCCAGCCCATTGATTTCAGTGCAGGATCAAGGTGCAGATCCAGGAAAGAACCATTCAGGGTCTTATTCAGAGCCCTTCCCATTCCAAACACCCCCTGCACCCGATGCAGTGAAACCCCTGTGGGGCAGGACATGACATGCACCGTGGGCGACAGGGGAAGGCCCCACCACAGCTGGAGCAGGCTACCGTGGGCACCTCACACCTACCTGTCCTCCACTCCCAACATTCTTTTAAAGAATCAAAAAGTAATAGCAAAAAAAATGTTAAGTACATCAGAAGCAGGAAGCTGCTAAACAACCAGTGGGGCCACTGGATGATCGAGATGCTAAAGCAGCACTCAAGGCCGATAAGGCCATTGCAGAGAAACTAAATGAATTCTTTGCATCAGTCTTCATGGCTGAGGATGTGAGGGAGATTCCCAAACCTGAGCCATTCTTTTTAGGTGACAAATCTGAGGAACTGTCCCAGACTGAGGTGTCACCAGCGGTGGCTCCAGGCACCAGCGCAACAAGCGCGTGCCTGGGGCGGCAAGCCACGGGGGGCGGCGCGCTGGTCGCTGTGAGGGTGGCAATCAGGTAGCGTTCGGCAACGTGCCTGCAGGAGGTCCACCAGTGCCGCGGTTTCGGTGGCAATTCGGTAGCAGGTACGCCAAAGGCACGGGACCGGCAGATCACCTGCAGAACCGCCGCTGAATCCGCGTCCCCAACAGAGCACCCGCAGGGATGCTGCCAAAGGCCGCCTGACTGCCGTGCTTGGGGCGTCAAAAACATAGAGCCACCCCTGGGTGTCACTAGAGGAGGTTTTGGAACAAATTGATAAACTAAACAGTTAAAAGTCACCAGGACCAGATGACTTTCACCCAAGAGTTCTGAAGAAACTCAAATGCGAAATTGTAGGACTATTAATTGTAGTCTGTAACCTAGCATTTCAATCAGCTTCTGTACCAGATGACTGGAGGACAGCTAATGTGACGCCAGTTTTTAAAAAGGACTCCAGAGGTGATCCCGGCAATTACAGGCCGGGAAGGCTGACTTCAGAACCAGGCAAACTGGATGAAACTATAGTAAAGAACAAAATTGTCAGACACAGAGATTAACATGATTTGTTGGGGGATAGTCAACATGGTTTTTGTAAAGGGAAATCATGCCTCACCAATCTAGAATTTTTTGAGGGGGTCAACAAGCATGTGGAAAAGGGGGATCCAGTGGATACAGTGTATTTAGATTTTCAGAAAGCCTTTGACAAGGTCCCTCACCAAAGGCTCGTAAGCAAGGTGAGCAGTCATGGGATAAGAGGGAAGATTCTCTCATGGATCGGTAACTGGTTAAAAGATAAGAAACAAAGGGGAGGAATAAATGGGCAGTTTTCAAAATGAAGAGAGGTAAATAGTGGTGTCCCCCAGGGGTCTGTTGTGACACTCTGTACCTCGGGGGAACATCCTGCACGCCCAGGTTCATCCTTATAATATGATTGTGTGGTATCCAATGCAGTTTGTCATGTCGGGTGTCTTCAGAAGGCTCACAATGCACTGAGCATTGTTGTTATAGTGATGTTATAGGTTGTAATTTCATGTATATAGTTACGAGGCTGAAAATGTGTCCTCGTGACTTAAAACAAGCCCAGGCAAAACTCTCAAGGAGCAGAGGGGCAGTTCACACCTCATCAAGGCATGTATGGGACAAACCCAGCCCAGCCTCACAGGAACAAAAGACACTAGCCTAGGCAGCAACAAAGGATCTGCTGGACTCTTGAGTGAGACACCCTCCTTCCTTTGGTCAGTCTGGGACTGCGATGAGGTGATGCTCACCTGCCCCTGAAGGGGCGGGGCAAAGCCAAGAGTGGAGAATGGACATGATAAAAGGGAGAGACGCTTTCCAGGCTCTTCCCCTCTCTTCCACCTCCATCTACAGACACCACCACCAAGCGACTGAAGTGCTGGTCAAAGGGGAGAGCCTGACTGAAGGGCAACCAGCCAGCCTGTGGTTAGAAGCATTTGCATTTGTAAGGGCACTGAACGTGTTAAGATTGGCTTAGAATGCGTTTTGCTTTTATTTCATTTGACCAAATCTGACTTCTTGTCCTTTGACTTATGATCATTTAAAATCTATCTTTTGTAGTTAATAAATTACTGTTTGTTCTACCTGCAGCAGTGCATTTGGTTTGAAGCACGTCAGAGAACCCCACCCCCACCCCCGCGCTTGGGATAACACACCTGGTACATATAAATTTCTTTGTTAAATTGACAAACTCTTATAAGTTTGCAGCGTCCAGCAGGCATAACTGGACACTGCAAGAGGGAGGTTTCTAGGGTTGTGTATTGACTAGTGTCATTCGGTTGCACAATCCAAGCAGCGGCTGGCCAAGAGTGCTCACTCATGTAGCTGGGAGCAGCTTACATGCTAGAGGCTGGGCGTGAACAGCCCGGGAGTGGGGGTCTCACAGCGGAGCAGGGTAAGGCTGGCTCCCAGAGTCAGGGATTGGAGTGGCCTAGCAGATCATTGGTCCAGATAACACCAGGGGAACGTCACATCTATACTGGACCAAGTCCTATTTAACATATTCATAAGTGATCTGGAAAAAGGGGTAAACAGTGAGGTGGCAAAATATGCAGATTATACAAAACTACTCAAGATAGTTAAGTCCCAGGCAGACTGCAAAGAGCTACAAAAGGATCTCTCAGAACTGAGTGACTGGGCAACGAAATGGCAGATGAAATTCAACATTGATAAATGCAAAGTAATGCACATTGGAAAACATAATCCCAACTATACATGTAAAATGATGGGGTCTAAATGAGCTGTTACCACTCAAGAAAGAGATCTTGGAGTCACTGTGGATAGTTCTTTGAAAACATCCGCTCAATGTGCAGCAGCAGTCAAAGAAGCGAACAGAATGTTGGGAATCATTAAGAAAGGGATAGATAATGAGACAGAAAATATCATATTGCCTTTATATGAATCCATAGTATGCCCACATCTTGAATACTGCATGCAGATGTGGTCGCCCCATCTCAACAAAGATATATTGGAATTAGAAAAGGTTCAGAAAAGGGCAACAAAAATTATTAGGGGTATGGAACAGTTGCCGTATGAAGAGCGATTAATAAGACTGAAAGTTTTCAGCTTGGAAAAGAGACGACTAAGGGGGATACAATAGAGGTCTTTACAATCATGACTGAAGAAAGTAAATAAAGAAGTGTTATTTACTCCTTCTCATAACACAAGAACTAGGGGCCACCAAATGAAATTAATAGGCAGCAGGTTTAAAACAAACAAAAGGAAATATTTTTTCACACAATGTATAGTCAACTTATGGAACTCCTTGCCAGAGGATGTTGTGAAGGCCAAGACCATAACAGGGTTCAAAAAAGAACTAGATAAGTTCATGGAGGTTAAGTCCATCAATGGCTATTAGCCAGCATGGGTGGGGTGGTGTCCCTAGCCTCTGTTTGCCAGAAGCTGGGAATGGGTGACAGGGGATGGATCACTTGGTGATTCCCTGTTCTGTTCATTCCCTCTGGGGCACCTGGCATTGGCCACTGTCAGCAGACAGAACACTGGGCTAGATGGACCTTTGGTCTGACCCAGTCTGGCCGTTCTTAAGTTTCCCACAGAATATTGAATGGCGTTCAAGGGCTGGGTTTTTATCTTCAAATCGCTCGATGGCCTGGGCCTAGTGGATCTAAAGGATTGATTAAAGCTCCAGGATGAAGACTGTAGTCAAAGCTCCGATCCTCTGGCTCAACAACAGGGCTAAAGCTTGTCTGTGCAGGAGACAGAGCTTCCTCAGAGGCTGGTCTGAGCCAGTGGAGTGAGCTCCTCCAGAAGCTGCAGCCCATCCCGCACCTCCCACTTCACGTGCCAGGCCTATTTCTTCCATCCGCCTGCTCTAACATACGTACAGAGCAACAGGTATATTAAAAAAACCTCCCGAAACAAGAACTCCCCTGCACATGCCTCTCCCCTGTGGATGGGCTGAGAACAGACCCGGGAGGTAATTGTCCCCGTCTGCACTGCACTGGCGAGTCCCCAGCTGGAGAACTGTGTCCAGCTCTGGCAACACCTTTCGGAAGATCTGTACAAATTGGAGAGATTCCAGAGAAGAGCAACAAAAATGATCCAAGGTTTAGAAAAGCTGACCTAGGAGCAAAGGTTAAAAACTGGGTCTGTTTAGTCCTGAGAAAAGAAGACGGAGAGGGGACCTGATAAGTCTCCAGATACCTTAAGGGCTGTTATAAAGTTGTTCTCCGTGTCCACTGAAGGGAGGGCAGGATGTGATGGGCTTATCTGCAGCAAGGGAGATTTAGGTTCCGTATCAGGAAAACCTTTCTCACGCCAAGGGGAGTTAAGCTCTGGAACAGGCTTCCCAGGGAGGTTGTGGAGTCCCCATCATTGGAAGCTTTTTAAAACAAGCTGGACAAACCCTGTCAGGGATGGTCTGGGTTTTCTTGCTCCCACCCCAGCAGGGGCTGGACTTTATGACCTCTCTAGGTCCCTTCCAGCCTGACATTTCTGTAACAGATGTTAGTCATGTCACTTATTGCGTGACTAGACAGCACGTGGATATCATGCAGGGTAAGAGCCTGTAGAGAACAGCATGGACCTTCACCTCTGGCTCTGCTACACCTTTGGGCACATGGGCTGATTAGTTTGGTGGCCCCATCCAGCACCTTGGCTGGGAATGTCACTTTTCTAACTGTATCGGATGGGGCAAGCCCCTCCCCATGAGGCAGAGGTCATGGTTGCGTGATAGAGACGCCATGGTGTGTCAGGACAGCATGTCACTGCAGTGCCGTGTCCCAGCAGGGATCGTCAGGCCCAGGAAAGCCCTGCAATGTAACCTTGTAAGATGGGGCGCACCCAGCCAAAAAACCCCATCAGGATGAGGCGGGGAACGTTAGGATTAAGGGCCCCAAACACTCATTGGCCTCTGCCTACATGGGTCACGATGGAGGCTGGACTGGGGAATCAGTCTTCCCGCAGCCTAAGCAAGAGGTGAAGTCTGCAGACCCAGACCCATCTCACACCAGCCATTGCCACAGCGATACAAACAACGGGGAATTCAGAGGGATTGTAAGGAAATTGCGGGAGACAAGCTCCCCGCAAGACCCCCTCTACCTGTGCAAGCCAGAGAATGGAAGGGAGGGAGCGTTAACTCCAAGGAGTCCAGGGCTCTGACTCTGCACAGTAGAAGCTGGTTGCCCAGTTCTACTCACTAAGACTAGGCAAGACTTTTTGCGGCTTCCATTTTGGCCCTGGGTCACACACTTGCTGCAAAGCCGCCCCCCAACCACCCTCTCTAGGATTTGTCCTGGTTCCTTCAAACTCCTTTGCAGAGTGTTTGAAAATAAAATGCTGACTGTAACTCAGGCTGGTTAATGCCCCCTGCACGTGCCGTTATTAGTTATGATGGAGGTTTAGTATTTGTTCCCAGCAGAGCTGAGCGACTCGTTGCTAACAAACCGGAAATCATTTGCAAATTCCTTTGCATTCTTTTTCCTCGCTATTTCACTGTGAATAATTTGTGGTTTGTTGTGAATATTCAGTATCCCAAATTCAGAATTCATGCCATGTTGGTTACTTACAGGAGTCACATGGCTTTGATCCTGCTCCCCGGCTGGATGATTTATATAACACAGAGCAGATTTTGAATGTCAGGCATTAAAACCAAATACGCACCTTGAAATTTGCTTTTGGTGAATAGTCAAGAGTAAAAGGCCTTTGTCTTGGGCATCTGTTGCAGCCTGACCACTTGAATATGCATAGAGAGCAAATGTGAAAAGCCCCCAGACTCTCACTGAATCAGAATTTGGTCTCAAATATGAATGTTTTCCCCTGCGATGGCCCAAATCCAGCAAAGTGCTTAAGCTTGAGACCATTGAACTCACATGCTTAAAGATAAGCACTTGCTGAAATGCTTTACTAGACTGGAGCCGATTCGCTCAACTCTGGTCATAATGTGTCATGAGACATGCCAACGTTGCCTTGTTCTCCAGAACCTCGTGGCACGATTGGATGCCGTTTGCTATCAATGCTGCAGTGCAATATCGTCACGCTGCACCACAGCAATACATTATCCTGCAGACAGCAGCCCCGAGCGGGAGCTGAAGTTAGGAGCTGGGGTTGTGACGGATTGGTGGCACAGAAGATCTGTTCCAAAGAAAAGGAGGAGCTCTGAAAGCTCCATTTTCAAGGCTGAAGCCATGGTAGCGCGTCTACATGGCCTAGGTCTACTATCAGGTTTACGTAGACTGGGCTATACACCAGTGTTTTCTGAGAGGAGGATTTCTGTGTCCAGGTGCTACTCAGGTTTGCAACAAGCTGGGCTGGGCAGGGTAGCGTGGCCATGCCTGGGACGTGCGACTTCGGCCATTTCAAGATGAACAGTTTGAAGAAATGATCAATGTCCCGGGACTCGGTGTCACGATCCAGTCAAACCTCCATCGGCTGCACCCCCATTAACCAGAACACCTGGATGCCTAGCTACATCCCCTAAATTTTACCTGTAGCAGTTAGAAATCTGGCCTTGGGCGCTGGATTCCTGGGCTGCATCTTTCTGCCTCCAGCCTGCCCTGGGGTCGTCGGCCATCTGCCGCTGGGTGCGAGGGGGCAGCTGGAATGCTTTGATGTCTATGCCTAAAGGTTCAGGGGACCCTGGCTGCAGACTGCAATGCCTGCTGGGCCAGCTTCCATTACCCAAGCCCCCCGTGGGCTGGTGCTGGCTGAGACCACTGGACCCCTGGGCAGGGAGAGGGGCACCCATCCCTGCTGCACAGCTAGGGAGCGCAGTCCCTTTGGTCAAGGTCATGGAGGAGATCCTAGAATCTGGGCACAGAATGTGTGAGGGTTTGAGGGGAGGGGGGTTGTATATGTGTCACTCTGCCTGCCCAGCCCCTGAAATCTCAGCTCACCCCAGCGTGGGAGCAAGGGGAGGATTGATCCCACATGTTACTCAGCCCCCTGGTCTCTGTGGGGCAGGGAGTCTAGGGCTGGCAGCGCGGCTGATGGAACAACTCCCTATTAATTGCCCCTTGTCCTTTCCTTTCTCCTCTGCCCGGGGAAACCAAGAACCGGAGGAGGTAGAACTCAAAGCTATCAATGGTCCTGCCTTGATGGGAATAAAATATGCACCGAAAGACATGAAAATGGAGAAAATAAAAGAGATAAAAATGGAATGATCAAGCCAGCAACTTCTCCTCCTCTGATTAAAAAGAGAGCGGGGGCGGGGGGGGGTGAGGGAGGGGAATGTAGCAGCCCTTGAAGAGGCAGCTGCTGCAGAAGCAGAAGCCTGATAAAGGGTCTGAGGCAGCCTGTTTGGAAGAGATAAAGTGAAGTCCCAGCATTTACTGTCCTCAATCCAAGTCTTACCATCAATATTAATACAGCCTGACAAACTGGCATTTAAGATAGAATAAATATAGACTGGCTCTGCTATTACCTAGACCTTATTAATCTGCTCGCAGGCATCTAAATGCCGTTACAAATATGGAGTTTACTACTCGGCGCTTCAATAGCTTTACAATCCATCACGCTTTTCGGTCCCCCCAGCTATTGTCTCTGAGTCCCAGGTGACCTGCTTTTCTCTTCAAAGGGAGCTGGTGCGCTGGGGAGCGGGGGTGGGGAGGGGAGCAGAGGTGAGAGATGCCGGGGCAGACAGGAGCATTGTTTCAGAAGAATGGCAATTGTTGGGAGATCAGCTCAGTGTATTCAAATGGCAGAGGCATAAAGCTCTTAGAGACCGAAGAAGAGAGAATAATGGCACTTGGAAAGTTGGATACAATTGGAAGATGCACAGTAACACAGGGCAGCCGCAGTGCTTAGCCGCCTTTGCCAGCTCACACCGCAACCTGCAAAGGGAAAATCCCCCAGAGAGGGAGCCCTGGGGTCACACTCATTTGGGCGCTTGTAGTTAATATGGCCCCCAGGTATTCGGTTTGCCTGGGGTCCAGGGAGCCGCTCAGCTGACAGCTCCTGGTTGGATTTACCATCACTGTCTGGACAGAGGTGCCTGCATCCCGTGGTTCCAGTGCCATGACTGGAAAACGAAGTCCTCTCCTTGGATCGTCCTGAGTTGCTCAGGCAGGAGCAGGACAGTGCATTTGAGTGACTAGAAAGAACTTTGTCTCTGCAGGTAAAACAATGCTCGTAACTATCCGACTGCAGCGTGGGCCCAGTTCTGCTCCGCCGGCAGGGGTCACTCGGCTGAAGTCAGTGGACTCATCCCAGACTTACAGCAGTGTAACAAAGCAGAATCTGACCCTGGGAGCAACTGTAATGCCCATTCTGCTCTGAACAGCATGTGCACACTCAGGGCTTCAGTCTCCACTGCCTGAGAGCTTTTGTCATCATTTACACCTGGGCACAGCAGGGGTGGAAACTCTACCTGATCAGAATCCCCCACTTGCTCATGCAGGTGGGAACATCGTGCATCCCCTACTCCTGAGGGAATTCTGCATCACTGAACATGTGCAGGCTTTGTGTCCCCCACAGATTTCTTTGCTTCCCCGCAGAAAAATGACTCTGGTGGGGAAGCAAAGAGAAGCCACAAGAGCGGCCATGTGACCTTCCCAAGCAGTATATTTTGGGTGCTCAGGGCAGCCAGCAGTGAAGTAAATCACTGAGGGACAGGGGACGGGACTGGGGAAGACCCAGCTGGTGGCTCCTACCCTGTGCCGGACTGGGGAGGACAGGACTTCCTCTTTCCCTACATGGCACCTGGAGCCGAGTCAGACCCACTCCCAGATTTCTCCCTCAGTTTTAGGAAGCTCTGCAACTTCCTTCCACCCCCATCGCTTCACAGCTGCAGAGGGAACTGCTCCCCCACCCACCCAACCCCCATGAATCCAGATGCCCTCATATGCAGATCCTCCTGCCAAGCCTCACCCCTCTGCACTCAGAACCCCACTGATGAGCCCCATTCCCCCTGCACCTGGACCACCCCAATGAACCACCAGCACCCAGATCCCTACCCCACTGAGCCCCAACCAGCTGCACCTGGATCCCCACCCCACTGAGCCCCACTGCCCCAGCATCTGGACCCCCCACTGAGCCCACACACACCCAGGACCCCCTGCTGAGCTCTATCCCCTCCCCCACCCAGACCCCACCCTGCTGAGCCTCAATCACCTTCACCTGGACCCCCTGCAGAGTCTCATTACCATTGCACCTAGAACCCCCCTTGCACCTGGATCCCCCACTGAGCCACCAACATCCAGATTGCCCCAGACAGAACCCTCTCAACCCACATCTGGATTCCCCCACATTGAGCCCCTCCACACTTGGATCCTGCCTTGCTGAGCCTGCCTGCACCTGGCATGGAGGGGCAGGGCCCAGAGGGGTTTCTGGGGCAGGCCCAGTCCTTATGCTGTGTCAGGGTTGGGTGCAGCCTCACCCCTCAGTCTGTGTCCTGGGGTGACCTCCCACCTCTGGGCAGCCAGTGGCCGGTGCTCCTCACTGCCAGGCTGGAGCCTCCACATTTATTTGACAAATAATATTTGCAGAATTTTGCAGAATTTTAAAATATTGTGGGCAGAATTTTTAATTTTTTGGTGCAGAATGCCCTCAGGAGTAATCCCCTGGGCATAGGTGTACATGACTGCAAAAGTCAGGAGAGACTCCATTCCACTGTCCAGACGAACCCCTTTCTGGGTATTGGTCTTATCGCTAACTCAACCTCCCCCAAACATAAACCTCAGCCTAGGCTTTCTCCCCAGGGTTGGCTGGTCCTAGTGCTTGCCCTGCGGGCTTTCTCTCTCCTAGCTCCTTCTACCCAGAGAGGCTGCAAACTCTCCTATAGCGTGATTGGAGCTAATTGGCGTCACCTGCTAACGTGAGCGTCATTCAGCCATAATTACACGGTAGGGTTGAAGCACCTGATGTCAGACTGACTCAGTGGAGGAAACCTGGCTCCCAATTGCAGAGGCTTGGGGCCAGGTCCTCAAGATCCCTCGATTTCAGTGCCTAACTCCCCTTGTTTTCAATGGGAAGTAGGTTCCTAAACAGCTGCAGGATCTGGGCCTTGAAGTTTGCCATCCTGCTCCAGACCAGATATCTACGCACAGCTCAGTTTTCTATAGACACCAAAACTCTGAGATGCCTGTCTAGCCCAAAGGAGAGATTCAGACTGACGTGTGCTTGGGGACAGGGGGGACTCCATTCCCCTGCTTCAGATTGGTCCCAGCTAAAGAAGGATGAGGGATTCACAGATCTGAAGGCCAGATGGGATGGACCATATGATCATCAGGTCAGACCAGCTGCACTACACGGACCAGAGAATTTCAGAAGCCCGTAATGCTGTCTGAGTTATAGCATCTCTGTTAAAAAGGCAGCTAATCCTGATGTGAACACTTCAAGTGATGGTGAATCCACCACGTTCCTAGATCAGTTGTTCCAACAGTTAATTACCCTAGTTCAAGATTTGCACCTTACTTCTAGCCTTAATTTGCCCAGTGTGGGCTTCCAGCCATTGGATCTTGTTCTGCCGTATTCTGCGAGGCTAAGAGCCCTCTGCTTTCAGAAACTTTCGTCCCACATAGGAACTTACCGATCACGATCAAACCACCTCTTAGCCTTTTCCTAGATCACTGAAGTAGATTGAGTTTCTCAAATCTCTTGCTGTAAGGCAGGTGTTGAAAGATCAGGTCACTGTAAAACCAATGAGCTTCCTGTGATGGACGTGAGTGATGTGCCTTCAGAAGGTGCTCTGAGCACCCTCCCTGAAAACCCAGCACAGTCCAAAAGGATTATATAGAGAGGAGACCAAATTGGACGGCAATAAGGAGAGCACAAGCCTATGGGTGTCAGTGGCACTGTACAGGCTACCTGAGGGCAGAACTTGACCCCTGGGGTTTATGTAATGCTTTTGTAAAGTTCTAAAACACAGTGGAGGAAGCTGGAAAAATAGATGATATCAAAACCATGTTTCTGCAAAGCTAATGAGCAGATTGGCAGTGCTAGCAGCAAACATATGTTCCAAAGGAAAGACTAAGATATCCTTCATGCTGCTTCCAGCCCACCCCACCTCCCCCCGGGCTGTCATGCCTCCTGGAATCTGAGGAGTCTACCTGCATGGTGCTCCTCTGGAAAACCCTCTAGGTCCAGCCTTCTTCTCTGGGGGAATGGCCAGTGCGCCCACCAATAGGGCTATTTAAAATAAGGGCATTTGTTTGTCACCACAGGCACGGTACAACCTTGGAAGTGGGGAAAGCCTCATTAGATTACAGAGACAGCTTCTCTGGAGTCACCCTTTCATGTACAAACTAGGCCAGGGGTAGGCAACCGTTCAGAAGTGCTGTGCCAAATCTTCATTTATTCACTCTAATTTAAGGTTTTGCGTGCCAGTAATACATTTTAACATTTTTAGAAGGTCTCTTTCTATAAGTCTATAATATGTAACTAAACTATTGTTGTATGTAAAGTAAATAAGGTTTTAAAAATGTTTAAGAAGCTTCATTTAAAATTAAATTAAAATGCAGAGTCCCCCAGACCGGTGGCCAGGACCCGGGTAGTGTGAGTGCCACTGAAAATCAGCTCGTGTGCCGCCTTCGGCGTGCATGCCATAGGTTGCCTACCCCTGAACTAGACAGCTCCACAATAGACTCAAGCCAGGAACATGCTCCCGATCCTCTTCAGACCTACACAAATCTCAGCCCTCGCCTCCACTCCGCTTTGTCAGGAGCAAAGATTAATCCCACAGGAGTTGAAGTGGCTCAACTTTCAAAACTGTTTCTCTGGGCAGCTAGAGAACCACTTACCCCTTTGTTGCCTAGCCTCATTTCCAAAAGCAATAATAGAATAAAAATAACACAAGCAGCGCTGGCTCCGAACCAGAACTAGACGGGGCAGTTTGGATCCAAGACGTGGGACGACCTCCCCCAAATTCAAATGGCTTCTGATCCAAGAGTCTGGTTTGGCCATTTCTCCATTAATAATGATCCTTTGGATTCATATAGTGCAGCCCAAGTTGCAAGTCTCACTTAAAAACAGGCCAATAGAAACATGGAGTTGCACTGAGACATTTTGATGGCAGTTTCTTAGGACGTTCCTGTGAGGTTTCTGCAGAGAATAAGTGAAGATACCGTAAACATATGGAATAAAATATTGGGGAGGGAGAGGGGATATTTGACGTCCCTCTCTGAAGAGAAGTTCATTAGCATCCCTGTAGAATTAGGGCACAGGTGACTTTCACAGAACATCTATGGACTCTTCCTCTATATGTCACATTACGGTATTTGTAAGGGCCTGCTTGGTTCATCTCTTTCGGCCTCTGCTGGTTTGACACTGCGCCCAGCGTGTGCAGTGTGTGTCGTTCACCCATGTCACAGCACGTCTTGCTTAGCAGCACTCTCTGGGCTAGTCCCACACCACAGCCGAAGCGCGTGCTCAGTGCAGTCGTCAGAGGTAGCATTCAGAAAACCTGTTAAACTCAGGTTGCTGCTGCCCATCTCGCTGTTCCCTGCAGGACTGTGCTGCACAGACCGTCTGCCCAGTGATGAGTCGTTTACATCTCCTCCTTTTCTCAAGAACTCTGCTGGATCAGCAGCCCTGAGGCTGAAGGCCTGTAGTTATCTCCAGCACTGCAAGCTTCCCCGTGTGGCCTCTTCAGGCCTGACCTGCAGCATGCTCTCAAGGCTCGAGAGAGCGGGGAGTACATTTTCCATGTCCTTTGGCCTCCCCCCGCTTGGTGCCCTTGTCTGTGGGTTGTGCATGGTTGTCCATTAGTAACTGATCTAAGATGTCCAGCTCATTTCATGAGGGCTACCAAACAGCCATTAACTGGTACTGTCTTCCAGTTGCTGCTCTGGACCCCGTTCCAGCGGGTTACCTCAAAGGCAGCTAGTTCCTCTTATTTAGGCAATTTCGAGTGGCCATAATTCCCTGAAACAGAGCCGTGTATTAGAGAGTTTATTTCCAGAGCTTCTTTAATTGCCGGCTGCATTTCTGCTTAACAGCTCGGAGTGAAAGGAACAGCTCCGACTAGAACAGAAGGATATTCCTGAAGGAACAGCTCCGCACCAAGGCTCCAGCCCAACGAAATGGCCCGAGGAAAGCTGAAGGGTTGGTTGGCAGGCGCATGAGTTGGGATTTCTTTCAGTTGTTGCCGGGTTGTGGCTTGGTTTGGTTTGGTTTCTATTCTGGGATGGCTATACTGACACGTGAGCACTTTCCAAAAGGCGAATAATGAATCTCGTAGGGAAGACTACAAAAGGAAAAGGCAGTTTCCAACCTAGACAGAAAGAACACAAGGAGATAGCCTGGCTCAGCAGAGAGCGCGGGCATATCTTGAAGGCAGATTTCATCAGCCGGGGTGGCGGTTAGAGATTCTTGGCATAAAAAGAAATGAAAAGGGTAAATTAATATAATATATGGAGATACACCTGTCTCCTAGAACTGGAAGGGACCCCGAAAGGTCATCGAGTCCAGCCCCCTGCCTTCACTAGCAGGACCAAGGTAGAGAAAAATTAAAACATCATCAGATAATATTGATGTCCAGGCCCCGCTGTTGTAACAGGAATATCAATAGCTCAATCCAGAAAGCAGGTTCGGGTGTTTATTACTGTTAAGATTAGACAACAGAAAGACCTTTTGAGTTTCTGAGACACAGAAAATACGCAGCTCACTGAGTAGCAGGAGATAATACCAAGGTCTAGAAACCCAGAAATGGCTCTCGGCGTGGATTCTCAGTGATTTTAGAAACATCGGGCAAAATTGAAGGGTTGGGCCAGATTCTGATCTCCGTGACATTGCTTTAAACCCGGAGTGACTCCATTGACTTGAGTAGTGCTTCTCCAGTTTTACATCACTGGGTTTGAAATAAGACTCTGTCCCTTTATTTTGAGAAGTCTGCAGACTGTTTTTAAGAGTATAGAGGTGATGTTCACTCAGCACATTCAAAGGAGAGTCAGCGGCAGCTGACAGCACTGATTCAGGAAGGATGCACGTGCTTTAAGTGATTTCCTGAATTGGAGCCAGAATATCCCCAAAGATGAGACTTTTCATGATAGCTCTTCGCTAGGAACAGATCTGAGGATTCCCCCATTACGAAACATGTCAGTTTAACAAACTTTTCCTTGCGTTCTCACTGGCGAGCATGTGTTCTTTCGGGAGTGCTGTATTCTGCACCCCAAAATCTTCAACCTCGTCACCAACCTCACTAGCAGTTTTGTTCTGACACCTGCGTTTGCAATTCAGTTTGAAGCGGAGCCTAAGCAGTGTCTGCATTCTGCCCAGAGGGGGTGCATTGCAGTAGTGGGGAAGGGATTCCTGAGGAAAAGCCTTTAAGCAGGGTGGGGGTTTGGGAGGTCAGGCGCTATGCTATCCCAGTGTAAGATGAGGACACGGTCACCGTATTTGCCAGGCAGTTATTTGAGCGATTGTGGCATGTTATTAATGAGTTTGTAAATCTCCTGTCTTCTCTTTCCCATCCTCCGCCTAATCTTTGCTCCAAATAAACAGTATATTTTCCCCAAGTAGTTTGCTTTGGCACCCGGATTTTTGTCCCAAGCCGCAGCAGGATAACGCCCTGCGGCATCCACCTCCGGGATTGTTTTAAAAGCAACCTCCATCTAAGCATTGCTTTGCCACTGACTCATCTGCCTTATCTCCAAGTCCCCCAGAGGCTCCTCCTCCACCGCCACCTTGGGGAGAGCGACCCTGCCTCTGAGGAATGGCCCAGCCGGTGGCTGGGTGCTCCCGCTGGGGTGCAGCCTCTGCCTTGCTAGCTAACGATCACTCCCGCCAAGTGCAAACAATACTGACGAGTTCTTCTGCAGGCCTGAGCAGCGTCAGTAGCACCTTTAATAGCCCCCCACTGATGTCTCTCTCCCATCCTGGCTTCACTTGTTCACAGAATTAACTATTAATGAGCTGGCTGCAGGCGGCCTCCTCTGGCTCACTCGCCTGGAGCAATAGCTTTGTGCTCCGTGGGGAGCCCCTGGAGCAGCAGGGAAGAGGGAGAAGGCGGAAGCGTCCCAGGCACATGCCGTGCAGAGCAGCCCTTCCGCAGTTGGGGTTGGGCCTCCTGGACAAATGGGATCAGGGCCGGTGCAACCATTTAGGCGACGGCGCTGGGATTTCGGGGGCGCCATTTTCTTCGGCAGCGACCACCGCAGCCGGATCTTCGGTCGCCACTGGCATTTAGGCGGAGGGAGCTGGGGCAGGGGAGCGCGGGGAGGGCCGCCTGCAGCAAGTGGGGGGGGGCGCGGCACGCAGGGGAACTCCCCGCCCCAGCTCAGCCCTGCCCCGCCTCCTCCCCGAGCACGCCGTGGCTGCTTCACTTCTCCCGCCTCCCAGGCTTGCGGCGCCTAAGCCGATTGGCGCCACAAGCCTGGGAGGCGGGAGAAGTGAAGCAGCCACAGCGTGCTCGGGGTGCTCGTGCGCGGAGCAGGGATGAGCTGGGGTGGGGGGGGTGCCTCAGGGCGGAGGGTGGGGGTGGGGAGCTGCCGCAAGGGGGCGCCTCAGGGCGGAGGGGGGGAGCTGCCGCGGGGGGAGGGGGGCGCAAGGTGGAAGTTTTGCCCAGGGCGCGAAACATCCTTGCACCGGCCCTGAACGGGATCCTTACCCCCCCTCTCCCCTGTGGTCTGCCTGCCTGTGCCCCTGGGGAGCTAACAGGGATGGGGTCCTGGCAGGATTCTGCAGCTCCCCCAGCTTTGCACAGGGCTCTGCACTGATGGGATCCATGCTGCCAGCGTAGGAGTTAGTGTGTGGAACAGTCCTGAGTCCAGGTGCCCGGGGCTCTCCCCAGGGAGGGTGGTGAGCAGCTGGTTCTATTTTTAAAGCAGGTTCTGTTTGTAAGTAACCGAGCAAGCTCTAAATGCGGCGAGAGCTCTAATAAAGGGCCAGTTTGTTAGCCACAGCCCTCCAAACTGGGCGGGAAGGGTTTGTGCCTGCAGCGCTGCCCAGGGCCCCCTTCTGCAGGCCCTTGTGGCCAAATCCAGACACAGGGAGCCCGGCTACCCCCATGCAGTTTGCAGCTAATCGTCCAAGCACAAGTCTTCGCGTTCAGAGTTTTACAGGAGCAAAATTGAAGGCTGGTTTGAGGTCCATTGAAAACTTGGTAATACAGGCCTCTGATCTTGAGCTAGGTCTAATCCGCACCCTTGCTCTCTCTCTCCATCTGTCCGGTGTCTGGGAGCCCACACTCCGGTACACACCCTCAAGTCCTGGGGTGCCGAGGGCAGGCAGCGTTTCCAGGGAGCGGGAGACTGTTCCCATCTGCAGGGTTACATGGGAGATTCAGAAGCTGTTTGGGGTTTGCTCTCTGCCCACTGGGCACCTGGCCCAAAACGTGCCCAAGTGACTTACTGTGCAGGCAAAGATTATTGGAACCAACCAGCCCCGGGATCTGGTCCTAGCTCATCGAGAGGAAAGAGGAGCAGGGTGACTGACCCCTGTTGCAATCACTGCGGCTCCATATTTACCTTCGTAGTGAGCTCGGGTGTGAAAAGTGAGTGCACGACTCTGAGCTGTGACTGTCCCAGGGACCCGGAACAACAAACGCTGGGAGGAAAAGGTACACAAGGGAGAGAGACGGAATTGGTCCAAACCAAAAGGCCAGTGGCTAAAACTCAAGGGCTGCCTTGTGATCATGCGGGAAACAAGAGACGTGTGGACCCAGAAATCAGTGAACCCAAACTGGTGTGTCAGAGACTAGGCCTCATCGGTGGACAGAAAATAATGAGAGGACGGGCTATTCCGCCCCCCCTCCCTTTGGGGGTCCTTAAAGGGAGAAACAATTTACTGGAGTGAGTGTCACCGTCCTGTCTGCCACCCCATTGTCTGCAGGGACCCCAGAGCCTCGTCATCTAATCCTGAGACATGTCCTGACCGGCCGGGGCCAGAAAGAGGGAGCCAGGTGCCATCACCTCCTCCACCGGCTCTGGCTGAATCCCAAACACCCCCTGGGATGTGAGACGTTTCCTTCCCCTGCCCCCTTCTCCTGGGTCCTTTTCTGTCCCACCTCAGCTCCTTCTCCTTTTCACATCTGTCCAGGAGGAGTCTGGCTCACGCCTGCTGAAGGCCTCCAGGAGGTTCCTGGTGGTGGTGCAGGAAGGGGCTGCGCTTGCTTAGCACCTCACGGCCGGCTCCTGCCGCTGGGGCAGAGCCCTGGCTTCCCTGCCCCGGTCCAGGCAGTCCTGCTGCTCACTGGTGTCTCGGCATAGCCTGGGTATCGGGGAATCCACCAGGGAAGGCTTAAAAAATGCAATTAAGGTAAATTAATTAAATCCAATTAAAAAATCACCATGGAGGGAGTAGCGGAGCCGGGAGCTGGCTTTTCCGAGTGGAGGAGCGGCGAGTGCGCGGCCCACGCTTGGCTGCCTTCCCAGCCGAGTGAATTGCTCTCAGGTTTTGGTAAAAGCCGTGCTGTGCTGCCAGGTTTCCTGTAAGGCGGACGCTGGGAGAGCAGCGCTGGCTGCGTGAGGCTCCGGTGTCAGCAGGGCAGGCCTGCAGGAGCCAGCGGCCCCCGCGCCAGGTGGGTTCTGGCTGGTGATCTCCAAGTCAGGGACCCTCAAAGCCTCACTGCCCCTCCACCGCAGGGCGCAAGGCGGGCACCTTGCTGTCACCGGACCACTTGTCCTTCCCTAGCACCATCTGCCTGCTGATCTCAAAGCTGGAGAATTAAACCTCCAGTCACAGAATCACAGGACTGGAAGGGACCTCGAGGGATCATCCAGTCCAGTCCCCTGCACTCATGGCAGGACTGTGTATTATCCAGACCATCCCTGACAGGGGTTTGTCCAACCTGCTCTTATAAACCTCCAGTGATGAAGATTCCACAACCTCCCAATCCTCTGTATGGGTTTATGGAAGGGGAAACTGAGGCAGGGGGAACCCTAGTGACTTGCCTATGATCACACAGCGAGTCAGTGGCAGAACTAGGGATAGAACCCAGGTGTCCTGAGCCCCAGTCTATGCTCTGGCACCAAACCATTCTTCCCACCTTTGTAAGACCTGCTGGCCTGTGCTGCCAGGTTCCCTAGGAGCACTGCTCTGTGCCTCTGCATTCGTTCTCCCTGCGGCTCTGGCAGGTGAGACAAGGAGCCACGTGTCCCAGTTCCTCTGGAATGGGGAAGGAGGGTCACCGGCTTTGCAGGCAGGGTGGCCTGCTCAGCTTTGCTCCCCTGGAGGTGGGGGGCTGGGTGGCTATGAGGGGGCCATGGACAGAGGGCCCCACTAATTGAAGAGGATCAGGGGATGGAATGTGACTGCACCGGAGCCTGGTCATTCCGCAATATCTGAAGGCTCCAGCCTTCGTGTTTAGTGACAAATCCCTGGGCCGGGGCCGGGCCGGGGCCGGGGGCGGCGTGGAGGGCGACCGTACACTGGAGCAGGGTGGGGAGGGGGTTCCAGGCGGAGCGTGGAGGAAAGCCCAGAGTGGGAGGAGGCTGTGAAGAGGGGTGAGGAGTGCAGGGAAGGAGGCGCAAGTGGTGGTGGAGACAGTTTCTCTAGGGCCTTGAAGCCAGGGCAGGGAGCTTAGCTCAGCTCTGGGCGGTGAGGGGGCCCGAGGAGGGGCTGCCTGTGCACAGAGGGGCTGCGGAGGAGAGTTTTATAGCTGCAGCTTGCCAGGCATGGACAGAAGCATCAGAGCCTGATTCGAGCCCCAGCCCCCTGAGATGAGCTCGGGGGCAGGGTGGGGTCTCCCAAAACTCACCTCCCCAAATTAGACGTGACTGCCAGGCTGTGCCTGGGGCAGCATCGAGGGGCGCGGGCAGAGCTGGCGTGGCAGTGCCCAGGGCTGGAGTAGCTGAGGGTCCTTCTGACTGAGGTGTCCAGGGCTGGGGAGGGAGGCTGTGGGTTGGGATCGAGGTGCATTGGCCCAGCGGTGTTCTGTGGGGAGGAGACGTGCGTGGCACCCGCTGACATTACGCCAGCCTCGCGTACAGAGAGGGAAGGCACCCAGGACGCTCACTGGGGTTCTGCCTTCTTGGTGGGCTCCTGTCTGAGCCGAGAGGGCTGGGGGAGAGTGTCCCGTGTGCGTGGGCAGCGGGGATGCCCAGAGAGGCGGCGCAGGCTCCGCGGGGGCTCCGGAGAGGGGGTGAGGCAGATGGAGCGAGCGAGAGCGCGTGATGGACGGCGCGAGCGAGAGCGGATAAGCTGGGGATCTGAATGAACTGTGCTCATTATAAGTGTATTATTCAGCAGCAGCTTCTGTCGCCTGCCATCTGTTCCTCTCGCTGGAGTCAGGCAGGCAGCATTGGCGTAAGAGGGCTCACACCGCCCGGCTCCTGCTGCGGCACCTGGGCTCCCACTGCAGGAGGGGAGCCAGGCAGCGGGGCGCTCGCCCAGAGCCGAGCCAGACCAGGGACAGGGACAGGGACGGATGAACCTTTGCAGTTCTCTCTTTCCCAGGCAGTGCTGCTCTGGGCTCCGTTGTGCTGCTGTTTTCTTTTGCTGTGTGAGTGTCTGTCGTTACCTTCGAGTGTCTGTCCCAGGCGCCCCCGTCCCCTCTTTGGCCCTGTGCTGTGCTCTCTGGAGAGGTAGGGCTGGTTTTCCAGCGCCCTGCTTCCCAGCGGCCATCCTGTCGCCTGCTCTAGCCAGCTGTAGGCCCTCTGTAAACGTAAGCACATCCCACCATTGTCCAGCGCCCTGGCGGTGGGGGCAGGCAAACGAACACGAGCGCGCCGATTCCCTGCGGCGAGTGCTGCTGGGGGGAGTTCAAGCCCATGCACAAGGAGACCCTGGCGGTGCCAAGGCCCATGGACGCTGTGGAAGAAAAGGAGGCTTGTCTGGAGCAATGTCACCCTCTCCAGAGCGGAGCCCCTCCCACAACCCCAGTGCGGTGGTGGAAGAGGCATGTGTGAGTTGGCCTGATGAGGACTGCGAAGAGACCCACCGATCTTAGTTCGCTTGTGGCCATGCCCAGCTCTTGCGAGGTGAAAGGCGGGTGTGCTGCTAACCGTCATGCCACCTTCTGTGCTTCCTGCCTTGCAGCAGATGATTTCACTGCCCTGTGTCCGAGACCACAGCATGGTTCTCCTTAACCTCTCCGGCTAGGACCGGAGCAATGGGTTTCAATGGCAGCAAGGGCGGTTTAGGTTGGACATTAGGAAAAACTTCCTAACTGTCAGGGTGGTTAAGCGCTGGAATAAATTGCCCAGGGAGGCTGGGGAATCTCTGGCTTTGGAGGTTTTTAAGAGCAGATTAGTCAAACAGCTGCCTGAGATGGTCTAGTTATCACATAGTCCTGCCTTGAGAGCAGGGGACTGGAGTCTCGTCCAGTCCTTCACTTCTCTGATTCTAGGGTTTGGCCGTGCAGGTGGTGACTGGGCGAAACAGAGGAGTTGTCTGTGCTTGGCAAAGGGAGCGTGCCCGGGACAGCCCCTTTGAGAGGCAAGAACTTGGCTCCTTTGCGAGACTGAGTGGCTGCAGCTCACCAGGCGCAGTTTCGGGAACGACAGCGTGCTGAGATTAGTGCTAATGGTTCCATCAGGACATGTTCGGATTTGTCCTGACAATGAAAGTAGGAAGAATAAGGGGCAGGGTCTGGTGCACAGACCACTGGCCCAGCGTCCCCGGGTGCTCCTCGGTGTCTGTCCTCACGGGGGTCTTGGTGAACAGGCACCGACAGCAGAGAGGGGCTCGTTCCCTGGGACATGGGCTGGTAGGCCAGGAGCAGAATGTCACGGTTGTCCATACCAATCATCCTGCGTGCAAATGGCCAGCGCGAGGTCCCCGCACGAGGCTCTGCACCAGCCCTGGCCTCTGAGGGGGGAGTTTCCAGAAGCCCTTAGCGTTGGCCCGGCTCTGCTCCCCCTGGAGTCAGCGAGTAGGAGCTTCACCATGGACTGACTGCAAGGGGAGGAGCCCGGCCCATGCTTTGGGCGATGGCCCCTGTTGGGGCTTTGCGGTTGCTCAGGTTCAAGCTGAGACGATAATGTCTTCGGCAGTTCAGATGCTCCTTTTCTTCACCATTCCCTGGAAGTCTTCTCCAGGCAGAGGAGGGGGAGTTCTGGTGAGACGGAGGCCTGCAAAGTTGGGGTGACGCAAGGCAGCGTACAACGACCTGCCTATGGAAAAGCTTCTACACTTCAATGTGGCTCCCGCCGACGTGCCTGCCCCACTACCCCGACAATCCCTCCACCTCCACGAGCGGCGTGGAGTCACGTAGTGAGGTCGGCACCGTGCCAGCGTAGACACAGCCTTGCTTACGTCAACTCCTTTTGGCTTTCAGGAGTCATCCCACAATGCCCCGCACTGGCAAGCGCTGCTGGTGAAGACACACACACCGACACAAGGAGCAAAGTGTAGACACACACAAGCAATGTAATCACTGCCCCGGCTGTGTGTTGACGTACGTTAGGGTGACTTAACTGCGTAGCAAAGACATGTGCGAAGTCTCCTTTGCAGACTTCGTGCTTTGCCTAGATCATTTCCCCAGCGTTGTACGGCTGCAGCATCACCAGGCTGTTCGCTTTGTGCAGTTCTACGTCTTCTCCTTTCTCTTGCTCCGGTCCCAGCACTGAGTCTGTCCCCGCAGAGTCCGGGATAACCATCTGGGCAGCCATTCTCCCCAGAGCTGCAGTCAGTCGCCAGCTGCGTGTGTAGCCACCTCTTCCAACTTCTGCCTGCTGCTGCGCATGGCCAAAACCAAGCAGCCCCCATGCTCCGACCCCTAGAGCTCTGGCAGAGATCCTGCGGGCTATAAAACAGCAACAAGAGATGGAGGGTGCCCAGCTGTGAGGTTCTCTACAGCCTTAGGCGTTAATGCCCCAGGCAGGAGAACCAGAGTGGGGCGTGGAAGAGACTGGAGAAGGGGCTGAGGGAGGAGGAGACTTTCCCTGAGCCAGTTGCTCTCCCTTCCGAAGAGCGAGGAGCTAAGGGGTGTGGCTGGCCAGAAAATGGATCGTCCTGTTCCGCTCACTCTCTCCCCTGGTGAGCGTCTGCCTGCTCCTGCTGCTAGCTGGGAACCTTGGTGCGCAGGGACTCACATGCCAGTTGGTCGTTCTCTGGAGCTGCCTGGAGATACTTTATCCTGTGGGGTTCCGGGGTCGGTCTAGCACAAACAGAACAGGAAGCAGCCACCCGCAGAGAGCCGCGCTGGGCAGACCTCGGGGGACAGGACACCTCATTTATGAATTACCAGCTGCTTCTGAAATGAATTATTCATCTCAGTAAATGCATCTCATGCCCACCCTCTCCCTCCTCCCCGGCCCTTTCCCAGGATGGGCACATGGGATGCTTTGTCCCCTGCCCTACATCCCTGGTCTCCAGCAGATCCCGCAAACACATAAACATGTGACGCTTTGCTAGGACACCTGCTTGTTTCTAGCTGGCTTTCCTTTGCTTGAAGGTGGAGCACCAGCGTGCCCCTCGCTCTGCAGCCTCTCCAGGAGGTTGCCATGGACATTCAGGGAGCTGCGAAGGGCAGGCAACGCTTTGGGGACAAAGCAGGGCACGATCCCTCCGACCGTTGAGGGGGGAGTCTTGGCTGGCTTTTCCTCTCTTGCCATGTCCTTCAGCATCCCAGCAGCTGCCTGGAATCCAGGAGGCCAGCGGGATCGGCACAGGCTCCTGGGGCCAGAGCGCAGAATGCCATGGCCGTCACTTGGTACGCGCGATTCCATCTCCTCAGTCATGTAACCTTCACAGCAGCTCTTCCAGCAGCACCAGCCGTCTGCGCGTCTTCACGCTCTTCGCAACAGCTGTTTAGTGGAGCCAGTGGGAGCAGCTGGGAGCACTCAGCGGTTCTGCAAATGAGGCCACTGGTGTCAGTGTCTAAGTACAGACCTAGGGGGCTGACTCTGGGCACACAAGTTGGGGAATGTTGCCAGCGTGTGAGAGTCAAGTCTCCAGCCAGCCAGGCCTGTGCGCTAACTTCCTGCCTACCCTGCATTTTGTACAGGACTCACCTCTCCTGCTGAGTGATCACCATGTCGGGGCAGCCAGTGGGGTGGGGCCGGGGGAGGAGGGGGCAAGGCATGTCAGAGAGGGCTGGATTATGGAGCGAGGGCTTAAGGGCAGGGGGATTCCGCCTGGAACTCTGCCCTGCACCATGAGTGCTTAGGCAGGAGTAGGCAGGGACAGGTCGGGGTGCAGAGGGGCTAACAGCCCCAGGCAGTGGTTATCAACCCGGCAAGCAGCAGTAGCCATCAGGCCGGGGGCAGCCCAGGACCGGCGATGTGCGCGCCAGGGCACGCCTGGTACCCGAGAGTTGGGGTCCCTGTCTCATTGGTCAGGTTTCGCTGGCTCTGTACCGTGGTGCCCCTGCCAGGGGGGCGATGCCAGCCGAACGCCCCCGCCCGGAGTCAGAAAGGCAGAGGAGTCACTAGGACAAGGAGACAAATGGCCAGTCCCAGCCAGGCAAGGCCCCCATCGATTTCCTGGGCTCTGGGCTGTCTCTGCTCTCAGGACAGTTGTACTGCACTGCTGCAAGGCACAGCTCTGCCCCAGTCAGCCCTCGAGCGCGCTGCGAACCAGGCGTACATCCCACAACAGCAATGGGGAATGTGGCTGGAGCAAGTGCTCCACCAGGGGCCACGCTAATCCCTAGCGGAACTTCCTGGAAGACAAGGGAGTTGCCCCACTTACACCAGGGCTGAGTTTGGCCAGAGCTCTGAGTCTGACTCTGTGTTTACACCCGGGCGAGCTGCCTTCAAAAGTCAGGTCTCTCTTCACCTGCCCTCAGCCTCTGCTACTGCCCCCATGGGCTGGGGAGCTGCCGAAAGAGGCAGTTTGCCATGCAGGAGCCACATGGGTCCCAGGATATGAGAGCGGCAAGGCAGAGTGGAAGAGACAGAGGCCAGGAGTTAACAGTTACTCAGAATGCAGTGGGCCATTAACACCTGCCTTAGGGGGGTTACAGGTTGTTGTAATTTAGAGCAGCTCCTAGGCTGTTCTACAAGTTGCATCAGTGGCTATTTTGTACTCCAGCTGCCCCAGGATCAGAGGCGCAGGAAGATTATTTGAGCCACCTTTCCCTGCCACTGCCCGCTCCTCCTCAGCTGCACCCTTCACTCTGCACAGCGGAGGTCAGCTTCTCAGGCCGCTTGGTGCATATCACACGCCTGCCCCATCTACTGCATTGAGAGTCGGTGCAGAGCGCGGCCCAGGATTGCACTGGCAGTGGGAGGCAGGGCTGCGGGTTGGAAGTGAGGAGCATCAGCAGCGCAGGAGTTTGCACGACAGTGCGGCTGACCAGGGGCGGCTCTAGGAATTTCGCCACCCCAAGCACGGCGGCACGTCACAGGGGGCGCTCTGGCAGTCGCCAGTCCCGCAGCTCCGGTGGAGCATCTGCAGGCACGCCTGCGGGAGGTCCACCAGAGCCGCCTGCCGCCCTCCCGGTGACAGGCAGAGCGCCCCCCGCGGCGTGCTGCCCCAAGCGCGTGCTCGGCGCGCTGGGGTCTGGAGCCGGCCCTGCGGCTGACACTGGACAGCGCTGTCAGCCCTTTGCTGTGGCAGGCAGCACCGTCACTCTCACAGTTCTAATTAAAACCTTTGATGGACGACAGCTCGTGAATGCAGCATCCCCACGGGCTCTCCCGACACACTGCCTGTGCTGGAGGTGAGCTCGCCGTGTTTCAGCTGAAATTCTCCAGCAGAGACTGGCGTGAGCTCGCTCCTGCTGCCTGCGTCACCTCCCTCCCTGACGCCTGCTCCGTGGCCAGCCCCCTGGCTGGGTGCTGAGCGCAGGCTGGAATCCTTGAGCTCAGTGAGTGCAGGGGTCAGTGGAGTAAACCGAGGTAATTGCCTGAGTTGTAATTAGCTGGCAGAGGGGTGATGAACGAGATCTCCTGGGGAACCCAAGCAGAGGAGAGCTGGACTGGACTGGGCAATCCTGGGCTCTCAAGCGCTGTCCTGCCCCACAGGGGAAACGCAGAGTCACCTCCCCAAGAAGACCAGCTGTGACTGAGGGCTGTGGCCATAAGGGAAAGGGGAAGATCGGTCACACATGACTTGAGTTTGGAAGTGCTCGATGGGCCGGTGCTGCCGCAGCTCCGACCGAGGCTGAGCATCACCCCGCACGGCGCTGACAGACCGAAGGACGGGGCCACTCTCACCACGCTGGGATTCATGGGGGCTGGTTTGAAGAAGCAGCTAAAAGGTAACAATAGGGAGGCGCTCACACCCCTGCGCACAGGTGGGGCCACACACACACCTCCAGACACGTCCGTTTGCTCCTGACCGGCAGAAGGAGCAGGACGAGTGTTGCCGACATTCGAAGAGACGGAGCTTCTTCCCGCCGTCACCCACAGCAGCAAGTGCTTCCCCCAGCGCCAGGGCCCAGCGCCAGGCCCCAGCGCCAGGCCCCACGCTGCACTCCTCCGCTCGCTGCCCCACCCAGCTCTGACCAGGCCAGCCGGCCTCAGCCAGGAAGCCATCGCGATGCAAATCCCTGAGCAGCACCAATCAAAGCCAGCGCCAAGCGGAACCACTCCAAAGCCGTGCGCAGAGCCATTCACCCACCAGCCGCCTCAGTACCGTGACACGGGCCAAGCCACGGCAGAGCCTCACTGAACGCCAGAGCAGCGAGCGAGACACAGCTGCTGCAGCTCCACATCGACCCTGAGATACAGACACCTCCGCAAAACACCCCCCACTTCCCTATGCCGCCGGACGTGCCTGGGTTGTGTCTCTGTGCCTCTCCCTGGCACACACAGCCTGAGCCACGGACTCCATGCCCAGGGTCAGTCTGCCCAGAGAGCAACCCCAGGCACTACCCCAGACCCTTTTCAGAGACATCTGCCTGCATCTCGTACGAGCCCACACACCCAGCCACAGACCAGTACACGCACCTGCCTCTACCCACCCCACCCAGCCTCCCCCCGCCGCCCCAATACGCACCTCTACCTCTGCTTTGGCCTGTGTCATGCAGGGGGCCAGACTAGCTGATCACAATGGTCCCGTCTGACCCCTCCCCAGCCACCCCCTGAAATATACCAGTGCACATGCCTGCACACGTCCCCAGCGTACACACCAACATCGACACCTGCTTCTCCATATGCACGTGTAGTCGTGGACTCACGCACGTGTGCTCACACACACGATACTTGCAGGTGCCTGGCTTTTCTCTCACGTAAGGGCTCTGTTTCCAATGCCCTCCTTGGCCTAGAAATCTGCCAGCGCATCTGCCGGGAGCTGTGCCATTTGCACGCCCATGGCAGAGCGGCACTGCAGGCGTGGGGGCGGTGGAAGATGGGATTCTGCGGGAGAAGGAAGGAGGCGCTGAAGGAGTGACTTTATCAGTGCTTCATGTTGGACCAGCCCCTCAGTCTGGGGGTCTCCGAGTGCCTGGCAGGCATGGGCACGGACCAGCATCCCCAGGTTACAGGCGGGGACACTGAGGCACAGAGCTATTAACATGCAACTTGCCCAGAGTCTCCCGGTGAGTCGGGGCATCGGCCCATCTCTCTCCCGTGGGCCTGCTGCAGTGTAGGATATACCTCAGCCCAGCAAGCGAGCGGCTTGAGGCCCAGCCCGGCCGTGGTGAGCAGGGGGGGGGATGCTGCCTCGTGCCCCTTTGCACTCTGCTGAAGACCAGCTCCTGGTGCACTGGGAGCGAAGTGACCTGCCGGAGACGCTGCTCTCCGGCCCGTGCCGCCGGGGACTTGGCTGGGTGAAATATCCCCCGTCTCCAGCAACAGCTGGCTGAGCTTAATTAAACCCCACAGTGCGCGGTTCCACCTGGCGAGGAATTAACAACAATAACAAAACAGCAAACATGGGCTGAGGAGGTGTTAACGTATGTGAGCGCCGGGGCGGCTGTGCCACAGCTATTAATAACCAGGCGGGTGCGGGGAGGGGCCAACCCCCTCACTCCCCAGAGCAGATTGCATCGCTCCTGCTCCCCCGAGCTGTCCCACCGACCCAGGGCCGGCCAGCAGGGAGCTGAGCAATTTCCTCGCCTTCCAGGAGAAGCAGGTGTCGGTGCAGTGGTCTCAGCCCAGTCCCTAGTGGGTGTTTGACCAAATGACAGGATCACCTCGACCCAGCACAGCTGGAGGGGCGTTGGCAGAGCTGTGGGTTGGGATAGCGGGGGGCTGCGTGTCGGGACTGAGGGGCATTGGCAGAGCTGTGGGTTGGGATAGCGGGGGGCTGTGGGTCGGGACTGAGGGGCATTGGCAGAGCTGTGGGTTGGGATAGTGGGGGGCTGTGGGTCGGGACTGAGGGGCGTTGGCAGAGCTGTGGGTTGGGAATGCGATAGCGGGGGGCTGTGGGTCAGGACTGAGGGGCGTTGGCAGAGCTGTGGGTTGGGAATGCGATAGCAGGGGGCTGCGTGTCGGGACTGAGGGGCATTGGCAGAGCTGTGGGTTGGGAATGCGATAGCGGGGGGCTGTGGGTCAGGACTGAGGGGCGTTGGCGGAGATGTTTTGCTGCTCCCTGTGCCATGTCTCATACAAACCCAATCCATCAGTTCCTCGCTTTGAAATCAGAGGGCCTGAGCAGGGCAGCAGTGGGATTTGGAGTGGGGTGAAGGTACCAGGAGGCATGGCTGCGTCTAGACAGAGCCCTAGGGGGAGGGCTGGTGACGTGGTGAGGCTGTGGGGTGGGACCTGGCTGGCGCAGAGACAGACTGGGAAGGAGTTTGTGTCCTAGGGCCATGTGGGGTTATGAGTCGGGCCTTAGGTGTCACCCCGAAGCACGGCTGACAGCCAGATCTCTGCCTCGGGTCTGCCAGGCCTCCAGAGCGCGAGTCCTCACCTGGGGCTCACAATGAGGTGCCAGTGGGGCGTGACCCTCGAGGAGGGAGGAGGTGCCGTTGTGTCATGGAAAAGCCGGGGACCCGATCTAGTGCATCAAGTTGAGAGAGGTGGGTTCTATCCCTGACTTTCCCCCTGGCCCTTCCCCTCTCTAGGCCTTGGCGTCCCCAAGCAAGGGCCGTGACTTGTGTTGATTTGTCTTTGTAAAGTGCTTTGAGCTCTGTGATGGACAAGTGTCAGCTGTGCACCAGGGCCTGTATGGGAGCGGGAGGCTCATTGCTGTCAGTGCGCCACTGTCTGTCTGTCGTCTCCACCTGCCTCGTTCCCTTGGTTCGCTCTTTGGGGGACCGGGGCTGTCTTTTCTCTCTGTGTCTGCACAGCGCCTCGCACAGTGGAGCCGAGGCCTTAGTGCAGCACGAAGAGATCCCGACTGCAGCCCAGAGGCAGCTGGGGCCGGCTGGGCTGACACCCATCTTCCCCTTCGAATGGTTTTATTGGAAAAATTGAACCCTCCACGATAAGAAATAACCGAATCCTCCAGCCCAGCCCCCACAGCAGCAGCTAATCCCTGGCTAGGAAACTGCAAGGAGGTGGTCTGGACAGGCCTCGGGGGCTCCATCTTCCCCTTGCTCCTGGAATCGCTCCTCAGAACACAGGAGCAGGGAGGGGAACGGGATAGCTCGCAATGAGTTTCTCTCCTTGCAACAAAGAAAACGATTCCCGTCATTCCTTTCCCTTCCAACACCCCCAGCCCGCTCTCCATGTACACACCCACCCGCCCCGCCCCCTCGCCGGGCTGTAAACTGATTCTCCATTCCCCCGCTCCCCGAAAGGCAATACAAGTGGAAGCCAAGCGCTTCTCTTGGTGATAATTATTGAAAAGTTCAGAGCAGAGACAGACAGAGCGAGGGGCGGGGGGGAGATATTAAAATGCATGTGCACAGCTTGGCTTTGCAGCAGATGTTGGCATAATTAGAGAGGAAAAAATTATGAAATTAATTTGTGGTTGAATGTAAATTTCAGCGATGGGGGAAAGCGCTGCTCCAATCACCTCGTGCGCACGGCGAGGAGCGCGCACACACACACACGCCAGCTGCCAGGGAAGTGGTAATTGTCAGGAGGTATCCAGGGGGAGAGACTGGCATGAACAACAAGGAAATGGGATGTATAATTCATCATCTTAAAGGTACAGGCCTTGGTATTTTTGTGCTTCTCTTTCTTCCCTTGGTTTTGCCACCCCTGACTTAGTGCCGGGGGGCGAAAGGGGATCTGGGGGTCTCCAGGATTGGGTCAGAGCTCCAAGCGGCTCCCAGGAGATGATGTTTCAGAAATGAAGTGCAGCAAGAATTGAATAAGGAGGTTGGCAACTCCCTGGCAGATGCCCTGCCCGGCGCTGGGGTGCAGGGGAACATTGGGGAACGACGTGCTCTGATGTTGCCTCCGTTTGGCACAGGGAGGTGTCAGCTGCTGCTGGGAGCAGTCACTGTTGTAGGGAGCTCTTTAAATCAGGGTGCAGAGGCTCAGCAGTGAGGTGCAGAACCGAGCTTCGTGGGCCCCGGGCATCTGACTAGTGACCTGCTCCAAAGCCCATTGAAGACAAGGGGAGTCTTTCCACTGGCTACATGGGGTTTTGATCAGGCCTTAACGCTCCCAAAGACCTTTCCCAGCATGCCGTGGGCTCAGTGTGAATCCTGAGAAGGACTCGCGGGGTTTTGTGTCATTCTGCTCCAGCCCAGGCCAGTAATCTGGAGGGGACATCCCTGGAACGTCAGCGATCCCATGGATGGACCAGTGGCTCTAGGCTGCTCTCCAATTAAATGTTCCTGCACCCCACTCCACACCCTCTGGGGACCTGCTTCGCACAGCCCTGTTGTCTCCAGTACAGCCCAGCCCCCCGCCGAGCCGTGGTTTCCGTGGGGTTTCACCATCTGGGCAAGGGGTTTTCACTGTTGGGAAGAAATAAGGAAATCCCAACCCCCCGGACAAATCCCAAACACCCCCACGCTTGCCCTGCAATGTAGCCAGGGGGAAATTCCAGTGTTGCTCCCAGCCAGAGCACTCTGCCTGGGGGAGAAGGGGCCTGCAGCAAGCTGTGGGGCTTTCAGGAGCACACAGCATGGCCAGACTCAGCTGCCATGGGACCCTCAATGGGAGCGGTTACACCGAGTGCCTTTGGCATCCCCACCCCAAATCGCTTGCTGCTCGCCAGTGTGGAATTCAGGGCTGTCTCCCGTTCAGCCAGGCAGGCTCTGGCCAGAGGGAAGCTGTCAGTCTCCCTCCCACCTTCTGTCATGGGCTGCAGCTGGAAGGTCGGTAACGGAGAATCCCCTCAACAATCCCAGTCTCCTCCTCGGGACTATTATTATTATCTGATGGCAGTAGCACCGGCAGGTTCCGATCGCAGCGTGCTAGGCCCTGTCCGCACATAGCCAGCGACTACCACAGGCCTGTTCCCTTCGGTGCTCTCCCGCAATGGAAACACAGACCCCAGAGCGCAGGCAGCTTTACAAGACTTCAGACAAGGAGTCGCTGTCCAAAGTGCCCTGGTGCTGAAATGAAGAAATGCAGGCAGTGTGCAGGACACCGGGCAGATCTGTGGAAGTCACTTGGCTCCAGCGCTGTCCGTGACTGTGCCAGCTCCCAGAGAGGAAGTAGATTTGGGCCTGATCAGTATATGGCTGGGAGACTTCCAAGGAGGAACCAAGGATGCTGCAGGATGTGGATTTGGTCATTCAGGGATTGGTGCTTTTCTCTCTGAATTGGCGCTAAGCCAATGCCTGTGTGGTGCTAGGAGGGCACTGTGCCATGGGAAGTATTGTCTCTCAGATAAGCTGTAAAGCCAAGGTCTTGATCACTGGCTGTCCCTACAGGTCTCCTAGCACTTTACACAAGAGCAGGATGAGCCAGGGGGTGGGACTAGATACATCCTGAGGTCTCTTCCAACCCTGATCTTCTATGATTCTATGATTCCAGCTAGCGTCATTCCATTAGGCCTGACTCCAGACTCCATCCTGCATGCTTGGGCAGCATGGCAGCGCCCTGTTCAGAGTTAATTGTGGTCACTTTTCAACCCAGAGCTGGCTGCATTTTGTTTTTGGCACGTGACGGGATTTATCTATAAGGAAACCCGTGCTATCAGTCACCAGCTAACCACAGTCAGTTGTTCTAATGACAAGTAAATTCTCAGTGGCAACAAGAGCTCTTAATAATCGCATTGCCTTGTGCATCTTCCTGTCAGAAAAATAGCAGGCCCTTGACCATTATTAACAGGTTTCATAGCATATCTATCTATCTCTTTAGGGTCCTTCTAGGTGAGAGCTGCTCTGTTTTACTGTTGCTTGCTGTCAGTTCAGATTGGTAGAAACTGCATGAGTAAGTGCACTGTCAGCGGTGGAATAATTTGAGGGGATTTTTCTATTTATTTATTTATTCATAATAGTTTTTCCGACTGGAGGCGTTAATGTGACATAAGCTCCTCTGCAGCACAATATGACAGAAGAGGTCGCAGCCTGGAAAAGCAGGACCGGAAAATACTCTGAACCACCGTCCCTGGCTGTCTGCATTTTCTAAGGACATGAGACCGGCCATACTGGGTCAGACCAATGGTCCATCTAGTCCAGTATCCTGTCTTCTGATGGTGGCCAGTGTTATGCTTATAAGAAGCACGAGATCTTTTCCAGGGGAAAAGGCAATACACCGCGTTTATTGAAGATACAATAATTGGTGCTTCAGAGGGCATGAACAGAACAGGGCAACCGTCAAGTGATCCATCTTCTGTTGCCCAGTCCCAGCTTCTGGCAAACAGATCTAGGGACACCCAGCGCATGGAGTTGCGTCCCTGTCCAATCGCCATTGATGGACTCCGCACCGCATCATTCTAGCTAAGGATGTAGCCAGCCCACGTGCACGCAGTACAATTCCATTCCCCACCTGCTCTCACTGGAGAGAACATGAGTGACTGTACAGATACCAGCCCTGCGCCTCTCACTTGCAGAACAAGTGTTGGAGCAAGTTGCTGGTTGAGCAGCTTTCTCCTCAGACTGGCTAGGGATTGAATTTGGACCGCAACACAGAGCAGTTTGAATTCAAACTAGCGCGCCAGGGAAATTCTCACCTGCTCAGTGTCTCCCCCTCCCTTGTATCTGTGTAAAAGGAAAAGCAGGGCACACTAACAAATGACTTCAGCGGAGGAAGCAAGCGGGGCTGACTTTGTGACCGGGGTGTGGGTGGTGCTTTACAAGCCAGGGCTCGCGGTCTCTGCCCCCATTCAGCCAGGTACTTCAGCAGGGCCCTGGAGCCGTGAGCGGTCTCGCTGAGCTTACATGCTGGAAGTTAGAGGGGTTCGGAGCCTGGCTGAGCCAAGGCCCAAGCACTCGACGTTCGCTGGGTCCCCACACTCAGGCAGGACCGTCGTGGCTCTAGGTTCTAGAACCGGCCGAGAACCAATCACCACTCGGGGCTGGACTATCAAAGAGCCAGGAAAATCCTTTTAAAGAACCAGCGAGGGACCGTCTGCCCTGATGCCAGGAAACCAGCTCCGTCTGGAAGGAAGGAGAGGCCTTGGGTTAGATCGGATTTGGGGGCTGCACGTCCACTCTGTTCCCCGCTGGGCTGGCATTGCTTCATGCCGACAAGGAGTTATTTTTTCCTCACTCTTTGGGTGAAGGATTTCTTGTCATCCCCGTTATGCTGACAAACAATTTTGTTTCTAGAAGAAGAAATGAAGAGCCGGGGAGGACTTGGCTTCACCTGCATCCAATAGATTGGACGTGGGTCTCTTGTCTGTATTGACTGGAATTTTCGTGGTATTTTGATAGCTGAGGCAAAGGGCTGGGACCGTGCTAACTACTGCTTCCTTTTCATTCTTTCTCTTCACTCCTCCTCTCTTTATTTTTATTCCTGGGAGATGGAAAGGAATTAATAACTGCTACCTTCTGTAAGATTTGCATTCACCTTCGGTCTCTTGGGACTGTTTAGCACAAGTTCACGTTAATGCACATATTGATCGGCTGTATCATCTGTTTACGTTTGCTCTTTGCTGGTGAGACACCATTCCATGGTTTGTCATTTCTGCGCCAAACTTTCGAATGAAAGGCCCAGCTATTGGAAGAGATCAGCACGCCTGGGACAAGCTCAGCATGTCGGGGGCAGGGCTCTTCTGAACACTGAGCCTTCAGTGTCACAATGGGAGCTGCTAGGAGTGGAGCACCTCGTGGGCGCTGAGCCCCAGGGAATCCGACACCTGGGAGCTGAGCCCTGCAGGATCTGGCTCTGAAGTGGGATGCTGAGCCCTGCAGGATCTGGCCCCGGCACTGAGCTCTGCAGGATCTGGCCCTGAAGCGGGGTGCTGAGCCCCGCAGGATCTGGCTCTGGCGCTGAGCCCTGTGGGATCTGGCCCTGAAGTGGGGCGCTGAGCCCCACAGGATCCGGCCCTGGTGCTGGATGCTGAGCCCTGCAGGATCTGGCCCCGGCGCTGGGCGCTGAGCCCCATGGGATCTGGCCCTAAAGTGAGGCGCTGAGCCCTGTGGGATCTGGCCCCTGCTCTGCGTGCTGAGCCCGCAGAATCCGGCCCCGGCGCTGGGCGCTGAGCCCCGAGGGATCTGACCCTGGCACTGGGCGCTGAGCCCCGCAGGATCCGGCCCCGGCGCTGGGCGCTGAGCCCCGAGGGATCTGGCCCCTGCTCTGCGTGCTGAGCCCGCAGGATCCGGCCCCGGCGCTGGGCGCTGAGCCCCGAGGGATCTGGCCCTGGCACTGGGCGCTGAGCCCCATGGATTCTGAACCTGAGCTCTTTGGAAAATCTGGGCCAACATAACAACTCAAAACAAAAAGAGGGAAAGTGGATTTGAAATTCCCAACCCAAAGACCCCAGGCAAGCTCTCACTGCGAGGATGTAACCTGTGCTGGAACGCTCCTCTGGGAGACCCGGCGCACCGTTAGCCAGCCATCTGTGCCTCGTACTCTGGCGCCACTCCAGCTCGGTCTGCGTTCGGCTCCGTTTGCTGGCAGCAAAGCCAAGAAACCAAAATGGCAGATTGAGCCGAGCTGACTTCTCTCGATCCCTGGGACGCTCCTAGAGCATTGTATAAATGTTCCATGTGCCAGTACCTGGAGGATGACGGCTGATCTCCAGCAGCCAGCATGGATTTACTAAGAACAACTAATGCCAAACCAGCTTGATTTCCAACTGGTTTGGTGGCTGGGGGAATGTGGCGGACATAATATACCTGGACTTCAGCCAGGCTTTAGACACAGTCCCGCATGACATTCTGATCGGTAAGCTGGAGAAATGCAGGCTCAGTTGAACTACCATTAAGTGTATACAGAACTGGTTAAACAACTGCAGACAAAGAGTGACTGTTAGTGGAATGATGTCAGATCGGAGGGAGGGCTCAAGTGGGGTTCCACAGGGATCTGTTGGGTCTGGTGTTTAACATCTTTAGTAATGGCCTGGCTGTAGGAATGCAGAGCGCACTGATCAGGTTTGCATATGACACAAAGCTGGGGGGCTGCCGGGACTTTGGAGGATGGAGCTAAAATTCAGAGGGATCTTGATACATTGGAGAACTGAGCTATAGACAACAAAATGAAATTCAACAAAGACAAATGTGAGGTGCTACACGTAGGGAAGAAAAACCAAATGCACAAATACAGAAGGGGGGATAACTGGCTTGCAGCAGCACTGCTGAGAAGGAGCTGGGTGTTGTGGTGGATCACAACCTCAACATGAGTTAACACTGTGATGCTGTTGCAAAAAAAAAGCGAATGCAATTTTGGGTTGCAGTAACAGAGGCAGAGCACGCACGTCACGGGAGGTGCTAGTACCGCTCTGCTCGGCGCTGGTTAGGCCTCAGCTGGAGAACTGTGCCCAGTTTTGGTCATCGCTGTACAGAAAGGATATAGAGAAACTGGAAAGAACCCAGAGGCAAGCGACAAAGATGGTCACGGGGATGGAACACAAGCCATGTGAGCACAGGCTGAAGGAACTGGGAATGTTTAGTTTAGAAAAGAGGAGATTAAGGGGGACATGATACTGGTCTTCAAAAACTTGAAAGGCTGCCATAAAAAAGCTGGAGAAAAGTTGTTCTCTCTTGCCACGGAGGCAGGACAAGAGGCGATGGGTTCAAACTCCAGCAGAGCAGATTTAGATTACACCTCATGAGGAACTTCCTCCCTGTAAGAACAGTAGGATAATGGAACAGACGCCTCAGGAGGTCGTGGAAGCTCCTTTGCTGGACGTTTTCCAAAGGAGGCTGGAGCCATCTGTCTTGGATGGTTTAGACACAACAAATCCTGCATCCTGGCAGGGGGGTTAGACCAGATCACCCTTGGGGTCCCTTCTAACCTATGGCTCTGTGATTCTCTGACTTTGGGGCTTAGTTGGGCTGGGCGACTGATGACTTCAGAGCTAAGCTGGGCTGGGCAGAAAACAAGAGTTCTGTTTGAGAATTGGTTTTTGTTCCCATGTGGAATCGCATGGAGACCTTTCCAAATACTTTGTGAAGAAACACGAGAGCCAGGGCTTGTCTACACTTAAAACACTGCAGCTGCATCGCTGCAGCACTTCAGTGAAGACGCTACATATGCTCCCAGACTCCTAGACTTGAAGGCCAGCAGGGACCATCTTGATCATCTAGTCTGACCTACTGCACATCACAGGCCACAGAACCTCACCCACCCTCTCCTGTAATTGACCCCTAACCTCTGGCTGAGTCACTGAAGTCCTCAAAGCTCGATTTAAAGACTTCAAGTCGCAGAGAATTCACCATTTACACTGGTTTAAATCAGTAGGTGACCCGTGTCCCATGCTGCAGAGGAAGGCAAAGAAACCCAGGGTCTCTGCCAATCTGACCATGGGGAGATTTTGTTCCTGACCCCAAATAGGGCGATTAGTTAGACCCTGAGCATGTGGGCAAGGCCCACCAGGCAGATACCAGGGTGTCATGGAGTGTGGGGGAGTCGGGGCCCTGCACTCCTCTTCCTGGGATTCACAGTGACTCTCAGCCAGCCAGTAAAACAGAAGGTTTATTGGGCAATAGGAACGCAATCTACAGCAGAGCCTGTAGGCACAGCCAGGACCCCTCAATCGAGTCCCTCTGGGGGAGAGGGGGTTCAGGGAGCTTAGACCCCAGCCTTGGGGTTCCCTGCATTCCACCCCCCAGCCCAACCTGAAACTAAAAATCCCTCCAGCAGCTCTCTCCCCCTCCCCTTTGTTCCGTCTCCCAGGCAGGTGTGAATTCTCTCAACCCCCTTTCTGGCTCCATAGATTTACTCTTATCTCCAATGTAACCTCCCTGCAACATTTCCAGGGCAAATGCGCCCTGCTCCCCGCTCCGTCACACAGGGCTTCTCCCATTGGCGTGGGTACTCCGCCTCCCCGAGAGGCGGTAGCTAGGTTGATGGGAGAATTCTCCCATTGCTCTTGCGCTGTCTACACTGGGGATTAGGTGGTGTGGTTATACCGAGCTAATTTCCTAGTGTAGACCAGGTCTGAGACCCACCCCGGTGAGTAGAGCTCTCCCCTGCCATATGAGAGACGAGGCTCCAGTCCCTGGTATGACTGGCATCAGCGAGTCAGTCTCTCCCGATCTCTCCTGCTGGAGCTGCTCCTATATAAATAAATCGATATTCCATGAGCCACGGGGAGAGACCGGCTCTGTAGGCCCTGCTGGCCACTCACCCATTGTCGGTGCTGGGCTGAGCTTCCTCTCTGGCATTGATCCGAAATTCCCTCCTGCATCTGAGAAACCTTCCCGACAAGCCCTGTGTTGACCCAGGACGTTTCCAGCTAATGTTCTGGTTTCACGCCAGTGGCATTTTTCTACAGAGAAAGTCTAACTGAAAATGCTTCAGCTGGCCCCAGAGCTGAGTCAGGGACCAGGAAAGCACCACGCTCAGGACCCGTATACAGCGCGTTCTGGCCCCTGTGCCTCCCCGCGAGGTGGGACTACACACTGATGCCAAACCTACGGCAGGAGGGAGAGTTCAAGACGTTGCTCGCCGAACCACCTTGCCAAGTGCCTCTTGTTCCAGACCTGGCTGTGCCATCCAGGAGTAATTATCACATCCTAATTAACAAGCGGAATGCGCAGAGATACAGTTTTATTACTTGATGGATCAACATCGTCAATATTTAAAGGCACTGTGGTTTGTGTAATTGAAACCTTTCTCCCTGGCCCAGAGGCTGGTGGCACCCTGGCTGTCAACTCCTCACCGCTAGCAGCCACGTGGTGAGCGCTGCTGGGCTGCCGATTGCGGAGCAAACCCCCTGCACCGACCCAGGCACTAGCTGTGCCGTTCCTGCCCGCCCCCCGCCCCGCCCCTCTGAGCCGCCGAGGTTCAGCGGGTTCCTAGGGGTCACGGCAGTAGCTTGCTTGGGGGAGTTTGCCCCCTGCTTGTCTGTGGGGGTGGTGGCGTGGAGGAGCCGCAAGAGCATGTGGGGCAGGAAGCAGCGAAGGGCGTGTTCAGTGGGTGGCCACTGGCCTTGCAATGTCTGTAGCTGAGCACAAGGCAGGGACTGAGGATTCAGAGTCTGACTTCTGGCTCCCTGGTTAGAAGATGTTGGTCTGTGCACAGACTTGCACGCTTGGTGGCTCCAAAGCGTATCATCTTCTGGGGTAGCTGGGTTAATAACTGACGTGGATGATGCCAGCTCGTCTCTGGAACGGCCTTGGGATTCTCAAAGGGAATGAGCATCTGGCTCTGGTGCATGGGCAAGGTGCCAGGGAGACTGCTCTGGCTCTGGCACCATCGCAGGGCCCTCGCCACAACCTCAGCGATCGCATTCGAGACTTTCTCTTTCCGTCCTCCGGGCTGGGCTGTGGCTTCACCTGCTGCCATGCTGGCAGGCCTGGCTCTGTGACACGGCACAAACAATACAGAAAGAACAGCAGCAAGACACCCCCGTCGGTTCGAAATCCAGGTGGCAGAGATTTCCAGTAATATCCTGGATGAACTGTGCAAAAGCAAAACTGCTGAGACAGTGTAGCCATCCTCGGGCCGACCCGGGACTGAGAGATCTCGCCGAGGCATCAGACCGATCTCTCAGCATGCCATGTACCTGAGTCCAGCTGCGCCGGATCAGCAGCAGCCCTGGCCCCTCGACAGCCCCTGTTGAAATGTGGGTCACAGTTAACACCAGCGTCACAGCCGCGGTGTATCTGGACAGCCTCTGATCCTCCCCCCGTGGCCGCAGACTGGCTCCCCTGCGCCTCTCCACAGGACAGGATTACCCGGCTGCTATCAGAGCTGGCACAGGGGCTGTCTCCTTGGAAGGGTTCCCTTCCAGGGGATTATGGCTAATGCATCTGGAACACCATTCGCTCATCCAGGTTTGTGATTTATCTGAAAATCAAATTCCAGTAATCTCGCCTGCCATCTGGCCCTGCGTCTCCAGCCGTCAGACGCGCTGCCGCCATCACAGACCCAGCGCCCGCAGACGGGGGCGACAGACTTCAGCCACGCGGCAGCAAGGTGTGGGCCCGTTCCTCAGCATCCTACCACAGGAGGTGCTGCTTCCCTGCACACCTGGGGGGGGCTGTCCTGTCTCCCCGTCTCTTCCCATGACAGCCCACCCTGGGATGGAGGCAGGAGAAGTGACTGGCTAATGACACCCCCTGCCTACCCATTAGGCCATGAATGGGACGGCTGTGGAGCGTGATGTGCTACCATCGGGGATGCCGGCCTGTGCAGACAAGGCAGGAGGGCTAGGAAGCGCCCAGAGGAGAGGCGGAGGGGAAGCCAGATGCTGTCGGTCCAGGGAAGGGCTGAGGGAGAAGCAGGGAGATTCCAAAGGCAAAGCCTTCATTTCAGTAAGAGCCAGCAGCCGCCGCTTACCGTGGAGACTGCGCCTGGTTTCAGTAAACCCATCAAAGGCCCAAGGCGAGTGTTCCCGGACAGCTCTGTAGGTTCATAAATACTCGAGAGATGGGGGTTGGTTCAGGTTCTAATCCCTGCTCTATGGGACCTTGGACAAGTGACTTAGCCACTCTGTGCCTCAGTTTCCCATCCGTACAAGGGGGATCTTAGCACTGCCCTGCCACGCAGCGGGTGTGAGAATCAATCCATTATGGACCATGCAGCACCCAGATACTCTGGTAATGGGGCTCTCTCGACAGGTGGGGCCCGTTTCTCAGCAGCTCCCTCTTTCCATTGCTCTCGGGATGTCCATGGTGTCCGGCTTGCCTGCATGTTTGGGAAGAGGGTGGAGATTTGGGGTCTGCCACGGCACCTAGTGCGGTGGAGAGGCCCCCTCTCAAATAGGAAGAAAAATAAAAAAGCAAACGGCAGGGAGAAGATGAGGGAGGTGATCAAGCTTTGCCCTGAGCACCTGATGCCCGCTGGCTGTGCAGGAGAGGCTGGTGTTCCCTGCCTGTCTGGGACAGCTGCCGGTGACCCGCCATGGGAGGACCCAGACATCCCAGAGGCTAGTTCAGATGGACTGACCCATTGGAAGTGGGTCTCGATAGGGTTGTTCCTTGTTTCACTGCCCTCCCGGAAGCACCTAGCGGGTCGCTGGTGAGTTGGTAACAGCTCCCGCTCATCCCCACCTGACTCCCCCTTCCTTCCCAGCCTTGCTCCTTGCCCAGGGTGAGGTACGTTCTGGGGATGGCGCAGGGATGGTTCTGGAAGCCCAGGATACTCATTCCTTCACGTGGTGTATCTGTTCATGCAGTGTGCTTCTCCCACCCGTCCTCTGGCTCTCCTGAGCAGCATCAGGTTCCCCTGTGGAACTCGCTGCTATAGCATATTAAGGGAGGTAAGTAGGTGGGGCAGATTCAAAATAGGCATAAGAATAGCAATCGCAGTGACACCAACAGGGAGGAACATTATGAGTGTTCTCAATCTTTATGCTTCAGGGCATAAGGGGTCAGGAAGAGTATTTCTCTCCATGCACAATTAGATGCAGTAGGGCCTGGGGGTTTCCCTGATGCATTCAGCATTGGTCATAGTCAGAGGCTGGGCAGCAGAGTAGCAGAACGACTGACCAATTACGACATCGTCTCATGTGTTAGAGGAAAGGGAGGGTCTTTGCGAGTGAGAAGAAGGGAGCAGGTAGCAGTGTCTGCCCTGGCCCTCTTGTTCCATTCTGTGTGTCTCCGTGCCCTTGCCTCACCCTTCCTACTGCAGTTTGCTGTCTTCCCCCTCCCCCACCCCGTTTTGTCCTTTGTTCCGTGGTATCTGGGCTCGTACGTCTCTCCAATGTTCATGGAAATGGCGGAGACTGATGCTGTAGGTGCGGAGTTGGCAGTAGGCTCCTGCCACGGCTCTGCTGCAGGGGATGGCAGCCCAGGAGACCCAGGGAGAGAGGTGGCTGGGGTGTCCCCCGACCAGGAGAAATTCCACACTAGTGAGGGTGGAAAGGCAGCTGGCCTGTGAGTTGACAGGGAGCTTCCTTTCCTCGTGCACTGGGCGAGGCCGAATCCTGGGCCCTGGGTGTCACGCAGTCCCAGGTACCGCGTGAGCAGCCTGCACGACGGCTCGGAAGGGGATGGAGACGCTGCCCTCCCTGAGTTCCTGGGCTTTTTATTCCATTTGTTTCCATTCCTTTGCAAGGCAGGATCTGGGGCGGGGGGTATTTTTCCCCCAGCAACATCCCCCCCTCCAGTTCCCAGCTCATTAAGGCTCTCCCATTATTCTGACATTTGTGCGCGTCACGTACCGGGAAGAAGTAATTTACTTAGAAGAAATTAAAAGTTCATTTTAATTGAGCGCACACTGCAGTATGCAAATGAGGAGCGCATTATGTACACTGATGCAGAGACAAAGGCTGTAATCAGCTGTTAACCCTCGGCGGGCTGGGCCCCTCCACGCAGTGCAGCAAGCTGCAGCAGCAAGGAGCTCAGGCCTGCTGCTACCAGAGGTTCCTGTGTTCTCTGGTGGCCGCTGTTTGGTCTGTCAGGCGTCAGCAGTGCTGGCCCCGGCTGGGGCAGCGAAAGGCGTTGCAATGAACAGGCGAAACAGCCACGCGGGCTCGTCGTTTGCCAAACACTTTCATTCGTACTTCTGTGAGACGGGACTTACTTTCCGCTCCCTGCTACTGCAGTCTGGCCACCCGGACTGTCCTGGCAAATCACAAGTGCCTAGATGGAGTTTCAGCCCAAAGGGGATGTCCCTGGAGCATGCACTGAGCATCCTCTGTTCACACACATCTGCCCGCCTACTGAGCAAGGTAGGAATAAAGGGTCAGGTTTCAGAATGGAGAGAGGTAAATAGTGGTGTCCCCCAGGGGTCTGTACTGGCCCCAGTCCTATTTAACATATTCATAAATGATCTGGAAAAAGGGGTAAATGGTGAGGTGGCAAAATTTGCAGATGATACAAAACTACTCAAGATAGTTAAGTCCAAAGCAGACTGTGAAGAGCTACAAAAGGATCTCTCAAAACTGGGTGACTGGGCAACAAAATGGCAGGTGAAATTCAGCAGAGGCGAGTCTCATCTTACGCACATTTAACATGAGCAAATTCAGCTTTGCGCTGTCAGCAAAAAAAAAAAAAAAGAGAGAGAGAAAAATAACAATTTAAATACTGTACCTGTAGTGCGGGCGATTCCGCCCGCCATTACACTCAATGTAATTTTGACTATACGCGATTTTCGCTTTACACGCTGACAGCGGAACATAACCCCAGCGTAAAATGAGACTCGCCTGTATTGATAAATGCAGAGTAATGCACATTGGAAAACATAATCCCAATGTGTAAAATGATGGGGTCTAAATTAGCTGTTACCACTCAAGAAAGGGATCTTGGAGTCACTGTGGTCAGTTCTCTGAAAGCAGCCACTCAATGTGCAGCAGCACTCAAAAAAGTGAACAGAATGTTGGGAATCATTAAGAAAGGGATAGATAATAAGACAGAAAATATCATTTTGCCTCTATATAAATCCATGGTACGCCCACACCTTGAATACTGCATGCAGATGTGGTGGCCCCATCTCAAAAAAGGTATATTGGACTTGGAAAAGGTTCAGAAAAGGGCAACAAAAATGATTAGGGGTATGGAACAGCTGCCGTATGAGAGATTAATAAGACTTGGACTTTTCAGCTTGGAAAAGAGATGACTAAGGCGGGATATGATAGAGGTCTATAAAATCATGACTGGTGTGGAGAGAGTAAATACGGAAGTGTTATTTACTCCTTCTCATAACACAAGAGCTAGGGGTGACCAAATGAAATTAATAGGCAGCAGGTTTAAAACAAACAAAAGGAAGGATTTCTTCACATAACGCACAGTCAACCTGTGGAACTCCTTGCCAGAGGATGTTGTGAAGGCCAAGAGTATAGCAGGGTTCAAAAAAGAACTAGATAAGTTCATGGAGGATAGGTCCATCAATGGCTATTAGCCAGGATGGGCAGGGTTGGTGTCCCTAGTGTCTGTTTGCCAGAGGCTGGGAATGGGCGACAGGGGATGGAGCACTTGATGATTCCCTGTTCTGGTCATTCCCTCTGGGACACCTGGCACTGGCCACTGTCGGAAGACAGGATCCTGGGCTAGCTGGACCTTTGGTCTGACCCAGTATGGCCGTTCTTATGCATTCCTGCAGGGCTGCATGCAAACCTCACTTGGGCATCTGGCAATGGGGCTGCCCTGGGGTCAGTGAGAGCAGGATGGAGCAAGATGTCACATCTGTTTGATAACATTACAATATTAGAAAGATGTCCAGTTCCGTAGACTCTAACAGGACGCTCGTGTGACAATGGCTTTTGAACAGAATGACAATGGAGCAGTTTTGGTGGGTTTTTAATAACTTTGTGTGTTTTGAAATCACGCATACTTAACTGTGTAATTGTATCAAATGTACAGCGAATGTCCAGACCAGCAGTTCTCAACCTGTTTACCACTGTGGGGCTGCATATGCAGCTCTCCGTGCGTGTTAGGTGGGCCGCATCCGCACAATAGATATAGCTGTATGGCCCTGAGGATGTCACATGGCTCACAGCTGTGAGCTGATTGGGCTGCAGGATGAGAACCACTGGTCCACGCCATCTCTCGCCTCCCTTCGGTGTGGCAGGACAAGCCCAGCGTGCAGCAGGAGAGAGCTCGTCTCTGTTGCTGCTCAGGGAGAATTAGCTGCTCCTCAAGGGCTGGTCGTGCTGGGGGCTGGAGCAGACGGAGCAGAGAGGTGCCGGGGATGAAAGCAGGTCAGAAAACGCCTGTGACTATATGTCCACAAAGTTACCTAGCATGACATCATGGCCATATTCTGTGATGTCATAAAACAGAGGAGAATTACGTTTCTAATTGTAGTTTTCACACTTGTGAGTCCTGGTCCTAAGTGACTCTATGTGACACTGAGCTGGAAACCAGTGACTGTAGACACAATATCTGCTGTGCCCATGTTCGGTGCATAGTCTGACATCCTAACCACACGCTCCATGGTCTCTGGTTTCATGCCAGGGAGCTTCCTGTTCCCTTGGCTTCACCCAGCCACTTCCATGGCAAGGGGGGAACACCTCCCGGCCCCTCTTTCTGTGCACCTGGGACAAGAAGTCTTATGTTTTCCGGTTTGAGACCCCAAAACAAATCACTCGTGCCCTGCAGGCCATTTCTAGCTCCTGGTGCAGGCCTGGCACCTGCTCGAGAAGGGTCAGTCCCCGCTTTCCTCTCTAGAGCGGCTCCGCGCTTCTCATAAAGCCAACATTTTCCCACCACCTTTTGCCCCCATCCTTCGCCCTGCTGAGCTCTCCTCTCAGCCCAGCACTCAGCAATCCCATGAGTAGCTTGTGCACTTCCCCTCTGCTCTCTCCAGACAGCATCTGGCTGCAGCCCAGGCCGCTCACAGGTCCAGCACAGCCCTGCGATATACCATCGTATGGGACCAGCAGTGATTCTGATCTCTGTGCCCCTCGTCCCAACAGCGTCTCCTCTCACCCCCGGCACTGGAGAGCCGTCCCAGGCTCCCAGCCGCTTGCTTTGCTCATGATGAGTGGTTCGTGGGTTACCGGTTGGGGTTTTTTTTAACTACCTGTCAGACCTGGGATTTTTTAATGATAGTGAAAATGAAACTGGTGCACAGATGTGAAGTGACAGCCAGCTGCAGGAGACAGACAAATTACCCCCAAACCCGTTCAGGACACCCACAGATTCCAAACAAACCGAGTCATCTTGGCTCACTCCGATGAGCAGGAGCCAGTGGGGGGCTTTGCATCAAGCTGAGCCGCTTCCTCCCCGAGTGCTGCCGAGATGCTGCCACACGCCGCGCAGGCAGCGCTGCCTCCAGCGTCGCTGGCAAGAGCCTCTCCGAGGCATTTGGCCCCCTCCCCTACAAGGAAAACACCCACCTCCCGCCCGCCTGCAGGCTGCTAGGGCCAAGCCCCAGGGTGCCCTGCCCCCCCGTCTGTCTGACTGCACCTCCTGGGCAGAGAGGCCTCCCCCCATGGCATGGGACGGGAGAGAAGGAGAACGGAAGTTTCTCATCTGAATCTGCTGGGGATGAGCCCCGGTCCCAGGGTCTGGCACTGGGTCTGGAGCTGACCTGCACCAAGATGTGGAGCTGTTCAGAATCAGGCCCTGAGCGAGAGTGAGGGGAGACTGGAGAGCTCATCTTCCAGCCCATCCCATTAGCCCTCCAGGAACCCTGAGGGCCCTGGCCTGCCCCCTCGCCAGCACAGCCCTGGAGCTACTTGTCAAGGCACCTGCCTCCTGCAGGTCAGGGGCATGCACCCCCCCGCTTCCCCAGCGCCCTTCCGCCTGCACAGCCGGGACTCCTTGCCCGGAGAGAGCCTGTCCTCTCGGTGCTGCGGGAGCACGAGCAGGGTAGGCAGAACTGAGGTGGCCTGTGATGAATTTCTCCCCCATCCTTCTTGTGCCTGCTCAGTAACATTCACAGCCGCCTTTCTGCCTTTTAAATGTGCTAAATGGAAACAAATGTAAATGTGGAGACACTTGGAACCTGTTAAAACAACATCCACCCTGACGTCGTCAGAGTCTGTCCCCACTCCTGGAGGGGAAACTACGGAGAAGGGGCAGAGATGGGGGCCTAGGGGCTTGGCACAGGGTACAGAGCCTTTCCTCCCTGGACGGTCAGTTTGGACCCATCCATGCTGGTGGTTCTGGGATTGGGGTGGGGGTGTCCTCTCCTTCACAGCTGTTCTCCAGCTCCTGCCAAGCAGCCAGAGCAGGGGCCGTGGATCTGAACATCAGAACAGTCACAGTGGGTCACAGCAATGGTCCACCCAGCCCGGTGTCCTGTCTTCCAACAGCGGCCGGTGCCAGACACTTCAGAGGGAACGACCAGAAGAGGGTAATTGTTGAGTGATCCATCTCCGTTCGTCCAGTCCCAGCTTCTGGCAGGCAGTGTTTTAGCGACACCCAGAGCATGGGGTTGCATCCCTGACTGTCTTGGCCAATAGCCATAGATGGACCTGTCTTCCATGCACTTTGCTACTTCTTTTCTGAATCCAGTTATACTTTTGGCCTTCACAACACAATCTGGCCCCTTATTTGCACAGTAGCTGGCACTGCCGGAGGAGCCCATTTCTCACCCACCGTCTCCTTTTTACTGCATCCTTGTCATTCATATTTCCCCAGCATTCTCTGGAGGAAGCCAGGAGCTGGGCCCCTCCTACTGAACCTGGGAAGAGAATAGCACAGGAGCTGCAGAGACACCCGGGGGCTGGGGGGCGGTGGGCCCAACCTGGCCTGGCTCCAGCCAGAGCTATCATTGCCCCACTTTCAGGAGAACTGAAATTCACTCGTTTTCTCTGCTGCTCCCCTTATCTCCCGCTCTCCGGCCCCAGGCCATATGCTGCACACAACACTTCAGTCACATTGGGGTCATTCTGTCGGGAGGCGCTCGTTTATCACCGTGATGAGCATGGGATGAATGGAGGGATGGTTAGATAGATAGAGCTACATCTTCATCTTCTGGCCTCCCCTGGGTATTGGATACCAGTAGGTAGCAGGATCCCTAGCAGTTGGAGATTCACTTAAGCCCTGAAGCAGGAGATTTTATATTCCTTCCCAACCTCTTTTGGTTGACGTCCGTACGATAATAGCTCTGGAGAGTCTTGTTATCTGTATAAATGTCCAGTCCCTCTTTGATTCCCATGAAGTTCGTGGCTTCACCGACATCCGGTGGCAGAGAGTTCCACAAGCTAATTAAACTTGGGGCAAACAGACTTTTGTTTTGCTCCGTTTGGACTTTCCAGCCTTCGTGCTGATCGACTGTCCTTGAGCCAGGAAGGGAGCAGAACAGCTGTGCTCAGCCCAGGACTCTCCAATGCAGCCAGACTTTGGTCCACTGGAGCTGCAGCCTTTCCTACACGTGCCCCTCTGCTGGGACTGGCAAGGGGGCAGCTGAGGCCTTCAGTTCCTGCACCCCATTCTCCCCCCGCCCCCCAGATACAGCTGGGCCTGCGCTCCTAGTAGGGACTGACTCTGCTGCCCTCTGTGCCTCCTCAGGTCACACCAGTTTCCTTGCAGTGTGTCACGGAGCCGACACCACCTTGGCCAGGCCTTGGTAATGAAGGAGTCACCGCATGCCGGGTGAGTGCAGATACCATGTTGGGCTGCAGGGTAGATTTAATTGATACCATGTAACCTTTGCATCCTGTCCCTCGTGCCGTTCGGAGCACCTCGCCCACCGCTCCAGATGGCACCTGCGAAAGAGTTAAGTCCGCTGTGATCAACAGCAAGAAGCAAGTGGTAAACAATTTTCCTCTCCCTCTGCTAAATTAATATGCAAATTCCAACCCTCCTCCCCCCCCTTCCCCTGCTTCGAAATTAGCGAGGTAGAATGCTTGGACTAATTATGCATTCAAACGAGCAGGCTTCATTAATGTGGCACTAAGAGGAGGCTGAAAATGATTGTGAGACGATGAAATTGAAATTCGAGCACGGCACTTCTAGTGCATCTGGAATCGCTCTTGCATGCCCCAGCAGATGTAACCTGACAGTGACCGCCAGCTCCTGCACACATACCTTTGCTCCGTGGGCTTTAGAGGGAAGGACAGTAAATCCCGCGCTCCCCTGCCCCCCGCCACACACACTCTCTATTTCGCTCTCTCTCACCTTCCTCTCCAAAAATAAAAACACATTGTTAAAAAAAGCCCCTAACCCTGTGTTTGGGCTTTGGAAGATTAGCTAAGCCTTTTCAGTTGGCAGGAAGCCTTAAGCCCATGGAAAGCGTTTCCATGGAAATGGATGCGATATCGAACGAAAGCCCAGGAGGTCACTTGATTTGGGCACAGATTTGGGGTGTCTGTCTGTCTCTGTCTGTCCTGGCTACTGCTCTGTCCGACGGTTCTCGGAGTCGGGCCTGGCGAGGGGTGCAGCAGAGGGCTGAGAACTGAACGCACGGGGGTATCTGCATGGCCACCCCACTGCTGTGGACAGTGGAATTCGATCTGGCAACATGGAGTGGAGGTGGGAGCAGCTTTGTATGCGTGGCTCAGGAATCGGAGTTGAGTCCATGGGAGGCAGCGTGGTCTAGTGGATAGGGCTCTGGACTGGGGCTCAGGAGATGTGGGTTCTCTGCCACTGACCTGCTGTGTTACCCAGGGTGCTCCGTGCCTCAGTGTCCCCTCTCCTTTATCTGTCTTATGTAAGCTGTGAGAGACCGGGACCGGAACTGAGACGTGCTGTGCAGCCCCTAGCCTGATGGGCCCCAGTCTCAGTTTGGGGTCTCCAGACCTACTGAGATGCAAATAACAAAGGATGAGGATCATCCCGGGTTCTGTGACCCTCCCTTCAGATCCCAGCTCCTCGCGGCTGGCCATCCCCGCCTGGTGTGCTGTCAGTCCGACTGTGAGTTCCTTGCGGGGGCCCCTTGTGGTGTCGGGGGTTTGTAAAGCTCCGTGTATAGTGATGGTGCCATATAAATAACGACTCACCATTGCTTTCCCCTTCCCTGGACGTACCCTGACGTGTTCTCACCAGGCCCCTGTGCCGGCCTGAGCCATGACCCGTTCCAGCGGGCTGTCCCAAGTGTGCCGGGCAATAGCTGAGCAGCAATGGGCGTATCCCTGCAAGCACATAACCCGCCCTCCTCCCAGCACACTGCTAACTCCGCAGCCCGGTGCCGTGTGCTCACGCCGCGCGCGCACCGTTACACCCAGCTGGCGATGTGCAGAGAGAGACACTGGGCACTGCCGCCTGGCTGTTGTAAGACATCCTCTGCTGAGGCCTTGGAGGTTCCTCCTACACCTCCTGGTGGGAGAGCCGAAATCCAGGAATATTCCTACGAGGAGGGGAAGGCGCCTGGCCTGGCCTCGTCTCTCAGAGCAGCGTATGCAAGCTCCCGAAGCCAGTGGACGCTGATGCGGTTCAGTGTGTGCAGTGGGAGAGGGCTCACGGGGAGGACGGTGGAGGTTCCCACTGGACTGCTGTGTAGCTATCCTACAGTCAAAGCACTGTACTCTCTCGGCGGGAGAAATGGCATCCTCAGTCTGATGGACCCAGTGAGAGCCAGCGATGAACAGGGATCCCTTTGGGGCCGGGCTGCATCTGCAGGGGATACCAAAACCATAGAGAACAATCAGCAACGAGAGCCGGGGGCTGAGAGCAACACAAGAGAAACTCACACTAGGCACCACGGGAAAGGTCTAAAGCCAGGTCGGATGTTTTCTAAAAGATCTGCTCCTATTCAGACAGGAATGAATTCAGAGATGTCCCTGGCCTGAGTTATGCGGGAAGTCAGCCTAGAAGATGATCACAATGGTCCCTTCTTGGCCGTATAATTGATGACTCAGTGAGTTTGTTTGGTCTTAAATAGCTTAGGCATTGATGGACTTTGATGTTAGCCTACGACCTCCCGTTTTTGCCCCTAGAGTGCTTTACAAACTTTATAGACACAGAAATAATCCAATACCACCAAACTGCAGCAGCCTCTGGGGTGGGACACATCAGCTGTTCAACTGCTCATGACAATGTTCCTTAACACCCTACGACAGGAAGCAAAGAAGAATCCGGTAGCCAGTTGGAAATGCCAGCTGATCACGACCCCACTGTACCCCGAGCTCCAGTGCAGGGCAGGATGTAAGAAAGGGTGAAAGAAGGAAGGGGAAAACCAAGCTGAAAACACACATCTGCCAGCAAAGACTGATGAGTTGTGTTAAATATTCATCAGACGCGAGGCTTTTACTGGAATCGTCCATTAAGATGTGCTGTACAATTTGCAGCGTGCTCCTAGCACCCAGGGCCTGGTGGTGTCAGGCAGACAGACGGAAGCCAAGGGTGGAAGATGGATGGCCTAGAAGAGGCTGGAGATCCATAAGCCGGCTGCATTGTTAGTAATCAATGAGGATCTACAGACTTTAGGTGGCTCAAGAGTCAGTAATAAATAGAGGAATAAATAGACAGGCAGATGAATAGCCCCCCAATACAGAGCGCCAGCGAGAGGAGGGAGGTGACCAGGCAAGGACGCGAGCCTCAGAGGAGGGAGAAATGGACCCGGGAAGAGCGCGGTTCGGTCAGACAGTGGCAATCAGAGAGGGGCAGGGGGACTAGGTGTGTGCCATTAAAGCACTGAGCAGTCGCACTTCTCCTGGGACGTGGCGGGAGCAGCAGGAAAGCCTCGCGGGAGGCGCTCACCCTCTAGCAGTGGCTGGCTATAGCCTGGTTGGTGGATAAGCAAATCCCGGAAGAGCTGGACCAGACAGACAGATCGGCACCTGGATACATGTGGGGCTGTGGACAGACACACGGCCCCTGCGGGATCTAGCCCCAGAACGGTCGTCTCCGCCTGCTCTGCCTGGCCCTGCCCCACCCGACTGTCAGGGTTGGTGGCGGTGGTTCGTTTCCCCCTCTCGCTGGTATTTTTTCCCCTCTGACTATGATGCATGGCAGTGCTAATTCGGCATGCTGCCATGAATTCCAGCACAGCTGCTGCTCTCTCCCTCAAGGCATTTCGCTAATACTCAGCTTCAGAGCCTCTCAGCAAATTAACATCATTTGTTCTGCAGAACATGTTTTATTTCTACACTACATGCATAGCTTATTACTCCACGAGCAACTCGGGAGGGCACCGGGGGCGGCAGCACCATGGGGCTGCAGCCCTTAGAGGCAAATCCCATGCCTGGGACATAAACCCCCCTCCCCTACTCCATCCCCCTGCCCCCCAGCCTGGAGTACGCAAGAGGAAATGAGTGAGATGCACAGGCATGGTCCCCATGGGGCTGGTCTCATTTGCGTACCTCTTCAAAGCTGGAAGCTGCAGGTATTTTCTCTAGGCACTGGGATGCTCCTTTGCTCTTGGTAGAGCCCAGCACAGTAATGCAAGGAGAGGCGGTGCGGTTTGAGCCAGATGCTATCTGAGCGAGGCTGGAGGAGCAGGGCAGAAGACAGGCTGGTGTGAAGGAGGTGACTATCCCCCTGGTGTTTGGCCTGGACCAGATTTGGGGCCCAGCTGCTCTTGACTCTGGCGTAGGCCTGGGGTGGGAGGAAAGCCTAGGACAGCAACTGCCTGAACAGAGCAAGAAGAGGCGGCTGAAGTTAAATGAGCCCTTGACTTCCTGCCTTGCCAGCAGCACTAAGGCAGGTTTTGGTGTGTGCTGTTTTGCAGACCTGCTGGCATCTAATTTCCTTTTCATGCTACCAAGCGGATTGAAAAAAAAAATCCCCGCTCTGTGGCATATGTTCTGATTAGCCGGCCGTTCCGCATCTCCTCGCAATCCCCCGCGGCCCCAGCCAGGCACGGTTATTTATCGATTTACAGGGTGGGATTCCACACAGCCGCTGTCCCGCAGAGCACCGCAGGCTTCTCTCCCCAGCGGAGCCCAGCACCGGCCTCTTCTGGGACTCAGCCGCGGGCGTGGATTCCAGCCCCTGCCGCCCACTTGGTGGGGGGAGGTGGGTTTAGCAATCTGATGGGAGCCAGCGCTGTTTTACAGACCTCAATGAGGAGAATGAAAACTGAGTTCTCTGCGAGGGGAAGAACCAGAGCGCTCAGGACGGTCCCCCGCAGGCGGGGGCTGTGGCTCTGAACTGGGGCAGGATGGGGCTGGGTCACATGGAATGGGGCAGGTGGGGGCTGGGAGCTATGGAACCTGAAGCAGGGGGTGGGACAAGTGGGACTGGAGAGAAACGGTGGGTCACAAAGAACCAGAACTAGCAGGGGCCCAGTCCAGGGGTAGCCCCCTTCCCTTCTGTCCTGCTCTCTCCCCAGGTGTATGAAACCCGTCTCTTGTCCTGAGGGGACCGTGCACCCCTTCACTGGAGACCCGATCACCCTGAACAGTGCCCTGACCCATCCTGGCTTGGCTGGAGCTTGCAGAACAGAAGGGTCTAGTGGCTACAGCAGCGGCCTGGGAAGCAGGAGAGCTGGATTGTCCTGTAAGGACCGTGGCGTCCGGCTCTGCGTCTGTGAGAGCATGACCCAGTCTCTCTGCTCCTGTCCGCTCCACAGGCTATGGCCCACGCGCTGCCCCGCCAGCTGGGGTCTGTATCCACACCGCGACACTGAGGACTGTCAGGCAGAGGGATGCCTGGGCCTCGTTACCAACATGGCTCAGAGCAGAGCACTCTGCTGTCAGCTGTAGCTCTGCCTGGCTCTAGCTACCCCAGTGTTCCTAGCCAGCCAGCCAGTTAGTCCTGTGGCCGGACAGCAGCACAGTCTCCGCAGCGTGGGGAGAGTTTGTGGGGAATTCAGGAGCATTGCAAAAGAGACGGGATTTTAGATTTCGAGGAGAGTCCTGGGGCCTGATCCTGATCTGACACAGGTGTAAATCTGGAGTAACTCCACGGGGATCAGAGGAGGAACCCAGCATGAAGCCAGGGCTGGGGAGATCCAAATCAGGGGTATGGCAAAGACCCCCAGGGTTAGGGGATCTGCATCTACGCGGAGCTGCGTGAACAATAGATATTTCGGTTCACTAGCCAAACCAAAACACTGGGGAAAAATAGCTTCAGATCAACCCAAAACAAAAAAAACTGGGTATTGTCAGAGGAGCAAGAAGCCTCCTCCTCACCCCTGGTTTTATTCACGCCTCTTGTCAATCTGGCCTGAAAAAACCAGGGGTTTTGGCTGAAACGATTCAGCAATTTTATGTCGACTTCACAGATCATTTTGGTTGATTCAAAATGGCATTTCTGGGTGAATGAACCATTGATCCAAAGGCTTTTGCCCAGCAGCATGTCTAAGGCCCGTTGGACCTGCCTGGGCAGGGTTGCTCCCTACTGCCCATTCGCTGGTGCTGCTGATTTACCTGTGTCATGTGAGAGCTGGCTGCCCCCACGGGCCGGGAGATTTGCCAGGTGGATTTTGCTGACAGTCAGCCCTGATTTTCACTCCCAGTTTCATCCCATGATTCCTGGGCACCCCCCAGCCCATTGGGTTGGTTCTGGTGATGCATCTCTGTGCAGACTCTGATCCCATTGCTCACAGCAGCCAGGGACAGAGCTCACTCTTCAGCCAGCCCTCCAGCCTCGGGGTCCTTCTCCTTGTCCTCTCTGAACCCCCTCCTGGATGCCAGGATCTTTCCAGGGGAAAGCAGGTGTCCAGAACCAAGCACAGTGTTCCTGGGGGGCTCCACCCCAGAGCTGCCTCGTGCCCGCTGGGATTGGCAGAGGAGCCTGCCCACTGCCTTACCTCTGTGGTGGGAGGAGGAGCACCAGTGATGGGGGCTGACTTCCTTGGGGGTGGGGTGGGGAGCAGGGCTCACAGGTGCGGGGAGGCCATAGCTGGGCTGGAATGAAGAGTCTGGGAAGACCACAGGTCTTGTCTCAAAGGGGTCACTAACGAAGCTGCCCTGCATGGTGCTGCAGTGGCTGCAGCAGAATTAGTGCCCAGTCATTGTCTAGCTAATCAATGTCATTGCATGTGTTTTTAATGTGCCCATCACCATAGTATCTAGCCCCCATTTAGGTTTCACTCTCCGCACCTGCCAAAGCACTGCAGCGCTGTCCCATCAACCCCCAAGTTGGGGGCTCTTCCTCTCCTGATCGCTCCTCCGGGCACGCCCCGGTGCCGGGCCTGATCCAGCGACGTGCTGAGTGCCCTCGGCTGTGGTTGGCTGCAGTGGGAGAGGAGGGTGCTCAGCACCTCGGGGCTCATTGTGGGCAGGGTGGAGCTCTAGTGGGTGAGGAGCTCTGGATCAGCTGGGCACAGGGGCAGCCCAGCTCCCCACTGCCTCTGCCATGCCCGGCTCCCTCGCTGCCCCCAAGTCCTTTCCTTCCCCTGATCTAATTATTATTCCTGGCCTATGAGGCCGGGAGATTGGCACAGCAATTACAGGGCCATTAACAGCCATCTCTCTGTGGTGACAGGTATGAGGGAGAGCTTCAGAGCTGAGCCCCGGTGCCGTGGTCACCTGATCAGGGGCTGATTAATGCCTTCGGAATTGAAGTTAATTATCTCTGAGCAAGGAGAGCGGGAGAGTCACTTGCACAGAGCAGGCCGGCCGCTAACCCCTCGTCCCTAGCACAAGGGGCCCGTGGAACCGGCACTGCAGATCCGCTCTGCCTGCCGCCCTGGGCCACAGAAAAGCCACGATGCTCGAAAGCAACTTGTGATTTTGGGGCCTACATTTCTGAGGTGCCCAACTGAGACTGCGCTGGGGTGTCTCCCCCCCCCCCCCCCGCCCCGGCAGGACTGGAAGGGGTTAAGGTGGCCAGCGAGGCCCATGAACGCCACAGGCTGCACCTGGAGGGAGAGTCAGGGAACAGGGAACTGACTGCAGGCGGATTCAGCTGGGCAGGAACAGGTGGGGCCAATACCAGCCACAACCGACAGGGCTGCTGCAGTGGGAACGGGCAGCCAGGCCCTGGGAAGGGGGAGTCCCAGAGAAAGGGGGAACCAGGGGAGGAGGCAGCAGTCCAGGGACGGCGCAGTGAGGGCTGCTGGGTTGAGGGTCCCGGGAGTAGAGGGCAGGCCGGGGTTCCCCGACCCGTCACTGGGGAGGTGGCACCAGCAGGGCAGTGAGCTGTGGGAGCGACAGAGGCTGTGAAGGACAGTGCCCCCGAGGGGGGAGATGCTGAGGGGCAGAGTCACAAGGAGGACGCTGCGGTCCCTGGGGCGAGAGGGGGCTGCAGACCAGAGAGCGGGACGGAGGGACGGCGTGCAAACCGCGGCTGGGGACGCCAGCCTCAAGAGCTGATCCCCAGAGTGACCAGGAGGAGGCGCCAGGGCACTGGTGAGTGGAGGGGTCTGATTTACTGCCAGGGCTGAGCTCCCACCCTCCCAAAGCAGGGCCCTGGAAGGTCTCCCCTCTGAAAACCTGGGCCATCAAATGTAAAGTTCTACAGAAACGTTCCCTCGGCCAGCAGCCGGGGTCCCCCCGGGGGTCTCCATCCAGCCCGTCTGTCACGCAGACACTGCTAGGCCCAGTCTAGCAACCTGGGCTGTGCTCGAGCCAGACTTCGCTCGCCTAGCCTGAGCTATCGGTGTCCCGCTGCCGCGGGGGGCTACTCCTGGAGGACAGGACTCTTCCGGGTGAGTCTGTGCGTCCCCGCCTGGCCCTTTTGCCAGTGTGACAAACACCCCGGCGTAATAACTGGGCCCGTGTGCTTCGCAGAGAGTCTGCTGGGATGAGCAGAGGGCAGTGTCCCAGCCCGGGTGGATACGGACACACTTTACGTCTCCCCCAGCTCGTCCAACCAAACCACGTGGGTTTGTGTGAAAAAAATAAGATGCACGACTGGGTAGAAATACAAGGGGGCTGTTGTCACTTCCGTAGAAGAAGCCGGTGACGCTCACGGGAGTTGCCTTCCCAGCAGGCACCGGGGAGGATTCTGGGACCCTCACCTGGAACTATCCACATTTCTCTGAATCGTTGTGTGGACTCGCCATAGCTGCATTGTCCTGCATTGTCCGGGGAGCGGATCCAGCGGCCAGACGCTGACACCCACAGCCCAGTTTCACACTCTCTGTGTTCAGGTGGGTCAAAGCAAAGGCAGGAAATAGCTGCAGTGTGAGGAGAAAGGCACCACAGTGAACTTGTGGGAAAGTACCTCTGGTTCCCAGCCACTGCTCTGTGGTTCTCCCGCTGGTCCTGGGACGCCCCTTGCTCAGTATCTACCCAGGGTGTAAGGACTGTAGGGTTTGGTCTGCGGTGCAGGCGAGGGAACTGAGTGAGGTCAGGCAGGGGACTGCCGGGAGCCAGGAGAGGCCTAGCGGAAGTGGGCGAAAGTCGCAGGCGATGTTGGGAGCCGGACGAGAAGGGGCCTCCCTCGCACAGGTCAGAGCTGTGGGGCAGTGAGGGGACAAAGGGGTTACGAATCACTGGCGTTTTGTGCCTCGCACCTTGGCCGGCCTCTCTCTGCTTAATGAGACGCCGCTGCGCTGGGGCCCGGTGTGCCGCTGACCATGGTGTTCTGCGGGAGCTGACCCACCGTAGCCCTTCTGAGCCTGCGGGCGGTTCTGAGGGTTGGGAGCCGGCGGAGAGGCATGCCCAGCCTTTGTAGATACCAGGCTCAGGTGCACACAGCTGGCGAGGACACGGGCACTCGCAGCTGGTGTCACTGAGATCTTAGCCTGGTAAGACTGGGACAGCTTCCTGCAAAGGCTGGGGAAGTACAGGCTGGGGAATGGGGAGGCAGGGGAGCGCATGGAGCATTGTAGAGCTGTGTGGCCATCTAGCCTTCAGCCACAGATAAACCCAGGCACCAGAGAAGGCCTTGACAGTCCGGGTGTGACAATCACCAGGCGGCTTTCAAATAACAGGAACTGCAGGAAACTAACCCCCCTGCGGTGGGAATACACCGTCTCCCTGTGCTAATCAGTCAGACGCCACCTGTTCTGGCAAGGGTCAGAAATAGTTTGTAATCCAGGTCCATGAAGACTCCTGGTACCAATCCCATGAAGACTCTAATGGAGAGGAGAGTGGCTCTCCCTGTGCCTCAGTTTCCCCCCCACTCTTTGTTCTGTTTTGTCTATTTAGATAATAAGACTCCCTCTAGGTGTTTGTACAGTGCCTAGTGCATTGGGATGCCAATCTCAGGGCACCACTGTACTACAAATAATAACCGACAGAAGTTAACTTTAGGAGAACTTTTCTCCAATAACCCTAAAATCAGCTCAGGCCAGTAAAGTGCAGCAGGTTCCGACCATGTGGTGATCCAAGCCGTTGCTCTCCTCCAGCGAAAGAGATGGGTCACAAAGAACGGTCTCCCCTGCCGCCACCCTAGTTCTGGCTGCCGTTTTGTCTGACCCAGTGGGTGGTTCTGACCGGCTCCCTGCTGATCGGGTGAAAGCCTGTTTGGTCGGGTGCTGCGTTACGGCTGCTGGAGGCTGTTGCCTAATGGCCATTTTGCAGCCATGCTGACTTCCCCTGGTGAAAGCATCAGAAATGGAAACTGTCTTTTGGGAGCTTTGGAAGTTGAGCCCAAGGCCTTGGTTACCCTGCAAGTGGAGGTGCTGATGGAGGTAGCTCTGACATTTGCTTGACCAGCTCGTGGGAGGAGGACAGAGCTTCCCAGCCCTCCTTCCTGCTCATTTTGGATGGTCAGTGTCCACGGACAGATGCTGTAGTATCCCCAGGTTGCAGAGAAAAAGCTGCAGCTCTTGAGCAGACGGGAAGCTATGTAACACAGCCTAGATCTGACAGTCAGACCTTGCCCAGGTGCCAGGGTTATGTGCAGAAGCCGATATTCCAGTTTGGTTTCAGATTGTCTTGTATTTTTGGTCCAAACATTGGATGCAGACAGAAATAGGTGTCCTCCCTCGAAACCCAGCTTCCAGCTGTGAAACTTTGCTCCTGCCAGATCTTGTAGGCGCATCAGATGCTTGCGACAGCAGTGGCTGGAGCGATGGGGCACTGCTGCAGGAACCGCACCATGTAGTACACACACTGAGCACCAGCTACATTCATTCTGCTAAGCACTGGTCCCATGCATCTCCCTGCCTCCGAAGCATTTGGTACAGGTGCTGCCGCTGCCGGAGACAGAAACCAGACTAGATAGACCAATGGTGAGATGACACCTGGCAGATCCTGCATAACTACAGCGTGTCCATGGCCATAAGGCAGGTACCATGTATTGCCAGCCTTGGCAAGCTGACTGGCAGGCTGGCACAGACATTCTCTCCCCACTCACTGAGCGGCCACTTTCCCTCTGGCCTGTCTCTGCTAAGGCAGCCATTGGATGTCTGGTGTGTTGGTTTGAATGCTCCCTCGGGTGGCAGAAAAGGAAGAGGAGGGCTGTCAGACAGCTGACCGCCCTCGCCAGGACGGGGATGAGCATCCGTGCCACAGCACAGAGGGCAGGAGCATTGGCGAAGGGCAGCAGCAGCCCAGGAGAAAGGCGACCGCTCCCTGCTAGTTCGGGAGCCGGTTCGCACCGTGGGGCTGGTGGCTTTGTGGGAATGTGGTGCCCATGGGGCTGGGTTCCACGGGGTGGGAAGCTGAAGAAGGCTTTTATGTCAAAAGGCAGAGAGACGCTCTGAATATTTCATTAGCAGAGCAATGTGGTGTGCTGCAGAGAACATCTGGCTGGAGTCTCTGGAGACCTCCCGCTTTGTGCAGGAAGCAGGAACTGTGAAATATGGAAGGAAAAAGGAGAGAGGAGGAGGAGGTGGAGGGGGAAGGGGGAAAGGCCCTGGGGCACCCTCAGCGCTGCTGCCGGGATCCCCTGCCATTCCCGTTTGCCTAGTGGGGCTCTGCTTGCCCAGGGACTTCCCATGGAGATCTGCAGGAAGGAGCTGCAGCTTGGTGTGGTTTTCCCTGAAAAATGGATGACTCTGGAAGCCACCCATGTGATAGGCCAACCACTGCCTGACACCTCTGCAGCGGGGCTCAGATCATGGGGGGTGAGCACTGGAAGGCTCTGTCCCCGCTGAGTGTGGGGGACGCCGACATGCCTGTCTCCCCCCAGCATTGCTGGGAGAGCCCCCTGGGCACGCGTGAACACCCCAGGGAACCTCTATCTGCTCCACTGCCTCCCTCTGGAGCTCTCCTGTGCCCGAGCGCTGAACTCTGCCCTGGGCTGCGCGGGAAGGGCAGCGGCTGCCACACGGCTTCCTCCCACCAGACGTAAGCCTGCAACAGGAAGGGTCACTCTATTAGCTACACTTGTCTGCCTACCCGGGGGGCTTTTAAATAGTCCCCTGTCGGCCCTCACGTCTCTCTTCCTGTCTCGCTCCTTGTGGCATCTTGTCCTTGTATTAGCGAGAGTGCTCGTTGGCTCTGTCTCTTCGTACATACAGCGCCCGGCACAATGGGGCCTCACCTCCGATGGGGGCATTTAAGCCAGATCCTCCACCATGTTTAGGCACCAACCACCCATTGAAATCAATGGGACCCGGCCTGCTGTTTGACAGCAATGGAGTTTGAGGAGCTGGGCCTTAGATGCTACCACAACCCCAGGATTAAATAAGAGGAATAGATTTGTATGATGCATCGACGCTCGCTGGGCCCTAGCAGCGTGTCCCTCTCCCTTCCCCACAGGGCTGGGGATGCCCCCTGGGGCTGCGTCTCTCTTCCCTCAGAATAAGCACTTGGCATCCTGGCTCTGGGCCCGTGTTTCGAACCGGTCTCTCTGCAAAGCTCCGAGTGCCCGGCTGGCCCTGGACCATTCTGGCTGGTGGGGGTGGAGCCCGAAGACGGTTGGCTCTAGGAGACTGGTCGTGTAGGAAAAGTGAATGAATCCTTAGGCACAAAGAAAGACCAAAGTGTGGGCCGTGTGCACCGCGGCGGGACACAGTCACTGTTCTCCCAGCAGCTCTCCAGCGCGTGCTACACCAGACAGGCGTTTGCGGCGGCACCGGGGAGAACACAGTCATTGAAATCTCCTCAGTGAGCAGGTCCGGATTTGTTACTCGGTTCTCCCATTAGTTGCCCTTGAAACTTATTCTTACAGGACCTGATCCCAAGTCCCTGTAAGTCAAACCAAGGCTTTTCCGTTGCTGTGACTGGGCTATTTCTGTATCCGCCATTGACTCTACAGTAGCTTTGGCTTGTTACTGGCCCACCATGTGGTACTGAAGGAGACCCCCAGCACTGCTGCAAACCCACTAAACCGTGCGCACCACTAAGGACCCCGGGACTCTCCTTCCCCCTGAGAACAGCGGGAGCTGCTTGGACGACTGGTGGCCCCCGCCCCCCACTCAGATTCCGTGTCAAGAAAGAAACCCACCCCTGGTATGTTCAGGGGGGGGCAGAACATTTAATTGACACCCTGGTTAGTTGTCGCCAATGCCTCCGGAATCCCGTCTCTGCTTCCCGCGAGTCCGCTCGGCCAGAGCAGAGCTAGAGAATTGGCCAAAACGAATCACCTGGCACATGAACCAATTTCCTTTACAGAAAACATATCAAATCAGCAACCCCCTGGGGAGTGGTTTTAGCCCCTGCTCAGCAACACCAGAAATGCGTCTTTGGCCAGAGAAGTCGTCTGCTGTCGCTGGGTCAAAGCCTCCAGGGAGTAGTGTGGACGGACTGGTGTGAATCTGGAGTAGCTCCGGTGATGTGACTCCGGATGTACACGGGCACTGCTAGCCGCAGAACTTGGCTCAGAGCCTCCCATCATTTAACAGATTTCCCTGAAATTCAGCTCCAGTTTTCCCCTATCATCTGAAAACCCAAGTGCTCAGATGGCCGAATGGGTTTCTCTTCTGCCTGACTCCCCACTTATGAACAGCACAGAGCCCAGTCTCCCGCCAGCTTTCGGGACACTGTGTTCTTCCCGTGGAGCGGGATCACTACAGCAAACCCAGGCCAGGCTGGGGGCCGTGTGACTCCCTACACCCAGTGTGAGTTGTGCGGGATTTGGCACCTGGCTCTTGCCTCAGCCTCACGCGGTGTGTAAAGCCGACCTCCATTAAATAGGTTCCAGGAATGTATTGCCAGAGTCCTGTTTCCATGCCCTCCGCACTTGGCTGCGGTTCTGATTTTACAAAGGCAGGGAAGGTCTCATAACCGAGCGGGGGCGGTTTTCCTCTTGCCCCCTAGCACCCCCTCACTCTGCCTGCCCCGCCAGTTAGAGCCGTCATGCGCCAAGGCAAGGAAAAAGAAACTGTTCTCCCCCCAAAAACCTGGGAGTGTTTCCGAGCTGCACAAAAACCCGGGTTGGAGCTGTTCGTGCAGTGATGAGCTGGGCTGGCACGTCCAGGCCAGCGTGTTGTGCTGCATATGGATCAGCTCTCCTTAACGTGAACAGGGGCACCACTGTATCTGTAACCCCCCCACCACACCTGCTGCAAAGCCAGGCGAGAGCCCCACCCCAACCCAAACGCCTCGGCCCCCCAATACCGGGCTGGCCTCTGGAGTCAGGCACCTGCCTTGCAAGCCCCTCAGACAGACCCCCGCCCGCTCAGCGCAAAGTGGCTGTGAAATGCATCTCCCCGCGAAACCCCTGCCGCAGGAGCAGGCCCCACACCGGCGAGTTCTCCAAGGGCTCATCCCCCCTACCCAGGCTTCATCAAAGCTTTCCAAAGCCAGAGCAGGGCAGGAAATGCCAGCGTGGGGTGAGGGGCACCACGGGGCTAGAGCCCAGTCTAGTGAGAGGAGACACACAGCTGTGTGAGCGCCCACCCCGACATGCCCCCACACACCGTTGCATGCTCAGAGACACGCTACACATACACCAACCCGTGTGCCCACACACAAATAGTCATGCAGCACACACCGACACACCCGCAGATTTCGTCGCTTTAAAATGAAGACACGTACCTTTTTCCTCTCCCGATTCGCCGTCTGCTACCTGTCCTGCCTCTGCCAATTTGTCTGTCTGTTTCTCTCTCTCTCTCTCCCGCATTGCCTGCTTGCTGCAGCCCGTCCTCCATGGCACCTCTGCCAACTCAGCCACCGCCTGCTTCGAGATGGGCTGCCAGCTTCTTTTCCGCTCTGTGTGGGGTTGGTTTTTTTTGGCCCCATGCTGCCTGCTGGCATTCTGGCAGCCTCGCCGCTCCGTCGATGGCATGTGTCCATTTTCCCCCTCCACGATCTATCCTCCCCAGCCTCTCTTCGTTGCCTCCGGAGCCGCCTGTGGTGCCAGCTCTCAGTGAAATTGGCAGGGAACGAACCGGAGCAGTGAGCCTCTCAGCAGCTGATTGTAGCCACACTTAAAACAAAAAAAAAGGAGCCCAAACAGCACACAAACAGCCTTTCTGCTAGGAACAAACGCTGGCAAAGGGGCTGGGGGCCGCAGGGGGCTGCTCGGGGTTGGCAGCCGCTCTCCAGAAAGGAGCAACTCCATCACTTCCTCCTGCGCGTGCCAACAAAAAAAAATTCATACCAGAGGGTTTGGGATTTGTTTCACACATCTGAGCCTCCTGAGTGGGGGTATCGGTACGGCCCCCCCTTTCGTCGCCAGGTCCTGCTTCACATCCTCTCCCCACTGCCTCTCGGTCCTTCCCCCCGGCAGAGGGGCCACAGGAACCTGCCGCATCCCCGAGATGTCACAGAGTTCGCTCTTGTCCCCCCACCTCCGCAAGGAGAGAGATGATCCAGGAATCACAGCCTGATCCCAGGCTATTTGCACAAACAAGCCTCTGTCTTGATGCATTTCAACAGGAACTCCCCAAGACACACCCCCTTACCCAGCATCCCCCTCTGCCTCAGGTTTAGAAGGACCTTGGCAAATTGGGAAGGGGAAAGTGGAGGAGGGACGTCCTATTTAAGGGTTTGGGTGGCTCACAATTGCTTCACCAGCCCAGCCCTCGAAGGTCCTCTCGGAACATTGGATGAGTCCTGCTGGAACAGACCTTCGTGCCCTCAGGCCAGTCTTTGGCAGTGGCCAATAACAGTTGCTTCAAAGAAAAGTGACAAGCACCCGTTATGCACCTGCCAGTTGTGCAGCGCTGCCCATGGGATGGAGATTCTCCGCTTCGCCCTTTGAGGAGGGGTCAGCTTGCGCCCGGACACGTGAGGTTTGGCTCATATTGTCTCCGAGCCCTGGGGGAGGAGTTGAAAGTGGCGAACGGTATGAGAGGGGATGTCCCTCCCGAGAGGTCTAGTGAGCACTCGTCCATCTGCCAAAATCTCTTCTACGCTTGGTGCAAACACATCCCCCAGCTCTGAACCAAAGACCCTGACTCGGATCTCCTAAATCCAGAGCAATTGCTGGGAACTCAGCAAAGGTCGAGGTGTGTGACATCAAGTCTCGAGTGCTCCACATGTGGCTGGCTGGTGGGACTGAAGGAGCTCTGCCCCTGCAGCAGGGTCCCGGCAGAAGAGCTCAGGACTACGCTTTGCCGCTCTCATGGTGTATCGTTTCCGCCACCGCAGTACCCAGAGGCTCCTCTTCGAGAGCTAGACAGGGCCCAGGCGGCAAAAGGCAATAGCCAGTGAAATGGTCGGAGGGAGCAGGGAGGGCTGTGGAGAAGGGCTCAGAGGGGTCAGTGGGAAGAGGTTGGAGAAGGCAGAGAAGAAGGGCCAAACTGCAGAATGCTGTTTGCTTATGTCCCTTCTATCCAGGGGATCGGACCGTCTGGGGCAGCCCACTTCCACCTCCACGGCTGTGCTGTATGTCTGCAGGGTAACGTTTGTAGGCCTCTAAGTCACTTTTGGAACTGGAGCTGTGTCTCCTAAGTCACCAGGTGCACTTGGCCATTTTACCCACAGTGCCCAGCACCGTGCTGGTGGCAGAGCCGGGGCCCCGTTTCCGCGGGAGTGCTCTTAACGAGGGGTGCACTCTGCACAGGGCTGGGGCTGCTCTCCTAAGGCATCGAGCTGTGGCTGCCAAGGGGGCAGGATACTGAGGACTTGACCCAGCAGGGCAGCTCCCGTGTGCCGGTGGTTGAGGACAAATCCAGCCTTTTCATCAGGCTTTCTGTGAGGTGCAGGAGTGAGTGCTTCACTGTAAGGTTAGCAAGCAGGGCCCGACTCGGCAGAGGATGTTTCCAGCTGGGCAAGGCACACTCTGAGTTGGGGCCTTGCAGGGCAAGAGACCCTGACAAGCTGAATTGGGAATCAGAGCGAAATCCCACCGCAGAGCTCCTGAGCCATTATCGCCTGGGACGGCCCCATTGGCCTCTCCAGCTGCCGCCCCATCTTCCTTTTATCTCTACGCTCATTGAACGTGCTGTTCACAATCGCTGTTTGGAGTTTCTCTCCTCCAGCTCCATCCTAGCCCCTCTCCAATCCAGCTTCCACCCCGACACGCCACTGAAACTTCTCTTGCCAAAGTCTCTAAGGACCTCTTCATAGCCAAAGCTCAGAACCCGCGCTCCATACTGTGACGAGGTGGGCATGTTCGGGCTGTGTTCTGTGAATGCTGAGTGGGGATATTGACCTGGGGAGGTTGCAGGGAGTTGTGCTGGGACGGCTGCACTGGGGAAGGGAGGATACCTGAGCAAGTAACCTGAGAACCCAGGTGGTAACACCTCTTCCCCGGGGAAACTGGAAAAAGGACAAAGGCTGGGGGAAAAGCCGGGGGGAGGCTGAGTGAGAGGCTGGGGGGAGTTTTCAGTTTTGGAGCTGGCTGGGAAATGGAGACGGGCCCCGACGGGGCTTGGGCTTCCCAACGGGGCTGTGGCCTCCCTGGGGCCCCAGATGAGCTAACTAAGGGGGGTCCTGTTGTCTGTACCGGCAAGACCTGTCTTGGACCATGTTCCTGTCGTCTAAATAAACCTCTGTGTCACTGGCTGGCTGAGAGAATCGCAGGAAGCCGGGGGTGCCGGGCCTAGTCTCCCCCCACACTCCGTGACACATACTCATCCTCCTTTACCTATCAGTGGCCTTCAACACAGTTAACCAGGGGCTTCTTCTTGAAATCCTGTCCTCCCTTGGCTTGCGTGACTCTGACCTCACCTGGTTCTTCGCCTGCCTCTCTAGTCGCTCCTGCAGTGTGTCCTTCAGAAGAACCATCTCATCCCCCTTCCAACTTTCCACAGAGCTATGTCCTTAGTCCCCTTCTCTTCTCCCTCTGCACCTTATCTCTGGGTAATCTCATCTGCAAACACAAACTCAACCACCACTCCTTTGCTGACACAGCTATTCCTCTCTACTCCAGGCCCGTCTCCTTCCATCCCAACTAGAATCTCATCCTGTCTCTCTGATAGTGTTCATGGATGTCTAGCATCAGCTCACGTTCAACATGGCTAAAACAGAGCTCCCAGTCACCCCCTCTTCCACGTCTTCCCGTCTATCTCCTTTCTTGATCACTGTGGACAACAGCACCATCCTACCTGTCACTCAATCCTGGGCATCATCTTCAACTGGGACCCCTCTCGGTCCTCACATCCAGGCTGGGTCTAAGTCTTGCATAACATCTCTAAACTGTGGCCTTTCCTATCCAGCCACACAGCTACAATTCTCATCCAGGCTCTCACCATCCGACTTCTTGTTGATGGCAAACGTCCGTCTCTCTGGCCTTGACAAATGCAGGCTTGCCCCATTGTATCCATTCACAATGCTGCTTGCAAAGGTTATAGTCCTAGCCCGTTATTTCGACCAGGTCACCCCTTGCTTTGCACCCCTTTACCGGCTCCCTCTGCTCTATCATATCAAACATAAGCTGCTGGTCCTCTTGTCAAGGCCCTTCATGACCTATTCCCATCCTCCCAGTTGGGTAGGAAAAAGCTTGGTGGCTCCAAAACACCGTCAGGCCTTTGTGATGAGCTGAGCTTTCTGAACCTGCGGCTGGGCAGACACATGAGCACAGAGCAGCCTGTTCATCCCCCTGAGGCAACCTCCTGCTCCCACCCCACAAGGGGCGCATCCCTACAGTCCAGGTGCTCACAGTTGTAGGCCCCTTCCCCTGAGTGGGAGAAACAGAGACGCTAACTAATGCCACAGTGGAGTTGCTCAGGCCTCCAGGCTCCTCTCCACAGCCCCATTCCCAGTGCAGGGCGAGCAGAAACCAGTATGGCCAGAGAATAAGCCAGCACAGTGCATTCAGAACCCACTACCAAAGGGGGAGAGATAGTGCAGCACACCCTCTGGGGGACCTCGCCTTGCTCCTCAGTGCACTGCAGATGTTCCATACGGCAAAGCAGTGGCCTAGGTGGCATTCGAGAGCTGTAAATACAGAGTTATTGGAATTGTCATGTGGCGTAGCACTTTCCAAAGGCTCCGGATGGCCCTGCATGCTCTGCCACCGGTAACTAATCAATACGGCCCGGTGATATTTTTCAGCTGAAATAATAATATATAGATTTGGCAACACTGAAATGTTTCACAAATTTGTGTTGATTTCACCAAATTGTTCCAGTTGAAAAACAAAATTCTGAAACATTTTGATTTTGCAGCTCAAAACATTTTGATTTTGCAGCTCGAAACATTTCAATTTTGCAGCTCAAAACTGTTTTGTTTCTAAATTTCCTTCAATTTTATTTAAAAAATGTGCTTAGAATCAAAATAAAACATTTCCTTCAACCCCCCAAAAATGTTTTTGACAGTTTGATTCACTGAAAATTTTGAAACAAAAACTGTTTCAGGTTGCCCGGAAACCGTTCTTTTTTCAGAATTGCCAGAAAACTGGAAAATCCATTATTTGCAAACTATTAATAATTGAATAAAACATAAAATCACAACTGATTAAGTCTGCAAATTACACCAGAATTGGGGAATGGTAGATAATGAAGCAGACAGGTCACTGGTGCTGTGCAATTTGAATCGCTTGGTAAACTGGGAAAAAGCAAACAGCATGTGTTTAATACAGAGAAATGGAAAGGTACACATCTAGGAACAAAGAATCTAGGCCATACCTACACCCTGTGGCGAGAAGGGACCTCTATGAGCAGTGACTGTGAAAAAGATTTAGGGGTCGTAGTGGATAATCAGCTGAACATGAGCTCTCAAATCAACAGTGTGGCCAAAAGAGCTAATGGGATCTTGGGATGTATAAACAGAGAATTCTCAGGTAGGAGCAGCAAGGTTATTTTACCCCTGTATTTGGCATTGGCGCAAGCCCTGCTGGAATCCTGTGTCCAGTTCTGGTGCCCACAATTCAAGAAGGACGTTGATGGTCAGAGAAGAGCCACAAGGATGAGTAACAGGTTAGAAAACCTGCCTTAGAACAATGGACTCAGGAAGCTCAACCTATTTTGCATGACAAAGAGAAGGTGAAGGGGTGACTTGATCACAATCTGTAAGTACCTACTTGGGGAACAAATATTTGATGATGGGCTTGTCAGTCTAGCAGAGAAAGGTGTAACAGGATCCTGTGGCTGGATGTTGAAGCCAGACCAATTCAGGCTGGAAATAAGGATTACATTTTTAACTGTGAGGGTAATTAACCATTGGAACAACTTACCCAGGGTCACGGTGGATACTGGGCTCTGCTCTAGGAATTACCGTGGGGCAGGTCTCTGGCCTCTGCTAGACAGGAGGTCAGACTAGATGATCACAATGGTCCTGTCTGGCTTTGGAGTTTGTGAATCTGTGACTAGGGATGGACCCAGACCAATGCCCTTTATTTACACTCTGTTGGCTAGTTCAGTTCACAGAACAGAAGTCAGGCCCCTGCCACCCTAACCCAGCACAGAAAGCGTTGGTAAGACACTGCAGTCACAGGGCTAGCTGCGTGGCCCCTTCCTGGTCTCCACGTGCACCACGTCAAGTGATGGGCCTTGGGCCTCTACCTGTCCCGGGGCGCTGAAACTCTCCCACTCGGAGACCAGCCCTAGGCTACAGCCCCCTGCGTATCTCCCAGGCTTGCCCAGCAGGTCTGATTAGGCTCAGTACTTGGGGAGTCTGTGGTCAGTGGTATATCAGTCACCAGCCAGCCTGCTGAAACCAAAGCAGGGCTGATTTAACAGTAGGAACAAAGCATTTAGAGAGAGAGGATTTTAAAACAACAGACTGTCTCCATGTCAGTCTGTCTGCCCTGACTGCTGACATCCCCCAGAGCTCCCCTCTCTAGAGACAGGGTTCCGTTTAGACCAGACAGAGTTCTGATATCCTGTGTTCGTGGGCCTTTTCCAACCCTGGCTTCCTCTCTTAGCCACTCTAACGTTTGCTGAGAAGTGGCGTAGCTTTTGCCATTCTTTTGCCTTCCTGCTCCTTTCTCCTGACAACCCCCGTTAAACTAGCCCAGATATTCATCCAGTAGCATCCCGGGTCTCTGTACAGTATTCATCCCACTCTGCAGAGCGGCTCCAGACCCAGCACCGCTGTATCAGTTACATTCACCTTGTTCCCTGCATCCGGGAGTCCCGGTGTGCCCTCAGAAAGAGAACCAGCTTTTTCTGGCAAGTTCTGTCCTTTAGCAGCTCATGCTGCTGGTTACTCGTGGTTCCATTGTCCTCTCCAAGTTTAACAGGAGGTTTCCCCCATTAATATTTGTTCTGTTGCTCTACAAAGAACAGTTGCTAGCATTGCAGATTATTGCGGTCATTGCCAGAATCGCTCCACTTTGTGTTTTTGAAGATCAAAACTAGATTTGCTTGTCTCTGATCTCCTGATACGTCCCCCGGTTTCCATGTCTTTCCAAAAATTGTCATTGGTACAGTAAGTTTTTCACTAATTCCCTTATTGCCTAGCATGCATCTTGGCCAGAGCAGCTGATTTGCACATGGTTCCGTTTTTCCAGGTATTCCCTAACCTGCTCTTTATCAACAGACATTTGTATAAAGTTTTCTCCCTGTCCTAATTTTCCAAACGTCTTTTGTTTCATTTTCTGAGTGGGAACTGATCTGAAAAGAAGCTTGGCATCCCAGCCCTTTTGGAGTGCATATTAATTCCATCCCCCTTGTCTTTTCATTCAGAGACCTACTGTCTCCCTGGTGGTTCCTTTCCATTGACATGTTTATAATAAATACCTTCATACTCATCACAGTCCCTTCCGGCAGCATTCATTCCTGCTGCTTTTCTGCTGGCCTTCCCTGTCCCCTGCAAGCTGTCCCTGGCTGGGCATTCTTGCTGGGTTATCTCCCGCACATTTTCCACTTATTGCAAAGGATTGCGGGTTTTTTATCCTCTTCTCTCTCATCCAACCATATCTGCCACGTCTAGCTCCTTGTGCTGTTCCTGTTCCTTACAGTCTTTTGTGCCTAAAATATATTGTCTCTTAGAATTTCCCAGTTGCCTTCTACATTGTTGGATTTCAACATTTCCTCTAATCAGACGCATTCACTAGATGTTTTAAATTCCCCATGCCCCTGTGCTGCCGAGATCCCATTCCTTACGCTGCTAAATTCAACATTCCCTGTTATTCTCAACCACCTCCTGCTCCGTAAAAGCAGGTCCAGGGTGGTTGTGCCCTGCGGGAAGCCCCCCACACTCTGGCTCACCAAAGCGTGTTCTCTGGAAGTTGGGGAGCTCTTTGATCAGGAGCGGATAGCTGTGTTTGCTACCGGACACATGTCCGGGCAGCTAAGCTCTTCCATGAATATGGACTCCTGGGGGTTGGAGGATGTTCTCCTTCCCCTCCTCTCCAGGCAGGGTGGCTTTTAGCAGATGCCCACTGTCATTTCTACTTTGTTCTTCATGCCTCAGTTCCTCGCCCGAAGTATTTCATCACCTGCCTTGTCATTGTCTAATTGTTCTTCGCTGTCTTCTTTCTCCTTGCTGGGTCCCCATGCTACCTGCCGCCTCACAGACATCTCAGCATGGCAACGCTCTTCTTAGTCATCCCCTTGTCTTCCCAAGCACTTCTGCCTCCTGCCTGCTTCGGGGGCTGGAGTCACTTTACCTAAGTGAAGCAAACTCCCGTTCTCTCCCGTTCCTGCCTTACAAACTCTGGCAGATTTAGATAATGAGAGTGGGACCCCTTTCTGCCTACATGGAGAGCCCCCTTGCAGGAGCTATTCCAATAATCCACCAGCCCCAGACCCCTCTCTCTGCATCATCAGCGCATCTAGATGAGTGCCTAGGATTTGTTTCCTCTGAGTGTAGAGAGACCTGCTGGGATCAATCTCCGCTCAGGTCTGACACCGGAGGCATTCCTGGGAAGGTTACGAGCATGCCCCTCCCGCTCCAGTTCTCTTCCTGGGCCCCGGGCTGGTTTGTGTTCAGACAGGAACTTCCTTGGTTGAGCCGGGTACCTTCCTGTGATGTCCCTGAAACAAGTGTCAGTATCGCCCCATGGACTGGCCCAGGGGCTATAGGGTGCAGGGAGGCAACGTAGCTGGCACCACCCCTACAAAGTGTGGGGCAGATGTGATTGGACCCCGTGGCCTGATCCTTATGTGGGTGGGAGGGAGGGGCCAGTGACAATGGGCGAGAGGCTCTCGCTGCCCACTTCAAATGTGTGCTTGGTGTTTGGCCGTCGCTTTAAAACAATTCCACTGAAACAGGCGAAAATAGAGAGCAGTTGGGGCTAATCTGAGTATCTCTGGGCATCTTTGTTCTCCCCGGCCTTGCTCCAGCATCCCCTGCCATGACTGACAGAGGGAGCAGGGGACACTGCTACCTTAGGGGGATGCATGCCTCATACGGCACTGCAAGGCCCCGAGACTAGGTCGGCCAGCCGCTCCCCCAGAGCCGCACCGTCGCATGCCTGCAGAGGGGCTGGGAGGCAGGGAGCAGTGCAGGCTGCAGGAAAGCCGGGCTCCCAGCTGCAGAGGGGCTGCCCCTCGCAGACACACCGTGCCCTTAAGAAGGGTTATCTTACCGCGCCCCACGGGCACTGGAGCAATGTGTAGAGTGGGGGGGCTGAGAGCCATTGAACCAACCTGTAACTCCTGGATATGATGGAAACCACTTCAAGCCAGGGGGTGCGGCAGCTCCCCTAGTTCCAGCACCTGTGTGCTGGGGCACCAGCCGACCCAGCCTTCTAACAGGTTTACCCCTTAATCAGGTTTTCATTTAATGGAGTTTCATGCTAAACACAGGCCCCATGCAGGCAGGAGGGAGGCAGAGAATAGTCATCAGAACTGACCTTGCCAGTGAGAATCTCAAAGTGCCTCTGCTCCCCGGAGCTGCCATGTCCTGAGATCCCCCTGTGGCATTCGGCCTATCGCCCGGGCGGCTCCAAGGGCCCCATCAGGAGCAGGGCCCGTATGGCGCTAGGCTCTGTCTACACCCACATGAACTCGCGCTCCCTGCCCCTCCCCGCAGAGCTTTGTGGCTGGGGAAACAAGGGCACAGAGAAGTTAAAGGCAAATTATCGGGGACAAAAATGGTAGGTTTTGTAAAAAGAAGCGTTTTGAAAACCTCATCTCCATCTAAAAAAAATGTGAGCGGCACCAGTTTTAACCCAACATAAGAGCCACACCCCCCGCCCCCGTGTTTGCAGCCAGCCAGTGCAGCGTTGTGTATGGTGCTCAGCTCTCCTGAGCCCAGCTGAGGGACGAAGTCAGCAGCCCCCGCCCCGTGAGAGGGGAACTGGAGCCCGGAACAGCTCTGTCTTACTGAGGGCAGCTGGGGTTTGTGGGACAGGTAAAAGCAGAGCCCTCGCTATGACTGTCAACCTGATCCAGTCGCTCCAAGGGACCTTCGCCCGTCATTTCACAGAGCCTTTGTCACGTTCCAAAGCAAGGTTACTACCAGGGTCAGGCTCGGGGGGTCGTATTTGATTCCTACACCATCGTCTGGCCAAATTCCTCCCTGGTGTAACTTCCTTGATTGTGATGGGCTCACACGTGGGATAAATTTGGTCCCGTGTCATTATTCTCTGTTCCACCTGCCCACCAGCACGCACACGCCGACAGGCACGTATGCCGGCCGCTCTTGTGAGACCACCTCACATTGGGGGCTACGGGGTAGCAGATCGCTTCCCCGGGAACCCTCGGCAGCACATCGGGGGGCAGAACCAAAAGCAGCCTCCTCCCCAACATCCTCCCTCTCCAGTGGCCTCAGAGCCATAGTGCCTACCCTCTGCCCCTCCCCCCCCCCGGCTTCTCCTCTCTGGCACGGCTCCCCCGCCGGAGCTGGGCAGCTCAGATGTGTGCATGTCATTTACTTGAATGAGCAGCCATCTCCATCAATCATCATTTTATACAATTATCGTAATAGGGCCATTTTGCACTCATCCCTCTTCATGTGATGCAGGAGGCACTTGGCACGACACTTCAAACCAAGTGTCTCTGCGTTTGCTCTGATCCCTGGGGAGTCTTGTTAACATCCCTGGGTTTCCAGTCCCCAGGAGGGCGAGACATCTGCGGGGCCAGGCTCCCCCCCTGCACACCTACCCACAGGCTTCAGTGCAGGATGACCACACGGGAGACCTTTGCCCATCTAGTGGGTGGTATCGTGGCATTGGCTCCACCCGAGCCCCCCTAGAATTATCCCCACCATGCTGCATGCTGGGTGGGCCTGGGGCAGGAGGAGTGATGTCACAACGTGGCCAATCAGCCTTCCCTGCGGGCACGGCTGACCCTTTGGGTACAGCAGACCCCCCCTACCTGCCTGATGGCATTCTGAGGAAACGTGGGTGAGACAGAACAGCCCGTAGCAGAACTGGAGATAACCAGCCCGACAGTTCCCTGTGTACCCTCTGCAGCTGGAGCGTCCATGGGGTAGCCGTCTGTCTCCAGTCGGGCCGGTCAAACGATGCAATCCAAACTTCTTTTTTGATGGAAAACAGGGGGGTGGAACTAAACTCAAAATTTTCTCACACAGGTTCTGCTTCCCTCCGAGAGGTTTGAGTTTTTCATCTGAAAACTGAAAAAATGTCAACCAAAATGCAGCGGGTTTGGTTTGGTTTGGGGGTTTTTTTGGACAAAAAGACTAAATTTTCCATGGAAAACCCTTTCAGTTTCCAACCCGCCCTTGTCACCAGGCCAGCCCGGAGAAGAACTGCCTGCATTCTGTGCCTCGATACTTGGGTGGGTTTCTGAGGATTCAGGCACTGTGCGCAGCTCAAGGCTTTATCGCGGGGACCAAAATACGAAATAAATAATACACCGCCTGGGAGTGGAAAGGAACTTGGAGCTGGGATCACTGGGCTGAATTGCCCTGTGCTGCCTGGCCCCCAACCCAGCTCTCCAAGCTCCTTCCCTCACCCAGCAACGCTGGGCTTGTTGCACGGCTCTTGAGGGATGTTCTGAAGTCCCTCTGTGAGGCAGTGGGAATGTGCTTAATGTTTTCTTTGAATATTGGGTGGGTGCCTGTGTCGCAGCAGGGAGTGGGGAGTATTGACCTGGGAAGGTTGCAGGAGAGTTTTGCTGGGACCATCTGCATTGGGGATGGGAGACTTTCCTTGAGGGAGGATACGTGAGCACGTAACATGAGAACCAGGACGGGGTTGGAGGCCAGGTGACACCTCTGCCCGGGAAACTGGACAAAGGCTGGAGGAGCCGGAGGAGAGGCTGAGTGAGAGGCTGGACGGAGTTTCAGTTTGGAGCTGGCTGGGGAAATGGAGGGCAGCCCAGATGGGGCTCTGGCCTCCCTGCCCCCCCGTTCCCCCAAGATGGACCTAACTGAGGAGGTCCCTTGTCTGTACCTGCAAGACCTATCTTGGACTGTGTTCCTGTCGTCTAAATAAACCTTCTGCTTTACTGGCTGGCTAAGAGTCATGGTGGATCACAGGAAGCCGGGAGTGCAGGGCCTTGTCACTCCCAAACTCCATGACACCCTCCCAAGCCCTGCCTCCAGCCACGTACTCATTAGATTGTTTTGAGGCCGAGTACGGAGCTCAGGACTTGGCCAGGTAGATGCACCCGCAGTAGGTGTTGAATCGATGCACAGAGCGGACATGTTGCTACGTCAACACAGCGGCTCCAGGTGCACAGAGATGCCTATGTTGGCGGGAAGGCTGTCTAGATTTCAAGCTCTTTGATGTAGGGACTGTCTTGGGGGGAGTTGGGTGCTTTACCAGGCATGTCATCTCTGCTTTAACAAAGAACCAGAGACTCAGCTACGTGTCCTCCGGCCCACGGTGACAGCAACGCCTGGTGCACACTAGCCCTGGGAGAGCCAATCCGTTTTCGCTGTGATGGCTCCCACGTGTAGGGAATGATTCCTAGTGCAAATGGACAAAGGTCAAAATGTCACCGGCTTAAAAAAACCCCAGCGAAACCATGGCCCCTGGGACGACACCCAGTGCTCAGGCATTTGCCTCAGACAAGGAATTCAGAGTAACGCGGCTGCTGCGTACCCGGCACAAATACATCCGCTCTCCTTTCTGCTGGGACAAGGAACCCATCCTATTCCCAGGGCAGGAAAGGCTGTTTTCCCTCCTGGAAGTGTGGATTTCTTTCACCCTCCTGCATCCTGGAGAAGACCCTCCTGGCAGGCATTGGTGAAATACGGCCCCTGCGTCTGACAGGCGTGCCCCTTCCCACTCCATCCCTTGGCAAACGGAGCCAGGAGCATGGCCTGGCAGCGGCTAAAGGGTTAAATCCCACCAGCGAGAGGAATATGAAACACGGCTGGGAGGCAGGCGGATGGCCCCGTTCAGCCTGAGACGATCAATTAATGGGGTTTCTCCTGACTCACACCATATGGCCGGCCCCGCCGGCTCCCGCATTTAATTTACTCCCGGCCTCGCCTGCTCGACTGCAGGCTCCAATTTATTCTGATTAAATCAGTCCTTTGCACTGTGGCAACTGCTGCTCACGAGAGGCAGGAGCACCGGGCCGAGCCCCAGATGCTGGCGTGGGCCCCTCACTGGAACAGACTGGGAGAAGATTAGGGCCGGGGGGAGCAGTAGATAAAGACCCCTGGCTTCAGGGCAGAGGGGGAGAGATTAGGCTCCCGGCAGATGGACAGAGAGATCAAATGTTTCGCTTCACCTTGTTTATTGCAAACGTCCCCTGGTGGGGTCTGCTCCCCGCTGGCACGGCACTGGGGGCTGCGGGCAGTGGGGGCAGGCCGTGCCCCCACCCCTGCCAGGCAGCTCCGTTGTGCTGGGTTTGTGGGTGTGTGCAGGGGTGGCTGTCATGGGGTGCTAGTAGGAAGTGGGGGGGGGGGCGGGGAGCTGGGCTGTTCGCACTTTGGAATTTCCCTCCTCCCCCGACAGCACATTCCCCGTCACAGCCACCTCCAGGCAGCGGCCTGCCCCCCCCCACCGGCCATATTCCCCCCCCAGGGGGCTGGGAGAGGCTGCTCCGGAGCAGCCCCTGTGTGTGCGAGCTGCAGCCAGGCCTCCTCCCAGGCGATGGCAGAGGGCTCACTCAGGGGCTGCAGGGCTCTGCCCACATGCCACCCAGAGGCAGGCCATGGGGGCCAGCAAGCAGGGCCCCACGCTGAGAGCTGGGGCCGGGGTCTCTGTCCCGGCCTCTTCCCCGGCTGGCAGTGTGAGCCCAGCCTCGCCTGGCGCGGCTCCATGGGGCTCCGGCACCGAGCACCCCTCCCTGTGCACGAGGCCCCTGAGCCCGGGGCAGAGCGCTGGCTGTGGGGTGGGCAGCGTGGCTGGGCTGACCACCGGCGGAACGGGATGAGGTCGGAGCTGCACCTTCCCCAGCCCTCCTGCGGGGCCAGGGGCAGGGGGACCAGCTGTCCCGATTTTATAGGGACAGTCCCGATTTTTGGGTCTTTTTCTTATAGAGGCTCCTATTACCCCCCACCCCCATCCTGATTTTTCACATTTGCTGTCTGGTCGCCCTACCAGGGGCTTTTCCTGTGGGCCCTTGTGCGCCGTCTCAGCTGGCTGGGAGTCTGCTGCCCACCTTCTCTCGGGCTCTGCTCCCGTTCGGCACCCGCGAGCTCCTGCCAGAGTCCCAGGGGGCCCCCCTAACTCCTGGCTGTGATTGCTGGGCGCCAGGAGTGCAGGTCAGGGCCTGCTTGTATCTGAGCCCCCAGTGCAGCTGCCCCCCCAGCTCTGACCCCAGATGTCAGGGCCCGTCCCTGGGCCAGCCTGGGGGCAGGAGAAAGGGCAGGCAGGTTATCCCCAGAACATCGAGGCTGGGAGTTCCCCCCCACATGGGCAGACCTGTGCCCCAGCCGAGCCCGCGTGCTCGGCACTGGACAGAACAGAGATACAGGCCCTGCCCCGAACAGCGTCCTGGTGCAGCCCTGGCATGTCCTTGGGTGCTGCCAGGTGTCTTAACCCAGAGGAGGGACTGGCTGCTTCGGAGCACGTCTGTGATTCATGCTTCCTCCTCCCAGCTCCCGGGAAAGGCCACTTGGCAGGCTGGGGCTGGGGCAGATGGAAGTAGGGGAGCCTTCTCCGGTGGGGGCCCCAGCCCCTTCCTCACTGGGCCTGACGTCACACGGCCCCTCTCCCCCCTTCGCCCCCCAGGCCACTGTCTCCCTCCGGCTGCCCTTTGTCCTCGGTGCTTTCACTGCACGGTGCAGGGAGCCTCTTCCCCCTGTGCCTTCCTGCCCAGCCGGGGAGGGAGAGCCCCTGCTTATCTGTCGGAAACAGAGAGGCACCTGCCCTGCGCTGCGACTGGGGAGGGGAGCTTGCTGCAGCCGGGGGCTTGCTGCAGCCGGGGCTCTGCGGCAGGGCGAGCACCGACGCGGGGGGCATGCGGACGGAAAGGGCGCCGGCGGGGAATTGATGGGCCCAGACTCAGAGCATTTGGGGCCAGCTCAGAGCGGAACGCAGCAAAGGTCCGGTCCCCGCGGGCCAGCCCACTGCTAGCACAGAGCCAGCGCGGGCAGCGCCAAGCACTCCGCGAGAGTGGCCTAAAGTCCTGAGATTTTTAATGCAATTCTGACCGTGCTTCCTGGGTCGGGTTTCCTAGCAACCCGCTGCCTCTGGGCGAGCCAGAAAGTGACTTTTCAATGCCTGGCCGAGTCTCCCGGGACTCCAGGAGCTGGGCTCTAAGGAAGCCACGAGAGCAGGTGCCACAGGGGGAGGAGCTTGCACGTGGTGCCCCTCAGACAGGGATGCCCCGGACTGGTTACTTCCTGTACGGCCCTTGCTGCTCCTGTGCCAGGCTGGGAGTCAGGACTCCTGGGTTCTGCTCCAGACTGTGGGGGGGCGTGTGGTCTCCCGGCTAGCACAGGGAGCCGTGGGAGTTGGGAGATCTGGGGTCTGGGCCAGTCCTTGTCTGTAACGGGAGGACAATGCTGGGGGCCTGTCCTGTTCCTCCCGATATCGGTCGTGTGCTTTGAGATCCTCAGCTGGCGAGTCTACAGCGGGGGGATGTCGTGTTTGTCATTCTCCTGCCTGATGCCACTGTAAACTCAGAATTACATGCTAATTAGGCCCACCTGTTGCTACGGAAACGATTGTGATGTCACAAATGCAGCCTTATGACATCACAAGATGGAGAGGAGAGGGGAGGGGAGGAGGGAGCGGAGCCCGGTGTAGAACCCCCAGGGGATCCTGCTCAGTGACGTCCATTCTCAACAGGACCCACGTCTGGCCGCTGCAACCGGGGCCCTGGCATCCCACTGCGTCCGGGGCCCTGGCATCCCGTGGCACACCTGCCCTGGCATGCGTCCGGGGCCCTGGCATCCCGTGGCGCACCTGCCCTGGCATGCGTCCGGGGCCCTGGCATCCCGTGGCGCACCTGCCCTGGCATGCGTCCGAGGCCCTGGCATCCCGTGGCGCACCTGCCCTGGCATGCGTCCGGGGCCCTGGCATCCCGTGGCGCACCTGCCCTGGCATGCGTCCGGGGCCCTGGCATCCCGTGGCGCAACTGCCCTGGCATGCGTCCGGGGCCCTGGCATCCCGTGGCGCAACTGCCCTGGCATGCGTCCGGGGCCCTGGCATCCCGTGGCACACCTGCCCTGGCATGCGTCCGGGGCCCTGGCATCCCGTGGCACACCTGCCCTGGCATGCGTCCGGGGCCCTGGCATGCGTCCGGGGCCCTGGCATCCCGTGGCACACCTGACCTGGCATGCGTCCGGGGCCCTGGCATCCCGTGGCACACCTGCCCTGGCATGCGTCCGGGGCCCTGGCATCCCGTGGCACACCTGCCCTGGCGCTCCTGCCCCATCAGTACTGCACTCCTGGGTTGCTGGTTTATGCAGCGAATTCCCATTATACCCGCTGCCCCGTCGCCCGGCGTCTCCAGCCCGCTGCAGATTGTGGGGCTGAAAGATGGTGCCAGGGGAAGGGGTGGGGGTGAGGGTGGGGGTGGGGGGTAGCGGTTCCTGGAGGAACCTTCCCAGTAAACCCCCACACTTGCCACAGAATTCCCAGCCCCCCACCAGGCCCTGACTCTCACCTGGTCAGAGGGGTCGCAGGAGGGGGGGCCGGGAGAGAGCTCACAACCCATGTGAGCTGCAAGGCCTTTTCCTTTCCACCTGCTTGGAGAGAAATCATTGGTCAGTCTGCATCCTCGCACCCCCCCACCCCCAGTATTCACATGCATGCTCACACTCAGCCATTTGCACACTCAGACACACCCACCCACCCACACACCCACCCACCCGCACACATGCACGGACACAGACCTGCATGCACATGCACACTCATAGCTACACACCAGCATGCACACTCATACACACCCACATGCAGCATGCACATGTACACTCATAGCTACACACAGACACACCCACACCAGCATGCACAATCATACACACTGACCAGCATGTGCATGCACAATCATACACACCTGTGTGCAGCGTGCACATGCACACTCATAGATACACACAGATACACCCACACCAACATGCAGTCATACACACTCACCAGCACGTGCACGCACACTCATACGCACCCATGTGCAGCGTGCACATGTACACTGATAGCTACACGCTGTCACGGAGTCCCTGGGCGATGCTCTGGAACTGCTCCCCACAAAGCCAGTCAGGACTTTGGGGAGCCTCCTCTCCCTTGGAGCAGACTGTCTGCAGGGCAGGAAGCTCACATATAGCATTCAGCATGTGCCCCTGTTGTGTATTTGGTTGTCATGGGTTTTGTTACTATGGCAACTGAGTTAGACTATTAAGGGATAGCTCAGCCGGTTTCAACCGGCTGAGTGAGCTCTCTGTTTCTGTAAATAAAATGGAGGTTTTGGTTAGCTGTCTGCTCTCTGGCCTCAAGTGATTGCTTCCTACACCGGCTGCCCCTAGGACATAACACTGGCGACGAGGGTGGGATGCTGGTGCTGCTCCAGTAACAGAAGGAAGTAGAAGTCAAGGTAAAGACCAAACAAAGAAAAAAAGCTGCTTGTTTGCACTGACTGTGAAAGTGAAATTAAAAATCATGGCTACTCTGACCAGGCCCCTGGAGCCTTTTGATGAGAATACAGAGCAGTGGCATGTGTATACTGAGCGTTTTGAGCTTTTTGGTATTGCAAATGACATTACAGAAGCGAAGAAGGTGCCAATATTCTTAACTGTTGTAGGGGCTAAAACCTACTCTCTGCTACGCAGCTTACTACACCCTGTTAAGCCTGAGACTAAATCTTACAGTGACATTGTGGAAATCCTGGGGTCTCATTTCTCCCCAAAACCACTGGTAATTGCTGAAAGATATAGGTTCCACAAAAGAGACCAAAAGGAAGATGAAACAGTTGTACAATTTGTAGCCATTTTAAAAAAGCTAGCAGAACACTGTGAATTTAAAGAGATGTTAAATGATGCCCTGCGTGACAGGTTAGTGTGTGGCCTCTGCAGTGAAGCTATACGGAAGCGCCTACTGACAGAGGCTCAGCTTACCTTACAGAAGGCTGTTGATATTGCTGTCTCCATGGAACTGGCTACAAGGGAGGCACAATACATCGGTGCACCCCCTAGGGTGCAAAAAGTGTCACAAGAACTGACCCACAAAACGGTGCGGAGTCAAGAATGTTACCGCTGTGGTAAGCTGGGTCACCAGGCATCAGAATGCTAGTGTAAGGACCTGGTGTGTCGACACTGTTGCAAAAAGGGACACATTGAGTATGCCTGTAAACAAAAGAAAAAGAGGCCTGTGGTCTGGCCGACAAAAAGAGGAACCTTGCATACCCTAGAGCAGACCCAGGATGATCAAGGTGACACCTCCTCACAAGAGGAAGTGCCACTGCATGTTTTGTCTTTGGCAGCGGGCTCACATGAATACTGGGTAACCCCCTTATTGGAGGGCAAACCTATACGCATGGAACTAGACACCGGTGCAGCTGTCTCGCTGGTTCCTGAGACTGTGTATAAGGTTAGGTGTAAGGAAGAGGGGGGGGACGGATACTAGATCGACAGGTCATACTGGTAGTACTGTGTCCCTACCGAGCGGGGTGAGAAGAGTGAGAGGAGCCCAACAGCAAAAGGTAGGATGTTTGTTCACCAATGCGAGAAGCTTAGGTAATAAAATGGAGGAACTGGAGCTCCTGGTCCGAGAATTGAAACCGGATATCGTAGGAATAACCGAAACATGGTGGAACAATAGCCATGACTGGAGTACAGGTATGGAAGGGTATGTGCTGTTTAGAAAAGACCGATGCAAAGGTAAAGGTGGGGGAGTAGCATTGTATATCAATAATGAGGTGAAATGTAATGAAATAACTAGCAATGCAATGGTTAATATGGAGTCTGTGTGGGCAATGGTCACATTAGGGAAGAAAACTACCAGAGCCTCACCCGGGATAGTGATTGGGGTGTGCTATAGACCGCCAGGATCTAGCTTGGAGACGGATAGAGAGCTCTTTAATGTTTTTAAGGAGGTAAACACTAATAGGAACTGCTTGATCATGGGAGACTTTAACTTCCCAGATATAGATTGGGAAACAAATGCTAGTAATAACAATAGGGCTCAGCTTTTCCTAGACGTGATAGCTGATGAATTCCTACATCAAGTGGTTGCTGAACCGACGAGGGGGGATGCCATTTTAGATCTGATTTTGGTGAGTAATGAGGACCTTGTTGAGGAAATAGTTGTAGGGGACAACCTTGGCTCGAGTGATCACGAGCTAATTCGTTTCAAAATTAATGAGAGGATAATTAATATTGCATCTGAGACTAGGGTTTACGATTTCAAAAGGGCTAACTTTACTAAATTAAGACGACTAGTTAGGGAAGTGGACTGGACCAACATATTTAGGAATCTAAAGGTAGATGACGCCTGGGGTTACTTCAGGTTGAAATTGCAGGAGTTGTCAGAGGCATGTATCCCGAGAAAGGGAAAACGGCTCGTAGGTAGCAGTTTTAGACCGAGCTGGATGACCAAGCGTCTTAGAGGGGTCATTAAGAAAAAACAGAAAGCGTACCGGGAGTGGAAAATGGGAGGGATCAGCAAAGAAACCTACCTTATTGAGGTCAGAGGGTGTAGGGATGCAGTGAGAAAGGCAAAGCGACGGGTGGAGATGGACCTAGCGAAGGGGATTAAAACCAATAGCAAAAGGTTTTTTAGCCATATAAATAGGAAGAAAACCAAGAAGGAAGAAGTGGGACCGCTTAAAACTTTAAACGGAGTGGAGATTAGGGATAATCTTGGAATGGCACAATATCTGAATGAATATTTTGCCACGGTCTTTAATGAGGCTAATGAAGGGCTAAGGAATAGTGATAGAGGGACCGATGGGAATGAGGATATGGGGGTAGACATTACGGTATCTGAGGTGGAGGCCAAACTTGAACAGCTTAACGGAAGTAAATCGGGGGGCCCGGATAATCTTCATCCTAGAATATTAAGGGAATTGGCGAGTGATATTGCTAGCCCGTTAGCGATGATTTTTAATAAATCTCTAAATTCGGGGATTGTACCGTTGGACTGGAGATTAGCTAATGTAGTTCCTATATTCAAGAAGGGGAAAAAAAGTGACCCGGGTAACTACAGGCCTGTTAGTTTAACATCTGTAGTATGCAAAGTAATGGAAAAAATTTTGAAAGAGAGAGTGGTTAAGGAGCAGGAGGCCGATGACAACTGGGATAGATTACAGCATGGATTTACGAAAGGTAGATCGTGCCAAACCAATCTGATCTCCTTCTTTGAGAAAGTAACAGATTTTTTAGACAAGGGAAATGCGGTGGATCTAATATATCTGGATTTCAGTAAGGCGTTTGATACGGTACCGCATGAGGAATTATTGGTTAAATTGGAAAAGATGGGGATCGAAATGAAAATCCAGAGGTGGATAAGGAGTTGGTTAAAGGGGAGACTGCAGAGGGTAGTACTGAAAGGGGAACTGTCGGGTTGGAGGGGGGTTACCAGTGGAGTTCCTCAAGGTTCGGTTTTGGGTCCTATTTTATTCAATCTATTTATTGCTGACCTGGGAACCAAGAGTAGGAGTGGGCTGATAAAGTTTGCGGACGACACCAAGTTGGGAGGTATTGCCAATTCGGAGAAGGATCGGGATATCCTCCAGGGAGATTTGGATGACCTTGTAAACTGGAGTATTAGTAACAGGATGAAATTCAATAGTGAGAAGTGTAAGGTTATGCATTTAGGGATGACTAACAAGAATTTTAGTTATAAGCTAGGGACGCACCAGTTGGAAGTAACGGAGGAGGAGAAGGACCTGGGAGTCCTGGTTGATCGTAGGATGACTATGAGTAGGCAATGTGATGTGGCCGTTAAAAAAGCTAATGCGGTCTTGGGTTGCATTAGGCGGGGTATTTCTAGTAGGGATAAGGAAGTGCTAGTCCCGTTATATAAGGCGTTGGTGAGACCTCATTTGGAGTATTGTGTGCAGTTTTGGTCTCCCATGTTTAAGAAGGATGAGTTAAAACTGGAACGGGTACAAAGAAGGGCCACTAGAATGATCCGAGGAATGGAAGGCCTGTCGTATGACAGGAGACTTGAGGAGCTCGGTTTGTTTTCCTTAACCAAAAGAAGGATAAGGGGAGATATGATTGCACTCTTTAAATATATCAGAGGGATAAATACCAGGGAAGGAGAGGAATTATTTCAGCTCAGTGCTAATGTAGACACGAGGACAAACGGATATAAATTGTCAGTCAGGAAATTTAGGCTTGAAATTAGACGAAGGTTTCTAACCATCAGGGGAGTGCAATACTGGAACAGCCTACCGAGGGAAACAGTAGGGGCGAAGGACCTCCATGACTTTAAGATTAAGCTAGATAAGTTTATGGAGGAGATGGTATAATAGGATAACGGGCTTAGTCAATAGGTCAATTAAGTGCCAAACTGGTACTTAATTGGGTCAAATTGGGTCAATAATATGATATTCTTAACCTCTTTCAGAGGGTATGGCTGGAGAGTCTTGCCCGCATGCTCGGGGTTCAGCTGACCGCCATATTTGGGGTCGGGAAGGAATTTTCCTCCAGGGCAGATTGGCAGTGTCCCTGGAGGTTTTTCGCCTTCCTCCGAAGCATGGGGCAGGGGTCGCTTGCTAAAAGAGTGGGTAGATCGGCTAATGTGGCCTGCATCTTGCAGGAGGTCAGACTAGATGATCATAATGGTCCCTTCTGATCTTGAATTCTATGATTCTATGATTCTATGATTCTATGAAAAGCTACAGCATCTTCCACTTAAGGCAACAAAAACTGTTCTGAAGACGTATACAGGTGAAGCTGTGCCCATGTTGGGCACTATTGATGTTAAGGTGGAGCTCAATGGACAGGCGGCTAAATTGCCACTGTTTGTGGTGAGAGGTGACTACCCAGCCTTAATGGGTAGGTCTTGGCTTGGGAAGATTCAGCTGAACTGGGCAGAAGTGCACCGGATGACTAAAGAAGAAACCAGTCTAACCCCTATACTAAGGAAACATGCTGCTGTTTTTGGAGATGATTTGGGAAGTATGAAGGGAATCACTGTGACATTGAACATTAAACCTGGCAGTCCACCAAAATACCTGAAAGCCCGAACTGTGCCATATGCCATCAGGCCAAAAGTTGAAGCAGACCTGGAGCGCCTGGTCACCAATGGAGTCCTAATACCAGTTACCCATAGCTCATGGGCCACTCCTATCGTTCCAATAGTGAAGAAAGATGGCTCTCTCCGGATTTGCGGTGATTTTAAAGTCACTGTCAACCCAGTGTTGTGTGCAGAGCAATACCCGCTTCCCCGCATCAATGACCTCTTCGCAGGCCTGGCTGGGGGACAAAAGTTCAGTAAGATTGATCTGAGTCAAGCATATTTACAGATGCACGTCGATGAAAAGTCCCAAGAGCTGTTGACTATTGTGACTCATAAGGGGCTTTATCGATACTGTCGCCTACCCTTCGGAATCACATCGGCTCCCGCCCTGTTCCAGAGGGCTATGGACCAGATCTTGTGTGGCTTGTCAGGAGTTCAGTGCTATCTGGATGATATCCTGGTCACTGGAAGAAATGAAGAGGATCACTTAAAGAATTTAGAGGCTACCCTACAAAGACTGGAAGAGTATGGCCTACGAGTTCGCAAAGACAAGTGTGAATTCTTCAAGCCCTCTGTTGAATATTTGGGACACATCATCGATTCTGCAGGTCTTCATAAGGCCCCCTGCAAAAGTTAAAGCTATTGTGGAGGCTCCTCCACCTCAAAATGTAAGCCAGCTACGCTCATTTCTAGGACTACTGAACTATTATGGAAAGTTCATCTCACAGTTAGCCACACTGCTAAAACCACTTCATGAGCTCCTTGGGCAGAACAAGGCCTGGAAGTGGACTGAAGCCTGTGATGTTGCATTTAACAAAGCTAAGGATGCATTGTTAAATTCTGAAGTTCTAACGCACTTTGATCCATCCTTACCCCTGCAATTGGCCTGCGATGCTTCCCCTTATGGAGTGGGAGCGGTCGTGTCACACATTATGCCTTCGGGAGAAGAAAGACCTATTGCTTTTGCTTCACACACTCTAAGCAAAGCAGAAACTAACGACGCCCAAATCGAACGTGAGGCATTAGGAATTGTTTTTGGAATTAGGAAGTTTCATCAGTACCTGTTTGGGCGAAAGTTTACTCTTCTTACAGACCATCGACCTCTGACCTCAATTTTTGGACCCTACACAGGCATTCCCCCATTAGCTGCTAGTCGTATGCAACGTTGGGCATTGATACTTTCTGCACACACATATGAAATCAAATATCGGAAATCCACTCTGCACGGCAATGCAGATGGCCTCTCAAGGTTGCCTTTACCGGTCAAACATCAAGATAGTGCCCAAAAGGAAATCTTCTACTTTGAACAGGTAGAGAATACACCCATCACTGCTACTCAGATAAAGAAGGCAACCCGCGTTGACCCAGTATTATCCCAAGTTATGGACCTGGTGATGCATGGAAAATCTCGACAAACCTCTCCGGTCTCACCCGACCTTGTTCCCTACATGTCCAGGCGGACGGAGTTATCGGTCCAATCTGGTTGTTTGTTGTGGGGGAGGCGTGTCATTATTCCACCACCCCTGAGATCACAGATGTTAGAACAGCTACATTCCGGTCACTGTGGAATAGTGCGCATGAAGGAAATTGCACGAAGCTATTTTTGGTGGCCTAGATTGGACAGTGCTATTGAAGAGAAGGCAAAAGCTTGTATGTCATGTCAGAGTGTAAGAAATGCACCCCAGTGAGCACCCCTACACCCATGGGACTGGCCTGAAAACCCGTGGCAACGTATTCACGTTGACTTTGCTGGCCCCCTTGAAGGAAGCATGTTCTTGGTGGCAGTAGATGCCCATTCTAAATGGCCAGAAGTCTCTATAATGCAGTCCACTACTGCAGAGAGTACTATCCAAAAACTACGAGGACTCTTTAGTCGTTTTGGTCTGCCAGAACAACTTGTGAGCGACAACGGACCGCAGTTCGTCTCTCAGGAGTTTCAAAATTTTATGAAGGTAAATGGGATACACCACATCACGTCAGCACCATATCATCCGTCCACCAACGGATTAGCTGAAAGATTTGTGCAGACAATGAAAAACGCTTTGAAATCAGCAAAGGGACAACACTCCATTCAAAAGCGTCTGGATACCTTCTTACTTTCCTATAGAAACACACCTCATGCTACGACCCAGGCTTCCCCAGCCTTTCTAATGATGGGACGACAGCTGCGCAGTTGCTTTGATCTGCTGAAACCTTCTGAACCCAGACAAACTGTGCAACATCAGCAGCAATATCAAGTAATCAGACGGGCACCCAGAGCAAAAGACCGAATCTTTAGCCCAGGGCAGCCAGTTTTGGCTCGGAATTATACTTCCAGAGCTAAATGGGTCCCGGCCACAGTCATCACTCAAACAGGACCTGTTTCCTATACAGTCCGGACTGCAGAGAATCTTACCTGGCGGCAACATGTAGATCAGCTGTTGCCAGGTCATGCCAGTCTTCAGGACGCATCTGCAGTTGAGGGGTCTGACTTCACCCCTCCTGGTAAGACACCGAATCATGAGTCACCTGTTCCTGACTGTTCTCCTCCATTACCGCCGGCAGCTGAGATACCCCTTTGCCCAGCACGAGCTGATACCACCTCCTCACCTATTCGTGCTGCGGACCCTGAGCCCCTAGTACTTTCGGGTGCAACAACACCAGAAGTTCGCCGTAATCCACCTAGAGACAGAAGGCCGCCTCATCGGCTGGATCTTTAGTTAGGGCGAACCCACGGTTATGGGGCAAAATAATCCCCAGGGTTTAGCCGGGAATGGAGGCAGTCTACCCTCCTTCTCTAGTTTAGTGTGTGTTTTATTTAGGGGATGTTCTTATTAGGGGGGGAGGAATATGTTGTGTATTTGGTTGTCATGGGTTTTGTTACTATGGCAACTGAGTTAGACTATTAAGGGATAGCTCAGCCGGTTTCAACCGGCTGAGTGAGCTCTCTGTTTCTGTAAATAAAATGGAGGTTTTGGTTAGCTGTCTGCTCTCTGGCCTCAAGTGATTGCTTCCTACACCGGCTGCCCCTAGGACATAACAGCCCCTCCGTGCGCTTCCCACAGCGAGTCCGCCCCGGCGGGGTCCTGGGGAAGCCAGAGGGTCCTGCACCCGCACCTTGCAGTCAGACGTGACTCTCAGCCAGCCAGTGACACAGAAGGTTTATTTAGATGACAGGAACACAGTCCAAACCAGGGCTTGTCGGTACAGACAAGAAGACCCCCCTTAGTTAGGTCCATCTCATAGGTCCTGTCCCGTCTGCCAGGCAACGGCCCCCCCCGGCCGGCCCCCTCTCTTCAGCAGCGCGTCCCCGCCTCTGCCCCTGGGCCCACGCCACAGGCTGGCTGTGCCCCGGCCGGGAGGGCAGCACGGTGCCCCTTCGCCGCGTGCAGGCCCCGGGGATGGCGCCAGGCCCTCCCGCCGTGCTGTGGGGCTGGGCCGCGGCTGGGAGCTGCAGACCTTTAAGCTGCCCTGGAAACTAGCCGCGTTTACACCACATTAGGAAGGACGTTTTTTAATAAACACCGACGTTGCCACGAGTAAACGCTAATGGCATAAAAGCTTTTTGCTCAATCTATAATTAATCAGCAAGCGGCTTCCTCGGGAGAGCGAGCGGCCCCCGCGCCGGCTGCAGGGGGCTGTGGTCCGAGGGGCGTGCGGGGGGCTCTGTCCTCTGTCAGCTTGGAAAGGGACATAGATTTAGCTGGGGCTGCCCGGGGGGGGGGGTCTTTGGCCCATGACGTCCCTTGACAAGGGGAGGGGCCGTTCTGGGCTTTCAGCTGCTCGGGGCCCGTCGCCCATCTACCCATCCCTCCCTCTGCGGATCGCCCTGATCCCAGGCGTCGCCAGGCCAGGGGCCGCCCCGAAGAAGGGGTAAGGGCGCCCCTGTGGGCAGACGTGGCATCACCTGCCCCGGGGGGGCTTCCTCCCACCCCTCCCACCATGCGTCCGCTCACGGCCCCAAGCAGGAGGGGTTCGGCCCGGGAGCAAGGCGCAGGGAGATTCTCCTCTGCTGGCTCTTGGCCCCCGGCCTGGGGCGATGGGGATGGGGCAGGCGCTGGTCTGAGGGGAGACCTGGGGAGCTGCCTGCTCAGAGACCAGCGAGGCGGCAGCACCATTGCCCGGCTGCCACACGGTGTGGGGACGGCTGGAGAGCATCCTGCCCCGCTCAGCTCCGTGGGGTCAGGCTCAGCCCGGGCGCTGGCAGGGCTCCCTCCCGGTGCCCGTCCCACGTGGCATGGCCCCATCTAGGCAGGGCCTTGGGGGGCACAGCAGGGGCCACGGCATCGGCGGGACACGTCCTCTGTGCTGAAAACACCCTTCGGGCAGCGCGGCAGGACTGCAGTTCCACACAGCGGGGACGCCGCTGAGACTGCGGCACAACCTGGCTCTGTCGCCTTCGGGGGAGACGTTCGACCCCAGCCTGGCAGGGCCCCCTGCCCCCTCCTGGCCTAGCTGCGCCTGCGATTAGAGATCAGCCTGGCCCCGGGACCGGCCCTGCCCCTGCACCCCATGCACACTGCAGCCTGCGGCCCCCTGGGGATGGCTGCCATCTGCTTGGCTTCCTGGCACGTTGCTGGCACAGTCCTGACCCGGCAGCGCCGCGGGCACCCCAGGGTTAACACCTCCCTTTTCAAGGTGCCTTTTCCAGCGCGCTTGGCGGGCAGGCGAGCGGCACCATATGCCGTGCGGCCGCCTCGCTCCCTCGGAGCGCTTTGTTCCCAGCCTTTTCCGCACGTTCCCCTGCGGGGTGGCTGGTGCTTTGCGGTGGGTGGGGGGCACCGGCCCCTCCTGGGGCGTTGACCCAGGCTGAAACAGCGCCCCCCGACCCCGGGAAAAAGAGATCAGGGTCTCAGCATGAGGCCAGCTCCAGGCAGCCCCCCCCCGCCCCCCCGGCAGCGAAATGCTGACGCAGAAGAATCCTGCGCTGAGGCTGCTGAATAAATGATAAACCCCCCTCTCCCCGAGCAACTTTGCAGGCTGGTAATGGCTGTTCCTGGGTGGAAGCGGCTCCGCACCATCTGGAGAGGCAGCTTCCTTCCCAGCCAGCCCAGAGCCGCGGAACAAAGGGGGTGCGCGGGTGAGGCCTTGCTCCGGCAGGGGGACGTGCCGGCCTCTGAGGCCGTGTCTCTCGGCACCACTTTCCAGGGCTGTCCCGCTGAATCAGGGCCAGGGACGGGGCCACGGATGGAGCCTGCAGCCTGAGGGTCCCTCTCCCCAGCCCTATGCCAGCTCCACCCCTCCGGAGCCCGGGGTGCTCCCCTGGCTCAGCCGAAGGCGGGGGCAGGGCAGGGTGGGGGGAGGGGCGACGCTCTGGGTCATCACCTCTGCCGGCTACGGGTGAAATGGGCTCGGTGCTGCTCTGTCACCCGGCGCCTGAGACCGTTCGCACCAGTGCCAAATGGGCACAAAATGCTGCCATTGCGACTGGGGAATTTTATCACCTGGCGCCAGCGTCTGTCAGCCCGAAGTGCAGGCGATGGAGGACCAGGTTCCTCATCCTCACCAGCCAGGGGTTAAATGACAAAGCAGCCACCCAAAGGAGCAAAATTGGCAACCTTTGTTCAGGGGGAGCCCAGGGCTGGGCTAGCAGGGGGCTGTGAGTCAGGAGTGAGGGGCAACGGCAGAGCTGGGATAGCAGGGGCTGCAAGTCGGGAGTGAGGGGCACCGGCAGAGCTGTGTGCAGGGAGCCCAGGGCTGCGATAGCAGGGGGCTGCGAGTCAGGAGTGAGGGGCACCAGCAGAGTTAGGATAGAAGGGGGCTGCAAGTCGGGACTGAGGGGCACCAGCAGAGCTGGGATAGCAGGGGGCTGCGAGTCGGGACTGAGGGGCACCGGCAGAGCTGTGTGCAGGGAGCCCAGGGCTGGGCTGGCAGGGGGCTGCGAGTTGGGAGTGAGGGGCACCGGCAGAGCTGGCAGGGGGCTTGGCTGGGATAGCAGGGGGCTGCGAGTCAGGACGGAGGGGCACCGGCAGAGCTGGGTGGGGCAGGGATGGGATAGCAGGGGGCTGCGAGTCAGGAGTGAGGGGCACCAGCAGAGTTGGGGGGGCAGGGCTGGGATAGCAGGGGGCTGCGAGTCGGGAGTGAGGGGCACTGGCAGAGCTGGGGGGCAGGGCTGGGATAGCAGGGGGCTGCGAGTCAGGACGGAGGGGCACTGGCAGAGCTGGGTGGGGCAGGGATTTGATAGCAGGGGGCTGCGAGTCGGGAGTGAGGGGCACCAGCAGAGTGGGGGGGGGCAGGGCTGGGATAGCAGGGAGCTGTGGATCAGAGGTGTGGGGTGCTGGCAGAGCTGGGGAGGAGCTTGCACAGCGCCTGGGTCTGGTTACTACATTCAGCCCCTCTGCTTTGCAACCCACTGCAAAACCCACCCCGCGTGCCCAGCTCTGAAAAGGCACCGGGCTGCCGCAGCCCCGTTCTCCCCCGGGCCAGGGGGTGAGGCTGGAGGGGTGGGACCGGGACAGCGTTTGTCTAGAGGGAAGCAGCAGGCCACAGATGGCCCGTGTCCAACAGGTGCAGCTGGAAGGGAGGGAGGGAGGGAGGAGAGGGGCGGGGAAGGGGTTGCCTGAGCTGGACATCTGCTGTGCACGCGGCCAGCTGTCTGTCAGCCAACTAGCCACGGGGCCAGCAATGGGACCTGCGCCTTTAGCAAAGCAGTGGGGTGGGGTCTCCCCACATGAGCCAGAGGGACCCTGCTCGCTGCTCCTCAGGTCCAAGCTGGCCTGTAGCCCCTGGGGAGCCGCTTGCCTGGAGCTGAACACGGGCGGGGGCAGCCGGGTGCCCACACGTGGGAACTCCCCCGACAGGTGCCGTGCAGGGGGGAGGAGCTCGGTCAGCGGAGCAGGAGGATGCAGAGAGAATGACCCTGCAGCCCTGCAGCCCAGCACAGGGAGAACCCCTGAGTGTGTCGTGCTGCCAGCAGGCCCATCCCCATGGAGTCTGGGCCTTTTCTCTTCTCCTTTCCTGCTCCCCTCTTCCCGCTCCATTCCACTCTCGCTGCCCAGCCAGCCAGCAGCACAAGCCACCCGGATGGGACCTGCCCGAAACGCACCCGCGGCTCTGGAGCCGCCAGGAGGGGCACTGGGGATCAGCTCCCGCCAGAGCAGCCTGGCAGAATGAGCAGGGCTGGACATTCAGTGCCACCCCCTCCCTGAGCCCTGGGCTGCCCTCTCCCGGGGCCCCCAGAGCCTGGGCTTTGGGACTCCAGAGCAGACACGGGTGGGAGCTGGGCTGGGGCTCAGCGCTGGGAGAGTCAGGGCTCCCTGCACCGCCTGCATCCCGCCGCCTGGGCGCTCTGCCTGTGCCCATGTTAGCCAGGCTGATCCCTGGGGACCTGCCTGGCGTGGGGGCCTGAGCCCAGCCTGGGGCATCTCAGCTCCAGAGCCCCTGGGGGGTTGCATAGCCGGGGGACACCTCCCTGGTGGATCCTGCAGCACAGCCCGGGCAGCTGCTCCAGCGCCCCGTCCCCAGCCCAGCACTGGTTAATCCAACCCCCCACCCCGGCTGGCCTGCTCGGGGAGGGGAACGACAGATGGCAGGTGCAGAGGGGGATTAAAGCCACACGGCGGGGCTGGGGCTGCTGCTTGCCGCAGCAGAGGGCCGGGAGGAGGTTAACATGTGGGCTGTTAACCACTGAACTCTCTTCCCCCAGGAGCTCCCCATGCACACGCCCGGGCTGGAGAGCCTGCAGCGACAGGCCGGCTGGGAGCAGGCCACGGTGGGGGCGTGGCAGCGCGCTCCGCTCTCGGCCCGCCAGCACTCTGCACTAGGAAGGGGAGACGCCCCATCCTGCCGAGGCAGCTCCAGCAGGACGGGGTATGGCTCAAACCGTCCTGCAGCGTTGCTCTGCACTGTTAAGCAGCTGCCATGTTCTGCCGCAGAGGTGGCTGCATCTCAGTGCTGGGCGAAGTGACGGCCTAGATTGTCAGGTGCTTTGGGAGAGAAACGTGTGCTGGGGCGCCAGACCGGCTCTGCCTAGCGCAGCCAGGTCAATGGCGAGCCCAGGGCCGGGACTAGATTCCAGTGAGAGCTGCGGCCTGTTGCCAGTCTCCTCCTTTCTCCACACCAGGGGAACATCCCTCCCTGGGTGGGAGACGCTGCAGCGTCCTAGGGAGAGCCCCTCAGGGCCTTCTCCCTTGGGTGTGGGAGAGCCCCAGCTGTGAGCACCCCGTCGGCTGCAGCAGCGGGGCCGACCCCGGGCCGTTGGGAGTCACTGGGGCCCAGCTGTGGCAGAACTAGGAAGTGAGGGGAAGCTGCGAGCCGGGGCCTACGCACAGGGCTGGGCATCAGGACTCCTGGGTTCTATCCCCAGCTCCGGCCCTGGCTCGCTGTGTGACCTGTGCCTTGTGCGCCATGGGCATAGACAGTCCCCGCATGGGCCAGGCCTCGCTGGCCCAGCGAGTCCTGCCTGGCAGGTGGCCAGGAGCAGAGAGCCGGGCCTGGGGTGCGCACGCTGTTGTGCCAGCCTCAGAGCGAGCTGGGCCCCTGCCCTCTTCCGCTGCGGCTGGCGGGCAGCGCTGCTTCCTCATTCGGATGGCAGGGAGCGGCGCCGCCGCGCTGGCTAATGGAAACACACCTGAGGGGAGGTGGGTGGGGAGTTGCCCACGGGTTCCCCGCTTCATGCTCCGCTGGGCACTGGTGGAAAAAGCTCCTCCTGGGGCGGGTAAACAGCCCTGGCCGAAAGAGGGCCGCGCCGGGGGCGCCTAGCAGCTGCGCAGCAGGTTAGCAGCACCGGCTCTGGCCTCTCCGCCGAGGCTGGGGGTGAGGCCTCATTAGTGCCCGCTGGGCTGGTGGCCACTGCGACGAGGACACTGGCTTGCCACCGCTCTGGGGCCAGGGGGGTTCACAGGCAACCCTGGCTCCCAGCAGCTGCGTCCCACCTCCCCTCCCCCAGGCCCTTGCTGGATGGTCGCTCGTGCAGGGCGTCGCCATCTCTAAGAGCTCCATGAAACCTGGCATCTGCCCTGCACCTGCCAGCCGCCCACACGCGTCTGCCAAGCCCCGGCCCCTCTCCGCAGCCCCATCGGCTCTGCTGCCCACGGGGCCGGCGCGCGGGAGCCCTCGCCTGGGACGGGCCGGCCCTGGGCCACTGACCGAGGCCACCCTGCCCCTCCCGGAGAAGCCCTCAGCTCCCCTTCCTGGGCGAGGCGGGGTCCGGCCTGTCTGGGAGCAGCCGCTGGGTGTGCATGGAGGTGCCAGGGGAGCTCACCCCCGCCCCGCGATCTCCCAGCCACGCGCCCAGCAGCAGAGCTGACACACTCCCAGCAAGTGCCCCGGAGCCGTTTCTCTGCCAAGCGGCATAGCCCGGAGAAGCCCTTTTGTGTGTGGGCAGCGGCGAGAGCGGCTCCCCCCGCCTGCCCGGTGAGCCGCGTGGCTCAGCACGGGGGGCCCTTTGCAGCAGCACCGCCCCGCCCTGCCCACTCCAGCACCGCCGGGCACTGCCGGCCTGGCACCCTCCTCCGAGCAGGACCCGGGTGCTGCTCTGGACACTGCCCAGCAGAGGGGGCCGTTGGCCACCTTTCCCTCCCCAGTCGCCCACATTGTTCCCACGTTGCATTTGCTCCCCTCCAGGCAACCCGGCGTCCACCCCTCCCCCAGCTCCAGGGCTCCCCGCACCCCTGGCACCTCGTCCTGTGCCATGTCTGCCCTGCCCTGCCCTGCCCAGGCGCGCCCACCCTCTCCGGCGCCGGGCCAGGGCAGGCCCGTCTCCTCGCTGGCACTGACCGCAGCGGAACTGCCCCCATGGACGGGCGAGCGAGAGAGGAGCAGCCCCAGGGCAGGAGTGGGGGGCTCCGTCCGGGCACTGCCTCCTCCATCCCCGCTCCGGGCAGAGTGCTGGCCGCTGGCCCGTCCTCTGCCTCTGGGTGCCCAGGGTGGCGCAGTCTCTCTCATGCCCTGCAAGCTGTTCTCCAGCTGGGTGGGCAGCCCCAGGCCCCCTCCCGGGTGGTCTCTCCCCTCTGGGCCCTACAGACCCCCCAGGGCCTTGATTGCCCTCGCCAGCGTGCGGGCTCTGAGCAGAGGGCTGAGCCCTCCACTCACCCCCACCCGAACTCAGAGCCCGTCAGACTCAGCCTCCCAGTTCCCCATTCCAGCGCCCACCCAGCTGGCTCTGGGCGGCAGGACCCAGCTTGCCCATGACAATACCGTGACGTGCGTGTGGTGGGGAGTTCCCCTGGCTACGAGCTGAGCCGTCAGAGGCCTGCTTTCCGGCTCAGCAGCCGCAGCGCAGGGCGCGGCTCTGCCTTTGCCAGGCTTCCCGCCAGGGGCCAGGGGGCTGGTTGGAGCAGGCGCTCTGGGACAGGGGCATGCTGGGAGGACGGGCAGCGTTTGGGCCACTGCTATCAGATAGGGACGCGGTGTTTTCTAGGGCTGATGGACGCTGACGAGCCCTGTCCTGACATGTCCTCCTTGAGGGACAGCAACCCTTCCCGTAGCCAGACTCCGCCGCTGTCTGCATCAGGGCCGGGGGTTACCCTCTCCAAACACGTCCGCATAGCCCTGCCTGAGCCAGACCCCCAGGGGACTCCCAACAGCCCAGGGCTTCGAGAAGGCCAATCAGAGGCTAATGCTAGCCAAGCGGCTCGGGGGCGATATGCTGCTGGCTGCAGGGAAGGTGGGGTCAATTAGCCAAACCCTTTGATTGGAGGCAACAAGATCAGCCAGGGCCGGCTCCAGCGTTTTTGCCGCCCCAAGCAGCAAAGAAAATAAAAAAGCTGCAATCAGCGCCACTTCATTCTTCGGCGGCAATTCGGCGGCTGGTCCTTCCCTCCGAGAAGGACTGAGGGACCCACCGCCGAATTGCCGCCGAAGACCCGGACCTGCCGTCCCTCTCCACTGGCCGCCCCAGCGCTGGTGCCTGGAGCCGGCCCTGGCTGTGGCCTGGGATGCTGGTTCTCCTGCAGCAAGATGGAGCAGGAGCTCCCTTAACCTCCCCCCGCCCCAGCAGAGTGAAGCCAGGCAATGCAGCCGTTAACGGGGCAGGTGGGGTCAGCCGCAGGCATTAACATGGGATCCTGTTCCAATGGAGCTGTCCGAAGCAACTGGCTTTCCACAGACCCAGGCCAGTGCAGCAGATCAGCCACGCAGGCGGGTGCAGGGTTAATCTGGTTCATGTAATGACCAGCACCGCCTGTCCCCAGACGCCTGCCTGGGCACAATGAAATGCAGCCCCTTTACCCCCAGTGTTGGGGGGGGCTGCCCCTCTGCTCACTGCCTGCTTCGTGAGCTGCTTCTTGGGGGACTTGGCATGAGGCTGGCATGCAGCAGTGCCAGGTGAGGGCTAGGCCTGCAGCTAAAGCAGAGTAGTAGGGGACAGGAACTCTGGGCTCCATTCCTGGCATTGTGGCAGCTCACTCAGCCTCCCCGTGCCTCAGTTTCCCCACCTGTCCGGTGGGGGACCTAATCCTTGCTGACTTCCTGGGGGGGTTGTGAAGCTCTGCTGCACTTTCAGAGCCTTGTCGGCAGGCGCTCGGGATGTGCGAGGCATTAGCTCACTAGTGTAACTGGGCATGTGATTAACACCCCTGGGCCTGATTCTTCCCTGCCTGGCACCTAGCACCACTGACTCAGCACAGAGCGGTGCCAGACATTGCCATTGGGTAGCGTGGGACACGCCCCCTCTGCACAGCTGTAAATGCTGACACAAGGGGCGGGGCAGGGGAGCCACTCCCCCCCCAAAGAGCCACAGTCAGAGGAGATGGGCCTGGCGGGGTCAGTTCCCCACTGGCCAGTGGATGCTCACCCGACACCGCGGCGCAAGGGGCCCCAAGGCTGCGCTCTAGGCTGGCAGGTGAGAGGCAGGCGGCTGCTGTGGCTGGACCAAGGGCTGAGGCTCCTGGTCTGTATGGGCAGGGCAAAGGCCCAGCCGGGAGCTGTGGGAGCCAGCAAACCTCCCCCTGCAGAAAGGTGGGTTGGGGTGGCAGCGGGGGCCTTTCAGCTCGGCATGCGAATGAGCCTGACCCCAGCTTGGGGCGAGCTCTGATCTGAACCAGGGCCTTGGGGCTTGGGCCCGTTTCCAATTCATGCTACAGACCAGAGGGAGTTCGCTGCCCCCCCCCACCCCAGCTGAGCTCCACTAGGCTTTTCCCAGCTCAAGCCGTGTTCCCGGGGAGCTGCAGCCACAGGACCAGGGCTGCGGCACGTGGAATCACCCGGGGCTGCGGCACGTGGAGTCACCCGGGGCTGCGGCACGTGGAGTCACCCGGGGCTGCGGCACGTGGAGTCACCCGGGGCTGCGGCACGTGGCTGTGTATCACTGGGAGGTGCCTGAAGCCCTGTCACTGCCGCACCAGGTACAGGTTTGCTCAGCTGTTTGAGTCAGGCCTCCCCCTGGCCGCCAGGACGCTGGCCCAGCCCTGAGCACTGTGGCTCTGATCTCTCTTGGAGCCCCTTCCAGGACGGAGCTTGGCCTGGGTCAGGAGACAAGCTGCCTTCCCCCTGCCCTGCTCTCAGCGGTGCTGAGACTTGCTCCAGGGACCGCGCTAGCCCCAGGAAGCAGAGGGAGCGGTGCGAGCAGTACAGACGGCCTTTGCTTTGGCAGCATCATGTGCTTCATCCCTGGCTCCGAGCCCTACCTGTGTAGCTCAAAGAACCGACACTCCGGGGATGGCAGTGCCCCTGGCACAGCACTGGGGTCCCTGACTCCTGGGCCTGCTGGCACAGCTGCCCTTTTTATCTGGAAATCGAATGCAAATAAAATGTGAGATCAGCTAAAAATCCTGGGCCAGGGAATCTTTCCTGGTGAGTGTCTGCTCGGTGCAGCAGGGCCCGGGGCCAGGGTCAGGCTGATCCCAGCTCCGTGGCCAGGCCACAGACCAGCTGAGGATAACGTAAGAGTCGCAGGTTCTAGCCCAGCACGCCGCCCGTGCTGAGGACTGCAGCAGCAGGGCTGCCTCGGAGCCAGCCATGCACCTTAACTCCGCTTGGGGCCTCCCTCGTGCGGGGAGAATCCCCAGCAGGGGAAACGGGCCCAGATGCCAGCCCCTGGTGCTGCCAGGGCAATGCAGAGGGTGGATCAGGGCGGAGAATCGATCCCAGCAGCCCCCAGTGAACACAGCCAATGGGTGTGACGCACAAATGGCGACGTGGTGGATGGAGATCAGGGGCAACGGCAGCTTCAGGCACCAGCGCTCCAAGTGCGTGCCTGGGATGTCCTGCGAGGGCAGCAGTCAGGCAGCCTTTGGCGGCGAGCCTGAGGGAGGTCCACCAGTCCCATGGATTCGGCAGCAATTTGGTGGCAGGTACGCCGAAGCCGCGGGATTGGCGGACCTCCCGCAGGCAAGCCGCCGAATCCGTGGGACCGGGGACCTCCCGCAGGCAAGCCGCCGAATCCGCGGGACCGGGGACCTCCCGCAGGCAAGCCGCCGAATCCACGGGACCGGGGACCTCCCGCAGGCAAGCCGCCGAATCCGCGGGACCGGGGACCTCCCGCAGGCAAGCCGCCGAATCCACGGGACCGGGGACCTCCCGCAGGCAAGCCGCCGAAGCCGCGGGACCGGGGACCTCCCGCAGGCAAGCTGCCGAAGTCGCGGGATTGGCGGACCTCCCGCAGGCAAGCCGCCGAAGCCGCGGGATTGGCGGACCTCCCGCAGGCAAGCCGCCGAATCCGCGGGACCGGGGACCTCCCGCAGGCGCGCCGCCGAATCCGCGGGACCGGGGACCTCCCGCAGGCAAGCCGCCGAAGCCGCGGGACCGGGGACCTCCCGCAGGCAAGCCGCCGAAGCCGCGGGACCGGGGACCTCCCGCAGGCAAGCCGCCGAAGCCGCGGGACCGGGGACCTCCCGCAGGCAAGCCGCCGAAGCCGCGGGACCGGGGACCTCCCGCAGGCAAGCCGCCGAAGCCGCGGGACCGGGGACCTCCCGCAGGCAAGCCGCCGAAGCCGCGGGATTGGCGGACCTCCTGCAGGCAAGCCGCCGAAGCCGCGGGATTGGTGGACCTCCTGCAGGCAAGCCGCCGAATCCGCGGGACCGGGGACCTCCTGCAGGCAAGCCGCCGAATCCGCGGGACCGGGGACCTCCCGCAGGCAAGCCGCCGAATCCGCGGGACCGGGGACTTCCCGCAGGCAAGCCGCCGAATCCGCGGGACCGGGGACTTCCCGCAGGCAAGCCGCCGAAGCCGCGGGACCGGGGACCTCCCGCAGGCAAGCCGCCGAAGCCGCGGGACCGGGGACCTCCCGCAGGCAAGCCGCCGAAGGCAGCCTGCCTGCCGTGCTTGGGGCGGCAAAAAAGCTAGAGCCGCCCCTGGTCAGGGGAGCCCATTGGTGGCTTTTGGAGCCCGGGGTCAGTTGTCAGAAGGGGCCTGGGTGTTTTAATGGCCACCCCGCGCTCAGCTCCATGGCCTAGCGGCTGAGGGCACTGATTTCCGAGAGAGCTCCGTAGGCCTGACACCCGTATGCCAGGTCACTATACAGATGGCGTGACTCCCACGATGCACGCTGAGAGCAGAGGGCAGATAACGCAATGGGGGCGTGTGACAGGTGTACCAACCCTGCACTGGGCCGCCGGGGCCGACCAATCATTGTGGGCCCAGGCGGCCTCGCCCCCCTTGCACGTGCTGCAGGTGGAGAAGCCGGATAAAAGGAGGCAGCGCAGCTCAGTCGGGGGCGGGCGACAGAGGAGGAAGGACGTACCCGGCCGGTTCCTGCGAGGCTCCTGGTGCTACAGCCTGAAGACCCGGGCCACGCTCCAGCGACTCGCCGACTGCGGACACGGCCAGGGAAGTGAGGAGGCTGCTGCCTGCTCTGTCCCAGCCCAGAGGGAAGTAAGACCCACAGACCGTTTGCTTTGCCCCACCCAGGGGCCACAGACTGATTGAGGTTTTGCCCTGCCCAGGGGGCTAATTGCCTGCCCCAGCCAGGAGGCTGCAGGGCTCCAGACTGCTTGTTTGCTGTGCCTGTCCAGGGACCCACGGACTAGTCGTCCAAGTGACCCCGCCAGGGGGCCGGGGCCCACGTGACTAGAATCACCCACTTAACAGGGAATCTCAGTGACTGCGTGGCGGGGTGTCCCAGCCCCACACTGGCCCAACGGGGGCACCCCAACTCAACACGTAGGGCCCCCCTCATGGGGGAAGCAGCTCTGGGAAACGTTTCAGGCTTGTGTCCTCTCATCTGTTGGGGGAAGGAGGGAGTTTCTCCATGCTGCCGCTGACTTTCCAGCCCAGTGGCCCTGACCCTTCACGGGTGTTTTTTAAAGATGCTGGAGCCAGGAATTCCCTGGGGGAATTGTCCGTGCGAGGAGCTTGGTGCTGCACAAGTCCGTTCGTAAGTTGTATCTGCCCAGCGTGCGCCGTCCCCTGGGAGTCAGGCGCCATTCTCGCTCCCAGTGCGGGGCTGCTGACACACGTACACAGGGGCGGCTCTACAAATTTGGCCGCCCCAAGCAGTCATGCCCGGGAGGCGCCCCCGAGCCGCGGGAGCAGCGGACCTCCCGCGGGCATGACTGCGGAGGGTCCGCTAGTCGCGCGGCTCAGCTGGACCTCTCGCAGCTGCGGGCGGTTCGCTGGTCCGGCGGCTCTGGTTGAGCTGCCGCAGGCATGCCTGCGGGAGGTCCAGCCGAGCCGCGGGACCAGCGAACCGTCCGCAGTCATGCCTGCGGGAGGTCCGCTGCTCCCGGGGCTCCGGTGGACCTCCCGCAGGCATGACTGCGGAAGGTCCGCCGGCCCAGCCTGCCGCCCCCCCGGGAAAGGGCCGCCCCAGGCGGGTGCTTGCCCCGCTGGGCTCTGGAGCCGGCCCTGCACGTACATACACGCTGAGAAAGGCCTTCGGGCCCCCTCCAGGCGAGGGTGCTGCCCACAGAGCACGGTGCCAGCGGGGGGACGCTCCCAAAGGGGATGCCACAGCCCTGCTGGGGCTGAGCTCTGAGGACGGGGGAGCCAGTGAAGCTGCATCCTTGCATCCTTGTACGTTCCCAGTATTCGAGCGGGGCGTCTCTGTGCCGCGTGGTCCCAGCCGTGCGCTCGCCGAGCCGGCCATTCCCCTGCCACTGCTCAGGCTGATTGTCTGTGCTGGTATTTCCTGCTGCTGTCTGCACCCCCACCCATCACCTCCTTCCCCCTCCCTTTGCTCCACACAGATCCTAGGGACAGGCCGGAGGCTGTGGGCTTGAATAGTCTGATCAACATGCCAGCGAAGGTGACGCACGGCTGCCTCCAGGGGATGTTGGGAGCTGACTCCCCATCTGTCCAGTAGAGGCCAGCAGCACAAACTGGCCTTGGGCTCATTTCTCCAGCCCAGCCAGGTGCGTGTTGCAGGGTCTGTCTAGGACCCGGTCACCATCCCTGCTGCAGGGCTCTGCAGACGTGGCCGGGGTAGGTTCTCATGCCCATGCACTCAGCTCCACGGGGAAAGGCTCACCCGGCCCTCTCAGAGATCACTGCTCCTGGGGAGACCTGGGAGCTGGCAGGGCTTGCTCCCACCTGGCTGTCCATCCCAAGTGGTGTGGCCCCGTCTAGCCCCCGCACCCCTCCAGCCCGCACAGCCTCCGTGCTGTTTGCTTGGCTCCTGGGCATGCTGTGGAGCTTTGGGTGCCCGTCCGACAGCGGGAGCTGGGCCCGCCACACTGCGCAGTTCTTGCCAGCCTGTATCACTTCGTGTCGAGTGCAGCTGGCACCCCTGCTCTTCGCCTGCCTGCTGGGCATGAGGAAGAGAGGCCTGTGCCGGCAGGGCTGGCTCTTGGCGTGAGACGGCTTTTCCACACTCAGCTGATGCACAGCTGCTGTGACCCCCTTAGACAGCCTGTGATTTTTCAGCCCAGCCCTGTTCCCCAGGCTGCCGGCTCTGGGTAGAGCTCAGACCCATCTCCATACCCATGGGAGAGCCCCTGGCAGACACTAGCATGCCAGCTGAGCACCCAACGCTATTCCTAACCCACCCCTCACCAGGGTGTCTGGTCTCCCAGTGCCCCCTCTACATGTCCCATCAGGGGACAAAAGCTGACAGTGCGGGAGTGGAATGAAGCTGGGAATAGGCCTGAATGGGGGCCCGTCCCGATGGGAAGCTATGCCATGGAGGTGAACCCCACAGGACCCTGCAAACCACAGCCGATCCCTGTGGGGAAGGACAGGCCACAGGCTGGGAACCTCTGTGGGAAATGCAGCCTCTGCTGAATGAAGGCTGAGCTGTCGCCCGGATTACCCCTGTGTCACGGAGTCCCCGGGCGATGCTCTGGAGCTGCTCTGCACAAAGCCAGTCAGGACTTTGGGGAGCCTCCTCTCCCTTGGAGCAGCCTGGCTGCAGGGCAAGAGCTCCCACGGCTTCACCTCCTGGGTCTGACCTTAGAGCAGTCAGCATCCTCTGCCCCTCCGTACGCTTCCCACATGAGTCCGCCCCGGTGGGGTCCTGGGGAAGCCAGAGGGTCCTGCACCCCCACTTCGCAGTCAGACGTGACTCTCAGCCAGCCAGTAACACAGAGGTTTATTAGATGACAGGAACACGGGCTAAAACAGAGCTTGTAGGTACAGAGAACAGGACCCCTCAGCCGGGTCCATTCTGGGGCCCAGCAAGCCAGACCCCCACGTCTGCCCTCACTCCACATCCCCAGCCAGCTCCCGACTGAAACCCCCTCCAGCCCCTCCTCCTCTGGGCTTTGTCTCTTTCCCAGGCCAGGAGGTCACCTGATCTCTTTGTTCACCTTTAGCCATCCCCTTGCAGGGGGGAAGGGCCAGGGCCATTAGCTGCCAGGAGACAGAGTGTCGGTGATGTATACACAGTGGCCTTTATCCCACCACCTAGAGACTTACAAAATGCCTAGGGGAAACTGAGGCACCCCCACAGTATTCAGAGGGCACATTAAGAACAGTCCCACTTCGCACACCCTGCCTGCCCGAGGAGAAGAGTCTGCCTTAGGGAATGTTCCCATTCAAATGTGGCGTGGGACACGGGAAAGGGTCTGTGATGATATGGAGCTGGCTGCAGGCTGCAGCCTGGCCATAGGATGGGATGGGTGGATGAGAATGGGGCAGGCGTCCCCTCTGGACAGGCAGTTCCCCAGGCCACTGGGTGCTGAGAGAACCTGTAGGCTCCCATCAAACACACCAGAAGAGCAGCCAAGAGCCAGCAGTTCCTGATCTGACTGAGGTGACGTCTGCTAGGCACATCCAGGGGCTGGGTGTGATGGAAATGCTAAACGCTTCCCCTGCAAACATTCTCCTCTTGTGCTGGAAACCATCCCAAACCTACCGCCCGGCACAGACCCCCTGGAGCTGTGTGCTGGGTGGTTAGGAACCAGGGTCTAGTTGCCTGGGACAGGATGCCGGATCTAGCGCTCTCGGGCGGTGTGCACCCCTGTGTAGACGCACCCAGATCATAGTGCACGGTGTTGGGTAGACGCAGAGCCAGGCCTGCTCAGTATTCTGCAGTCCCTGTGCTAGCAGCTCTCAGCAGGGCATTCCTGCTGGCTCGGGCTGGAGGCAGGTGCGCTCCTGAAGCAGGAGGCGCTGGGTTCGATGCCTGTGCTCACTGAGAAGTTGGAGGAGGTCATGGTGTGCAGTGCAGTGATAGTGACAAATCTCTGTTACAGCCCTGGGCTTGTTCCAGGGTCACCCCCCCTCCCCCCGAGGCTGGATTTTCACCCTGCCCTGTGAGCACAGCTCGGGGAGGGGGGGAAACGCGTGGGCAGTTTTCTGGCTTTTCCTTGGAAAAAAAACAAAACCAACTGAAAACGCTTCACTTCCTCGACGAACTTGAGTCTGAACACAAATCTTACCCCAAGGCCCTTTTCTGTCGCAAGAGATCGGCGGGAAGAATGTTCCCCGCCCGGCTGAGAGGCTGCCAGGGGCCTGCCAGACAGCAGAGTCAAGAGCGCCCCGTGAGGGGAGCCCAGCCCAGGTGAGGCCGCCAGGCAGCCGCTCCCCACTGCCCGCAGGGACTCCGAGAGAGCAGAGGCTTGAAGGCCTGGGCATTTCACAGCCTCCTCGGGCTGCTCCCTCCCCGTGCCGGTGTCTGGCTGTGCCTGGAGCGAAGGAAACGAGCGGTGCCTACGAATGCTTCAGCGATCCCCTGAGGAACTGCTCAGAACGGCGGCTGCGGCTGGGTTGGATTCACTGTTCCCAGGGCCTGAGCTCACAGGCTAACGCCCAGCAGAGAAAGGTTCGGCATTGTGCCGTCTCTGTCATGCACAAGTCAGCTGTATCTGCAGCCTCCTGCCCTTCCGGTCCTGGCCACCACCCACGCTGTTTGGCCAGCACCCCTCAATCCCAGCCTGCGGCCCGCCCTGGACTCCCCACACAGCTCTGCTGGTGCCCCTCAATCTTTTTCCTGAGTGGCAGATCTTCCTTTAGAACCAGGAATGTGCGTGAGCAGGTCAGTCTGTTCCGTCCAACCGGCATTAGCTGGCGCTGAATTTCATCTGCCCATTGGCCTAGCTTGGTTAGGACCTTCGGGAGTTCCTCACGCTCATCTCAGTTCTTGGCTAACCTGAATCATTTTGTGTCATGTGCAGGTCTGGCCACCTTGCTGCTCATCCCCTTTTCCAGGTCATTGAACAACAACATGGAGCCTTGCCGCATCCTTTTGCGCTGGGGAAACGGGTCATTTGTCCCTTGTCTCTGGTGTCTGTCGCTTTGCGACTGTCTGCGGTGACCACACCTTCCTTCTCACCCCAGGTCAAGTTACTTTCCATAATTGAGAGAGACTTTGTCAAAGGCTTCCTCAAAGTTCAAGTTCGTTGTGTCACCAGTTCTCCTCTAACCACAATTTCATTGACAAGCTGAAAGGAAATGGAGCCCCATGTCTTTCCCTATGGCCTCGCCTTTGGACCACTGTATATTTCCCAGCCAGCCCCTTCAGCAGTCCCAGGCTGGCCGTTCTCTCATTAAGTTGCACGTCACCAACTTTGGCTAGCTGAAGGGGAGGCGTTTTTGGAGCACCAGGCTGGCCAAGCCCCAAACATAAGGACGCGAACCCAGACAGATTTTAGCAGAGCATAATCCCTGAGCTTGCTGTACCTCATCGGTGACTAGGTAAAGGTGAGAAAAGCCACTGAGCTCGGCTCTTTAATGTTCAGTGCTAGTGACATGGAAGAGGAGCTCCGGCAGCTCTCACTGACTTTTGGTGGCTTTTGATTGAAGTGTTATGTCTCCTGGTTGACAAATGGATTATTGCCAATTCGTGGCGTAGTTCCTTTCCAGTGCCTCAAAGCACATTTTACCGTGTGTGTGTGTGTGTGTGTGTGTGTGAACAAACTTGCTTAAACAGCACATTTGTACAGTGTGTAAAGCAGCAAGTGAGGAGTTAGGAGAAGCTTCTCTGTATCTTCTAGGAAATCTTCTGTTCCAGGCCTGGGGCAGGGACTTCCCAGCTGTCTGTGCAGCCCTGCCAGAGCCCTCCGGTCAGCCCCCATTCTGGCAAGAGCCGGCAGTGCCATGGAAGTTGAGCATTCAGTACTGGCACTGGGTCAATGGAATGAGTCACACGCTTGCTCATGGCACCAGGCATTCTGGGTCCGGGCCGGTGCCCTAGCTCGATGGGACGGGAGCTGTCCAAAGCTTTGAACGGTGGGTCAGCAGTGCCAGTGCCAGAGCCAGGCTCTAATGGAGCCACCCCATGAGCAAAGGGCCCAGGCTCGTGGCTGGCAAGTGGTCATCACGCGGCTACTGCAGACCAAGCCGGGACCGAAGAGGGGCGTCAGAGCAAGTCCTGCATGAGAAGGCCGACTGGAGAGGTGGCATCAGAAGAGAACCTTAAACTGCATCTTTAAAAACCCGGGAAGGCGACAAAGTCCCACAAAATGGGTCCAGTGGAGGATCAGAAGAGCTGTGGGGTTTTTTTTGATATCCTGTTTCCATGGCGCTCTCTGTTACCCAAACTTCCTGAGTGAAGTCACCACCTATGCCATGCCATGGTGTCACAGCCCATCCACAGATCTTGTGCCCCCACCACCTCCATTCCCCTGGGCCAGAGCGCGGACTCCATCTTATCCCAGCTTAGGTCAAGGGCACAGTAACAAGATGGGGCTGGGGACAGGTGGCCCCATCAGGGCCTCAGAGGAAACCCAGCAATGCCCATAGCGACGGCCCTCTGGTAGGAAGAGGGGAGTCAGGCTTCGTTTAGAGCAGATGGCTCACTCCACGGCTCTCACGCCCTTGCTGTGGGGTTTCTTCTTTCATGTGATTGGCCCAAACCCCATTAGAGACCAGAATTAATGCCCCCGTGAGGGACCTCCCACTCCTCCAGTCACTGGCAGCTAGGCAGGTCCCTAAAGATTCCTGCTGCTTCTCCCGCAGCTCTGCCAGAGGCTGTGATCGTTCCCTCTCTGGATCCCTTCCCGCCAGGCCCAGGGACCAGCTCTGTTACGAGTATAGACATTATATAGTGTATTTGCATTAGAAAACGCAGCTCTGTGCGTGCAATAACATGCAGGGAGACCTGGCTGAGGGGCTCACTCGCGGGACGGGGAGATGGCAGTACAGGCTGGTCTTTAACTCATGACCTGATCCAAGTGCAGTTGCAACCCTGGCGTCTCTTTAAAGTGGTTGCTCAGGAAGGGAGCTGCCCAGAGGCAGTGTCCCCGACTGCCGCTTCCACTCTAGCTGCATGGAAAACTCTGGGGTAGTTGTTCATCTTGAACGAATTGTATCCTGCGGAATGTAAGTAACTGAGGAGGCAGGAGGCTGGAGCAGCTCCTGGGAAGCTGGACTCGGGTTGGCTCACGTCCGTATGCGTGGAACGCTAGGCCTGGGCGGTGTGATCTGCAGGCCTCAGCTCGCCCCAGAGGAGCCTGCATTTCTAAAGCCGAAGACCTTGAGTTCCCGTCTCCCAGAGCAGCCTGGTGGGCACAGCAGTGTTGCCATGGTGGTCTCTGGGCGACATGGAGCTGCTGGCATCACAGGGGTGCAGCGTGTCCATTCCAGCCAAGGCTCTTCCAGGCTTCCTGAGGGTTCCTTGACCAGAGAAACTCACAAACACGAAGCACCTCTCTGCCCCAGGACACCTGCTCATCTCTCTGTGTCGTGTGGTTCTTTAGTGTAAACGGCCTGTGATCAATTTTCAGGCTGGAGGAGGAGCAAACCTGGGAGGGGAATGCAGCAGCGCCACAGGCCCGGAGGACAGAGTCTGAACGTGTTATCCCACAGACGAAAGCACCCTAGATAATAAGTGGGGGAATTAACCAAGGCGCCGCCTCTGTCCTGTAACAGTGACTCGCTTAATGCTGTTCTAGCTTGAGCTGACATGCAGTCAAGCATCTCTTTTCTGCAGAGATGGTCTGGGACTGGGACAAGGAGAGGCAACGCTGTGCCAGGAGAAGGGAAGCACACAGCGAAAGGGTCTGAGAACGTCTGTGTTGCAGCAGCTCCTGCTGATGGGGTGCAGAGGACAGACTCTGGTGAGGCCGGGAGCCCAGCAAAGCCGTTTTCCTGTCTATTAACGGCAGAGATTCAATGACCTTGAAACACAGCAGTGGAGAGTCACAGCGACGGGATCGATGTTTTTCTGCAACAAGCCCTTTTTCCCCAACCTGGTACAACTTGAAACAAGCCAGGTTCACGAGCAGCACTGTCTGCAGGGTCCTACGGCCCGGGGCGCCATTAGCGGTCATAATGCAGTACTGAACGATGTGGGTGCAAAATGAACAGTGACCACCTACGGAGAGTAAAGAGAGAATATCCATTCGATGTAGCACCTGAGACGGCGAGTCAGGACTCCTGGGTCGTCCCAGCTCTGACACTGACTCGCTGTGCAACCTTGGGCAAGTCACAGCACGGCTGTATGCCTCAGTTTCCCCATTTGGAAAATGGAGACGATGTCTCCCAACCTCACAAGGGGCAGCTGTGAGGCTAAAACCAGGCATGTGCTTTGAGATCCTCCGATGGGCGGTGCTAGAGCCAGACAGAGCACTGGCTTCGGGTTTGTCTTGTAGGAGTGTATGGAGCACAGAGACATGGCAGTCAGAACCCGGCCTCTCAGATCCTCCTTCCAACTGCAGCCATGTTCCATGTGGTGTACTCCGTACGCCAGGCTGCACGTGCTGGAGGTGCAGATGGTGACACGGCGCTGAATTAAGTGCCGCGCACGTGGTATCTGCCAAGGGATCACCACCAAGAAAGGAGGATTTGGGGAAAAAAGACAGGCTTTAAAGCGTCTGCAATATTTGGAAACAAATCAAACTTCCAGCTGCACAGAGCTGCCTTCGTAGCCACAGGTAGTTGATAAAGTAGCACTGCCTGGCATCCCAACTGGCACTCGGAGAGAAAAAACCCTCGCGCAGCTGCTTGCAGAGCTGGCAGATGCGCCCGACGTGCCATGTGTGTGAAAACAGAGGCTGAGTCTCGAAAGCACAGGGCCTTGCCAAGTCCGCTCTCATCTGCCGTGCGACACATGTTCTGGCACTCGAGCAATTTCCCCTATTAGGTTTCCTCTCGTCACACAGCAGAAGAAGGTTCTCCCTGCGTGGGCGGGCAGGGGAAGCCGCTCTTCGCGCTGAGCAGACCCACTCGGTTGGGACACGCTCTGCCATCAGCAGGAGCAGCTCCCCCACCCCCCGCACTTCCTCTGCCTGTAACCCGCTGCTGATTTAGCTGCCTACCCACTGTCCAGGGAGGGGGGCTCCTCCCGCCTCGCCCTCCCCCCTCACGGGAACACTCACCCCCATCGCTTCCCGCTCTGGGCCCCACTTCTGTGCCCCGCAGCTGCCACCAATCAGCCAGATCCCTGATTTGCAGCCTGGCTCCTTTAGCGCTTTTTGCTTTCCCTGCCCTCTGCTTGTTCTCCGGTGGCATGTCCCTCCCGCCTGCGTATGCCTCCCCCACCCCCCCGCGCAGAGGGCGCTCCCTCTCCCCCCAGCGCCCCTCCCCCACGCACAGTGGCTTCCAGCGTTCGCCTAAAGGACCCTGTACAAATACACCTTCCTCTAGCAACAGTTCTTTCTATGGATTGGGTCCTGTAGAAGCCTGGTCCCTGCCCCGGAGAGCTTCCAGTCTAAACAGGCAAACGTCCCAGTAACACACAAGCAAAGCGACAAGGTGCTCCTGATTTACCTACTTCTTGTTGTGGTTGCCCCATTCCTCTGCCCCGGCCCGTCGGCCAGCTGGCTCCCCCAGTGCTGACCCAGGAGCCGCTCTTTGCAGCCGGTTCACCTAGAGACTTTGTTATCTCAGCCCCATGCAGCCCCTGCTGAGAGCAGTGGGCAATTCTCACCTGCCCCAAGCACAGCGCTCGCCCCCTGGCACCGCTGGGCTGGGTACTAATCACGCCGGAAGTGGGGTGATGCCAAATTGCCCAGGCAGTGGGGATTTCCCAGGGGGTCACGCTGTCTCCATGGCAGCCTGGGTCATACTTGTTTATTCCCTTCAGCTCCAGAATTCTTTTAATTCCTAGGCAGAAACAGCCCGTCTCTCTTTCTTGCTCTTGGTGCTAGTGATCCCAGGGACGTGGCCTCTTGCTGAAGGTGCTGGCTGGCCTGGCCAGCTGGATGGGATTTGCATGAATCCTACCAACTGGAGCCTGTCTGTCTACCACTGGGCACAGCTCGCTTGTCCCTCATTGGCTTTGCAAGGCATCAAGTGTCCTTGGTAGATGACTCCTGCCAAGTGTAGCAGCTACCAAACCAGAGCCCAGTTTGGCTTTGATTTGCAGAGTTGCCTGTTTCTCACAGCAGGGAGGGGAGGGCATGAGGCTACTTTGGAGGAGTGTGATGGAGTTCTCAGGAGGGGGTTGGAAGCTGGGGAAGGGAATTAGGATGCACAAGGAGAGCTGGGCAAACAGAGCAGGGGGTGAATGGGGTCTTGTGCGGGAGAGGAGGGTCCCTGCTTAGATGTTGCATACAGGCTCAACCTCAGCACCTTCAGGGTTACACATGGAAGAAGTTGTGTTTGGCGCAGTCACAGAGGAGCCAATTTGCTTTTCCTTCCAAAAAGCCGGCATTGTAACCCCTAAAGCTTGCAGCCCTCTGCAGTGTTTGATCTGCCCCAGTAAGCATTGGAGAGGGACCCACCTCAGAAAGCAAGGGCTGGAGGAAGGCTGTGTGTATTCTGGTGCACCACACAGTGGGAGCACTGGGATGGGAACAGAAGACAAGTAACTATTGGCTGAGGAAAAGAGGGAACTGCTCCTTTTCCATTAGGGACCCTATTCTGCTCTCCCCCACTTAAGCTTTTTACTCGGAGCAGCAGTGGGCTCAGGGGATGTTAACGGTAAAGTGTCTGGAGAGAGGGAATATCGGACACTCCAGCCTTCACACTGTGCTGCCTCTGGTGGAAGGGTAACAACTTAGAATGAACAAAATTCTCAGTCCCTGTCCTGCAGCTCCCTCCGGCACCCCTCAGGGTCAGTCACTGGCATCACGACCATCAGCCTGAGGACAAGCAAGCAGTGATTTGTGCTCAGGGATTGAATTGCAGGAAGGTGGTGGGATTCTTCCAAGCTCCACTCCCAAAATAAGCTCTGCCCACAGTGATTTGCCAAACTGAGAGGCCACGCACAGCAGATTGTGCAGATGGGCAAGAGATGATGGTGCATCCTTGGTTGATCTTTTCTGAACTTTGCTGAGCTCTGCCCATGGGCTCAGCATCCTCTAGGCTGGGGGAGGGGAGATCAGCTGTGGCATCTCCAGAACACCACCTATTTGTGGCCCCCAGTGAGACATCACCGGCAGTACGTCTCGCAGCATCGCCCCCCTTTCTGACATGAGGAATAGTTGACAATGGGGACATTTACATTATTCATAAATTTGTTGTGTTCAAGGTCAGAAGGGACAATTAGATCATCTAGTCTGACCCACTGCATAACCCAGCTCAGAGAATATGTGATGGGGTGCTCACCCCACACCAGCCCCAGCAGGGTCAAGGAAGCTGAGACAGGGCCCGTTAGTGAGATAGGCCACACATGAGAGGTTAGGCTGGAGAAGCAACCCCTGACTGGAGGATGAAGCTCAACTGAGCAGTTGTGGGCTGGGCTAGGATAAAGCCAGGAAGTTGGCAACAGAAATGGCTGCAGTGAGGAAGTCTGTAACCAGCCTCTGTGCGTCAGAGAGAGAAGGAGGGAACCTTTTTTCTTGTCCCGGCCTTCCTTTCTAATTTGTTGCTGTTCTACCTCCGGGTCTATGCCCTTTGAGTCTCTCTGATTGAGCCCCTCTTCAGTCTTTTTCCACGTTCCACAACAGATCCTGTGTGCTCCTGGCCACCCATATTGATAACACACCATCCCTCCCCCGGCAGAGGGTGGACTCCTCCCTCCTTTTCTCAGTCCCTTGTCCTACCTGAGCATCTACTGACGTCTTCCCCATCTCCTGTCCCAGCAAGGGAGGGACTGTCCTTCTGGGTAGGTTAGCCTCTAGAATTCTTTAGTGAGCCTCACTGCACTGCCCAATGTTGAGGGTTGGGGCCGCGCACCCATACAGAATAACCCACATTTACCCTTGCGACTTGTGTTTGACTAAAGCATACCTTACGGAAAGGCTTGGTCTGAAGACAGCCAGAGATGATGAATGCACCATTCCCCTTGCAGCTTTGTTCCAATGATTAGACACCCTCACTGTTAAAGATGTGCCTTATTTCATATTTCAGCTTCCAGCCATTGGTTCTTCCTACGCCTTTCTCTGCTAGAGTAAAGAGCCCTTTGTACCTGGTATTTTCTCCCTGTAAAGGTCCTTAGACGCTATAATCAAGAATCCTCTTGATCTTCTTTTTGATAAACTAACCACTGAACTGCTTAAGTGTCTCTCTGTAAGGCATTTTGTCGAGGCCTTGAATCATTCAGCCTTGCATTCCTGAGTCCCACCACACCAGATTATAAGGCATGGGGCAAAGCTTTGGGGTATCTGCTCCAGCATCTTCCTCCATAACCTGTCTCTTGCCAGCTATGCATGACAAGAGGTTATTCAGTTGCCTTCCCAGAAGTGGCCACTCATTATGGGCGCCTCCCTTTTGGAGGTGTCCAACCTGAGATACCTAGGCCTGGAGCTGCAGGTGCTCAGCACTTTGGGAAATCAGGCTCTGGATGTCTCTAAAAAGATGAAGTGGAACTGGAGAAAGAGGGCCAGGTTTTGGGAAGGTCCTAGTTTGGTGGGACTCAGGAATGCAAGACTGGGCCAGGTTGCTATTCTCAGACTTTAGAGCCTCAGCAGGTAACAGCAGCCTCTCAGCATGCTTTGTAAAGACTTTTCTCTTACAACTCTGCCTGCCTACCACATCGGTCATTGCTAATGCAAACGTCTCTAGTGGGGCACCCCCTAGTACTGCTACAACCAAAATCGGTGCCCACTTTTGAGAATGTTGGCCACGGAAACCATGTAGCAGGAGTCAGATGAACCGGGAAGCCAAAGGGAGGATTAGGGCTTTTCTACTGTAGCATATGAAGAAGTGGAAGGAAGCACCTGCAGCAGATGCTATAGGGATGGGTGCACTGGAAGTGCTGCATTAGCTCAGAGGAGACTCATTCCACACACAGGTGTTTTAGTCTCTGGTGAAGGCAGGAAGCTGAACTCTGGAAATGCAGAGATTGAAGTGGAAAGTGAATTTGCCGCCAGCCAAGGCCCCCAGCACTCTGGGATCATTACAAGGAAGGTGTCAGCTGGGAAGGAAAGAGTGAGGTCATCCCACCCAGCACACTGGCTGCCTCTGGAGAGTCAAACCACTTAGTCTAGAGAGAAGCATCCACTGCACTCAGCCACCCTCCTGCCCATGGCAGGTACTCACTGATGGGGTGCCAAGTAAATACCCTCCTTTTCTTTGTGCAACTGGTTTCAGCTCCCTCCTCCTTTAGCCTAATGGTCATAGAATCATAGATTCATAGATTAGAATCATAGAATCTCAGGGTTGGAAGGGACCTCAGGAGATCATCTAGTCCAACCCCCTGCTCAAAGCAGGACCAATCCCCAAATCCCTAAATGGCCCCTTCAAGGATTGAATTTACAACCCTGGTCAGCCGCCCATTGCTGCCCTCCACCTCCACCATCATGACGCTGGCAGGCATTACATTTGAAAAGGGAGCTAAAGCTGAGTCTGTAGCAATACGTATCTCAGTATGGGGGAAGAGAAATAGAGAATTCAAAGCAATCTGTTAAAGGGTGGTCAGGAACGAGACTCTGAGGAGATGCCATTGTGGGGCTCCCAGTGAGTCTCTTCTGTTGGGGTCCAGCTCAAATTCCTTTTACAGCAATTTTTGTTTTAAAGGATTCTGCAATCAGCACTGAGTTGAGAACATTGCACCCAGTGTCTGAGCCAGAATAGAATCCAGGTCCCCTTCCTTGAGCTGGATTGGCTCTGCAGGGCTAATCAAAGTAAAATGTTTTTGTGTCAATAAAGCAGAAGTAACTGACAGACTCACAGGGAGTAGATCTAGTAAGAACAAGAGACAGACCAGATTCTGCAGCCCTTATTCACACTGACTAGCACCTACTCAGATCCGGTGAGGGACATTTGTAAAAAGAATAAATATTTGCATGTGACTTAGACTCTTGCTGCTTCTCTGTCTCTGTCTCTGTCTCGCTATATATATATATATATATGTGTGTGTGTAGCCATGAGAGTGTTTGTGGTGTCAGGTGCACTCTCAGTTGTTAAACATGAGATCTGGCTGCAGTCTGTATTCTTGGAGCAACCAGAGTGAGGGAGTGTGTGTGGGAGACTGTGTATTCTATCCTATTCTGTTTTTTGTAGGTTTTTTGTACTGCACTCATCACCCTAGTATCTAGTGCCTTCCAGCTATGTATTAAGCAGTATGACTAATATTTGTGATGTGTTTGTTCTCTCATCCTCTCCCCTGGAGGAGAAGTATGTACAGTGGATTGGTTTGGAATTGTTTTATTATATATGCTATAACATTTGTCATTATTTCTAATTTCTATATACCCACAGATGCATGTCACAATATGTTTATATTAGAGAAACCAAGACCAAAGGAATGCACCTTGTCCTAGGAGTGGAAGGTGGTGAGGTTTGTGACATCCTGGAGGAGTTCATTCCCCAGTGTTGCAAAAAGCACTGTCCCCTGCACAGACAAACTTACCTTAACTGTAGTTCCATTGTGCCAGAGGAGTGAAGTTGTCAGCGTGGCAACAGGCTACCAACAGTGAGTCCTTGATCTGCAAAGCGCCAGAGGGCTCCCAAAAGAGACTGCAAAGTTAGCATTTTATTTGTACAGATCATTTTAATAAAATATAAACATCTGTTAGCTTTGCTGAAGTAGGAAGATTCTGTTTAGAAGGGGTCCCCATTCTCCCAACCCTGCATGGCATATGGTGGCACCTGTAATGTTGTTTGCTCTGCTTGCCAGTGGCATTCCATGACATTTTTAGTCAGGCATGCAATTCCACACTTGAATGAAAAATGTTGTTCTTCAGGTGGCGTGACCTCACACATACGGTGCAGGAGAGGTTGTTCTACAAAATGGTGTCCTCCATGCACATTCGGAGACTGGACAGAATCATCCCCTGGGCACAGCTGGCTTGGGCAGGCAATGTGTGTCTTGCATACACAGATGCATGCCACCATTGCTTGCTAAGATCGTTCCTTTGCATGGAAAAAGTAAAAGGTGGAGTTTCGAGATAAAAGTTAGGTGTGTTGAAGTATGCTAGTATAAAAGTTGTGCCCTAACGAGGAACAGCTCCAATTGTTATTTGAGTGGGGGGGGGTTTCTACACTGCTTTTGGATTAGTGTTAGCAGAGTTGAATAGCTAACATGTTGCACCTTTTCCAAGGTGCAACGTTGTCAAATTTACACTCTGCAGGTCGATTTCCCATGTTCTTGGTTGTCTGCTTCTCCTTCACACGTGCTTTGCACTGGGTCTTTACACTATGATTTTCACTTCCATTGTTTGACACCTGCCACTGCTTCTCTATTTAACCCACTTGTAAATGTGTCTTACAGATTCCATTCTGTTCCCAGTCCACTGAGGATACGAGTTTTGTTACAGTCCCACCCTGACGGCTTTAGTTCAAGCCATTTAACAGCTTGTGTTTTTAGTTCCGGATGGCCTCACTTCAGTTCCCAGTATGTCAGCCAAGATGGCGGCCATCACATCTTCAGGGCAGGGTATGTTCTCAGGTATTCTCTTTACATCTCTATGAGCCTCCCCACAAACTTGAATGCAAGTTTGGGATTTGGGAACAATTCCACTTAGAAACCATTTTCAATAAACTTGTGGGGTCTAGGGCTGAGTTACTCCCATGGGGGCTCATCCTCTGCCCCCATTTGTCTCTTTTATTCAGCTGCTGCATCCTGCCTGCCTGCCTGCCATGTACATGGGGAGCTCTCTGGGATAGGGACCATCTTCTTTGTTACATGGGCGCCTGGCACAATAGATCCCTGGTCTTTGCTTGGTTTTCCTAGATGCTACCATAATACAAACAGTAACGGGCACTGCACAGGTGTCTCGAGGGTGGGGGACGGCTCCTGATCGGGCATTACTGGCAGGAGAAATGTCTACCCCAGGAAGTGACTTGCCCTGGGACGGGCGGAGGGGCTCAGGCTGGCATGCAGGTTGCAGAAGCTCATTGTGATGTAATGTGAGGAGGTTGCTGGGTGACCAGAGAGCGAGTGTGAAAAATAAGGCCGGGGGCGTGGGGGGTAATAGGCGCCTCTGTAGGACAAAGCCCCGGACATGGGGGCTGGCCCTATAAAATCGGGACAGCTGGTCCCCCTTGGAGGGGCTGCGAGGTGACGCCAGCCTCACCGCTCAAAGGGCTGTGACGTCACAGCAGTGACGTCACAGGCGAGTGACGTCATGGGCGCGGGGGCGTGTCACCCTGGCCCCGAGCTCGGGGTTGCCCCCGTCCGGCCCCAGGGAGCTGGTTCTGCCCGGGCCGGAACCGCCGGCAGCGGCATCTGGTTTCCGCGGGGATCCACTTCCCGGACGGACCCGAACCCACCCCCTCCCCGGGCGCCGCCACCCGCGGGACGCGGCCCAGCAGGTGAGGCCCGGCCGTCCCCTCCCCCCCCGGGACTCCTGCCCCGCCCCCGTCTCCCCAGGGTGCCCTTGCCTAATGCCCCCTACCCTTGTCCTCCCCCTGCCCCCCCAGACGTGCCTGCGCGCCCTGCCTGGGGGTGGGCTGCCCGTATCCGGCTCCAGCAGCTGCATCTGGCGGGGGCCTTCAGTTCCCCCCGCCCTGCTGGTTGGGTGCTGGGGGTCAGTGTGGTTGCTGACTGATGCGGGCCATGTGCCCCAGGGGGCCGGGGGGGGGGTTGTGGGGTGCGATTGGTGCTGTCTGTATGCTCGGGGGTGTGTGGAGGGGGTGCGGATTGGCGCAGTGCATGTGCGCTGTGCTTGCATGGAGGGGGATACACCAGCCTCAGGGGGCCTGACTTCCATGCAAATAAACTATGGAAACAAACAGTAACACTGAAAATACAAACTGTTTTGAAGTTTTTCACACCTCTTTAAATAAATCCCACCACCCTGAAACCACTTCCTCCAATCACAATATGCACACCCACATCTTCCTTCTCCTCTATCTGGGGGGAAATACTCCCTCATTTTCCTGATCCACATTTAACAGTAGTCCTTTGGGATTTGTTGAGTTGTCTAAATTTCTGGATGGAAGTGCTGACACAGAGCTGTTTGGAAAGTTAGGAAGTTTGAAAGCATCTGGTCTTTCTGTACACAACAGATGTGAGTTTCGGTTAGTTTGATGGAAGCAGTCCTTTCACACACTTCAGAGCAGCACACGCACGCTCCATGAGGTGATGCAGAGGCAGACAACCTGCAGAATGTTATCTGGTGGTCTTGAGTGTGCTTCTGGTTTGATCATGCTCTCTGGGACAATGGGGCACACTCCTTTTGCAAGATTAGTTACAGTGGCAAGAGCTGATCTTGGAAGAGATGCAGTGATAACCACGTGTCTGAGGTCAGGATCAGACCTTTTGACTAGCTCAGCAAAAAGAGTGTTGCTCAAGTCATCTAGTGTGTTTTTATAATTGCATATGTATTTATACTGTGACCAAGGTGAGATTAGATAATGGGGATTTGTAGAGACACATTTGAAAGCGGAGTGAGTTAGAGATGGAATAGCAAGGAATGATTTAGGAAAATTTGAAGCAAGAGATAAATTTCTTAGCAGTGAAGGAATTTGTGCACTGGCATGATCTTTCTTCCTAGGGTGTATTTGGACCACTATTACTAGAGATGGTTGAGAGGTGACTCAGGGCCTAGGAATGACTGAGGTCACTGGGTGATAGTTTGTGTCCAGTCTCCAACAGAGTCATAGGTGCTAGAGATGCAGCAGATCTATGTTACTTTGTCACCTTGTCCATTCCCAGAGATCAGAGCAGGATTGTGTCTGGGGTTTTGGGTGGTCTAGTTCAAACATCTAAAGCAATGGGCAGTGTTTTCTGTATACATCTGAATCATAAACTGATGGTATTGTGGGTTTTTATAGCTTAGAGTTGCTGAGCCAGTTCTCTTTTTTGCTCCTTCAGAAACGGCTGTGCTTCAGCATATGAAAGAGAAGAGTGATTATGGTGTATGTTGTGCAGGTGGAAGAATACGGGTAAGACTGTAAATAATGTGAGGGCATCTGTAGAGAAGCTGTGGCTTGCAAGGAAATAATCCATCAGTTATTTTAATGCTATGCTTAATTTCATTTTAACCAGTATGTTGTTTTCCTCCTGAAAGGCTGCACGGTAGCATCATCTGAAATAAGTGACAGGTTTCCACTTTAAATCCCAGCTGGTTTCCTAAGAGGATTTATACCACCATCTAGTCTACATATTGTTAGTGGTCAGACGTGAACAATACATGGTTATTAGTGTCTTGGAAAATGAACTGACACTGATAAATCTGTGGCAGTTACCCAGTTACTTTGCATTGTATTGTGGCTCCATTAGCATTCTGAGATCACCTTTGTTTGTTTTTTACTCCTAATTTGAGAGATGTGAGGCTGGCTCCTGTTTTCCTACCTTTAGAAATGTAATTTCTGGCTGAGGAAAGCATTGGAGTGGGGAGCTGGGGGATGGAAACGCTGTCTAGGGTGAAGGAAGAATGTTAACTCCTTATATATCAGTTTGTTAATAGTATAGTTCCTGCTTCTCTGGCCAGTCCTAGTTGGTTTGGGATTGTGTTGCCCTCCCCACCTTCAACTGTGGTGGTGCTTTATTGGGTATAGAATTTGGATCCCACAGTTGCCCATAATTACCACTGTCTTCTCTGCCACTCATTGCAAGGCTTTGTGATGTCAAGAGCTGGGTGAAACCACCAAATGTATTTTCGCTTGTTACCTTAGCCATAGTAGGATAGGGTTTGAACCTGTCTCCAAAGACAAAAGCTAGTGCATTGTTCTGCAGTCCGCATCTCGCAGCAGCACATCTTACTCAGCTGTATACTCTTAGTCAGATTTGATTCCCGTTACTGGTGTAGCTCCCTGAAAAATGTAAAAGAAAGGAATCTGCCCTGGCCCTTGCCAAACTAGCACATCCAGCACTTCTGTAATGCTATACACAGTTGTCACAAATTCGGTGAAGTCCATAAGTGCACAAGACCAGTGAAAGCTGCTGTTGCTTATTGTTCCATTAAATCTGCACTGGCACTGTGGTGAAAAGAGGATGGTGTGAGTCTCTGAAGCTGCAGTTTCAAAGTGGCAGCTAAAACCTGGCTCCTTGAGCTTTCCAGGGGAAACCAACTAAGCCGAATGTAGTTAACCATAGTGGTTTGGAACTCTCTGCTCCTCAGTGATACAGTGGAAATGCAGTCAGTTCCAATTAACACCCCTGTTAGCATCTCGTGTGCTCTCACCAGCAATCTGGCCTTGGGGCTACTACAGTAGTTAGAAAGAGGTGATTCTGGTTTTGCTAACAGTCTGTTGTCTTTTTTTTCTTGTTTTAAATTTATCTGTAAAGAGGAACGTGAGAAATGGAAAGATGTCGTGCTAGTGTCGCCTGCTTTGTTTTTTCCATTTCATTGGTGTGTGTCATGTGCATGCAGTGACCACACTTCTTAGTTTAAAGCCCACTTCAAGATGTTTCTGCACTAAATCATGGGCTTCATTGCAGAAATCGAAATTGAGGGTGTTCCGCAAACAAAATATGTGCAAACAAGTTTCTTATTTGGGAAATTTCATTAGTGTGGATGAGAGACAGGAAAGCTCACTGCTGCATCTACGCAAAAACTAAATAAAAATCCATCGCTGACAGTAGGTGTTAGCAACAGGGGCATCTGAGCTGGTGCCAAGCACAGTTGAGCTGCAAATCATTTGGATCTTACATTGATAGTTATCAAACAAATTCTCCGGTGGTTTATTGTTTCTTCCACTTCACGCTATGGGGAGCTGTGTTTTATAAGCTGTTGCAATAATAGATTTTTTAGAAGTCCCATAAAGTCAAATGGCCATTGACCTCATCAAAGAAACCCCATCATTGAATGCAGCACTCCTATATCTTTTTTGGGAAATGAAAGTTTAAATGCATTTGGACAGAAATTGTCTCGTTTTAGTTTCACTTTAAGGATACGTCACTTGTTGAGTTAAACTTTAATAGTCACTGTTACATAAGAAGCAACATAGAGCCCTTTCCTTATTTTTCTTCCTCTCCTTGGCTGGGTATCTGTGACAATCGGTGCGTGGCTCAGGACAGCGTCAACCAATCAGAGTCTTCCCTTTCTTCCTACTGGGCCTGCTGCTCCAGCTCGCAAGCACCTTTCCAGTGTTGGCACTGCCCTGGACAGGGCTCTGGAGACCCTCTACCCACAGTCTCCCCTGCACCCTTCTGTAGCAGTTTCTTCCTGATGCTCCCAGTGTACTGTCACTCTGCCCTGCCACTGGAGGAACGACAAGCTGCAGCCACTATGGTAGCACAAACATATTGCTTAAAAAAGAAGTGGCTGATGAATAGCATTTAGACATTCCTAATATTTGTCTCCAGTGCTGTAAAAGCAAGAGAGTCTTTTTCTGAACTTCTCCCACGAGAGAGTGGACTTTAGTGTCATTGTGCGCCTGAGCAGAAGGAGCAGAATGCGTAACTCTTATGCCAGCCCATAATCTTCCTCCGTAACAGTGGGGACTGTTGCTTCATTCCAGTTCCCTAGTGGATGTTTTTCTGCATTGCTGAACCTTGATACAATTTAACATGGTTCACACACACTGTTTAGGAGAGGTCAGGACTTCAGTGGTGGGGTGCGCTCCCCGTTAGGATAGCACTGCACCGGTAGAGCTCTGGCGTGCGGGGAGCAGCTGAGCTCATGCTGACACGTTGCCTGGCTCTAGTCAATGCTCTTAGTTTCCTGCATCCAGGAATGCTGTAAGAAATCCCACAAGTCAGTAATGGTGGGTATTTGCTTGCTTGCCTGTTTTCACTTGGAAAACCAGCTTGGACGGTGGCTGCCCAGACTGTTTGCTGTTTCTGCCTACTCTGGCTGTTGTACCCATTCTATTAAGGTTGTGTCATGTAGGACGGAACTGTGTGCCTGATACAGTACCTGTGATGATCAATCAGATCAGAAGGGTAGACAGGCCTCCTTTGCTTATTTTCTTCAGTCACTGGAAGTGACAGGACGGCATCAGTAAGCATTAATTACTGTGCTAAACTCACTTGTTGAAAATAAATGTTCTTTTAATGCACATATTTGTCTTAAGTGAGATTGTGATTTAGAGATTCCACTGTGAGTGCTTTGGGCTGTCTTCCTGCGTGTGGAGATGCGGCCTAGCACTTAAACAGGCTTAGAATGAAAGCTACCCCCTTTTCCTTTGTGTGAATATGTTGTATAAATTCCTGGATATTCCCACTCCCTGCTTATTGGTTCATATAATTTCCCTCTGCAGCATCGAGTCTGATCAAGAAATGCAGGCAGAATGTTGGGCTCCTGGATATTTTGCCATGTGAATTTGCCCATGCGATGTCTTGTTCACGGTGTACACCGCTGGAGGTGGCCTGCCTGTGGACGGAGGAATGTTGGACATTTCAGAAAAGGCCTGCACACCACAAGAACACCATTCAGTGGTAGGGTTACCCCCGTCTTCACCAGAGCTTTGGCTTTTGGTGATAAAATTGCCATCATTGATCAAAATGGAGAGCACACGTACAGGGACCTTTACACTCAAAGTGTCCACTTGTCTCAGCAAATCTGTGAAGTGCTCAGATGTTCCAGTGGAGACCTAAAGGAGGAGCGGATCTCGTTTTTATGCCCAAATGATGCCTCATATGTGATTGCCCAGTGGGCTTCCTGGATGAGTGGAGGCGTAGCTGTTCCCCTGTACAGGAAACACCCAGTGCAGGAACTGGAGTATTTCATCCAAGACTCCCAGAGTAGTCTAGTCATTGCCACAGAAGAGTATGTGAAGCACATAACCCCTAGTGCTGAGAAACTGGGAATACCCGTTCTGCCACTTGTTAACTCTGCTAGCGATGGATGGATAAATGATAAGACTGTGGAAGCGTTCCCCTTGGCAATTGACTGTCCTGAGTGGAAAGATAGAGGAGCGATGATAATCTACACCAGTGGGACTACAGGAGGACCAAAAGGTGTCCTTAGTACCCATCAGAATCTGCAAGCTGTGGTAAGTGATACGTCCCTCATGATATGCTAATGGCATGTTATTGGAGGTCAGTTTTTTTCAAAAGTGGCTAGTGATTTGGGGCTTCCTGTTGAGTGTGCAGCTTGAGCAATGGCACTCAGAAAATCCAGGCCCCTCTAATGGCACCCAAAACCATTAGGCATGTTTGAAAATCTTCACCGGTGTGTGTGCACTGTGGCTTGGGCTATGGTGGCTGGGTGGGTATTTTCCTGGAGGGGTGCTAGTGACTCTGTAAGTTGCCTTTTTTACTGGTTGCTTTTCCTGCAGAATGACTGTAAAGATGTATCCAGGCCCCTCCCTGAAGTATAATGTGATCCAGCATGTCACTGTTATGTAAAGTCTGGGCATTATTTAGCTCTATATCCCCAAGGCAAAAAATCCATTAGCTATCTGAGCCAAAAAGAGTTAGAAGTCTACAGGAGTGTGCTGCTTGCCTTGCCAGTTCGGTATCGCTGCCTGCAGCTGATAAAATCACACCAGTAAGGGGAATAAATACACTGCACCTCAAAGATGGGGTATCGGACTAAAATGGTTCGAGACGCTCTGATACTGTGGTGAGCCTGGGCGCAGAGAACAAGGGCTTCACCGTATTGTGGAAAGACTCACTCTTTCCTCACAAGTGTTCGGATCATTCGGAAGGCAGACTGAACAGAGGCTGTGGCTGGCAGTTTGGTGCAGAACACCAGGGTTGTAGTGACTGGATAAAATCTGCCCTCCCCACTACGGGAAGGGGGAATGACGAGCACTGTTCTTTTAGACAAGCTGGAAATGACCTCTTTGACTGCGACGGTTAGGCTCCGAAAGGCATTGTCCTGCCTAAAATGGCCCAAACTCTAGTGCTTTAGAATACTTTTTTTCTTTTGGAAGCTTAAAATTAATATTTTCCCAGTATTGGGTTTATTTTCCTTTCTATTTATGGACCATTGACTTCCTGCCCCCATTTTCTGTTCCTCATGGATTCTAATAAGCCAGCCTAGGTCAGCTTCTTTTTGTCAGCAGCATTATCAATGGTGTCAGCAAAGTTTCTTAGATAACTGTTGTTTCTGCTGACTCAGGTTGTGCAACAGCAGGCTAATAATAGTGTAGGTCCTTCCTAAACAGTAGCAATTAATCTCTAATTTTTTGGCAACACGGATGGAGTTATAGGTGCATGTATGTATATACATATGTATTCTATAGATGCACAGAATGTTCCCATTCAGTTGTTTTTATGATAAGTGCTTTTCTCCTGTTTGGTCTCAAAGAAGAGACCCCACTTCCCTTGCGTTCATCAAGGGGGGTGTAGGTCTTCCACCTTGCGGGTTCTTGTCTGTTTTTTTACTGGTGACATTTTCATTCTGACACCTATTTTTTCCCATGAATCCCCTGAATTTATGTTCACATCCAGGGCCCAGAAACTAGCCCAGGCAGGGACATGCTGCTACCAGCTCAAACAGTAGAGCTAGGGTTGAATTAGCCATGTTTTCTCTATAGTTAGAGCTCTGTTCTGTGTCTCAGCTGGTGGCGCCCCTTGGCCTAATGCTGGATTTTATATTTTTTCCCCACAGGTAACAGGGCTGGTTGACAAATGGGAGTGGACGAAGGAAGATGTTATCTTGCATGTGCTGCCTTTACACCATGTCCATGGAGTGATCAATAAGCTGCTGTGCCCTCTTTGGGTGGGAGCTACGTGCATCATGCTGTCCGAGTTCAGCCCTCAGAAGGTAAGCCTGGAGGGATTGTGTGTTGGCTTTGAAATTCATCAGCAAGACCCCATGCATTCTAATTAGAGTACGTTTGCAACCGGGTCTTAAACAGTTCCAGCGTATTTAGCTTTTGGCTACATACAGGTCATCAGTTGTCTCGTTAAAAGACTTTGAACTGAATATTAAATCTGGGGCAAAGCAGCTTCTCTGGGTGGTTTTAACTTGCTTGATTATTAAATGGCTAATAATCCGTAATATTACCTCTGCTCCTTGGTGACGCTAGGAGGTACATGCTATCAAACCAGGGCACTGCACACAGAATAGTAACAGAGTTAATTTAGGATCAGGAAAGATGAAAACATAACTTATTCTCTTGTTTTGTAACATGCTGTACCTTAGCAATGCATTGCCTCAAACACTTAACAGTTTGTTTTGTATTACCATAGTCAGTAGCTCGCAGTAGCCCTTTTCTGTGTTAAATACACTCACACTCAATGTCTTGTGCTATGTCACATGGTATGATGCTGGTGTTAGAGCTTCTGGTGCCCCAGGTGAGACTAATAAAATAATACCGGATATTTATATGCAAGCTCCACTTTTCATCCGCCAAGCTCTTTACAAACATTAGTAAATTCGTCAAGATTAGACTGGATGGCATGTCCCTACTCTAGGCCACAATGGGAGAGAGTTAGCAAAATTGAAACTTTGCCAAGTCCCTTAGGAAAGGTGGTGGTAAGCAGACTGTCCTCATCAGATTAGGAGCAGAGATGCTGTTAGAATGTTGTTTTTCTGCACATGCAGGAAGCGCTGGGCCTGGTGCTTTGCTCTGCTGTGGTACCTTGCCAATGCCAACGGGCAGCAGTTTTAAAAGGAAAAAAGTGGTTGTAGCAGAGAGGTGTGTGTCTGTGAAGGGAGAAGAACACTTTTAGTCTGTTTCCACCTGGGATTGCCTTTGCCACCCTTGTGATGGTGCTGTTTGTTTGTAGAGCCCCTAAGGTTGGTCCTGAGGAATAATTTGGGAGATCACTCGTGTCCATGCTTTAATTCATTTAACATCCTAACTAGTGTGGTGATGGGTCCTGTAGAAGACCCTAAGGTAGAGAGACGGGTTTGTCTTCTACCCAAAGTGTGTAAATATCACTTCCTGAGCAATGTGCCAAGCATTGAGACCAAGTGTGATTCGAGGAGAGGCATATGTTCTGTTCCTCTTCCCTGGAGACACCCCCATCCGGTCGACTGGTGAGTAGGCAGCAGTCTGATAAGAACGTGTGATCTAAGCAAGTCTGACAGAAATAGGTGAAGAGAAGATAAAGAAAGCCTGAGCACTGGACTCTGCATTGGCCATCCTTTGTCATGCCTGTGGCATTCGCATTCCAGGTGTGCTACAGGTGGCAGGGCTAGGGTGACCAGACGTTAAGGGGAAAATATCAGGCCGCCGTGGTGGGAAAGGGCGTGGTTTTTTTTTTTTTACACTCTCCCGTCCGGGAGTTTGGCGGCAATTCGGCGGAGAGCCCTTCAGTCGCGGACGGTCTTCAGCGGTATTTCGGCGGGGGGTAATAAACCTTGCCGCCAAAGACAGAAGCACCCACCACCGAAATACCGCCAAAGACCGTCCACGACTGAAGAACTCTCCGCCGAATTTCCACCGAAGAGCAGAAAACAAAATATCGGGACAAATGGCGTCCCAGCCGTACTCTGGTCAGGGTACGGGACAAACTCCTCAAAATCGGGACAATCTGATCACCTAGAAAGGCTGAAATTCTCAGAGCTAGGGAAACATTCCCTTAAGCTGAGCTGAAACAGGGTGGACATTAAGGTGACACTATAAAATGGAAAATCCTGGAAAGCTTCTAACCTCAGTCCCAGGTTCCTTTGCTTGTTGCTCACTTCCTGCTACTTTGAGCCCTTTCCTGGCAGCATGGCTCGGAGATTTGGAAATGCACCATGCAAGATAAAATAAACACTGAGAAATGCCTGACTTTGCCTAAAAATAGCCCTCGTTGTAATGCCAAAGAGCCTGTGAGGGGAGGAGTTCAGGATAGCTTAGGCTGTCATTGCAATACACCTTATAACTCACCAGTTCAAGCGCCTGTGGGAAGTGATGTGGGAATTCAACAAGCAAATAAAACATCGAAGGGGATAAAGTACAATAAGCAACAGTGCGGAACACTTCCCCTCTTACTCCATAGGGGGCAGTGGAGGGGGGATGTTTTGTCATGCGGTTCCCATCTCCATGCAGAGCTATGCAGATCAGCAGATTAAAGTTGTGCATTTCAAGGTGCTGATGCCTCAAGGCCTAATTCTGCTTTGGTCAGTGGAGTTACTCAACGTTAATACCAGTGTAGCTGAGATTGGAATTTGGCCCTCAGTCTTTAACTAGCACCGGTTCCTTTGTGGCCAGAAGGCTCAGTGTTCAGTGAATAATTGGGCTTTCAGGTGCAGATGCCGGCTTTAAGTGGGAACGGAAGTGTGCATTTTCTGAGATTACTTCTTATAGAAGCATAAGTCAATAATCAGTCCTGCAGCCACCCCAGGGTAAGACCAGGACCCACACATTACTAATGAGCAGCCATGATCAGAGGCTTTTAAAATTATACTGTGCCCTCTCTATATGCTTCAGGTCTGATAAGGCTACCTGGGAGATATATAAATATGAGCAAATGCAAGAAATCGTTGTCCTGTTCAGCTGTCGGACACAGACGTGCCTGACTCCTTTCACTCTCCCAGGGAGTTCTGTACAGGCCATGCTGACTTCATTTTACATTTTCCCCCTTGAGTCGTCATCCTTCCAGATGTGGAGGAATGGAAGGAAACCTCCATCAAAGCCTGTCCTCATCATTGCCCCTTAATCAGCCAGAGGGGCTGCTGGTGAATGGCATAAGAAAATTCCTTCCCTGAGGGCTAAGCATGCTGCCTCCACAGCTCCTGCAGGGAGCAGGCAGTCAGGAACTGAGCCCATGATAATACCCAGTGGTAGCTGGCCACTGGCGCTGCCCAGCATTAATATTTCAATTTAAATATATAGCGTATGTGCATAAAGTGTTTCAGATGGATACAGGTCCTCTTGGGGGTAAGGCAGCAGGTTTAAAACAAACAAAAGGAAGTATTTCTTCACCCAGTGCACAGTCAACCTGTGGAACTCTTTGCCAGAGGAGGCTGTGAAGGCCAAGACTATAACAAGGTTCAAAAAAGAACTAGATAAGTTCATGGAGGATAGATCCATCAATGGCTATGAGCCAGGATGGGGAGGGATGGTGTCCATAGCCTCTGTTTGCCAGAAGCTGGGAATGAGCGACAGGGGATGGATCACTTGATGATTCCCTGTTCTGTTCATTCCCTCTGGGGCACCATTGGCCACTGTTGGAAGACAAGATCCTGAGCCGGATGAACCTTTGGTCTGACCCAGTGTGGCCGTTCTTATGTTCTTGGGCTCCAGTCTGAGTACTGTTCTTCCCTTAATATTTAAAATCACTGCATTCTTAGCTTCCCCCCTCCAGCCCTTAAAGTCTTTGGGAAGAACCCTCACCTCAATAGAACACGCAGACTAAGAATATTTAGCATTTGCAGTGCTTGGCAGCTTCCAAACACTGTCTTGACCTATTGCAGAAGGCAAGACCTTGGTACCTCACTAGCCTTGGTGATACACTGAGGCAGCTAATTGCAGACGGGGGCAGGTCACACTGATAGTCCTGAAGCAAAGCCAATCCAAAGCCCCATGTGCATTTCTCCCTATTCTGTGGCATCTCGTGATTGATTGTCCCTTGTACTCTGGTGTTTCTCTGTGCTGCTCTCCTGACATCTGCAAATCAGTGAGCTGACGTTGAAGAATGGGCTCTGCTGGGAGGAGGGGGATGCTCAGTCCTGCATTCTCCAATCAGATTGCTTGGTGAGAATTGACAACCAAGGGCAAGCGAGGACTGTGCTGGAGGGGAGCCTTCACTTTGACCCAGAGGGTTGAGCTCGGGCAGGGGCAGTCCGCATGGCAAGTATGTCTGATGCAGGAGCAGCGAGCCAGCTCCATTCCAAGAGCTCTCAGGTGCAGTCAGGCCTCCGAAGGACATCATTTGCCTTTTTTATTTTTTTCATTCCCTTTATTTTTCCTAGGGCCTCCCCTGGGAGCTGAAAGTGGTTTGATCGACACTACAGAGAAAGCACAGGAGGGTAAAGCAGGCTTTCTTGTGGCGTTTAATGCAAGCTGCCTTTCAGTTCTAGTCTATTTTCACCAGCTGTTTACAAAATGCCCTTTGCTACCAAAATCAGCTTTCAGAAAAGCAGCACAGTTTCAGTGGAGGATTTCGCAGAAGGAGTCTGAGTTTTGCTGCTTTTTTTTTTTTCCTTCACTGCACCTTGAGAAAACAGTCAATTACAGTGTGATGTAAAGAAACCCAAATGGCAGCTAAAACACTTGACATACTGATCAAAACAAGGCTAGGAACTTACTCTAAACCTGCTGCAGACATATTTAGCCTTGAGTGATACTGGCATGGGTTCAAGAGAAACCACAGCAGCATGCCCAATGTGCCTTTGGTTTCTAATGACTAACACTTCATTATACAAAATAAATACTTTATTATTTCAGTGTTCATTAAATTACATCATTTGCGGCATGCCTTATAATCAGAGATACAGGTGCCAGTCTGGTTTAGTTGGTGCTAATAGCATTATCTCCTCTTAGCTAAAAGATGGTTCACATCTCAGATAAAGGCTTGGTTTGCATCCTGTGCGGTGTTAGGAGTTGTTTTTCAGACCCTTCTGCCTGGTTCTGGCAGCTGCCCAAGAGGAGGTTAAAGATCAAGGTTCTGGAACGGCCCCAGTGTCCTGGCCAGCATTCCCTCTCTAACAGCATCTGATGTTCGAGGCTGCATGTGCGCTATTGTGAAGCTCACAAAAGGACTCATTAAAGTGTACTGAGATGCCTCAAGCGTGAAAGTTGCTTCATAAAATCAGATTCTTTTTATTAAACTAAGACGTATGTTACTTTGCTCTAGCTACTACACAAGTTATAATTCACTTTATAGCACCATCTGTTAAGAATGTCTTGGTTAAGCATATTGTAGCATCCTTTTATTGTAAGTTATTAAAGAATATATCTGCATCTATTAATCATTTGTTAATAAAGGGTTTATAAATGGACCCTTAATTCCCAGCATTGCTTTCTGCTCCTTTCAAGTGGCATTTTAAGTACCTTGGTGTGTGCTCCTTTTGGAACATAACATGCCCTTGTGCAGGGACCTGAGCTCAAGACACACTCTCTACTGCCCCTTGGCCCAGCGGGGCTAGATATGTAATAGAAAAGCAGATTCCGCCCATGGGATGTGTGTCTCATCGCACTGGAGCGACCTTTCTGTCTTTCTTGGGAGCAGTGTTAAGTGATCTAGAGTGAGCCATATAGAAACTTCCTCAGCCACATGGAAGTTTGGCCTGAAATTGGGGGAGTTCAAGGGAGGGAGATAGTGAAAGGCTTGCAGGATTCCCCTCCCCAGAAAATACTGAGAGCAAGTGTCGCTCTGACCTTACATCTGTTTTGTTTTGTAAGTGAATTTAGCACAAGGTAACTTCCAGATTGCTAGTCCTGGAGAATGAAGTCCTGACCTTATCCAAAGGAAAGATCCTATGTAGACAGTGACAGCCCAGGCTTCTCACACTGCCCTTGCCAATATGCCTCAGCCTTGAACTACGGGGCCGCTGTAAGGTCTGAGCGGCAAGTTCCACGTCTCTCTCACTGGACCCCTTCGCTGCAGCTGCCAGCCAGAGGGCAGGTATCCCTGCCTTCTAGCCTTGGGCAAGAGAGAGTCTCTTGTCATTGCTTTGCAGGTTTTTTGTCTGAACTTCTCGTGGAAAAACAATCTAATATTGAGCAGTTCCTTAGAAGTGTATACAAATATGAACAGTGCACGCTCTCGTCCCCTGGAGGGTGTATCCAGTTTGGCTGCATGATTAAATGCAAGGCTCCTTCTTGCCGTCAGCAAAGAAGCCCCTTGCTGTAATGCAGCGACGCCTGTAGCCTGAGGTCCTTTGTTAACAAATATGCTGGTATGTAGATTTCTTGGCCTATATTTTCAGAAGTGACTAGTCATTTGGGGTGGCTGGGTTTTTGGGTGTCCAACTTGAGACACCTTAAAGGAGCCTGATTATCAGAAAGTGCTGAGCTCTCGTCATCTGAAAATCAGGCCCCAAATCATTAGTCTCTTTTGAGAATTTAGGCCCTTACATCTAGGTGGTAAGTGGCCTTTATGCACCAGCCTTTCACCTCTGGAGACAGAGGATCAGATCTGTTAGTTGCAGCTAAAGGAAATGTCTGTGTCACAAAGCCACCACACAGCTGGGCATGGCTGGTAGTCTCTACCCAGCAGGCTGAGCAGCAGGAGAGACAGCACTGAGATGCATTGGCAGGGTAGTGTGCAGCTCAGGAAGCATGCACTGCAGCTATCTGTGTAGTATCCAGTTCTAGCCACTCCCATAGGCCCCTCACTGCACAAACATCAGGTTAATCCTAATATTTTTTAAATAAAAGTGAATCCTAGCCTACAAATGTGTGAGCTCCAAGGGACACACCCATTAGAAAGGCACTATTCACTTGCTGGGAATGTGCGTTCCCATTTGGTTTCGGCTGGAGGAAGGTGATTGTCTTTTCATCCATTCACCGGTGGCTTAAGAAAGGTAATTTTATTTCAGGCTCAAAGGGAAGTCTGGGCGTGGTAAGGGGCAGGTCACTGCTGGATGGATTATGCTTGATCAGTTCTTGCAAACTTTGGCTTTACACAGTTATATCTGCTCTTCACTCCCCACAGATCTGCTGTCTGTTCTCAGCATCTGTTACAGAGTAATGCCTTTTGATGTGTGTGTGTGGGGGAAATAAAAAAAATGGAACCAGAGCCTGTCATATTTAGTTATATTACTGGGTCCCAGGGAAAGTACTTGCCCCTTTCAGTATGCCTGCAGCATGGCGAGGGTTTAAAAGCTTCAGACTGGAATGCAGAGGGGGCCGTTAGACTGCACTGATGAATAAATGATTACAACCAGAGTCATGCAGAGCGCAAACAGTTTGAGGTTATAACAAACATGAGATGAAGCCACCAAGGGCCCAATTTCCTTTTGAAGAAAAGAATGTTTCTCTTTCTACATATTGCTGCAAACGCCTGAGTTGTGCTAACTGTCAGAGGTTCAGCCGTTAGGAGAGAGCAAAGCTCCCCTGGCTGTTCTGCGCACTCCTCTGTAATATTCATGTTACTTCCGCTCAGAAAGAAACTGTGTCACCAATATGCATGTGTGGCCCTGTGTTCTGTTCAGTGCTCCTGCACAGTGCTGGAATTTCTGCATGTCTAGGAACCTGCATCTGTTGCAGTTGACGCTGGCGTCCCTCCCCAGATAGATCTAGTTTGGCAGTGAGGCACTCAATCTGAGTCAGAGCCGTAGCTGTTAGAGAACCTATGAAAATTTGGGCATAACCAGCACTTTAGCAATCAATACGAAAACTTAAAACCGTCTCGGAAATCAGAAGGGAAGGAAAGGGATGATTTAACCTGCATTAAGGATATTGCTACTTATGAAAAGCATTTTAAAAAAATTCAATAACAACTTAAATGATCCAATAATTTGTGACTGGTTTAGAAAAGAGGAGCCACTGAATTGTAAAGAGCTCCAGTAGCCCAGGTTGTCTGTTACCTTGTTTGGCTTTGGACTGGAAAATCCACGATGGTGTTCTTACCCCTTTTCAGACTGAAGGCATCTTCATATAATTTTCCCCTAGGATATTACCTAAATATTTCCTTTAAGAAAAAAAAATAGCTGTTTGAAGTAAAAGGAAAACTCTCTCTGTCAAATACCTGATCCAAAAATTCACTGGCAAGCAGGAGGGATATTCCAGCCCTGCACCATGGATTTGAGATCAGAATCTTTCACAATCACTTGCAGGAAACGTGACCCTGATTTGATTTGATTTGTTTTAAATGAGCCAAGCAGGTTCATTGTCATGCTGCAAGATGGTGTATGTGCAGCCGTGTGAGTGTGTGTGAGAGAGAGAGAGACAGACTGCTGTCGTTTTGCTGGTCTATGGGAAGCCTCTACGAATTGCTCGTTGTTCCTCTGCCTGCCAGTCCCAGCCTGGGGATGTTCACTGCTTTTTCCAAACTCCCTTTCATTTTCTGTTTCTTCTCCTGTTTTTTGGAATGTGTAACTCAGGATAAATGTTGTGTGCAGTCTAAGCATGGTAGGCCCTGGTTCTTCTCCCACCACACCTCCTCTTCTGTGTTGCCAGTTGTCAGGATATCAATTAATTCAGTGTCTTTGGCTTCTTCTGGATTTGTATTCAACACTGTGCTCCTCCTTCCACTGAAAGTGAGGCCTCTGGAAGGGAAAAGGGGTTAGTGCTTCTCTGCGATGCGTGTGCCCACATCTCTCCCTTCAGGCTGTTGTGCACAGACAACCAAACTGGGTGTAGTTTGGGAAAGTCGCCATGCAAAAATGCAGGCTTTGTGGGTTGAAAGGAGCTGCTTGTTGTGTATCACTCAGCCAATCCCCCTCCATCATCACATCTCCTGTCTGTCTTAGGAACTGCTAGGGGAAATCTTGCACATTTCCCATCACATTAGGGTTATTTTGCATCCAGTTGGTGGTTCTGTTTTGTAATTTTCCTTCTCTCTATTGTCATTTTCCTTTTGGCAAAATCTTCTAACATTCCATTGGTGAACAGAGAGACTTCCCATGCAAAGGGGGTTAGCAGAGAATTAGCTTTTCACGGAGTCTAGCTGCACTCAGCACATTTTCTGAAAGTTCTTCGGCTGAGACGCGCGTTTTATCTTGTGAATTGTGCAGTATTGATAAGCTTGAAGGCTGATCAATACAGCACAGTTCAACAGGGTACTTAAGCTTGTACCTGACTTCAAGCATGTGAGCAGTCCCATTAAATTCATGCCAAAGTACCTTGTTAATGGGAATTTCTGAGCCTCCTGCTAGTGATGAGGAGGCAGTACATTTGTGACGCAAGCTGTATCAAGAAGCCCCATGTCAGTGCTGCTAAACTGGCGTCCGTCCACCTAGAATCTGATTGCACAGTTGGAAAGATGTCACTGTTAAGATTGGATTCAAACATGAAGTTGTTTTTTGGATTATCAGGTGTTTCAGGGTGGTGGAGCTTAATGAGGACCTTCTTGTGATGATTTAGGAATGGGGGCAACAGTCACATCAGGAGGCAAAAACAACTGAAAAGGAAAAGCAACACTCGAAGGAAACAGCAGTGAAAGGCCCTAGGGAAAACCCTAAGATAGACAGGTGGAGAATGTGTCTATGGGTGGGCTTTTAAACCAGTATCACTTTTGGTTCCTCTTTAAATCATGTCTAATATATTTTAAGAGCCAACTATCTCGTATTCAGAAATGCTGAGCATCCACAAATCCAGCTGGAGTCTGTGGACACCAAATGTGTTCAGCACCAATGAAAGTTGGGTCTCTAATGTCTGGTGGTCACAGGCAAAACAAAAGTCCAATAGCCCCAAAGTACAGTGCAATGTGTACCAAAAAAACCATTGTTTTTAGAAACACTTTACGTCCGGAGGGTTTGAACAGATCATTCAGGTGAGCGAAATTAAATAAAACGAGAGGTTGTCAGTATCCTGTCCACCCATAATTGATGTGGCGACAGTGACATATGGGATAACGGCGAGGGAGAGATTGATTACACTGCTCTAAACTGGAGGGCGTCAGAGGATGCCATATGCTGGGAGAGCAAAGCTGGGCAGCCTACAAGACTCTCTAGATCCCAGGAGTGATTGATAGCCTCAGGTAATGAGGCTTTTCAGATCCATCCTCTTCAACTGTTCTATTTTTTTTTTTTTTTGACTGAGTAGCTGTGGTGGATCCCACAGATCAGACATCTGTGTGGTTGGGAAGGGGGTATCGAGACCAAGTTCGGAGGACATAGGACCCACCAGCTTCTGAGAAGGAAGCAAGACCTGGGATCTATAGTAAGACTTTGTCATACTTGAGAGTGTAAAGATGGCCCCTGTAGATGAACAGGAGCCGAGCTCTTTCATCGGATTACTGTGTAAGTAACACAGTAAGAGTTTGTTAACCAGGTCTGAAGGGGAGCTGTGGCACCTGGATTTTCCTGCAGTGACCTTCAGAGAGCACCTCGCTCCTGCAACATGCTCCTTGGAATAAGGGAGCAGAGTGAGGGGAGGACACGATATAAAATATCCAAGTGCAGAGCTTGGGGGCAGGGGTGGCTCTATAAATTACGGCGCCCCAAGCAGGGCGTCGCGCATCGCTGCCCTTCCCCGGTCCCGCGGCCGGGGCAGAAGTGTCTGCGGTGGGTGTGCTGGTTCGCGGCTCCGGTGGAGCATCCGCAGGCATGCCTGCGGGAGCTCCGTCCGAGCCGCGGGACCAGCGCGCCCGCCGCAGTCATGCCTGCGGGAGCTCAAGCGGAGCCGTGGGAAGAGGGGACCCTCCGCAGTCATGCCTGCGGCAGGTCCGCTCGTCCCGGGGCTCCGGTGGACCTCCCGCAGGCGTGACTGCGGAAGGTCCGCCGGAGCCAAATGCCGCCCTGCCCCGACAATGCTGCCCCACGCTCCTGCTTGGCGCGCTGGGGTCTGGAGCCAGCCCTGCTTGGGGTGGCAGCAGTTACCTGAGCCCAGGGAGCAGGAGACATGGGCTTGTGACACCCCAGCTAGGCATGTGTTTCTTCCTTCCCCTGCCCCCACCCGGTCACTCCCCTTTCCATCTGTGGCCTGCCGGAAGAAGAAAAATGTACGTTCTTGCCCCTGCTGCCCTTCCCAGCACTGTGGCCATTGCGTCTGGTTCTCAACATTTCCCCAAGGCCAGGGAGCCAACTGGCCCCTCTTCCACGGCTCATTGCTTGAGCTGGACTTGCGCACTCGCCAGTGCAACTCCCTGGGCTGGGCACGTCTGTAGAGCGTGGTAGTTTTCTCTCCTTCCCAAAGACCTGGAGCGGCTGCAGAGGAGCCTTTACCCAAGACTCAGTAGTGACCGAGTGGAACATTTCCCCACACGGGGTGTGACTCACTCCCTCTGCTCCATGGATTTGGTCTCCTCCCACTTCGCTTTCCCCTGGTGCTTTTCAGGTGCTATTGCCCCGACTCCTGTAACAGCAGAGGGAAGGAGGTCCCTTTAGATTAGGTTCCACTGTATCTGGTGGATTTCTAACCTGTGCATTTATAACTCATCCTGCCAAGCGCTCTCTGGGACGGGAAGACGCTCCCTTTAGTTCCGTGGGGCTGAGGCCTTTGTTAAACATGTCCTGCTATATTAACAACAACAACAACAACGTGGTTTGTGTTTTTGTACAGACCAGATTGTTCTGAGGCAGCGAAGTGAGAGATGGGGGGTGGGGGTAGGGGCAGAGGGGGTTCGCGAAGTAGAAAGTAATGAAATTGAGCCAGAGAGCAGGACTGAGGGGAAAGCAGCTGAGCAGCACTGGCATCCAGGGTCACAGCATAAAGGAGAATCACTTGTTCCCCTTCAATCAATTCACGCGTTTGTTCCCCACCGCATGCCCCTCTGTGCGCTGAGCATGCCGAGGGAGGGAGGGGAGAGAGAGGAGGCGTGCGTTGTCAGGAGCTGTTAAGGAAAACATTTATCAACAACAGGGCAAAATCCAGAAAGGAGGGAAGGAGCCTGCTGTCCCCAAAGCCGAGCTGGCAACAACCTTTTATTTATTGATGGCATTGTTCCGCTCCCGTGTTGGGGAACGCTCAGCAAGGGGGACAAGTAGCAGTGTGTGTGTGGGGGGGGGGAGTTAGCCAAAGTTAAGTATTTAGGCCTTTCCTCCACCGCTTCTAAGTGGTCCCAGGTGGAGATGTTCGGCCAGTCCTAGAGCCCTTCGAGTCATTCACACATTGCCATAGCCAGCTCCTTGAATTTGAGCCAGTTTGCAGTTTCCAGGTGTTAGTAGGACGGGTGATCAAAGACTTTTTGTCCTTTTTTTAAGTGTTTCTTTAGGAGGGATGCGGTTAGTGAAAGCTTCCTCTGCTGGCTCCCAAACTGAGTCATCCGTCCAGTTAGACTGTGGCTGCATCTTAGTAGAAGTCTTTGATGGAATATTTTTCAAACCAATGGAATGTCAGGATATACAGGAGGAGCATGTTCCTGTGATGTCGTCAGAGGTTAATTTCCAGTGAGGGTCACGTCTCATTTAAAATTGAAAAGGGCCTGTTTCACAAAGCTGAAAACAATTGAGCCAAGTCAGTTGAGATAGAGAATTGAAACAGAAAAATTTGAATGATAATTTGGAATTAAGAACACTTTTCTAGATAATCAAAAAGCCACACTCCCACAGCTGAGAGAGAAGGCCACAGTGGTTAAAAATCAACCTGGCTTAATAGAGAAGTGAAAGCAGCTATAAAAATAATTATATATAAAAACAAATGGAAGAAAGGGGATGTTGATAATAATTAATTAAATCAGAAGCTAGGAATTGTAGAAAATGGATAAAGGAAGCAAAAGGACACAAGAAAAAAATCTATGGACTGCAGAGTTAAGGATGTAAGAAATTTTTCAAGTATAGTTGGAAATGGTAGAATTGTCATTAATAATGCAGAAAAAGCAGAACAGGTCAATAAATATTTATATGCTGTATTTGGGAAAAAGCTGGATGATGAAGTCATATAATATGATGGAATACTTTACATTCCAACAGAAACACAGGAGAATGCTAAAGAGCAGCTTCTAAAGCTAGACACTTTTAAATCAGCAGATCTGAATAACTTGCATCCAAGAGTTTTAAAAGAGCTGACCGAGGAGCCCTCTGAACAGTTAATGTTGATTTTTCAGTAAGTCTTGGAACTCTGGGGAAGTTCCAGAAGACTGGAAGAAAGGTAATGTGCCTATATTTTAAAAGGGTAAAGCAGACGACCCAGGTAATTATAGGCCTGTCAGTCTGACATCAATCCCGGGCAAAATAATTGAATGGCTGATAAAGGGGCTTGATTAACAAAGAATTAAGAGAGGGTGCTATAATTAATGCCAATCAAGATGGATTTATGGAAAATAGATCCTGTCAAATTAACTTGATATCTTTTATGATGAGATTACAAGTTTAGTTGATAAAGGTAATGTGACATAATATATTTAGACTTCTGTAAGGCATTTAAGTTGGTATTGCACAATATTTTGATTCAGAAACTAGAATGATGCAAAAATCAACATATGGTGCACAGTAAATGCATTAAAAACTGGCTAACTGATAGGTCTCAAAATGTAATTGTAAATGGAAAATCCTAATTGAGCAGCTGTGTTCCTAGTGGTGTCTGCTGGGATTGGTTCTTGACCCTATGCTATTTAATATTTATTATCAGTGACCTGGAAGAAAATACAGTTTGAGAACCACTGCAATATGCTAAACGTAAGGTCATGCATCTAGGAACAAAGAATGTAGGCCATACTTGCAGGATGGGGAAGCCGTGACTCTGAACAGGACTTGCAAGTCATGGTGGATAATCAGCTGAACATGAGACCGTACAACCCTGTGGCCAAAAGGGCTAATGTGATCCTTGGATGCATAAACAGGGGAATCTTGACTAGGGTTAGGGAGGTTGTATTAACTCTTGTCTTTGGCACTGGTGCAGCCACTAATGGAATCCTGTCTTGAGTTCTGGTGTCCACAATTCAAGAAGGATGTTGATAAGTTGGAGAGGGTTCAGAGAAGAGCAATGAGAGTGGTTAAAGGATTGGAAAACCTGCCTTAGAGTGATAGACTCAAGGAGCTCAATCTATTTAGCTTTAGAGAAGGTGAAGGGGTGACTTGATCACAGTCTATAAATACCTACATGGAAAACAGAAACTTGGTAATAAAGGGCTCTTCAGTCTAGCAAACAAAGATATAATCCAATGAGTCTCAGACTTTTGTACTGGTGACCCCTCTCACACAACAAGCCTCTGAGTGCAACCGCCCCGTATAAATTAAAAGCTCTTTTTTACATATTTAACACCATTATAAATGCTGGAGGCAAATTGGGGTTTGGGGTGGAGGCTGACAGCTTGCGACCCTCCCACACAATAACCTCATGACCCCCTGAGGAGTCCCGACCCCATTTTGAGAACCCCTGATAGAATGAGATCCCATGACCAGAAGGTAAAACTAGAAAAATTCAGATTAGAAATAAGGTGCAATTTTTTAACACTGAGGTAATTAATCATTGGAACAACTTACTAAGAGATGAGGTGGATTTTCCATTACTGACCATGTTAAAATCAAGACTGGATTTGGCCTTTTGGCCTTGGAATCTATGAACTTATAAACATTCCAGCAAAGTAGATCTCCCCTCTCCCTCCCCCCACATATACACATTGCAAGAGTTTCTCTCTGTGATTCGAGTACTTTGGCTCAGATCCTTATGTATTGTAGTGGTCAATATGCTGTTTCTTCCCTTTAAGAAGGAAGAGGATCTGTGAGCTTTGAAAGGCTGGTGACTTCATATAGCACCGTCCAGGACTGTATTTCCTAAAGGAATGGATGGACTCCGCCATACATGTTTGTTTTCATGTGCATGTTAACATCCGTATCTTAACAGTTCGAAAAGGTGCTGGCTATTGGACGCTACAGTTTCTACACATCATCCCACGTTGGCTGATTGAGAGAGTGAAAGCAGTGGTGTGATTCACTGCCAAGATTCCCCTGGTGCTTCTGAGAATAAGTTGATTGATGGTGTGGGGGTCAGGATGGAGGGTTTTTTGAACATCATTGTACAGTAGATTGGGTTCAAGGTGGCAGGGATGCAGGGGGCTCATCGTTTTTGTAAGTATTAGGCAGCAGTATGGGTTAGAAATAAGAAACCACATTTGATAGACTCATTCTGATTGGACAAGTCACTTTACCTCCCCTGCCTCAGTTTCCCTTTACATCGTACTAAAGGATGCTGACATAGCTATTTGAAGGGTTTGTAGAGTACTTGCTGTGAGCCTTCTCCCAAAGGTGGTATGGAAGAGCCAGTGGCGGCAGTGACATGAAGGCTATTCTGCTCCACAGTTGGTATTTAGGTGCCTTTTCTTTTTTCCTTTCCAGGTTTGGGAGAAGTTCTTAAGCCCCAGAGCTCCACGGATCAGCATCTTCATGGCGGTCCCCACTATTTACTCCAGGCTGATGGAGCATTATGACAAGCATTTCTCTCAGCCTCATGTCCAGGATTTTGTACGTGCCACGTGCCAGGATAATTTCAGGTAGCTCAAAGATGCCCGTCTTCACAGCCTAAGAGGCTTACAGACGAGACCTAGGGAGTACATCCTCTACAATAGATACTCACGCCGTCCCAGCCTTCCTGGGCTGGAGAAGGCTCGCTAACACTGTGGAAAATGTGACGAGGGGAGGGTGTGAAGAAGGCTGGGCGCGGGTGATGGAGCAATGGAGAAGTTTGAGCTGTGTGCAGAACATCTTGAGGGTAGCTCCAGCAGTGAGCACAGTGGATCGTACGATATCATTCCTGTAGTGCTTCCAGGTTCTCTAGGATTCTCTCGAGTTGTGGTACCAGGTTCTGCTTCAGTTCAATGACCAGGCCAACAACAGACAGTTTCTTGCTTATTAAAAACCATCCGTCACATACGGGCTCACGGTCCTGGCTCCAAAGCACAGACGTGTAGGCAGTTATATTCAGGCAGAGTGCCTGGTTAAAGCCTGGCCCTGCAGGATTCTTTTCTAAATTTGGCCACTCTACAAAGCTGGGCAAATCACTTCGCTTCTCTGTGCTTTAATTTCTCACCCTGAAAAGTGGGAACAATGATACCTTGCAAGAGTGATTCATATGTGGGGTCATTCTGATCCTCTAGTCATAACACAGGCCAGAGAACCTCACCCAATAATTTCCACATCAACCATACGTTCTCTTTGAGCTAGAGGGTATCTTTTTAGAAACACATCCAGTCTTGGCTTAGGCTGCAAGTGATGGAGGATCTGCTGTGTCTGTGCCGTGTGATGTAACTTTCTGGTACTGCTGAATGGTCTGAGATTCCCCAAGGCACTACAGATGGGCAAAAGCTTCTTGTACTCCAGCAGTAATTCTCTAGAGTAAAGAATATGCTGGTGATGCTCACCGTGTGGCATTTCCTTGCACAGGTTAATGGTTTCAGGATCGGCAGCCCTTCCTGTGCCAGTCCTGGAGAGGTGGAAGAACATCACCGGACACATGCTGCTGGAGAGGTACGGGATGACAGAGATCGGAATGGCACTTTCTAACTCCTTGCACGGAGTTCGTGTCCCAGGTATAAATCGTCTTCTAAAGGTGGAGAGGGTGGTGAGACCTTTGTGCCAACCTATATTTTATTGTTGTTAAATGCGTTTTGTTCTTCTACTCGGAGAATGTGTGTCCGCATCCAGATTTCTCCCAAGTCACGACTGGATTAGGCAGGAAGGTGCTGGTCAGGATTGGGGGTATTGGCAAAGCTGTAGAGGAAGGAGGGGTCAAGGAGTAGGATATGGGGGGTGCATATGCTGGTCAGGATGCAGGGGCATTTGCAGAACTTGTTAATAATGGGGGGGGCCCAATTTAAAGATTATGGGGGGCCCCATGCATCAACTCCGGATGCAGGAACCTTCCAGCCCCATCTCCTTGGCCCAGGACAACCAATCCCGCTGGCTCCTGTGGCTGCAGGAGTGGGGCGCACGTGCCCGTGGGCCAGCCCCCGTCCCTGGGTAGGGAACTCACAGCAACAAAGTTTCTCCCTGGAGTTCCCTGGCCCTCGCAGACACTTCAGCAGAGGGAGGGGTGCAGGCAGTGCCCCTAACTCAGCACAGGGAACCTGTTCCTGATGTCTTCCCTAGTGGCCCTGTGCCAGGTCCAGGGCTGCTGCGCTCTCCCTGCCCCGGCAGGGTAACCTTCTGCGAGGGCCACTCTTGCCACCCCAGCCAGGCTCTTGCAGGCAGTTGCTGTGCTGCACAGAGGTAGTGACCTGGAGTGGCCACCCTCACCCGGCACAAGAAGTGGCTCCATCCTACTGCCTCCACTCCCCACTCAGGCCCAGCTACCAGGGAGAGGGGCCATGCAAGCTGGAAATGTGCCTGGGGTAGGGTGCAGCATGAGGACGACAGTGCCTTCAACACTCTCAGCGGGGCATGTAACCCTCTGTGCCCCCCCTCGCCCCCTCATGTCACCTCTGGCTGTGTAGGGACCCAGAGCTAGGATGGAGGATGCTGCCTGTCAGGACTGAGGGGCATGGGCATAGCTGGGGAAGTGGGGTTAGGATGGGAGGTGCTGCCAGTGGTGATTAAGGTGTCTGGGTAGAACCATGGGAGTAGCCACTGCAATATCAGGGAGGATGCACTGGTGGAGCTGTGTGTGGAAAGCTGCAATGTGCATCGTAGCCTCGGTTTGTCATAAAGAAATAAAAACATCTGCAACTCAGTCCTGACTTCACTCAGCTGTGGCAGAACATTTTTACTGAAGGGTTCCTGGTAACACATTTTTACCAGCTATTTTAGGACTTTCCAGTGATAAAGGTAAATGCACTTGTATGGTAAAGAAGGAGGGTAAATCTTAGTAAGAGCCTCTCTTTCTAGTCCACAAGGGGTGTGCTGTAGAGCAGTTGCCGAATGGTGTCTGAGAAAGAGGGGTCAGCCCCTGTCTGTCTGCAGGGATTTTCCAGCTCCTCTTAGAGCTGCTGGAAGCAGCCAAACCAAGTTTCAGCGTAGACCCTCCTGCCGGTTTGTCTCTGTGCTTCACACGCTTACCTCCACAGAAGTGACACTGCTGGCTAGGTTGAGTCTATATCTGTCTCCTCTGGCACAGCACTTCCTTGATCCCAAAGGCTTTGTGCTTCCGCCCTGCAGCACAGCACAAGGACAGAGCCCTCTGTGTCTTGCCTTTTGCTTCAGCTCCTGGCTAATAGCTTTCCTGCCTTCCCAAGAGAAGGGCTGGCACTTTGACCTTCTCCATGAAAGGTTAACCTGTAATACATGAGCAAACAGGAAGCCTAGTGTTCAGCTGAGAATCAGGCCTGCTGGAGAGATTGGTGAGGTGTATGCTTTGCATTCAGTGCCGGAGGGCTCTCTGAACCTGCTTTCCTTTTAATTGAAGGGCCTATCCACCCTTCGTTCTAAGGGCATCATCTGACCTTCCTCCACCTCTTCCTGGTGAGGGGAGAGGCAGGCTGCATCAAGGTAGAATTTGTTTACTTAGAATGATCTGTTGCAGATTCACTGGTTTTTAACAGAATCTGCTCACTGCTTTTTGTTTCGATTCAATGAGCAACAGTCACAGACTGGCTCAGGCACTTCAGAGCCTCCAGCACAACCTGAAGTCTTCAATGGAAAAGGTGGATTGGTCCAGCGCCCCCACTTCTGTGGCGAGTTACAGGGCAGGGCCTGTCCCCGTCAGTGATACCTTGGGAGTTGTATCCAGGTCTGGTATCTCAGTTAAATTTTCCCCCAGCTAGCAAAGTGCACAAGGCTGGGTACTTGAGATAGGATGTCTGTTCACTCTTATTTTAGTGCAGGTGTATTGCTCCTTTACAACCGAATACCTCCGGTTCTGTGAACGTACGGAGGTTGGAGAGCAATTGTAGAGGTCACCACATGGGAGGCTGCTGCTGGAAGTAGTTCTGATCTGTCCCTCCAGCACTGTTGGTTAAATGTGTAAGGTTCAGCACAAGCAGCTTCTTGTGGACAAGGGTTGTCTTGCTGCTTTTCCTCTCTGAGGCTGTTCTGACCCTACAAGTCAGGTCTCATTGGTCCTGCTTTGAGAATGTGCTGTCACTGCATATTCATCGAGAAAAAACCATTTCTCACCTGTGAGCATGAATTTGAGGCATAACTACATCACTAAACCAGGTCTGCCCCCTTCTGGGCAGATAAGTGACTGAGCCGTCACAGTGTAGCCGAGGGGCTCAGAGTGCCATGGCATTCACTCGAAGGACAGTGAGGCCAGCTGACCTCCTTCTGAATGGCCTTGGTGCCTATGGAGGGTTATGAGTGTGGCCAGCTGTACTTAGCCAGCCCATATTTGCTTTCTGGTGCATCTTCCTCCCTCTGCCTTTGCTCCACGCAGCTTTTGCATCTTTGTGATGTTTCCTCTTTGACCTGCTTGTTACTGTTGCAGTTTTCAGTACCTCAGAGGGAGACTGAGCTAAACTGCCAAATCAATAAAGGTAAAATCCACTGTCTTCCATGGTTGTATGCAGAGCGGTGGCCATGTCGTACCCAGGTTATTAGAGAGACACGGTGGGGGAGGGACCAACTTCAGTTGTTGAGAGAGGGAAGCTTGGGTCAGAACACACCCTTCCCTCTGCTGAGCAGCGCAGGCCACCAAGAACACATGGCTCAAGGGCTCAGCTTCTCAGCACGGACTCCCTGGGGAGTACTGTCTCAATTGCAGGGGGTTGTTTTCTATCTTCAAAGTTGTCCATGGCACCCAAGTTACCTGAGGGGACTGAACACCTTGCCGGGCATCATCATGACTCCCCATGACAGCTCAATTCCACTGGAGCAAAACTGTCCCCTGGGTGGGACCCTTGTGTGTGTACAGGAGATGGAGCTTTCTCAGACTCTCGCTGCTGAATCTGGAAATCACTCAGGATCAGAACAAAATGCAAATACACTTCTCCAGTCTTGCTGTCCCCCAATAACACACTCAGACATCATCCCCCTCCTACACCAAATCTCGTCCCTGCTGTCTAGAAGACAGAGCAAGTATGAGAATTATTTTGTCACGGGCACACTTTGTAATTTTGTGAGGTGCCTGGATGCCACAATGATGGGCACAGTATAAACACTAAGGCTTAGTCTGCATTACAGAGTGTGGTCAATGTAAGGCAGCCTAGGCTGACGTAACTATGTAAGTGTACACATGTAGCGATGCAGGACTCACCCCTGTGGCACCCTCTGCTGGTCTCCTGGGGAATTACTGTTCCAGCCGTTGGAGCGCCCTCTGCAGGTCAGTGTCCCACTGTCGCTGGGCCCTTGTCCCTCCTGGACCCCAGTGCCCCTCTCCCTTGGGTGCTGCCCCCTGGCAGTACCCCCACTCTCTGGGCTCCCCTCCCAAGGGAATTCCCACCCTCTATCCCCACCTTGCCTCAGTGTTCACTGGCCCCCGCACTCTGGGGCAGACTGCAGTCCATATCACTCATCATTGGCAAGGGGGGGTTGAACCTGCTGCCTCCACCTACCCCCGGCTGCACCTCTGCAGCCCCAGTACCTTTTCAGGCCTTTGGCTAGGCCTGCAGCCGGGGGGGTTTCCAGGTGGGAGCTCCCCGGCTCCCTTGCCCTATTTCCCAGCACTGCTCTACTCCAGCACCTTACTCAAGTCCCAGGCAGCCAGGCCCTTCTCTCTCTGCGCCTAGAGAGAGACTGCCAGTGCTCCCGGCCCGCAGCCTCTTTATAGGGCCAGCCACGGCCTGATTGGGGCGTGGCCCAGCTGTGGCTACTTCCCCAATCAGCCCAGATTTTCCCCTACCACAGCCCTCTCCCAGGGCTGCTTTAAGCCCTTCAGGGCAGGAGCAGGTGACCACCCCTCTACAACACACTACAGCCTTGCCCCTGTCGATGTAAGTGCCCTACCAACACCAACATCATAACTCCACCTCCATGACAGGCATAGGGCTTATGTCGGTGTAGCTAGGGGGAGGAAGTGTCTACTGGGTTACTTACATCAGCTGTTGGCTTTCATTCTTGTCAATTTCACGGCTCCATGCAGGGAGCTTTCCGGGCTCCCCGCTGGGAGTCCAGCAACCGACCAGACTCTGGGCAAAGAGCTCCCAGTAAGCTGCATGCAGAGCCGAGAGCCTGGGCTCTCAGCCCCCCTCGCCTCCTCCCAGTGCCCCTTTTCAGTCAGTGAAAGTGCTACCACTGCGGACGTGCACCACCGACAGAAGGAGGGTAGTGTGGACAAGAACCGCTGCAGCAATTACTGTGGTGGACATAGGTCGACTTGAGTTTATAGTGTCGACATACCTTAAGATGGTGCAGAGAGAGAGATGATTTCATTGCCTTCGTATTCAGTAGGAAAGGTGAGAGTAACCACCAGAATGAGGGAGAAGTTTTCCAAGGGATGGAAGTGAAAGTGAGGGTGACACCGCAACAGGCAAAAGAGAATAATTAGAACTGGAGACAGAGTCTCTATGACTGGATTGCTGACACTCTAGAATAAACTGACCCCATGGGCTTAATGAGAATACCCCCAGCAGAGACAATAGCCAAGGCCTGGAGAAGTCCTAGTAACAGATCACACACGCGTGCACACACACATCTCCTTATATAAAGGGATCAGGGTAGAAATAAACAACTACAGACCTGTCAGTCTAACCTCTGTGTTGGAAAATACTGTAGAGGAAAGAGTAAGGGATGCCTTGGACAGGTGTGGGTTCCTTAGAGATACTTGGTCTGGATTTACAAAAGGGAGATTCCGATAAACAGGTTTGATTAATTTATTTCAGGAACTGCCAATTGAAAAGCAGGTGGGTGAAGCAGAGAGCTAATTTACTTGGGTTTTGAAAAGGCTTTTGATCCAGTATCCCGTTAGAGGCTAATGTCTAAGGGTATCCAGGTACAGTACGATATTGAGGGTGAAATTTTCAACAGGATAAATAGGCCAATGGCTTGGTAAGAAAGGAGTGGGGGTTAATTGAGACAGTTCCTATGGCGAAGGGGTATTAAAAGGGGGAGTTCTGCACGGATTAGTGCTGAGCTCACATCTGTTCACACTCACCATTGACCTCTGGAAGGCGGCGTGTCGCAAGGTGAGCAAAACCTTAGAGAACACAGAGCGGGGAGGGCCAGCCAGTCCTAAAAAGGAGAGAGACTAGATTCAGTGAGACCTAGTGTAATATATCCAAGTGCTCGTTATGCTAGTAAGGTTTGAAAGGAGGAGATCACACTGGTCCTGCACAACAGGCTGCAGAGACCATGCATGGAGGGTCTGACTCTGTCAGGGCATCATATTACAGGGAGAAGATTGAAGGACTGGGAAAGGTACAGAACAGAACAGCCAGGAGGATCGAGGGACTCGGGTTATAATAACTGTTCCAAAGGATAACAAATTTAGAAAGCACCAGCCATTCAGGGAAACTTCCTTATACAGAAGGTAATGGATCTGCAGAACAGACTCCCAAAGAAACTGCATCTGTGAACATATTAAAAAAGGGTTTAGATGAGCCAAAGCATTACATGGGACAAAAGCTAGGCAGAGGTTGACAGCCCTCAGTGTACTGCTGTCTGGCGCTATTACTGTCTTTATTAAAAAATTAGCAATGTATCACTCTGCTAAATAGGGGAAATCAAGTGGCAAACTCCTCTGAAGATTGAAGAGATTCCAGGACAGCAGCCTTTGGAGCCTTGCCTTTTCTCCCCTGGCATTTCTCTCTGTCACAACCACCAGGGCCGTCCCACCGGTGGCAGTGAGGGTGTCAGAGCCAACGTAAGCAAGGAATTGGCAGCTCACCAGCATTTTGGCCACCACATCCATGGGCTCCCTGGCCATATTGAGAGCTGAAGTCACCCCCCAACACAGCAAATATGAGGGCAGTGGGGAAGTGTTGAAAAGCCACAACCCGAGATGTTTTGACTCGGTGAGTGGCAGATCTGTGCTCCTCTGAAAAGCCCACATTCCATTTGACCATACTGAGATATCTGTGTTAAAAGTAACCCTTCCCCCGCCCTACACACACATGCAGACACACAAGGAAGTCCAATCCCCGTTAGATTTAGAGCAGGAGCAATAGCAAGAGCAAAATGCTTCATTATTTGCAGTTTCCGTAAGCTCCTGCCTCAGAGGTGACCTGGCCCCTAGCCTCCCTTCTTGATATAGCTGGTATCTGAGGGGTCGAGAGCTGTAAAAGCCACTCTCTTGGGAGCTCTGTCATGCCACCTGGAACATCCGTGACAGCCTGGCCTCAAGGGAGGGTTTGCTCGCCAGCCGAAGCATAGCTCTGAAGGTGCAGAGGAGAGATGGGGAGCCTGTATTTTCCAAAGGAGAAAAGATGAAAGATTCGAAAGATAAATGTTTGCTTGTATATGGTTAAAACCCTGTTTAAAATGCCTCTGTTTTCACCAGCTCTCATTCTAATCCCCCTGGTGCTGTTACTGTGAAGGGAAATGAATAATTCATGGCCAGAGAATGCCTCACTGGGCCTAATCACCACTTTAATTGGAGGTTTAGATCAGAGGCGGCTAATAGCTCCTACAGCGGGGACTCCATGTATTGTTGACAGTGAGATCGCTGAGTGCCTTATCGTTGGCCTGTTTCAATTCTCCCAGGACGCCACCACACATACCAGCAGCAAGGTCCCCAGATACCCAAGGACGTAGACCACAAGACCAATTAAATTTATCTGGGAAGAGCTGACAACTTTTTTAAACAGAGGAGAACTGGTGAAAGAATAATAGGGTCACTCTCCTTTCTGACTGCAGCCTGTTTGATGCCGACTGAGCTGACACTGTGTGGGCATGTTGCCAGCATTTCTTAACATGCATGAGTGGATGAATTGGGAGGTGTTGAGGGGGAAGGTGCAGGGGTTTCTCCCCAGTTCTAGTCCTGACTTCTGACCGGTACTAAAAGGAAGCCAATGCTGGGTTTTACTCACCATCTTCTTGTAATCGAATTCTGGTCTCCCCTGACTCAAATGGAGTTATTCCTGATTTACACAGCAGTGAGATCAGAATCCGTCTGATCTTTATTTTAAAATGCCACTTGGGTCTGAGAAGCTCAAGTCATTGTCTTTGCATGAAGACTTTAATTATAATGTTGTGTTCATGTAGCTGCTATTCACATTGTCAGCATTTTCCAGAATGTATGGACCATTTTCAAAGGTTTATCATTTTTGCTTACCACCAAAAAGACACTTTTTGGATGGAGTGTGATAAACCAGCTTCCAAGCTACTAGGGGCTTGTTTTACATATTAATTTTATTTTAGCTGTATAGGAAATAAATTGATGGAGCTATTTACTAGTGTAATGTGAGCAGAAACCTCCTTCTTCCCCAGTATGAAATCACTGCTGTGATCAAGGAAGACCCCATAAGAACATAAGAATGGCCATACTGGGTCAGACCAAAGGTCCATCTAGCCCAGTATCCTGTCTACAGACAGTGGCCAGTGCCAGGTGCCCCAGAGGGAATGAACAGAACAGGGAATCATCAAGTGATCCATCCCCTGTCGCCCATTCCCCACTTTTAGTAATAAAAGGCTAGGTGGGGGGGATCCCTGCCCATCCCTGTCTATCCTGGCTAATAGCCATTGATGGACCTATCCTCCATGAACTTATCCAGTTCCTTTTTGAACCCTGTTATTATCCTGGCCTTCACAACATCCTCTGGCAAGGAGTTCCACAGGTTGACTGTGCGTTGTGTGAAGAAATCCTTCCTTTTGTTTGTTTTAAACCTGCTGCCTATTAATTCCATTTGGTGACCCCTAGTTTGCGTGTTATGAGAAGGAGTAAATAACACTTCCTTATTTATTTTCTCAGCACCAGCCATGATTTTATAGACCTCGATCATATCCCCCCTTAGTTGTCTGTTTTCCAAGCTGAAAAGTCCCAGTTTTATTAATCTCTCCTCATACGGAAGCGGTTCCATATCCCTAATCATTTTTGTTGCCCTTTTCCGAACATTTTCCAATTCCAGTATACCTTTTTTGAGATGGGGCGACCACATCTGCATACAGTATTCAAGATGTGGGTGTACCATGGATTTATATAGAGGCAAAATGATATTTTCTATCTTACTATCTAGCCCTTTCTTAATAATTTCCAACATTCTGTTTGATTTTTTTGACTGCCGCTGCATATTGAGTGGATGTTTTCAGAGAACTATCCACAACCACCCAAATGAAAACAAGTCTGGAAGCACATGCCGTGATTGTGAATCGTACACAGCCTTGTATGGGAAGATAGCAATCCTTTGTTCCTTTTTTAATTAGAGTTGGAAAAATCAATATTAAAATCACAGTGGGACTAGCTGCCTCTTGGAATTGATTGTAGGAGCCTTTCACCGCTAGGGTCACCAGTTCAAATCCAGAGCAATAATGGCAAAAAGTCATTACCATCTGATGGCTGTGTGGTGGCCTGTGTGGAATGAGTTGCATCTTGGACCAGTTCCTACTGGGCAAGTGTCCTCAACGCAAACACCATCATGACAGTTGATGATGTAAGGAATAGGGGGAGAAGGATAGTAGCTAAGGGTATAATTTTCAAAAGTGTCTCAGGGACTTTAGCGTCAAAGTTCCATTTTAAGGAAGCCAATGAGACTTTCCCTAAGTACTCAAAATTCGTAGATGCAAAGAGAGTAAATCAAGAAGAGACTATTCTATCATCCGGTCTGACCTCCTGTATATCACAAGCCATTACATTTCACCAAGCTACACCTGTATTGAGCCCAGTAACTTGTTTGGCTAAAGTTTTTGTTTCCTATCTTTTAACCAGTTACCAGTCCATGAGAGAACCTTCCCTCTTATCCCATGACAACTTAATTTACATAAGAGCCTTTAGTGAGGGACCTTGTCAAAGGCTTTCTGAAAATCTAAATACACTATATCCACTGGATCCCCCTTCTCCACATGCTTGTTGACCCCCTCAAAGGGTTCTAGTAGATTGGTGAGGCATGATTTCCCTTTACAAAAAACATGTTGACTATTTCCCAACAAATTATGTTCATCTCTGTGTCTGACAATTTTGTTCTTTACGGTAGTTTCAACCAATTTTCCCGGTACTGAAGTGAGGCTTACCGGCCTGTAGTTGCCAGTCTAATAATAATTGGGTGCATATGACCTTTATATTGTGAGAAACATTTAAGCCTGTCTCCCACTTGCAACAGGAACCCATTCCTTACCTACCATGTAGTTTTCTGTTTGTTACTTGCCGGATTTGCTAATTGTTAGGGTAGTTTTGTTGCAATAAAATCTCTCTCCCTCATAGCCCATCTGCTCTTAGTTGATCCTGCAGGGAAGTCATAAATCTAGACACATCATATCTGTGTCCATGGCAACTGACTGATGTGGCAAACACAGGATTGTGATGTCACAAATACAAGCTCACTGGAGGTTCAAACAGAAAGAGATCAGTAGTGAGGAAGAAGCCCCTTGGACCCAAATGCCTGAATTACAGACAATAACGGGGAGGGTCAGAAAATGACCCCTCAGATAGAAGTGTTCCTACCCCCCAACTGTTTGCTGCAGTGTGGAATTCCAGTTCTAATATCGTCTGACGTAACAGCAGCACTTGGACTGTATTGTTGCCATGCTGGTGGCTGCAGCTGACTTGCCTCCCCTTCTGCTGCCATCCTCACTGCCATCAGTGAAGCTTGCACTGGTGGTAGCAATGGGGACGAACATTAGGGGAGAAAAGGCGAGGGTGAGCGTTAGGTAAGCATTGCAGCATTTTTATTCCCCGAGGTGAAAATAATTATCCCCGTTCCCCAGGTAGGGCAATTGAATAAAGTGCAGCACAAAGGGATGAAATGTTTTACCCAGGGCTCCAGAGAGAGACATTGTCAGAGCTTGTGATTAAAACTAGAGAGCCTGGCTCCCTGCCCTGTGCTCCAGTCCCTCTGCCTCTCAACTCTAAATACCATTTTAGAATGCTGGAGCCAGCTGATTAGTTGTCAGGGATGTCAACCCAATTCCCAGCAAACGTGTGTCTCATTCTGGATCATTTTTGCATCTAATTGCATTTCCTAACCACAGTGAAATACACCAGGCCAAGCGTTTCAAGGGAATTACTGCCCTTGTCAGCCTGGTGCCCTGGTAACACCACCTGCTGTGTGCTGCGATCACCCATGGAATGCCCTCCATGTTCTGTTTGCTTTCATCTGACTCGCCCTGGGGAGTCGGTGGCTGTGTATTGGGTCAGGGTTCAGGGTCACTTGCTTAGATTAGTTGCCTCCTGGTGAAATAATCCTATTCTGTTTGATCACCGACGTTTTCTGCATGGAACTCTTCTCTCTCGGCACATGAAGCTGCTTGCTGCTGAACCTGGCTTAGAAAAATAATCACTTTCCACTGCCAGTTTCTCAGATATTCAGACTAATAACTCCTCACCGCTGCTATCCCCTCTCTCTGCCAGCCCGGGAAAGCAGCCTTGCTAGCTGGAAAGCTTGGCGTGGAATTTGCTAATTGTGATATTGAGCATTGGACTGGAACTCTAGGGGCAGCTTTATAAAGCATCAGTTGGGTGCCTTTAAAACTCTGGCTCCCTAGTTAGTGTCTGTAGAACTATTTATCCTATTAAATGTTTAGTGAAGTGTAATGTCATGAATTGCTACACAGACATGTCCCGTGCTCCCCACCCGCAGAGCACTCGCAGCTGACCTCTCCATCGCCCGTTCTGCTTTAGACTTCAGCATTCACTGTCGTATAAATCGCAGGAGTCGAAGGTACAGAGTATCGAAGCAAGGACAGCCTTCTGCCAGCACATGCGTGTGAGATGCACAGTCAAGCCCTTTGTGTAACCACAAACAGCACCTACAACCGCAGGCTGTGCCACTCTGAACCAAGGCCACCACTGAGTGAGCTTGCCAGCCTCGGGGTTAGAGAGTTCTGCAGCAAAGCTGCCCTTGTTTCTCTCTGAGGGTTAGCCGAGAAGGACATTTAGTGAACTGGATAGTTAGGATCCTGCTGGCTGCAGTTTTTGGAGGCACTTGGTCACTGGGCCATAGGCAGTTGTTCCTGACACTGTCCGATTTCCCGGCTCTGAAGACTGAAACCTGGAGAGTAATGATGTGTTTTGAACTCTGCTTTTCTCCTTTCATGTTTTATGCGCAGCGTATTGATGCAAATAAAACTGAGATAATCCCTGGCAGTTCTTACATCTCTGTGCCTTTTGCCTTCCCTGTCAAGTCCAGGTGGTAAGAAGCCGAGAGCAGCTGTAACAATCACCGTGCTCTTTTCATGGGTATGCTTGTTTCCCTTTTTTTTTTTTAAACACAGCTTCATTACTGAGCTGCGAAGCTGTGCTGACGTTTGGTCTGACCTCAGAGAGTGACTGGAAGGGACCTGCTCCGATATGGGGACGTGTTAGCTTTTCTAGGCGTTTCCTACAGTGCCTCCTTCAGTGAACGGCTGAATAACATAGCAGAAGGTTTTGCAAGCATGTGTGTGATGTGTGTTTGCTTCACCTCGGGTGATCACTGCCTCCTATTCTGTGGCTGCACAATGCCACCCTGCAGAGCTCAGCTGCAGAAGAGCAGTTCCTTTCTTCCATGTACCACCCAACTCTCTCTCATTCCCCCTTGTTTCCTTTCCCAGGATCTGTGGGGACCCCACTGCCAGGGGTGGAAGTGCGCATTGCCACGGAGAGCTTGGGCAGGGAAGGTCCTTCCTACACCATCCACGCTCAAGGAGATGAACGTGACACAAAGGTAGCATGCAGCCATGTTTTCTGCTTCTGTCTCTTGTATCTGCCTCTCTGTGACAATCTGCTAGGGTTCCCAGAGCTGAGTCACTGCGTTACCTCTCCCAGCCTCAGCAAGTGGGAGCCTCGCTGATGCTAAGCTGGGTGTATCAGCTCCCTGACACACCAGCTTGTTGCCCTGCCAGCACATTGTTAGGACTCCATCAGTCCAAATCTTGCCTAGCAGTAATAATTAGTGAACACCGATTCCCGAGTTCCTCAGAGCTGTATATCTGCAGTGCTCAGTCCCGCTCACCATAGCGCTCACAAAACTCGATAGTATCAAGTTTGCCACTCCTTTAAAGAGAGAGAACACACAGCTTAGTAAGGTAACTGAGATGGGCAAACCCTCCACTTCAGTCAAAGCTGGGGTTGGCTTATAGTAAAGTACGTTTCTGAATAAGAGGGCATAGGTTTGAGTGATACACCTCTACCCCGATATAACGCGGTAAAGCAGTGCTCTGGGGAGGCGGGGCTGTGCACTCTGGAGGGTCAAAACAAGTTCGATGTAACGCGGTAAGATTTTTTGGCTCCCGAGGACAGCGTTATATCGAGGTAGAGGTGTATCTGGTGTAAGGAATAAAGGTAGAAATGGTTACAAACACACACAAATAAGGAAATGCTTCTAGGATTTCAATCTAAATTAACTAGTGTGCTTAGACTAGAGTCCTTTGTTCAAAGCAGTTTGTCTCTCTGGTCTTTCTTTCAGCATGGCTGACCTGTGTTTTAGCCAGGACTCTTCACAGAGCTCAGAGTGCTTGGGTCCTTTGTCTCCTCAGGTGAAGGGTAACTTCGGGGTTCTCTCCCCCCAGATCCAGTTCCTTTTCCTTGCTGGGTGCAGACGCCATGCTGTCTGGTGTACGCTCCATATTAGCTCCTCCCCCGCTGATGATTTTTACAATGCAACAATCCCTTCCTGCAACCTCCAATTCCAATGAATAGCCCATTGAATTTGGACATACCTGGTTTGAGGTGCTGGCCTCTTTCCTTGTCTGGAGATACCCTGTTTATCAACTTGCCCTGATCTGCCTGGTGTAAACACATTTTAGGTTTTAGTAAAATTCTGTGTGGATTAACCGTACATAAATCATGCAAGAATATTAATGATCAGTGAGTTATTAGTTTTCCAGTGATATATTACAAGCCCCTTTTGGGTAAAGATCATGACAACAGTGTGACACTGGTATCAGGTTGCTCTTTGGGTCCTGCTCTCAGTTAAAATTATGAAAACACTTCTCCCCTTCCCCAGAGACCCAGAAAGAGGCAGACACTCTTGCTATTCCTAGTGACTCACTGATATTAGTTATTCTCCTCTCTTTATTGTATGCGATATTATTATTATGTGGTCACTGGAGCTTTTGAAGACTAGGTTAGACAAATACCTGTCAGGGATGGTCTAGCTAATACTTAGTCCTGCCTCACTGCAGGAGACTGGAGAGATGACCTCTCGTGGTCCCTTCCAGTCCTACATTTCTAGGATTATTCCATGTGGGGCACTTTACAGACCAAACAAGTAACTGTCCGTGCCCTATGGAGCTTGCAGCGTATAGACCAGACATCTGTCTGTAGGTTTGGAGCAGCAGGCAGAGTGTATCTTGGACACAACCCCTTCCTCCTCTTTCGCACCCCCCGATTGCCAGGGCGCCCTTCACCTGGCTTCCCTTTTGTGCTGTCATTGTAGGTGCAATTCACGTCACTTACTGTAGAGCGATAACCACGGGATTTGCAGGCTCACTCAAGTAAATAGGTGTGTATGTGAGAGGAATTACACCAACAGCCACTTACGTGAGGGTGCAAAGCAGGGAGGCCAGGCTTTGAAAGCTGGTCCTAGACGAAGGAATGATAGCGTTACAGGACTCTCTAGTAAACCAGGTTAGTTTCTCCTGTAGCCATGGAGATGCCAGGGGTTCTAGCGGAGTTCCTGATGAGCACAGGAAATACTTGCTTACACTGCTCATGAAACTACTGGTGACAAGCTCAAAGAAAACGTCTTAACTCTGTCTCCTGTAAATCACGATTGAGGTGGTTCTCTATGCTGGCACCTGGCCGGCAGAGCTGGTGGGCTGCTGTGGGTTGGGACTGAGGTGCATCTGTACAGTGAGGAGGCCAGAACTGGAACAGCAGTGAGGGAGATGCATAACTGGATTGAAATCCATTTGAAGAGCTGTGTGTGGGGAGGTCAGACTGCATCTACCCTCAGTGTGCTACGCTGCAGCCAGCACTGTGTGACTCATTTTCATTTGTAGAAAATATCCCTAGATTAACTAAGAGAGGTTAAAACAAAGGGAAAGCTTGTCAGGGCATTCTGGCACCTTGACAGAGCTATGGAGCCTGTCTGTTAGCAAACCCAGCATGAAGATCTGGGCAGGAAGGGGACTTACCATGCGTCTAGCTGTAATTACTGTTGGCCTGCGCGTTAAATGACCTTGTTTTGCTGAGAGGTGGGCAGGGTAGAGGACTCTTCAAATGACCCTGTGGGCAGTTTAACATGTGAGAAGCTGTGTCCCATTTTTGTCACGTCATTGCTAGCGAGAGCCCGGAAATCTGTTTGCTTTCTTATTTCTCACTCCTGGTCTTAGAGTTACATGTCGGTCCTTTTTCACTTGCATTGGGTGGGGACATGAAATGTAAACCAGTTGTCCAGTACAGTTTTAATGATGAGCCCTTAACACTATTCACTTGGAAGAATCCCAGTGCTCTTTACGAATTAGATCTAGAATATGAGACTCCTTTGCCCATTACAGGAATCAGTCGCCTCCGGGGTGAGATGTGGTCACTGTTTTTAATGTACAGGTGAACGAAATATATGTGGTTTTTGTTTGATTTTTGCAAAATTCTGGACCAAAGCTAGGCTGGCTGTGCACCCAGGCTATCTGCTAGTCCCTGTGGGGGCACTGGATCTGGTTTTATTTAAAGGGGAAGCAGAGGAGAATGGGAGTCCAGACTTCATGTAGCTAAACCTCAGTCATTCACGCCTGGCTCACGTCTCCCTGTGGTTTCAGGGAAGTGAGGCTTTGCACTACTCTGTATAGTTCTGAGCTGGCTGGGTTTACACACCAGGGGCCATCATTTACCCCTTTGCACCTGCCTGTCACCTCCTCCCAGACCTCCATCACTAGGCATGCCCCTCATTCGTATATCCTGCCAACCAAACTCAGCCCTGATGTAAGCGGTCGCAACACATATCGAAGTCTGAATGCTCATTTGCAGTCATTGGGAGCTGCACTTGCTTACCCCAGCTCTGAAATTGGCCCCAAGCCTCTAGCTGATGCCTGGCTAGAGGCTGACTTTCCATCAAAGTCTCCCTAGGGCCTTTTGAATGTTCTGCTGAGTTTGCAAGATGTCTGACTCCGAACGTACAGGGAGACAGAGATGTTTGCCTCTGGGTATTGTCCTGATCATTCTTCTAGTGTGAGTCCAAACAGCTGTCCCCATCTCTCTCACACTGCCCCTTTGCCCAGCCTTTCAGTCTGTTTTTTCCATAGCCCGGCTGGAAGTTTCAGAGTACTGGAAGGGAGACTGCCTGTCCTTTGAGCAGCCCCTGTACTAATGGGGCGGAACGAAGAGATAGCTTTGTTTGTTGATACTTACAGGTATCTCCAGTCTGTCCCATTGCTAACAGACTATTTCCAATGGCAAAGTGCAGCAGCGTACGACTGTAGTTGTCAGGAAGTGACCACGCTGGGAAGTGTGGGTGCTGCTTTGAATGCATGTCTCCATAGATAAAATCACTGAGATGCCAGGAGTTTAATATCGTTATTATGTGGAAGCAGCCAGCCTGAGCAGCTTGACTTTATAGTCCATGGCTGTGCTGTCCGCCAGGTGCTAGTCACCTGATGAGCTCAGAGGCTCTCACTATGCACCTGTTCTGCTGGAAATGGCAGTGGCCTTGGCAGAGACCGAGAGAAAGTGTGTGTATGTCCTAAATTAACAACAGAATTTAACTCCTTCCTGCCTGCAGTGACACACTGAAAGCCTCAACTAATGCGTGTTCCTGGACTGACGTGCTGGAGCCTGGGTGCTGGGTGCACGTTTGTTTAATAATTTATATTACCAGAGAGTATTTCAGTGAAACATGCTTAAAGTAGAAAAGACCCAAATCCCCATCTCCCCCCGACAATCAAAGGGAAACATGAGCGTTGCTTAGACGCGATGAAACGCGGGATCTGGTTAGCTGATGAGGCTCCTGAGCACCAGGGCTCTCTCCCAGAGATCAGGATTCTGACTCCGACGCCAAGACTGCTGGGTTCCAACCCTGGTTCCGCCACCTCAGCAAGTCACTTCCCTTCTTTGTGCCTCGGTTCCCCCCTTTTGTGAAATGGGGATAAAAAGATTTACTTCCCTCCCTCACTGGAGGATTAAGAGCCATAATTAACATGTGCTGAGGACTTTGAGATCCATGTGCTTAAGCCAGGGGTGGGCAAACTACAGCTCGTGGGCTGGAACCGGCCCCTCAGGGCTTTGGATCCGTACCACGGGATTGCCCGCAGAAGTGCTATGGGCCCCGCGCCGCTCTCAGAAGCAGCCAGCACCACCACGTCCCTGCAGCCCCCGGGCAGGGGGGTGCCCATGCCTCCAGGCACCGCCCCCTGCTGCCCCCATTGGCCAGGAATGGGGAACCGTGGCCAATGGGAGCTTTGGGGGAGGTACCTGGAGGTGCGGCAAGGGCAGAGCACACGGAGCCCTCCGTCCCCCTCCTCCAGGGGCCGTAGCGCTTCCTGGAGCGGCACGGGGCCAGGGCCGGGGCCAGGGCAGGCAGGCAGGAAGCCTGCCCTGGCCCCAGTGCGCGCCGCTGCCACCTGGTGCCACTTTCGGTAAGCAATGCCAGGTTGGAGCCCGAACCCCGCCTGCACCCCGTCCCCCCAACTCCCTGCCTTAAGCCCCCTGCCTGCACCTCTCATCCCTCCTGCACCCCAACTCCCTGCCCTGAGCCCCCTCCTCTGCCCCAATCCCCTTCCTGCACCCCGCACTCCCTCCCACACCCCAACCCCCCGCCCCGGCCCTGCATACAATTTCCCCACCCAGATGTGGCCCTCAGCCCAAAAAGTTTGCCCACCTCTGACTTAAGCCAAAAAGAAAAGGAAGTCAGGCAAGGGCAAAGTAATGAAAAGAGGCAGCTAGGTAAGAGTTAAAGAACAATGAACATGGCAGTCAGGTAGGGGTCAAAGAACGAAGCCCACACAACATAGGAAAGGAGGTTGCTTCCCATCCTTCTCCATTTATTTATGTATTTGATTTTGATTGATAAATCCATCCATAAGCTCCCATCCTAGCTCTGGGCACTGCTAGATGTTTTGATGTTGATAATGTGAAAAATGACCAATGTCACATAATGGCCGGCTCATCCCACTCTAGGAAATAAACACTCAAAGCAGCCATAACAATGTAATAAACACTTGCACATTCTCTGCTTCGACTCGGGGCAAGGACCGCTCCTATATAAAAAGCAGAGTGCTCTTCAGTGGTACTATACAAATAATAATGATGCTGCTATAGAAATGTAACTCCTGGCCATTGTAGGGACATCAGGCTGTGCTGAAAGATGTGTCCCTTACGTACATTGTACACTACATTGGAGAGCATGCAGAGGGTTAGGGATGAGTTTGGTGGTGTCAGCAGGGCTGGAAGTGACTAACTGTGAGGTGTGCTAATAAGAAGCTGTGATGGTTAAGCCCACAATGATCCTCTGACCCTGTTCCCCATGAGAAGGTGATCCCTCTGATTGGGGTAGGCAGACTATCGGGGCTATCCGCGAGGCAGCCACACTTCAGCTGTGCCGTATGAATAATCAGAACTATCCCATCCTCTCTGTTTTCCGCAAGCAGCAAAAAGAGGCTGCATGTGCCAAGTAAATTGTTTGCTACAGATTCTTTTCTTAGCTGTACAAAGGGTTACAAGGTCGTTGCCTTGTCCTGCTTGTGTTTGGCCATCTCATCCTCAGGAAGCAAGGCGACAGAGTTCCTTTGAGCCATTTGTTCCCAATGCCATGCATAGCCAGCCTCATCTTGTTAAATGCAAGAGAGGTTGTGTTGTTTTCTGTTAAATAGTCTCCCTTCAGACACTTTTGTGCTTCCTTCTGAAGGGAAGGATGCAAACAGAACTCAGAGACATCTCTCAAAGATTAAATACTATCTTGTCCACCACAGATGGTACAGAGGGAAGGGTATGGGGTGTGTGGTAGTGTTGGATGGTGAGGGAACATTCCCACTGTGCAGTCTGGTAACTGTGTAATATTGCAGCGAGGGGACTGATGTAATTTGCAAAGTTGGTTTCTGGCATGCCCTGAAGATCAATAATCTACTTAGCTGAAACTTTGCTGCATCTCTTTGTTCCTTTTTTTTTTTCCCTTTCCCTTCATTAGAGTGTTGGATTCCATTCGTTCATACGGCTCCATCAGTAGGATTTCTTTTAACCCCAGTGATTATCTCTAGTCCTCTCTGCTCTGAGCGGGAAGAGTCTGAGAAGAGCAGTTCTGGCTTGGGTTTGTTGTTGGTTGACTCTTCGTATCACCTCCTGCCAGTCCCGGCTGTTTATCGATGCACATCGCCTAGATTTCCCTCTCAGAATCAACTCCACGGCTCTTGGTTTCTTCATCGCTGTTGGCCCAGGGCTGTTCACACAGAGCTCCCAGAGTGTTACTGGAGAGCCAAGGCACTGCATTACATCTCTTTCCTGGACATGCTGCTGAAGAGTGACGTGGTACCTCGTATGGCAAAGGCCAAAATAACAGGTTTTGCTTTGATAGTTTTCATTTCTCCCCATAATAAATTCTCAGCAGATGTGGCGTATCTCATTAACCTGGCAACCCCAGTGACTGTGTCACCGAAGCCCCTCTGACGTGCTGGGGTGTGATGGGAATGTAAAGTTAAAGGAGATTTCCTGCAGGCGTCCTCTGAGAGGAACCTAGGTGCTTCAGGCAGTGCTGGTTCAGTAGGTAGAGCTTCCCCTCTGAGGCGGTCCTGAACAGGTGCTGGGAGTGCAGTGTGAAACAAGTAAAGAAGGTCCTGACTCCTTTTAGTGTTTAAGCACCCTGAAGCACTTCTGTGAACAGGTGTATAAACCCAGGTGTCATGGCTAAGTCTGGCTCCCTGAATGTCTTATGCGCTTCTGATTTGACATTGTATTCTTCGCTTCCTCTCCTAAGCAGTTGTGTAGCATTGCTAAATGTTGTTAAACCGCTGCCACATGCCATCTGAGAAGTGGCTTCATTTCAGTGGTTGGTAAAGCGATCCCTAGACATCCCTCACTAGGAGCTGCGGGGGTTTGTGTTTCTTTGAGATCTTTGGAGGAGAGTTGCAGAATTGCCAGTTCCGATTATTAGAATGGATCGGTTTCTGGTCTTTTGTGACAGCGGCAGCTCTGAATCTGTTGCTATAGACGAACTAGGCCATCACCACCATCGTGGCCATAGCACTTGCACAAGAGGCAGTCACTGAATGATTATCTGCCCAAGGCAGCTGCCCGTTATGCCTGTGGGGTTGAGCCAGCCCTGGGTTAGACGTATATGCAGTGCTAATTCAGTGCTGAGTGTAACCAGAGAGGTTAAGAGGAAGAAGACGACTATCCTGGCCTTCTAACCCCCCACTAACGCTTCCTCTTTAGACTTGGGTGCTTCCTTCCTACTTTTCTTTGGTCCTGCACCTGTGACCTTTGCTCACCCGAGGGCTTTGGCTTCGGCTTCCCCTGTGGCGTGGATAGGAAAGGGTTACTTTTTCCCCCCAGTGAGTATTTCGGTTTGTTTTGTTCCGTGCAATGCATATTTCATACGCTGTAGCTTCCCAGCTGGCACAAGCCTGTAAACCCTGTAAGCGTAACGGGTATTGTCTCTCTCTCTCTCTTTTTATTTATTTATTTGGGGGTGGGGGGAGGGTTTTTTTTCTTCCAAATTGCTCACTTACATGAGAGCCAACCCCCAGTCCCTGACAATGGGGGTCTATCAATAGATAAATGGCTTCACAGCTGTATATAATGCTACACTCTAACCAGGGCTTTTATGGCAAGTAATTTTCTTATGATGAGGCTGCAAAGAGAGCTACGCGGGACGTATGGGTCGCGAGGAGCTGGCAGCCGGAGGACGCTCCAGCAGTGGGGCTTTGCTTCCCTTTTTTCAAAATTGTAATTAGCTCGTTGCTTATCCATATGCAAGCTGTCGTTCTGGATGGGAACCGGCGCTGTGCTGGCCATTCCTCCCCACACAGCCGCCAGCGTCTCCTGGCCCCTCCCCCTGGCCCCCCCTTCAGGTCTCTGCCATCTGTTAGGAGCATGCTGACTGCTACCTACACCTACGTATAGGCACAGAAGAGGAGCTGCAGGGTTGTGGGTCGTCGCCAGACACCAGATAACACATCCCACCATCAGGGGCTGCCCCCTCTGCCTTCACTGTGTCAGCGTGTCCAAGAGGTGTGTCTCTTGTTCATATTGATCTAAAATCTTCACAGAGTCAGGGGAGGGGCTGCTTGGTTACCAGGGTATCTGACACCCCCTATGAAGAGCTCACCTGTGAAGAGTACAGGCTTCCTTTCAAGGACCCAGTCCTGCAAGATACTGAGGGCCTGAGCGCCCTTAATGCCAGTCAAGGTGATGGTGCTCACCACCTTGCTGAATTGAGCTCCAGATGAGAGCATGGTCAGAAAAGTATCTTTGCGTGATTGGTTCTGTCTGTCTCTGGCCCCTGGGAGCGTAATGTCTGGCTCTGCTCTCTTTGTATGGTCAGTTGCATCTCCTGCCTTTTCTGACAACAGTAAGTTCTTGCTTCTTCTCTCTCCAGCTAGCCCTGCAGAACCGACCCAGCTCTGGGAGAGGGAGCTGGGGTCTCCCCTGATTACATTCTGAATGCAGATTCCAGATTCCTGGTGTTGAGGTGTGTAACGGAAGGGTCTCGGGGAGAGTTTGCTGCACTGACCACTAAAAACAACATTTTTACACTTCTAACCTGTGCAGCTTTGAGCAGGAATCATTGAGCGGCAATCACACCTGGAGCCCCGCAGTGCCATTTGTCCAGGCACTGGACTCTAAAAGGCCACCCGTCCTTTCCAGCATGCCCAGGATGCCTTGGGCTGCGCGCATTCGAGAGGGAAAACGCCCTCTGAGATTGCTGATTTCTTTAAGGGGCCTCAGTTTACAAAGCCGTAAACCGTATTTCTAAATGAATGTTAAAAATGAAATTGGCTGTTTATACTTTAAGACAGAGGGGAGTTGCCACCCCATCGGGGAGCAGATAGTGTCAGGCCATGTATTTTACTATCCTGAAAGCTGGCTAGGTTGTTCTCCCTTCTAGCTGCCCTGGGACACATTTTTGACACATGTGCAGTGCTTTTCTTTTATTAAACATGGCACTTACTGCGAATGAAGGAAGTGTATTTTTCCTTCTCTCGGGAGGTCTGTGTTACGGATAGAAGGTGGGGCCAAACTTTTCCGTGTGGGGATGAGTTATAGTTTGGAGGGGACAGCCATTTTCTGTATGTTTCAGCAGAGGGCACCAGTCTGTTCCTTGAAGCATGGGGTGGAAGTGGGGAGCAGTCTTCTCCTGTGGAGATGGACACATCATGCTGTGGCTTGAAAGCAGAAGCCTCTTCCTCTGAGGGAGTGATTTTGTGAGTGAGTGGAAAGAAGAGAAGCCTCTTTCTGGGGAAGGTGGTCATGTGATGATGGCAGCTTGCAGGGCTCGTTTAAAATGAAAAGGAGACTATACATGATCTCCATGAGAGAGGATCCTGCATTCATCTGCTCAGCTGCAATTGGGTAGAGTTGCAAAGCTCCCAGTAGCAGCTCTATTAAGATGCAGTAGTTCTGGAAGCTTGCAAGCACCTGTGTGGATAGTGCTCTTTGAGGTAATGTTCGTAACTGAAATACCTTCCCAGCCTGACACTTGCATGGTATTTCTGATTACGAAAGCCAGTGGGAGCTGCAAACCCCATCACTGTTGGGAAATCTTTAGGCATTTTTAAAGAATATTGTTTGCTGGGCCTTATTTGTGATACGTTGCATATGGCTTTTGCGTTAGGCCAGACGTCCCCTCTGCTATTGGGGTGCAACAGACAGCCTGCTAGTCAACTAGTCCCCGGCTCACTGGTTGGTAGAGCAAGGGAACGAAGTGTGGTTATGGGACGGGAGTTGGAAGTCAGGACAGAAGGAGGAAATGTGTAAGAAACTCCACTTACTGTAGTTGTCCTTTATTCTGTTAAGGAGGCTTGACCTGTAGAACATGGGCCTTGGCTCCGATTATTCACTGTATCCCTGAACTTCCCCTGCTAGCACAATCCGCATTGTGCAGTGTGAGGAAATCCCAGAGCGCATTGGTCCTTGCTGGTGTTATTGGGGTTACGCTCTAGGCCACGGAGCTTTTAATGCAGCTCTCCAATGATTCCCAGCCATTTTTCAAGCCCTGCAGGAGTCCCCTTGTACTAGAACATAAAAATTTCATGTCTGAGAGAGAACTTGTTTTTCATCGTTGCTGGTGACTGCTCTCTAGACACAGACTTTAAGAACAGGATTTTCAGCGTAGATACAGAATTTCTTGCACAACTTCTGTAACTGGCATTTTGCAATGATATTGATGGCCAATGTGACACCGGCTTTTATTTGAGACATCATGTGGTACTCTATGGTGCAGCGGCGTGTACATGCCAGACCCAAGAGAGCCCTGTAACCCCTCTGCACCCCCTTTCCAGTTGACAGTAAGAGGTTCTTGGGTCACAGACTGATCCTTGCTGGAGTTAGGGGGTAACGCTCCAGGCCACTGAGGGTTTCATGCAACTCTCAAACAATTCTCATCCCTTGTGATCTGAGACCCATTCAGAAAAATCAGACTGCGGATTTGCTTGTTTAAAGTTTCTCTTGTCCGTGTTGTGAGTGAATTTAGTGCGAGTGAAAGGGAGGGGCTGCTAGCACTGGCTTGAGCCAGGCATGTTGTGGGTAGGCAGACAGTGCAAGAGGAAGTAACTTGAAGTGCCTGCATTTAACTTACTGTGAGCAAGGCAGGAGAAGGTGAGTCCTTGGGATGGATTTGAGCGAGGACCAGGTGGTGACTTGTTGAATTGGGGACATTCTGGTTGGTAGACAAGGAAAAAATCCTCAAGGATGGGGAAGGGAGCTGAGCGGGCATTGAGACTGGGGTCACTGGCAGAATGGGATTGGGAAGTGGGTGGAACATGGCCTGAGTTGTGTTTTCTTGAAGATGGGCTGGGATGAGACTTGTCAAACTCACGCTTGTGACATAGCTCAGATTGCAAAGGTCAGTTTACACGTTGACCTGCAGCATATCCTGTCTGTCCTCCTCAACTTCACAGTAAGGCTTCTGAAAAGCAGCAAAGAGTGGCAGGATGTTAATTGATTCTCTGCCTGGTTCTCAGAGAGACTGGCTGCCTGCCCCCAGCGCGGAATCAAAACAGGCATTGCAAGTGCACCTCAGAAATCTCTCTCTAATGAACGGCGCATGGGAAGTGGGAAGATGTGCTGACATCTCGCCTCATTTATTATTTTCTGAAGACTGCGAACAAGAAAGACAGCACTATGGAGCATGGAGCTGTTGGCATTTCTGGAATAATATTACACTTCTCATTTATGATATTAATGTAGATCAAGAAGTTTTTTGTCCATAACATAATTGCAAAGATGATTGACTTTTCTCAGTCTTGGTTGTTTGCTGTGGTTCTTGCGAGATCATCTGGCATGAATCAGTGCAGTAACTTTTAAAGATCAGCATCACTGGAAAACATTTTGTGTTTCAAACATAGTAGCAGTTGCTGTAAGCGCAGGGTTTGTTTTTAAGTGAAAACGCTGCGAGTCAGTCTTGCTTTTGCCCCTTTGCTTTTAAATTTATAACCTTCCAAAATGAAAAGTAAATTGATTGTGTTATTCCCAGTTCTTTTATGAAGAGTTAACATGGCAAAAACAGATGTGAAATGTGGCCTTGTAGATTAGTCTGGGTTTGGGGTTTTTTTGCTCTATGTTCTCTCCCTACGGAGCAGAAAACTGCCTTCCTCCAGCAAGAAGAAAATTGCCTCTTGCTTGCCTTCTGCAGGATGCTGCAGGACTCAGTGCTCACAGAAAAGATAATGATTGCACAAAAACATGGAACTTAATGGGGAATGTTTAATTATGAATGTATCTGTGTGAAATCTGATTGCCTAGGAGACTGGTAATATGCTAGCAAACCTTTTACCACTAGGACATCAGCTGAAATCTGGCCCAGGTAGATAGTGATTAAAAGGTACTGTCTGATAGCTGGTTTCTGCAAATGAGTTAATGGTCTCAGACCACTTTGTAAAGGACAGGAGCCTGCATCCCAAAACCACAGCCACAGTTGGCACCCTCGGCGAGAGGCTGGTGATGGAATGAGCCATGCACTCCGTCCTCCCTTTCTACAGATGGCACTTTCAGGCAGAGTTCACCGCTCCAGCATGCCCCTTTCACAGGGGGAGGTTGGCTTTCCACTCCTTTGGCCCTCCAGTAGATGCTGGGAATGAAGACCCATCAAGCTGGCTATCTGTGTGAAGGGAAATGGGAGGCTAATACCTCCTTGGTCTGGACTTACATTGGGCTGTCTGTATAGCTAGGCTGGGGAGGGGTTAGTAGGTGGTGGCTAGGCATTACAGTAAGGGTTTCATGTATTAGTAGCATGCTGGTCTGCAGTCACTCTTGACTTTGGGAATCTTCAGATTAGTTAATGCCCTTTTGAGGAGTTGGAGAATGTCTCCAGGGGGCAGAATGCACGGAAGCTCTTCGGAAAGGATCGAGGTGAGGAGCAACATGGTAAACGAGGCTTAGCATAGGCTCTGCCTGCTTTCCCGCCCAGCTCGAGAGCTTGATGGTGGATGTGGCAAGAGGAGGTGGGTAACAGGGAGAAAGTCATTGAAATAAAATGTTGAGCTCTAAAACTAGGCCTTGTGGGCAAACATTGCTCTGCAGGTGTAGAAATCGAGCTGAGCGTGCAGAAGCGGCCACTGAAATAGAAGCAGCCGTTGGCTAGTGAGCTCCCAGTACTAAAGACTTCTTACAGCTCCTCTGGGTGGTATTATGGGCCAAATGCAGCTCTTTTCTGCAGTGGCATATGGTTAATTAGTGTTCTGTGTGATACAGTGCATAGAGACAGCTCTGTGGCCAGTATTGTACAGCCATACCATGTACAGTAGGTACAAAGGGTCTGAGCTACAGTTCTCGCTCTGTTACAAATAGTTTTTTTTCCCCATGGTCTAATGTTTTTAAAAAAATAAGAAGTTGTGAGAGCGTTAGTAAAATAACTATAGCACGTGTGCTAATTTTTGTCTCCCTATTAGACACTTAAAAAAAGGCAGGATTGCTTAATGATTTCTTGGTTCAAAATAACTTACTTACAAATGTAATGTGAGGAAACACCCCAAGCCTGGCTAGCCAGCACAGTACAGTAATGATTGTGGAAGTGGGACTATGTTGTTAAGAATCATTTTTTTCATATTTAAATTATCTTGCTGCTTTTTTTCATGTTGTGTCAGTGATCGTGGAGGGCACAGCTGGTGCATTTATGACATATGTCCCACTAGAAAACATCGGCATTATCACTGTCTTCGGTTACTGTGTGCTGAGATGATGTTGCCTTCTGTGCACAATGCCTGAGTTTGAATCTCAGCAGGTCCTAATTAGCATAGGCAGATTCTCCTGTAATGCAGGTTTCTCTTCAAGGTCACTATTTGGTAGCACTCTGTGTTGCATGACACTCATCGTACTGTAATTATAGAGGAACTTGTCTATAATTACTTCTTATCTAGTGAAAGACTCAATTTCCAGTGAAAGAAAAGGAAAGTCCAGAACTGATTCAGTGCAGTGCACTGTAGAGCTGGTAATGCTGCTTACAGTGATTTTTTTCTGTGGGTGGGGAAGTCTCTCATCTATGTAAGATGTTCCCACTGTGCTCTGTTATTAATGAGAAGCATCAGCTTGAACACTGGTCCCATCCTGCTTTCAATAAATTCCATGTCCATAAGTGAAACATGTTTATATTGTGTTTGAGGCCTGAATATTTTGAGATCAGTGAGCTAGGCCAGGAAGCAAGGAGGAAGTAGGATGTAGACCATCTCAATTACAAAGGACTGTATTGCTACAAGGAAGTTTCGAGGGACCTGCAGCTACAGCCCAGACCACACTTACACAGAGCTCGTCTCACAAACGTACACAGCACCCGATGTGCAACTGAATCCGGGAAGTGCTGAGCTGGACGTGCAGGGTGATGGATGAGGAAACCAGGGGGTTGGTGCTGAGAGGTAGAGTCTGGGGCGAGGGATGGTATGTATGGAGGGGCATGGAGAGGAGGGTAGGAAACCATGGTGACAAAGTGGGAGGAGGAGATGGGGGTGCACATGGAGTTGTGCTCAGTGGTTTTGGTTTGAGGGCTGCAGCAGAGGCAGGAGGAGGGGGTGCACTGTAGGGTGTGAAGGCACTGGGCACATAGAGAAGAAGCAGGTGATGTGGAAAAGAGGCAGGGGAGAAAAGACAGGAGACGGGGGACACCAAAAAGGACAGGGGAGGCAGATTCTTTATCCATGTGAAATGCCTAAAATGTGGTAGATGTGAAGTGCTTCAAGCTTTTTTCTACTTCCAAAGCTTTCTTCTCATCCCTCCCATCCCCCTCCACTGCTCACCCCTCCTCCTGCCCCCACCCCCCAGGTGTAACACACCCATACCTATCGTCTATGGACATCATAAAGGCTTCCAGAGGGGATTGCTGCTTTCACGGGCCTCACAAGATCTCTTGGAGCTGGCCTTTCCCCGTGAGAAGATTTTACGAGGCCTATCAAACAAGACTGCCCCGCCTGCAGCCTATGGACTGTGGGCCATATGCATCCAGCGCTTGTTTGGGAAAAGGGTGCCTGTAGCCCCTTGGTGAGGAGTGGCTGGCGGGCGTTAGCGGGACTCCACTGAAACACACATTCAGCTTTTGCGCTTTGTGTGAAAAGCCTGTCTTTGGTACTGTGCAATGCCCCTTTGCTCCATAGTGCAAGGCTACCTCTAATGAAAGGTCTAACTCCATTAACGTCCATTAGAAACTCCTCTCCGGTGGTTCCCTACAGAGAAGGGCAGCGTGCATCAAGTGGGAACTCCCACCTATTTACAAACCACTGTTGCTTCTGGCTAACGAAGAGGTAAAATGGAAGTATTGAAAATACGCATTTTATAATCACCCAGATTTATTCCTTCAGAGGATTTATTACAACCTTTTATTTTTATGTGTGGAAAATGTAATCTTATCTAGTGCGTCGGCAGGTCCAGTTCAATTTGCTGAATCCGGTTTACAGTGGAAAGCTATCAAACACCAGCCTTCAAGGGCACGCTGTCTGAATGTTAAAGTTGCTAGAATACAAAGCAGTTGAAACGCGCATTAAAATATGGCACTTGGAGAATAGGATATCTATGCAATTAGCAATCGGATGCTTTCAGCAGCTGCGTGTAACTTAGATCCAGTGTATCAACAAAGGATACCTTTGAGATTTAACAGAGTGAGGAGCTAGCTGTATGATGCTGCGGTGAAAGCCCAGAATTTGAAACATGTAGCAGTGTGTTCGGCTTGGTGTGTACCTATGATTTGGGCCTGTGGCGAAGGTGAACAGTTGTAACAGATAAGTGCCTTGAACCCTGAATTTTAATTTATGCTGTTTTCCAGCACCATTAGCTGCTGGCACTCAAGTGGTTTGCATCCTCTTTGGACACTGGGGAGCAGTGCCAGTGACATTCTGAGTTCAGCAAGCAAAATCCTATTAAGATAACGTCACGGCCTTTCTGTTTTACTGTTTGCAAGCCAGCCATAACATCATTAAATTACACAACAGGGAGGTACCTGCTGCCAAGGAGCTCTGCTCTAGATAAGATGTGGGTTGAGCCTCTGCCAAAATTTCAGTTGATATGACAAGAAATTTGGAGCCTGTTCAAGGTTTGATTCATGCAAGAAGGAGCAGTGTGCAGGTAAATACTACGCTGGATTGTTCACTCATGCAGCTAAAGATATACGCCCTCCCTTCCTTTTGGGACGTGGCAGGTGTTCTGCAAAGACCTTTTATAAGGACAGGTAAAAATGCCCAGGCACATTCCTGCACTGCAATGCAGCACAGCTTATTCTTTGTAGCGTGCTGGACGGGTTGTGCCTAAAGAGGATGATGTTGCATGATTTACATCAGTCTTTGTTTCAGCATCTAAGAAAAGAAAACATCAAATCAAGTAGGAGCAGCAGAAGAACCAAATGCAGCTACTAGGGAGTTTGAAAGTCATTCTCAGTGTCTCCTGTATCCACCTTTCTGGAACTGAGGGGTAACCTTTCAGCTGAAGGACTTGACTTCAGGGGCTCAGACCATTAATTAAATGCATGTATGTGGGGATAATATATATTCTGTCTTTTAGATTTTTAGCTGAGATGTAGCTTCAAGTGCTTAGATCCTGTTGAAATTCAGACTGGTTTTATTGGAGCATGTGTGTTGAGAAATGTTTATTTTTAAAGCCAAAGTGACGCTACTTTGGCATCATTTGTAAGAAGCTGTGTTATCCAGTGGTCAGAGCCTGGGACTCTACTCTGGGCTGAGTCACTGAATCACTTTGAACAACTTGCTTTGTTGTCTGATGCCACAGCTATACCAGCAGGAAAATGGAGTGAAGAGAGACCTCCTTGTAAAACAACCCATGGCATCTAAGCTGGGATTTCCTAGGGAAATGAGTTACCAAACATGGTTAAGGAAAGGTCTTTCTGGCGTTTGGCAGCAGAGAACCTTTGTTACCATTTGACAGTTTTGTGGAGATGCTAAGCCTGACTCGCTACACGTTTCAGACTTTATTTCACTTCTTTGGGCACAATGCCCAGAAAGCCCCAACACTGTTGGAGCCACAGCCACGGAATCACCATAAGGCAGGGCCCTGGGTGTATCAGAGCAGCCCCACCGGTGAGAACTGACTTCAGTGTCTTGTCTGTGTTGCAAGAGCTACAGGACCTAAGTGATTTGAAAAACTTCCTTTATGGATATTCATGATGAGGGTCCTCAGGAGTAGATTGTATATGAGCAGAGCCCACAGCAACCTCTGTCACTGGATTTTTTGTCTCTTATGCATCTGCATCCTCACAGTTATACAGCCATGTACATTTTAGGGACAGATGAGTTACCATTCTGGCTCAGACTAGTCCAGTCTTGTCTGGCGAACTTCCTGTGATTCCTCAGATTCATGGTGTCGTCATGTTACATTCGTCGCTTCAGTATAGAACTTGCTTATGCAGGTTTGCAGAATGCTGAGGTGTCTGTCTAGCCGTGCATCCTAGAGAAGCTGAAAGGACACCTGCCGCTCTTTAGAATATATCGGTTTTCATTTTCTCATGTCCCTTTTCAAAAAAATGAAAGGTTGCACTGACAGCTCTGCCAAGTGAAGTCTTCTAATTATCCACACACCAGGCAGCAGTGCCAGCTTCCCCCATGCTACCGTCCCTCATCCAATAATGTGCTTCATACCTAACCTGGCGGGACCCCAATGGAGTGTGGCGGGGTACAGTTTCCATTCCTGACCTCTCTAAAGAAATTGGATACAGAGCACTGCCAGTGGTGATAGAGTATCAGAGGGTAACCGAGTTAGTCTGGATCTGTAAAAAGCAACAAAGAGTCCTGCGGCACCTTATAGACTAACAGACGTATTGGAGCATGAGCTTTCGTGGGTGAATAGCCACTTCGTCAGACGCATGGTGGTGATAGAGATGCTTGTGCTGTGGACACTAAAATGAAACCCATCAGCTCATTCACCAAGCAGCTGTCGGGTGGTAATGCCTTTTTGTCTCTGGTAGTCCAGGCTAAGGTTGAGTAAGTGACCTAGAGACTGAAGACCCCCTGGCCGTTTACCAGAAAAGCTTAGGTTTTGGTCTTGCTTTATTTTCTCCCAGCGCACAGGTCTGTCAGCAGCTCTGACCCGACGTATTACACTGTGTGTTTTGCAGGGTGCTCCCAGTGTATATTTCTCTGGATCTGGTGTTACCTTAACTATCCCAGGGTTACCGTCTTTTGGAGGATGCGGCCAAGCATCCCGTGACAGGTCGAAAGAGAAGCTTCTCCTGCCTTCCCCAGGAGGGCAGGAGTTCGCTTTTTTCCCATGCCAGGCGACAGGTTGCTGGAAGTGCCAAGTGGCACAGCTGGCATCTGGTGTCTTCTGCAGCTGTCATTTCAAAGGCTGAGCCGTCCACCAACCCACAAAATTATCCCGGCTAATCTGGCTGCTGTCACTGCTAGACACACAGACTGGTCGGCAACAGCTCTCTAATGGCCAGCTCTTCTCTCGTCATCTTTATTTCACTCCATCAAAGGCTCCGCACTAGACAGGAACTGCCTTGCCAACTCAGGAAGGTTGGGTGTGAGTCTCAGCAGTGCACACCCATGGTGATCTTGGACATGGTGACATTGGAAAGGGTGGCTCGAGAGCAATGCATGACACCTGCCCTTGCAGGAACTGTGACACGAGCAGCAAGAGCCTTTTCTTATTGCCAGGGAACCTCCCTCTCCCCCCCCCCCACATTCATACTCAATAAACAGCCTTCTCCGCGTACACTGATGGGGAGACGTTGTCATGCTCACATTCGACGGGCTCCTCAGATGATGTCACAGAGAAACCATTCACGCTGCTGCACTGCTACTGCTACTGGTTCCCCAGCAAGGAAGGCCAGGCCGGGCATTTCAGATGCACCATTAGATAAAAGGAAATCTATGAACACCGATCACAAGAAGTTAGAAGACACGACTGATGTCATGGTGTAGGAGATGGCCCATGGTGCTAGGTGAGAGGCACCACAGGAAAAATGCTTGTCAAGCCAATGGAGCTTGCTCTCTGCTGGAGAATTGAGGACCAAGCTCAGCTGGCCCAGAGAGATACAGACAGTCTCCAACAGGGAAAGAATCCTACTACTGAAAGTGTGGTAAGCACTTTCCCCCTTGGGGGATGGTTCAGGAGAACAAATCTATCATCGATGGATATGAACCTCTCTTCCAGGAGAGAGGATTACCTTTAGATTTGGCATTTTGATTTACAAAGTCTGAGAACTGTGAATAACTTTTGCCACCTCCTGAAGTAAGTGTTCATCCCTCCTGTATTTATGTTTCCATGTAGCTCTGAATATCAGAGCAGAACAGGGTATCCATCTTCCAGTCACATCTCTGAACCTAGAAATCATCACAGTATGGAGCAGACAGTTAATCCATGTCAGACGTTGTTTGTTCGGGTTGGAGGATGGGAATGTGGGGCTAGTGGCGAGGAGTTAGGCTCGTAAATTCTTATCCCTTCTCAGACATTTGACATCTGTGTGATGCAGTCAGCTCAGCCATACTGCTGGGTGAAAAGCAGGGACCTGAGATTTCTGAGTAGCAAAAGTAAAACACCTAACAGGAATCACATTTTTAAATTCAGTTTATAGCATAATTAAACTGGCTGCTGCTGCATATTATTGAGGCAAATAATTTAACAAGAGTAAAAAAAAAGGGGGGGGGGGACCTTAACAGAATAATAATCGCTTTAAACTAGGTGGTCACAGTGGTCCCGTATGGCCCTTGAACCTATGAATCTAGGTATGGTAAAAAATGCAAAGGTTATCAGCCTGTCTGCATCAGAAAGTAAGGTCATCTCCATCAGGAAGTCATTTCCCTGCTGAGATGGTGTTTCACGATTGGCCAGATGCATTAAGGAGGTGTCTCCGTGATTTTGGAAGAAGCTCCCATTGGCTGCTGTCAGGGTTCGGGTACCAAACTAGCTAGATGAGGGCTTTCAGTATGGCAATTCATGTGTAAACTATGTATAAACATCAATCCTGGCTGAGCTAGGAGGTGCTTACGTAAGTTTAGAACTTTGTCCTCTCTCTACTTCTCAGTTAAAGCAAGAGATACAGCAGATGGACCGAGAACATCATGGCTCACAATCAAAGGGAGTGCCAAAGGCACTCCCTGTCTCTCTGAGCCTTGTTGCTTAGGAAGTTGTAGCTTAGAGATAGAAATCTGAGGTGGCTATCACTATTGACATATGAATATTTGTCACTGCTTCGTTCTTCATTTGCTCTAGGTGACCCCCGGCTTAGATGGCAAAGAAGGTGAGCTTTTCGTTAAGGGGCCTACAGTATTTCGAGAATACTGGAATAGACCTGAAGAAACAAAACAAGCTTTCACACCCGATGGCTGGTTCAAAACAGGTAATGTGCTGGTCCCACTGGGTGTGCATGAACAGCAGGAGGGGAGGGGAAGTCGGTTTGTTGGCACTGCTGGCTGGTTCATGGAGCAGTGCCAACATCGGTGTCAGTAGGGGGCACCCTGCAGATTTTTCCTCCCTCTCCCATCTGGCTGGAAGCAAGGCACAGCCACAGTGCCCAGCTGTAGGAAGAATGTAGGTGGGGAGTGGGCATATCACTCCATTTTGGGGGGTGTGGCTGAGTCCTTGGTTGTCTGTGTGTGGGTGGGCTCTCCCTGGTCGTGATAGTCTTCAAAAATAGAAGCTGGTCCAGATAGGCTCTTCAGTTTCACTGTTCCCGTACCAGTCAACACGCCCCATCCCTAAGCAACAGAGAGAGTTTGAGTCTGTTTGCTTGCACGCCTGAGAAGCTGATAAATATGTATACATCGATCGAACTGAAACAGGACCCCCCACTGTAGTACCTGCACACCTGAAAAACAGTAATTACTTTGCACTGTTCATAGGGGACTGAGATCCTACTTCCACTGAAAATGGCGGCAAAACTTCCATGGATTTCAGTGAGGTTGGGCCCTTCATAATGAGAACGTGCTTGGTTTACATAATCAGCAATGGCAAACCTGGCTGAGTATTTAAAACAATGGATTGTAGAATGAAGAACAAAGAAAATGCAAAAAATGCTGCAATAAGGACTGCAGGACATGGTTCAGGAGTTTTTCAATGAAACTTTTTAAATGCTGATTCATCAAAACTTCATGGGATAGGGTCAGTGTCAATAAATTTCTTGACTCAAAAAAAAAATTGAAATTGTGGAAACATTTTGGTTTGACGTTTTCAAAACAAATTCCAATTTTCCAGTTCACAACAAATTTTTATTTGGAAATTTAAGCTAATTATAGAAAAATAATTTGTTCTTAAACTGGTCAAAATCTAAACAAAACATTTTCATTGACCCAAAATGATTTTTTGTTTTTTGTTTTGGATTTTCAGCTCATGAAAATTGTTGAGATCTTGACTTTTTTTTTCCTGATTTGGGACCGGAAAAAATGTTGAAATCTCAAAAATGTTCATTGAACGGGAAAACTGTTTCGCATCCAGCTCTACTATTCATTTTGTTCTGGATACCATCTGAAGTTACAGTGTCTCTGATGGCACCAGTACAGTTTGGATGCAGGTCCCATTTCTGCCATGATAGTATATACTATTTCTGAGCAGGCATTTGAGAAAATAGAAACCCCTGCTCTAAAACAGTCTCCAATAGCAGCAATCTGATGAACAAAGCCATGTAATCTCTAGGTTCAGCCCAACCAGCACAAGTAGAATTTCAAACACTCAAAACATGAGGTTGAACATGAGGTTCAACAAGGACAAGTGCAGAGTCCTGCACTTAGGACGGAAGAATCCCATGCACTGCTACAGACTAGGGACCGAATGGCTAGGCAGCAGTTCTGCAGAAAAGGACCTAGGGGTTACAGTGGACAAGAAGCTGGATATGAGCCAACAGTGTGCCCTTGTTGCCAAGAAGGCTAACAGCATTTTGGGCTGTATAAGTAGGAGCATTGCCAGCAGATCGAGGGACGTGATCATTCCCCTCTATTCGGCATTGGTGAGGCCTCATCTGGAGTACTGTGTCCAATTTTGGGCCCCACACTACAAGAAGGATGTAGAAAAATTGGAAAGATTCCAGTGGAGGGCAACAAAAATTATTAGGGGGCTGGAGCACATGACTTATGAGGAGAGGCTGAGGGAACTGGGATTGTTTAGTCTGCAGAAGAGAAGAATGAGGTGGGATTTGATAGCTGCTTCAATTTCCTGAAAGGGGGTTCCAAAGAGGATGAATCTAGACTATTCTCAGTGGTACCAGATGACAGAACAAGGAGCAATGGTCTCAAGTTGCAGTGGGGGAGGTTTAGGTTGGACATTAGGAAAAACTTTTTCACTAGGAGGGTGGTGGAGCACTGGAATGGGTTACCTAGGGAGGTGGTGGAATCTCCTTCCTTAGAAGTTTTTAAGGTCAGGCTTGACAAAGCCCTGGCTGGGATGATTTAGTTGAGGATGATCCTGCTCTGAGCAGGGGGTTGGACTAGATACCTCCTGAGGTCCCTTCCAACCCTGATATTCTCTGATTCTATAAAAACACTCATGCCCACTCTCCGAGTCAGGCATTATTTGCCACAACTGTTGGTGAACAATGTGCAGTAACAAATTCAAGAAAATGAGAAGCTGCTGACAATTCCTGAGCAGAAAAGTGATTTTCCTAGAACAAACTCTGCACAGCAAATGTTCAGAATGTGCACAGGCAAAGCTCAGCACTCCTGCTCAGAGCACTCATGCCACAGAGCTACACTCTGAATTGCAGGTACAGTCAGAAAATAGCCTGGTCCCAGAGTGAGTCTCAGAGTGCAGTGACGCCACAGGACACCTTGTGAAGTTGTGTTTGACACGTTAAACTGGCCAGGTAGTATCTCTGCATTGCTCTGTTCCCATTATCTCTATTAGTGGCAATGTGCTGTTTGATTTATAGACTAAAGGCACACAGCATATTTGTCCTCTCTGTATCCAGCCCAACTGACCATTAATCTTGTGGGTGGAAAACAAGCTAGGGGTTTTTGGTTTGGGTTTAAATTTCCATCTGCCCAAACCCTAACACAACTAGAGTACTGCAAATCCGCAGATACCAGTTTTATATCCATGTACCGTTTTTGTGGATCGGATCCAGATACAAATTTTGTATCCACGCAGGGCTCTGAACATAACCAGGACTGGCTTTTTGATTTCCCCCCCCTTGCTGCATGTCAGTTGTGCCATCTCTGGGCTGCGTTTCTGGTGCCCTCTTTGTGGCCCGTTTGTTTATTTTGTGTTCCATAAGAAAAGCTTTACTTTTTAAAATTAATGATGGAGCTGCGACACCGCAAGTGTCACCACTGATCTTGGTATCATGCCAGCAGCGGGGTTTCATGACATGGTGTCAGCAGGCGCTGCAAAGTGCAGGGCAATCAGCTTTAGAAAAATTTTAGTCAACACTCCTGATGAATATTTCAAATGCAAAAGAATAGCATGCATTAATTATTGTAAAGAGATGTCTTTAGGAGAAAATGATTCTGAAATTCAGTTTAATTTCATTGTAATGCGCTGCAAACAGGAAGGGAGTATGTGTGTTTAATTGGCTCTCGGGGGTAAGGCCTGGAAGATGCCATGCCTTTGTCACAGGCCATTAGCGATACAGACTGCATAATGAGAGAGTACAATCAGCTCACAGCTGCCGGCTCCTACGGGGAGAGAATGATATTAAATAGAAATCAGTATAAATTAAACTTAACCCTTTCACTAGCCAAATTAAGCCTATCAGCCAGGAATACTGGGGGAAGAGAGAGCAGGAGCAGCAGTGGGTGAGGGACGGGTCGGAGGGTGCCTGGGAGATTTTCCTACTAGCAATCCATCAAGTCTGACTTCATCTTTGATATTTGTGTGGCAATGGTGGTGGTGGTGGTGGTGGGGATTTTGAGATTATTTTCTTCTTTCTGTTTTCCCCAACCCCACCTATCTTGCATTTTTTTCTTCTGACCTTTTTCCCCGTCCTTTGCAGATGTCACGCAGTCAGGCTTATTCCAGAGCTAGTATGGTTCAGATAACCAGAGGTACTATCGGCAGTGAAACCATAACCCCTCCTAAACCATCATGTTTGCTTATTGAAAATGAATATTTATTTTCTTTCTGAAAGACTGAGAGCTCCCAGTCCTGTAATGGGACTGTAAGCAGCCATTCAATAGAGCCAAGGCTTTTGTATGTTGTAGCTAGGTGGCTGTTACTGAGTGCGATTTTAAGAATGAAATGAATGTGTTAACTGGAGTTCATTAACTTTGCAGTAGAGGAGATACCGCTAGAATGCAAATGAGATAAAATATAGCTACAGTACAGTGATCCTTTATAGATAATGCACTAATATTTGTAAGTATGTATATGTGTGCATGTGGACACAGCTCCTAAATGAGGGAAGTGACTTTACTTCTGATTCTGCAAGTGCTGAACTGTTTTAACGTCCCTCTAGCACTGGTAAAAGGCCATTTTAGCATCAGCATGCCAAAACCTTAATCTGTGTCACGGGTACCACTACATGCAAATATCTAGCGTGGATGAGGGACCCAGCCTAGTGTGATCACAGGCTATTGACAAGGTTTTTCAAGCACTCTTCAAGGACATATGGAAGTGTGCGCTCAGCTGGAGTAGAAATGAGATGTGAGGCGAGTAAACTTGGAAACAGTGTGCAGTGCTATCACTAATAACTCCTGAGCTGTAATTTAGCATTCAGCTGATTGTTAATGACAATCCTAGAAACCAGCAGGTCTGCAAATGAAGAATAATTACTGCAAGGGAAAGCACGGCGTGTCACTCTTGCTACACCTTGTGACAGGTCTATCCAAACAAAGGCACATCTTTAACATGTCTCTGTCTACACAATGAGGATGAGAAGAAGGGAGAAACATGCAACTGTCCGTGGCTCTCATGACACTTAAGAGTGGTAGTAAACAATCAAATAAAATCTGTGATGATGATAGAACAAGGCAGAGAATGCAAATCCTGGGCTGAACTTCACACATGACAAGTGGCAACTGCAGAGTGTTCAGAGAAGTGTGTCGTGTTTGATACAGTTACCAGATAACAGGCTTTGTGCACTCAGCTCCCATGTATCACTATGCAAATTCGACCTTAAATCTCTCAAGATGGCCAGTCAGGTCTCATTGTTCTTGGAGAATCCAGCTGGAGATAGAGAACTCTTGTGATCTAGCCTTCTAACCAATCTTGATTCAAAAAGCATAATGTCCCATATCAAAGGAAGTCAGAACTAGCCCCCGTTCCCAATAGTTTCATTGTCAGGATGATATAGATGAAACTGAGATGTAGAATTTGCAGAAATACAAACTCACCTGTAGCCCTGTGCATTGTATAATCCACCAGAGGGCAAGAATGGGGAAACGAATTCGCCTGGTTGATGCACATTGGAAGCATTACTTTAGTTTCTAACGTCCCAAGAGTTGGGATGCCTGCATGCTTGCTCGAGTTCATCACCTCTGGGTTGTCTGCAGTACCAATGCTATTATCCTTCCCCAAAAAATCATCAATGCAGGGCAGCTGGCAACGATTTCATTCTTTTGTGCCCTCAAAGAAGTGTATACAGTCAATTCTCCACCCCACCATGTTCTTCTTTATGAAGGTGCCACCATAAAACATAGGCCCAGGAGAAGGAGCCTGTTGTTCACTGATATCTCTTGTTGTGATGATGAAGGCTCTCATAGAATGTGCTTTGCAGTGTCTTGCTATCAACCATCTCATTCCAGCTGGAAGGATAGACCCATTTAATGTATTCAAAATTAATCCTTCAGGTTGAGTCTGCAAAAACTCTGGATTATTTTATCTGAAAGTTCCTTCATCCCATAGGTTTCCGTGTCAAGATTGTTATTTGCCTGATAGCTATTGGTCCCAAACCACTCATAGTAATTTGGAATCAAGAGGACTTCACTATTGTAGTGTATCCCTACTAAAACCATAACTTCCTCCCGACTACTTCATTCTCCATCAGATCCTTCCAGCTGACACCATTGTTAGATGCACCACTCTCAGGCTGGATGATCCGCATTAGATAGGATTAGCGTTTTTAAGGCACAATCCCATTTACTAAACACTCTTGAAAGGTGTAACAGCTCAGGACTTGCAGAACTACCCATTGCCGGCATCTGTCCAGCGATCATATGTTTCACTTTCTGCAGCTACAGGGTCACTCTTCAGGCAGATCAGTGTCTTCAGCTCTTCTGGGTGCTCTCAATTCCCTTTGGTTGCCTTGCCCGATACTCTCCTCTTTGGCTGGTCAGTGCCTCTGTAAATGTGGCTGCCGTATGTTTCTCAGGAAGCACAGGAAGAAAAACTAAAAAGAAAGCAGGTTAACTGTTACTTGAGTGGCGTGTTTTCCCTTTTTACCAAAAACTCCTTTATGAAACTCCCTTCTTCCTCTCTGAAAGGAGAAGGCCTGGGTCACGAAATCACAGAAACGTCGGGCTGAAAGGGACCTCAAGAGGTTGTCTAGTCCAGCTCCCTGCACTGAGGAAGACCTTGGAGTCTGCGTTTCTCAAAAACATGCTGCAGGTTGAGGATGATCATTCCCTGTTTACAGAAGTGAAAACTGATGTTGCCGAGTGTGGCCACGAGCCCCCTAAAGCGTTGCCTTGTTCACGTGAGGCACAGCTCCCTCCAGTGCTCCTGATGAAAGCTACACCAAGAAGGGGAAAGGAGCCCAGTGCAACAGTAACGCACCTGCAGGCCCTTATCCTTCTCCAAACGAGACAAGCCCATAGATCCATCATACAAGAAACACATACCTACAGCCTTCTACAGAGGGTCTCATTTTAAGAGGCAGGACAGACATGTCTAAAGTAATCTGTGTTTTTTAAAAAAAAACCCTGCTGCTGGCAGTACTTCATGACATACATCGTCCCATGATCCTTTGAGAAGAGTCTGAAAAGTGTTGCCATGTAGGTTATTTACTGCTACTGTCTTTGCCTTCATTTCATTAGATTTGCACCAGGGCCATTGTCTGTCTCTCTCACTCACTCCGATGTGAATTTGATTATTTGTGTTGTGTTAATGCTATCGATAGAGCTGCCTACATCAAAGGCCTCCAGCCATTTCCAGAGACTGCTGAGTGTCCACCTACTGTTCTGTACCTGAGCAGTGCTGAGTCTTAGCAGTACGAGACAAATCCACAGGAAAGGTGTATCAGGTCCTTCCTCCCATCTCAGTGTGATACCTTCACAGTGAGCGAGCCCAGCTGGGCTGGGGAACGAGATTGAAACTCAGACCCAAATCCGCCTCCCCTGCACCACCACCGTGCAAGCCCTATGGATTGGAAAATATTGGTCTACAAATATTACCCTCGTCATTGCCAACATTCTGTTCTTCCGTTTCCCCCTCCCCGCTCCTTTATCCATCCACCCGAGCTCCCTCGCACCTGTACAGGTTAAATGCTGTTCACGGTGTTGTTGCCTAGTAAGTGATGATCGTCATCAAGGCAGCCAATATGTCGTCTTGAGTAGTCCTCATTGTGGGACAGAAGGAGTTGAGGGGCTGTATGGATTCCAAAAGCAGTATAGTGCCCAAAGTCTTGTCGGTCTGACCCATGCATCCTTTCTCCGCTGTGCCATGGAAGCCAAGGCTGCCTTGTCCTGAGGAATCTGGCAAAACAATGGCCTGAAATCGTGGGAGAGAGAAGGTCGTAGAGCTGCATTTTCCCCAAGGGAAGGCTGGCTTCCAGTCAGATTTGCCCATACATCCAGAAAATTAGAATCCGGTATATATGGGGAGATTTATTTTCAATTACAGGTTCAGACAGAGACATGAAATAGCACTGGGTTTGAAGGTAGTGCATAAATCCTGCTACAAATCCTTGTATCTCAGCTTCATATAATAAGATTTTATTGATTGCTATATTGGATCTGTCAGTATAAAACTCTCTTAATGCATGCATCAGGGCTGAGAAGATAGAAGGCTCATTGGTAGCAGAATCTGCTTCAAGAATCAGTGCACTTTGATTAATATGTTGTTAAGAAAGTAAGAGTTATTTAACTTGTTTGATGTGCATTTCAGAATGACTCATTTCTTTTAAGCTTCTTACTTTGAGCTTATTAAAAAAACAACAGCTCTTGTAGTTGTTTTTCATGTTACTGAATCTTGTTATATCATTCAGAGTTCTTGCAAGATCCCTTTACAATGGTCACGAAACCCCCAGGCCCCTATCAAACACTTTTCCTGTAGGCCAAAAGGTCTCTTTGAAACATCCCCCTAAAGTTCTTCCATTTAGGGCTTTAGAAGAGAGGGGACATTGGAGAACAGCTCTCCCTTTATTTCTGGGTAGGAAAATCCCCCCAGACATTCCACAGGGAAGTGGGGGGATCAGAGAAATGATGGAGAAACAGATTGAGAGTAAAACATAATCGGAGAAAGCAGGAAGGTACCCATCAAATCTGGCATGCTTCTGCCTTTTCAAACTAAGTGCAGCCCTGCTGAGTCTGGGCAATGAGCAGGCTGTTTGCACGTGTTCTCACTGAGCGTGCAATGCTTCCAGATTGGGCTTCTCCATCACCTCATAGGAACTGCGATAAATTGTAGGGATCTCAGCCCACTAGTGACAATTGTGTAAAGTGATAACACTCACAAGTCCCTCCGGAGAAACTCCAGGTTCTTTGCTGTTGCTACAAATCTCATCTTGAGCATAGGGGCCCAGTGATTTTCTGAAGCAGACTTTATGTACTACATCTCTCAAGCACCTTCTTGCACTTGCCTTTCTTGTACAAACTTGCTTAAGCACTGTTGTAAGTATACAGTAGGGACACAGGCCACTGAATCCCAGTCTGAGTTATTTTCTCTTGAACTGTGAGGTTCTTTTGTCTATGATTCAGACCAGCCAGTGGCTCAGTGTAGGAGCATTTAGGGAAACAATTCTTGGCACGACTAAATTACCAGTCAAGATGGCTGAGGTGGGTCACGTGTGAGAAGAGGGGACAAGCTGGGTCTCCCAGTGGCATTGGAACACCCCTTGAACACTTCTGAACGGCACAACAAAGCCAGTCAGAGGTTTGCTGTAATTTCCATGGTTTGATTGTTTTAACCCAGCCATCCCCACCCCAAATGTACCATGACAAATTGACACCCCGTCTACTGATGAATAAGGCAAAGCCTGCTGCTGCCGTCCAGCCCAGAGCTATCTAGTATCTGTGTGAATTATCTTGGACAACAGGGCAAACCTTTTATAGCCCCTTGTTTGTTTCAGCTGGGGTCAGTCCGAATAGGCTGCCATTCCCCTTTTGGACATGATCTGACTCCTCGTGTCACCAAGCACAAAATGGGATAGCAATAGGACACTGAGCAGCCCACAGTGTGTTTCCCTTGGCATCGACTTCCCCTGGCATTCTCCCTATCTCTAGAGATAAGCAGGTGTTTCCCAGTCAGTGAAATCATTTACGTTTGTGGGCGTAACACTGACACCTGAAACGGAAAACGTGTTCGCCTGATCAAAGGCATTTATAAATAGCACATGCATCTAATTAGCATCCTAATATGCAATTTTTCTGTTTGTTTGCAATGTCTCTCCTAGTCATAAATTCAGCTAATACAAATTCTATTTTTAAAAAATTATTGCTTAATTATAATTTGTTGCAGATGTTATGAGTGACTTACTGGTTTGGTGAGCCCCCAGTAGTCTTGGCTCCCTCTGAGGTTGGGATGGGGAGTTTCTTTTTCTGACTGTTGCACTATTAAAGCTCACAAGCCAGGCATGTTAACTGTGGGGCGCTGTGCCTACAGGTGTCTGACTGGAAAGAAAGCCCAGTTTGTGGCCTTTCCCTAAGCTGAGCTAAAATACAGTGAGAGTTAGCAATAGGGATGTGTGTTCATTTAGGATCATGTTAAGACAGCCAGACCCACTTTACTTGTGAGCCTCTCTTAATCTGAACCCAGGGCTGCAGAGGTGGAAAGCTAGTACAGTCACTCACCAAGAAAACTACCGCGCCCGAAGCACAGTTGTGTCTGATGGTTTTAAGCAGGACATCAGACTGAATCTTCCTGGTGTGCGGACAGAAGGCCCAGTGTCTCTTCAGAGAGCTCAGCGGAGTCCCACCTGGAATAATAGTGGCCTGTGCTTCCAGCTAGCCCTTATCATAGAGTTGTCGTCTAAGATAAAAAAGTATAAAGATGTCATGGTGGCTAACGTGCTAACTTTTCAGACCTTGTCATTATAAAGGAGACTGTGGTTCAGATAACTAGGAATTCCCAAAATTGTGCACTAGGTTAAGAGATTCCCTATGGCCTTGAACTGTTTTTTGGTTTCCTACCCGTATAGGTGCTGCTCCCAGGAGAGAATTCCCTTTTCTTTCTTACTGCTACGTGTTAGTTCCTCCTGGTTGGAAGGTTTGACCATGCCATTATGAAATCACATTTCAGGTTTTTCTGATGGCTGCTAAGTCTTAGGTGCACTGGAATGTAGCAAAACTGAATCTCTGTGTTTCCTTAACTGGATGTGTAAGTCACCTCTTTATGCAGTCAAGGGAGTTGCTCCAGATTTACATCGCTGTCAATGAGAGCAGGATTGGGCCAGTGTCGGTTACTGCTCTAAAAAGCTAGTCTCTAATTGCATCACATGCTCTGGATGGTGCAGATTTGATTTTACCAGAGCGCTGTGTATTTAGGACTCAATTTTCAGAAGTGCTGTGCAATCACAGCTCCAGCTGGAGTCGATGGGAGCAGCAGGTGCTTGGCACCTCTGAAAACCAGGCTCTTGGCTGTTAATTGTGGTTTCCTGGTTTCTTTCGCAGTTTGTGGTGTATCAGTCCAGCTCTCTCAGGCAAGGCATTGTTCACTCAGGTTTCAGGTGTTGGTAGCGACTTTTCCTTCCTTCCCAGGGCAGGAGTGTAGGGTCCCCTCCACAATTATACTTTACAGTCGACAAGTCGCGTCTTGTAGGCCAGGTGGAAGTGCCACTGGCAGGAATGACTAGTCAGCAGCAGGAGTTAAGGGGAGACGTGAACTCGAGTGGGAGAGCGAGTGGGCTGACATGGGGAGCTGGGCCTGACAATCACCTTTCTGCTCGTACTAAGTAGATGTTGCTGTTGGATTGTTGATCGGACCTTCTTTCTTGTGGGTACTTATTGCTGTTGTGCATATACAGCACCTCTGTGCCTACCCAGAAACAGGAGCCGCTCTCTCACAGGGGAGGGTCAGTGGCAAGTCATCTGACAAAAATACCTGAGTAACATTAGTGGGGCAAGAGGGATAAAATGCTGGTCCCCTTGAAATCAATGGCAGAGTTCCCATTATCTTCAGTGGGGCCATCGTAGTTTCTAGTGGGGCTGTATTCATGGTGAGGTACATCTCTACCCCGATATAACACAACCCTATTTACCGTGAATTCGGATATAACGCGGTAAAGCAGCGCTCCGGGGGGGCCAGGCTGTGCGCTCCGGGGGATCAAAGCAAGGTCGATATAACGCAGTTTCACCTATAACGCGGTAAGATTTTTTGGCTCCCGAGGACAGCGTTGTATCGGGGTAGAGGTGTAAATGGGAGACAGGGCTCACAGGGTCGTATCTTTGCTGTCATGCAGTGGCCACAGGTAGCAGGATTGGGGCAAACCGGAAGGGTGCAGCACTGAAGGGGAGTGTGTCTGCCGGGGGTTGGGAATGTGAGAGGGATTCACCGTACTGCAGCTCTACGAAGAGAAGGTGAGTGCAAGAGTGGGAAGCCGAATATTAAGCTGACGAGGGGATGTTGGGTGGCCCAAGTTTAAAGAGCCGTCCAATCACAAGCGGTGTTCGGTGTTTGCAGAGCTCAGTCTGGCAGCTCGCTGTTCCAAACGAGGGTCAGCCGTCTGTTCTCTGCCGCTTTTTAAAGCCAGGCGCAATGCCACAGGGGCTCAGCCTTTCAAACTTTCCTGCCCAGGTTTCGTGCTGAAGATTCAGCCTTGATAACCGCCCTGGCTGGGGTTATCCTACAGTTTTGTGAGAGTCTTTGTAAAGGCTTAGCGAGACCAATTCTTCTTCAGGTCTGCGAAATACAGGCAGAGTGTACGTTTCCCAAAGCTGAGGAACAGCTCTGGGTGAGCTCAAAAGCATCTCTCTCACCAACTGAAGCTGGTCCAATAAAGGATATTACCTCGCCCACCCTCTGTAATATCCTGGCACCAACATGGCTACAACAACACTGCAGTTGTAATAGCTACACTTTCTGGATGGCGGAGGCCGGCAGATTGTCTACCATAAGTGCCACCATTCCTGCTTGGCAAGATGTCTGCAAGAGGTTGCGCTGCTGCCTTTGGATTTGATGATGCTGCAGGTTCACATCCCAGCTGCCAGGGCAGATTCCTCCCCCTTGTTGGAATTCTTTGCACATCACCTCACAAGGGGAGCAGAACCTAAATCAGCACATCAGTGGGAAAGGTTACTGTGGCGTTTCTAGGAACCGCCAGTCTTCTGTAGATGGATGGCTGATGGTGATTATTTTCAAACACTAGAGCTCAGTTTTGCAGGAGATGCCCTGTTCAAGAGTAAATTGGTTTAAATCCTACCTTCCTTCTTCTTTTCTCTTTCAGTCTGTTTTTCTTCTGCTTCTTTTGTGTCTTCTTCTTCCTCCCTGTCTTCTTACTGTTGCTTGAGGCAGTCCAGCGGTGCCCACCCAGTCTGGTTGGCTTGCTGGACAGTTTTTCAGCACTTTGGTTTACATAAGCCAACCTACTTGTAAGTGGAGCACAAAAGCAGGGTCGTGGAATTGCACAAATTGATTACAGCTCATAGGACAAATAAGTGGATTACAGTGCCCTTACTTCTCTCCTTTCCCCCGGTATATGGAAGTAATGTCTTGTTTTTAACGGACATAATCCAGGACCAAATGCCTTTAAGTGGTTGCACTTTTGCGCTGTGTTTGTAGAGCAGGCTGATGATAATGCTTGAAAAGGAGCCAAATGCCTCTAACTTTTAAGAGGCTCCCTCTCGCAGGCCTTCCTACCCGCTCTGTAATCCTGCACAGATAACATCATAGGAAGTGATAGCTCCAGGCTCTTTACTTTCAACGGAGACGTCCCGTGGGTTTCAGCCAAGACAATTGGGAACATATTTACTCACAACTAATGGTATTATGCTCTAAGCAAAAATACAAGGGGCTCCTGTATATTTAAACAAACAGTTTGTGCTAGAAATCTTTCACCAGTTCCCCTGCATCAGCATTTGCCCACCACTGTCTCAATGGTTTATTTAATTATCTGTCTCACAAGAGACAAGGGCAGGCCACTGCCCTGGGAAGAAGAGGTATTGCTCTCTTTAGCTAGCGTGTAATTGATCCCGCCGCTGTTCTGCAAAGGGCAGGAGCAGAGCAAAGGTTTTTATTCTAATGTTTTTGTCATTCGTTATTATTTTTTAGCAATTCACATACGATAGCCAAGCTCTTCAAAGTGACACCAGCTGAGTGACAGACACGCTCTGCTAGTCTGCCACACCTTGGAGCGTTTACTTATTTATTACTCTTGGAGTTTGCTTTTTCATCTTGTCATCTGCAGGGATTTCTATAAATATTTAAATGCAAATTTTTACTTACCCAGCTTCTTTTCTGGCTTGTCCTTTGGGCAAACCCATCTGCAGTCATTCTGGCTGTGAGCAGCAGGGAGGCTCAGCCTACTTGTGTCATATCAGTCACCCATGAGTTCCTGTTAATGATGAGTGAACCTACAGAGGCTTGGCTGTTTGGTTCAGAGAAGCATCCAAAGGTTTGGCGGCTTATCTGTTCCATTCCATGATGGTGATATGGTGCCTTTCATAGCAATCTGGGCTTCCTTAGTCTGGACATTGGAAGTCTTCTATAGCCTGAAATTGCGTCATATCTCACTAGTGGATATCAGAAAGCTCCTAGGGAATGTGAGGAGACAAGGGTTACTGTGCCTTCAGTTAGTAAGGTGGCACCCACAGCATGCTAGGGACTGTCCAAGCATAGAGATAAACGCCATTCCTCCCCCACGGAGAGTCTGCAAAAACAAGAGAGGAAGTATGGGGGAGAAGGATAATACAGATATGCTGATGAAACCGACCGACATGATTCCTGAACTTGGGTATGCTGCTGTCACCCAGCTCTGTGTCTGCCTCTCCTGGGATCCTGGGGGAGCAGCTGAGTGTCTGTCCCAGCGTGTTAGCCACCGGAGCATGCTGAGCATGCTGAGGCTAGCTGAGCATCAGCCCAGATGAGAGTCAGGTAGCGTTGAAGGAGGGAAGCAGAAGGATGCGCCTGGTGTTATATCTTCCCTTTTGATTGAGGGTTTGTGCCTGGCATTCATTGTTGTATTGTGGTAGCACCTAGCGGCCCAATCGGGATCCAGGTCCTGATGTGCAGGGTGCCGTGGGAATGCCCAGAAAGGCACAGGGGCTTGCCCCAAAGAGCTTATACTTGAATTGTAAACAAGATACAACTTCCTAGCTAAGTGCAGATGAGAAAAAGCCACAGTGGCCTCTGCTTGTACCTGATGTTTATCTCCTGGTCCGGGCCAGGGGGTTGTCTCATTTTCTCTCAAATGAGGACCTCTCTCCCAGCAGCCACACCTTTACAAGGCAAGATTGCTGCAGTGTGCTCTGCAGATCCGTTCTGAGTCTGAAGCTGGGGCATGATCCCTCCTCGGGGTTTGCTGTGAGCACATGATACCTGCCCTGTGATTCCCATTGGCTGCCTGTTGGCTTCTGAGTGAAGTTTGAGAAGTTAAATGTCCTGGTACTTTTCCACCTGAGAATCTGCATCTCTTCTCATTCTATCCTGCCACTGGTGTGCTAGGTAGAGGGACTTGAGCGAGAACCCCTGGGTTAAAATGGCAGGGCAAGAGGTTCTGTGCAAGGGGCTGTTCTTTGTCGATGAATTCCCCTCCCTCCACCTCTTGGTCTGAAATAGCCCATATCTGTTGGCTGCTAGGACATGCTGCAGAACCCCTCTATTCACAGGGGTTCGTGAGGACTGGGTGTGAGAGAGAGAGAGAGAGGATGGGGGATGATACTTCCCACCGTCAGTTAGTTTTGGCTCAGTGGGTGAAGCTGATGCTGCTAGAACTATTAGTTTGTACTGACTGTGATTATTTTAAAGATCTGTCAAAGGCACCTGGAGCACGGGGCTGGGGCTGCTCAGTGATGTACATACACGCATCAGCTGACCTGTTACTGTTGTACTCCCTGGCACTGCATACACTGTGATAGGCAGGTGCTGAGATGGAGGTTTAACACCTGATGGGCGGTGATACCCATTGCTACGATGGTTGGCAAGAACATACGTCATCTCTTTTGGCCCATGTGCAGACTTCACAGCACATCCTTCTGTGGGAAATGGAGGAACTTTAGACACACAAGTATCATGGCTGCTCTTGGACCTACAGCTGCTGTCTGCCTGTAGGATCAATCGGTCTTTGGAATGGATTGAATCTCCTCCAGAAATATTGAGTATTTAGCAGCTGCCAAAGAAGCAGAGCATTGGAAAAGTTGGACAACGATCTGTTTGCTTTCCTCGGCAAGGGCTGAGGGGCTGATACAGCCTAGAGGTCTGACCTAAACCAAACAGTGACCTGGACTGTGGTAATGCAATACAGTGTAACGTCATAACACACATGTCTCCCCAGTAGGAAGCCGTTACAAGAGGGTGGCTGTCAGGCAGGGCTGGCAGTAAGTGCCGGAGTGGGGGAGCCTCCCAGGATAAATGTTGGCAGCTCCATGACTTGGGGGCATTCCAGGCCTTGTTTTCAGCAAGGTAAAAGCCCAGGGTTGGGTTCCAAACGTGTACGTGCAGTTGCAGACCTAATTTGTACTCGGCTACTGCAGTCGTACACCTGGCGCTGGTGATTGCACCTTGAAGCGGCCAGTGTGACCCATTACTGAGCCTTTGTCTGTGTTTATACCCCGTTTGCCCTTGTAAGTTTGTTGCAAATTAGATGGAAAATTACATGCACATTTTTGTGGGGGGCCCTGGGCAGATTGTGGCCATTTAAAAATCAGGCCCTAAAAACTAGACTGGTCAGAATACTAGAGGGTATATCCTAGGGGCAGGCCTGCACCAGGCTGGGAACTAGGTGACCCAGTAGGTTTATTCCTTTCGTGTTTTAAGCTAAGCCTCTATTGCACAATGAGAGCTGCGCTGTTGTTAGAAGAGAGGAGAATATCAGTTTGGACCCTAGGCTTTTCCATGCTGGTTCTGATATCCTGCAGTGCCAGCCACAGCTGATTCTTCCAAGGAAGGCAAGAAACCCCTTTAATGCACCTGGCAGATAGACCTGCAGCCAGGTCTGGCGCAAAGGCCGTGCTGGGAGCCCTTGGGACTCGGAGAGGGTGAGGTGCTGTTGGTCAAAAATCAGGGTTGAGGTTCAGAGGCTGAACCATGAGAAGGGGGGAGGGTGGGGGCTAGGACAGGAATGTGGGTGAGTATTGCTGGTCGGCACTGAGGGGCATTCCCACACCTCTGGGGCAGAGTCAAGCTTGTGTAGAGCAGAGTATGGAACATACCCACACAATGAAACATGAAAGGGGCATGAGACATTCTGGCCTGTAAGGAACCAGCCTAGGTAGATGCTAGAGACGGGAGTTCTGGGGCAGGTTCTTGGCGTCTTATCCTGCTGACAAGAGGCTCACGAAGGCTTTTTCTAACCTAGACTTGAGCCATAAAGACAGTGGGGATTGTTGATTCGTAATAAAGAATGAGGAGTAGCTGCACTCATCTCGGTCCAGTAGTGAACCTCCACTAGCTAAAAGCAGGGAGAGTGGGGAGGGCAGCTCGACATTCATCATTGACAGTCAGAAGCCCCTTGCCTCCCAGATACTTAGAGGAGCTCCCAAAGTGTCTCCTTCACTGCTGCGTCTCTGGTTTCCTCCGCTCAGCTGTATTGCTCATTCCAGCCAGGAGAGGCTTATTAGCACAGCTCTCTGTAAGATGCCCTTGAGTGGGTTTTTTTTCCAGGTGTAAACACCAGGGGCAGGCTATGCCAATGCCTCACATTCTTTCATCTCGGCAGGGTTTTGCCCTTTCTCGCAGCTTGGCTCTGACAGCAGGCTCTGAGCTGCTGGGCATGGAATACAAACAGGCTTCCAAGTTCAAAGCATGCCAAGAATTCCATTCCAGGCTGGAGGAATTTTTGTTTAATGCTGGGTGCTCCAGGGGTCTCTGGGAGAAGTTTTGAGAGCTGAGTTGGGTTGCGTAAACCCTTCTTTGCCAGGAACTGGCAGTTCCTAGTCAGACCCGACAGCTTTCACAAATGGGGGCAGAGGAAAGCAGGATGTTCAGATTCAAACTGCCTTGTGAGGGGGCGGGTGGGGAGCGAGGAGCCAAGCGCAGTGAAACATTTGCATCTTTACCTATCTTAAAATTAGCCATTAGGGCACTCGGAGGGTCTGTTCTCTGCTTGGTGAACACACAGCGGCTGCCATTAGTGCTAATGGGAGTTAGGCACACGCATTGAGCAGCAAGGGTGCCCCTAAGCTACAAATCTACTTGGCAATTTTATTATGTAAATAAATGGTGCTTGCACATACACCTGCTGCTGCTGCTGCTCGTGGTAATGTTCATGGCAAGATATGTAAACAAACAGCTATTCCCTTCCAATAGATTTATTTCCTTTCTTCTGAGCCATTACATTACCTCCTGACTCTATGCAGGTACAAATCTGTAGCGGTGTAAAGATTGCACTCTGCCTCGACGGACTCTGACCCCCAAAGCGTGACAGCTGGCCATTATTTTCAGATATTGTTTGGGGGGGTTTAGTAACCTGTATCGTCCTTAATGTATTGTCTTCTTGGGACATCTGCACCTGCTACAGGACTTGAACTGCTAAGGGTCCGATTCTGCTCCGCATTAAATCAGTAGCAACTCTCTCATTAACGCTGCTGGGAGCTGGGTCAAATCTGAAGTGGGTCATTGGAAAACCAGAATCTGCTCATGTAATCCAGCCCTCCCCCCTACCCCCCCCCCCCCCGCCTCAGAAATCTGGCTTAATTTACTTTAACCAAGGATGAAATTCGACCCTTAACATTTCACACTGAATTTCATCCTCCCCTCGCCCCTGCCTCCAGTGCAAAGGATCACCAGAGGCTCCTCTGGTTCTCTAATGCTGTTCAGTTATTGATGGGACCTGCAAGGAAAGCAGCCAGCTCCTCTGAAAAACCATGTGCCCATTTCCTGACCATAGAAATGTCTCTTAGCTGTAGCTGTGATTGCAGCGCTCGTGCCTCCCTTCCATTTGGTGGGAGCGCTGGAGTTCTTTGGCAGTCAAATGGATTGCGTTTAAGGACAACTGCTGCCAGTGGGACCACTAAGGCACTGTTTCTTTGCCATCAGAGTCCCACGATATATGCAACATCCACATTGTACATTTCAGTTCTCCCCCTTGGGCTTCTGTACTCAGGAAGGGAGATGTCTGTGTATTCGCCCTGTGCAAATCTAGTCCCAGGCGGCTCTGTTGGGAAGGCGAGAGGCGTGGTGTGAAGGCTCCTCCACATCACTCAATTGGTGTCCCAGGAAAGGGGAGTCAGGGAAGGTCGGGGGAAGGGAAGCGGATTCCTTATGAATAATTTGTACATTGTTAATATGCATGTGTTTTTTAAAGAAGTTTCCAACTCTCCCTCTCTGCCTCTCCTCTCAGCAGCCTTTGATGCTTTATTAATGATTGCAGTGGAAACCAGTCAGACACGATCCCTCAATAGACAGGAACGCCAATCGAGCCTTTGAACAGATCGGTTCCTAATGCAAAAGCCAAATGGTTATTAGGGCCATTGCATTCAGGGAAGTCATCCTGCAAATCTGTGTGAACAAGTTTCACTCCTCGTGGCAGGGGACCAATCCCAGAGAGGATCCTCAGAGGCAGCACCTGGTTTTTGCGAGGGATATGTGGGGTAGCAGGTCCTTGGCACCACGTTGCCCTGTGCTCTCTGGTCACTTTACAGGCCATGTAGTCAGTCTGCATGTGGTGGGAGCTGTCCAAAAAGCAGGATTCAGAAAGAGATTTCTGGCTTTACAGCCCAGGCCAGTGGGGATTGAGCTTAGAGGATGGGCGATGGTTATGACCCAATAAGCACCTATGGAATTTGGGGTGTTGGGTATTGCTGCTAGTTAACAACAAAGCAGGAAGGATGCGAGTGTGAACCCGGGCTTATGTTGCAAAACAAGTTGGCCATGACAGTAGCAGCCAAATGAGCTGAGAGAAGCTGACGAGCAGCAATGGAGGATCAAGTGAGGAAGATGAGATGTAGAAACAGACAAGCAAAGCTGGTTTCTGATGTGTAAATTTCAGGCACTGGTAATATAGAGTTGGGGGGGTTCCCAGGAACTGTAAGAAGTTACATTGTCTCATTTCAGCATGTCTGATCATGTGGCCCCAATACATGCTCAGAGCTCACTGGCCTCCACTGGGAATCCTGTGTACACCAGGGTCTGTCCAGCTTTGTTAAACAGAGCAGGCAGCAATAGTGAAATACACTTAGAAGGAAACAATCTCCTCCTCTCCATTAACAGACAGAATGGACTCTGCCAGGTTATCCGAGAGACACTGAGCAGTCCATGCAGGTAGCTAGGACTTACTGTTTCTGAGCGCATCCTTGTGCAGATTTTCCATGGTCATCCTAGCTGTAAGACTGGGCTGCAAGTTATTTGGAGCTGCAGCTCTCCTGTTGTGCACAGGAGAGATGCCACTACCATGCGTGTGACATCTTTCCTAATGGTCTTGTCCTAGGCCTTGTCCCCTGAGGCTGCAGGAATGTTCTTGAGAGGATTCCTAGGTTCAGAGGCCAGAAGGGACCACTGTGATCATCTACTCTGACCTCCTGCATAGCGCAGGCCGGAGACCTGCCCCCAAATCATACCTAGAACAGAGTTTTTATCCAAACGTCCAATCCTGATTTAAACATTGTCAGTTACGGAGAGTCCACCGCAACCCTTGGTAAATTGTTCCAATGGTTAACTACTCTCACCGTTAAAACTTCACACCTTATTTCCAGACTGAATTTGTCTAGCTTCAACTTCCAGTCATCGCGTCGTGTTAGATCTTTCTCTGCTAGACTGAAGAGCCCATCGTTAAATATTCCTTCCCCATGTAGATACCCTGTAGAAAGAATTAAAATGTCACCTGATATGATAGCACATTGGGCTAAGGAAAACCATGAGCAGACGAGGAAGCTGGTGGTGTGGGGTTTGCAGGTCAAGAGCAGGGGAGTGGAAGTCAAGGCTCCTGGTTATATTATTCCTGGATCTGCTTCTGGCTTGCTGTGGCGCCTTGGGCAAGTCACTTAACCTCTCTGTGCCCTTGTTTCTCCAGCTGTAAAATGGGGATAATAGTTCATAGGGTGAGTTTTAATTAATTACTGTTTGTTGAGCACTTTGATACACTTGGGTGAAAGTTGGTATAGAAGGGTACAGTGTGTCCTACCCACAGCCCAGGTTGTTTTTTTAAGCATGGCGCTTACACAAGTGGGGACAATCTACTGCCCGGGTGTAGAAATGTAGAATTCCGGAGATCCTAATTACTGGTTTTTAGCTACAGTTTGCGCCAGTCACCTCTGACGACTGGTATTCATTTCCATGTATTAAATCATACTAAAGTTGTCTCTCATCTAGCATTTCATCGACTAGATATATCCCAATACATCATCATTGGCAAGGCTGTGTGAATCCCCTTCAGGAGAAAGGCCGTCTCCAATCAGTTCCAGGAATGCAGCATGCTATGCAAATGTTCAGAATTCACTGCACATTAGGTTAGCATCTCCAGTGAACGATCAGGTGTGTATGATGAGTCGGTTTGTTGAGATTGTTCATCTTGTATGAGTGGGGTCCAGCCCCATATCTGCTAGCAGAACTTTTGATATCACTCATGGTAGGAGATCAGAGCCCAACTTCTCTTGATAATAGGTCAGTTTCAGTGAAAGCAGATTTCCCCTCTTAATTAATCGCTTCTTAAATTCACCAGGTGGTTTAGCATTGGGGTTTCCTTGGGCTCTGCTCTGCTAAACAGCAGCAACTTTGGGAGAAGGGAGGGAGGAAGGCTGGCATTGTGGTTAAGGCACTGGACTGGCATTCAGGAGAGCTGGGTTGAGGTCATGTGCCACAGACCCCCTGTAGGACCTTGAACAAGTCATGCTTTTGGCCTCAGTTTCCCCTCTTCAAATTGGGAATAATACTCCCTACTTCACAGGTCAAGGGGGTCAAATACAATGTGGGGGGGACATGCATGCCCCTAGATAGATTGATGCTGTTCTCCACAAACCCTCATTTAGAAGATCTACGACAGCAGCTCACTGTCTACTGTGGAGTCAGTAAAACAATTTGCTAGATAATTATTCTTGCAAAATGACGACTCTAGAAAAGTGCAAACTGTAGTTGGGGTCTGAAGCAGAAACCGGAGGGAGTGTGGGGGACGGTTGGATAAGAGGATGGGTAAATAGCCCCTGTCACATGCAGGTTGCTAGCTGGAATCCAGCTAGGCTGGGAAGGACTGAATGGTGTTACTATGTGGTGACTCCCAGGTGTGGTGTGTGATGGACTAGTGGGTAGAGCTCTGCTCCAACTTTGGAAAAACTTCTGTGACAGCTAGAAACCTCATTGGCGAAGGGACTCTAAGGACTGCCTGGGTGACTGATCTCACCCCTCTGGTGGCGCCGAGTCTCAGCGTCTCATTGGCAAGGGCAGAGAGGAAGCGCGTGCTGCACCTGCTCTGTGGACGGCTAGATGACGTCAGTCGCTCAGAACCCCAAGTACCACAATTGACTCTCAGTGGAAAGGGGCAGGACATGCCATGATGTGGTACATCAACTCAGTGCAGACAGGGGCTGTAAATAAGCTGTTGACTTGTTACAGAGCTTTGTAGGGACTGGAAAGAAGGTTTGTTGGGCTGAGAGAGAGAATCCAGCTGCTGTGCTGGTTTCCCCTTGGAGGTAACTGGTTATCCATTTACCAGTGTTGTGATGGGAGTGAAAATAAGGGCAAGTGGTGGCCAGCAGGTCTCTGACTCCTTTTCGGTCAGACACATGGGGATTTGCTGGCAGTAAAATCTGCCCCAGTGCTTCAGACAGGTCAGCTCTGCTTGCCACGGATTTTAATTTAGGCTGAAACATTTACACTTTCTTTAACTATGGCCAGAAATGTTTGCAGGGGGAGAGAGACCAAGAAAAACCTGGCATTAGAATAAGCCAGAGCAAGGCCAGGGGGACACGAGGAATGGCCAATACAGCTGTGCCATGGCAACCCTGGGGGAAATGCAGCACTTCTGGGGCAAACTTGGGACCAGTCCCCCGGAGGGGCCGAAAGTAGCCAAAGCAGGATAGAGAGCTGCTGCCCAATAATCCTGTGCTCCGGGCTGCCTTGTGGTGCTCTGGGTGAGGAATTAATAGACCTCCTGGTCAACCTCCTCCTCGCCCTGGCAAAAATGGCCATCTACGTGACCAGGGAGAGGTGGTTGGCCAATGGAGACTCCTGCGACTGTGGGGCTTGTTTCCGATCCTTAGTCCGTTCACGTCTCTGGGCGGAGTTCCTCTGGGCGGCGTCCGCTGGCTCCCTTGACGCCTTCGAGGAGCAGTGGGCGCTGTCCGGGGTTCTCTGCTCGGTGTCCCCGTCAGGCTCCCTTCTTATGACCCTTTGACTTCACTCCTGTCCCTGTTCTTTTATTAGTTGTCCCCCGCAATTAGTGGGTTTCTGAGGCTCTGTGGCACCTCCCCTTAGGCTGGGGGGGGTTCCGTTAGCATGGGGCGGGCTTCGCCCACCCCATTTCCTGGAAACCCAATAGATACAGGTTGTCATAGGGGTTTCTTTAACTCTCTACTCCTAGGGGAATTTTTGTGTGTGTCTGTATTGTTACAGACATACTTGCAATTTTTTTTTTTTTTTAAATAAAAACTTCTGCCACGCAGCTCTGCCAATTCTGACTTGTTATTCCAGTCTTGGGCTGTTCCCCCCTCCCCCCCCCCAGCCGCTCTGCCAGGTCACTTCAGTTCCAGCCTACAGTGCCCACTGCTATTCCAGCCTCTCTCCTACTTCTGCTGTTGCTTCTCATTCCTCCTGTGTAACTCCTGCTAGTCGAGTCCTGGCCTTCTCTCCTGAGCAGGAACTGCCAGTCCTGCTCAATTGGGCTGTATTATCCAGTGCTGATAACTAACAAGGATAAGCAATCACTGGAGCCTGGGCTGAGCCCAGGAAACTTGTGTCTCTGATATCAAGGCAGCTGCTAAACTGTTGTAGGTCTCCAAAGGTAAAAAGCCAGTGCATTGAATAGCTGTGCCACCAAGCCTCCAGCTCCATGGACAGTTTACACTGGGTTCAAGAGAAATGGGATCAGATTCATGCTACCATTTAAGGACTTTGCAGTTGTGTAGGCCAGGTGCTGGGGAGCTGACGTAGGAAACTCAGGCTTGTCTGTGTGCATTCAGTGCTCTCTCTTTCCCAGGGCACCATAAATAAATTCTCCGAGTCCATCCTAGCACACTGTATCAATCTTGTTTAATAGACTGGAAAGCTTATTGCATGGCGGCAGGTCGCAAGGAGTGTCGAGGTGATGGATTGTGCCTTCCCGGAGTCGAGCGTCGTTGATGTATAATGAAATATTTATGATTTATTCCAGCTAATAAACTGGAATGAAGTGTGTGATGTATGTGAGCAGATGGGAGAACTATTGATGCAGTTTTCATTGTGTGTGGGGGGAGGGGGCAGTTTATGTCCATCTCAGACACACACGCGCCTGCACATCCCTTCATAGCAGGAAATGCACACTTTGCTTCTGTGAGCATGGCAGAGCTGAATTCCATTGTTAGTCTTCAGCTCTTTCATCGAATGGTTTATCACGCCATGCCCTGTTCCGGAGAGCCGGAATCCTCTAGTTGTAGCCGGCTATTCCTTCTGAATGTTAGACTTTGGGCTCGCTGTCCAACTGAGAGCTGCAATTATGATTCAAACTCAGTAAAATAACAAGGCCTTCCACGTCTCCCACCCTGGCCTCAGTCAGCTGGGAGGCTGCAGTAGCATCCCCACTATGCCAAGCTCCAGAACGTTATGCTCTTGATGTTTCTGCGTTACCTACAAAAATCATCTCCGTGGGTTCCACACACACTGGGAATTCTGGAGTCAAAACAGAGGAAAATCCCTTTATTTCACTGTCTGCTTCCTGTACTTTTTATAGACAGTTGATTTGCAAGAATGTTGCTCTCGCCTGGGTGGTAGTAGGAACTGGATGCCCATCTCTTAGATTTTATACTTCTTGTAATTCTTAGGGTATTTTTTCTGCGGCCAGGAAACAATATGGGAAGAGGCAACACAATTTTTTCATATATCAGAGGGGTAGTCATGTTAGTCTGGATCTGTAGAAGCAGCAAAGAGTCCTGTGGCACCTTATAGACGAACAGACATATTGGAGCATGAGCTTTCGTGGGTGAAGACCCACTTCATCGGATGCAAGTGGCTTTTCACCCACGAAAGCTCATGCTCCAATACGTCTGTTCGTCTATAAGGTGCCACAGGACTCTTTGCAATTTTTTCATAGATTCCAAGGCCGGATGGGACCATTGTTATCATCTGCTCTGGCCTCCTGTATAGCACAGGGCAGACTTCCCCCAAATAATTCCCAGAGCAGAGCTTTTAGAAAAACAGCCAACTTTGATTTTAAAATTGCCAGTGATGGAGAATCCACCATGACCACTGGGAAATTGTTGCAGTGGTTACTTACTCTCACTGTTAAAAATTTACACCTTATTTCTGAATTTGTCTAGCTTCAACTTTCAGTCATTGGATTGTGTTAGACCTTTCTCTGCTAGACTGAGGAGCCCGTTATTAAATACTTGTTCCCCTTGTAAATACCAATAGATTGTAATCAAGTCACCCCTTCACCTTCTCTTTGTTAAGCTAAATAGATTGAGCTCTTTGAGTCTATCACTATAAAGCAGGTTTTCTAATCCTTTAAGCATTCTCCAGGCTCTTCTCTGGACCCTTTGCAATGTGTCAACAACCTTCTTGAATTGTAGGCACCAGAACTGGACACAGGATTCCAGTAGCGGGTGCGCCAGTGCCAAATGTAGAGGTAAAATAGCCTCTTTACTCCTACTCAAGAGTCCCCTCCTTATGCATGCCAGGATCGTAATAGCTCTTTTGGCCACAGCGTCACCGTGGGCGCTTGTATTCAGCTGATCATACACCATGACCCACACATTTTTTTCGGAGTCACTGCTTCCCAGGCTAGAATCCCCCATTCTTTGTTCCTAGATGTCTATACAGACGCTCCCCAACTTACGCAAGCGTTCCATTCCAGAACACCTGGCGCAACTCGAATCTTGCCTAAGTCGGGACCGTATACCCAACCATTACACACACACACACACACACACACAAACTTTCTAGCTTATGGAATTTACGGAACTTTTTCCGTAAATGCGGATTTGCGTAAATCGGGTTTGCGTAACTCGGAGAGCATCTGTATTTACATTTAGCCATATTAAAACACACATTGTTTGCTTGTGTCCAGTTTACCAAACGATCCAGATCATGCTGAATCAGTTCCCTGTCCTGTTCATTAATTACTACTCCACCAATGTTTGTGTCATCTGTAAACTTTATCAGTGATGGTGTTATATTTTCCTCAGGGTCACTGATAAAAACATTAAATATTGTAGGGCCAAGAAATGATCACCACAGGACCATGCTGGAATGCACTTGCTCAAAGATAATTCCTCATTTACAGTTACATTTTGAGACTATCAGGTAGCCAGTTTTAAATCCATTTAATGTGTGCCATGTTAATTTTATATCATTCTAGTGTGTTTAATCAAAATGTCATGTGGTACCAAGTTCAATGCCTTTCTGAATTCTAAGTATGTTACATCAACACTATTATCTTTATCAACCAAACTTGTAATCCCATCAAAAAAAGATATCAGATTAGTTTGACAGGATCTATTTTCCATAAACCCATGTTGATTTGCATTCTTTATTAATCAAGTCTCAGATCAGCCGCTCCATTATCTTGCCTGGGATCGATGTCAGGCTGACAGGGCTATAATTACTTGGATCATCCTGTTTGCCCTTTTTAAAATTAGCCCAACATTAGCTTTCTTCCCATCTGGAATTTCCCAGGGCTCCAAGATTTACGGAAAATCAACTTTAACAGTCCAGTGAGGTCCTCAGCCAGGTCTTTTAAAACTCTGAGGTGCGAGTTAACTTCTTCCTCTCCGCTAAGTTGGCTCATAAAAGTATATAAAAAAATGAATGGTCTAGAGAAGGGAGATCAGGAATTTGTGCCCTTCCTGTCTCCTAACACAAGCATAAGAAGACAGTCAATGAAATTAAAAGGTTGGAAATTCAAAACTGACAAAAGGAAATGCTCTTCTCACAACTTGTGATTTAAACTGTGGAACTCGCTGCTACAGGAAGTTGTGGAGGCCAAGAACTTGATGACCGGAATCTCCAGAGTTATAATAAATGACAGCAACAGTTTTGGAGGGCTACTAAACCTTCTGTTTCAGGGTGTAAGACAATCTAAGAGACAAGGATGAGATGTAGTGTGAGGGGCAGATTAGCCCACAACTGCCTAATGCAGATTGCTTGCATCTTCCACTGAAGCATCTGGCACTGGCCACTGCCAGAGCCAGAACACTGGACTAGATGGACCTGGGGTCTGGTCCAGTCTGGCAATTCCTGTGTTCTTAGGTATTTTAGAGACCAGAATAAGAGATGGGGAAACTGAGGCACAATGATGTTGGGAGCCTGATTTTCACTATCCACTGTTGCTTTGCACAGCTCGGGTATCTGGGGAATACAAAGAGCTGGGTACGTCTCTAACTGGCCTGTGCTCTGCCCAGTTACCTGTTGTGTCTGCGGACATATGCACGTGCAATTGCATGTCCATTTGTGAAAATCTGGCCCGGAGTCCCAGATTCTCTGGTGTCCTTTGTTCATCTCGCATCCCTCAGCTCCAGGGGAGGACTGAGCCCCGAGTGTCCTGCTCAGAAACACTCCCAACCGGATGTGGTGGTAGTGCTGGGATTAGTGCTCAAGAAGTCCTGGTTCCTAGCCCCATACTCAGTGTGCTGGACCGTTCTGCCTTTTAAAATCAGTCAATATATTACCCAGTAACCTGGGGCTGCCGTAGCGTGACTCCTGCCTGCCACCAGTAGCACAAACACAAAGTCAAATGAAACCATCAAAGGAAAGGTAGCCCAAGCGTCACCAACAGGGTAGAGCAGCTCCTGTTCAAAGCCTCCCACGCACCATGTAATGCCTGTACCATGGAAAAGAGACAAACCATGTTCCACCCCCTCAGCGTGCCAGAGTGTCCCACCTGCTGTTCCTTTTTCTGCCTAATTAGTTCCTGTTTGCAAAGCCCTTTGAGATCCTCAGATGAAAGGCTCTGAAGAAGGACAAAGTGTCGTTATTTCTGACGGCCTCAAAGAAAGGCTTCTCGAGGGTCTCACAGCTGGGATACCAATTGTCTTGCCGACATGCAAATTTGGTGAGCCCTGTGATTCTCCAGGTAGGGTCTGTGCAAAGGAATCCAGTAGGGAGGATGCCTCATTCTGTCTTTGCCCCCTCGAGCTGAGAGATCGCTGTGCCAGCCAAGCAGCCAGCAGCAGGGAATTCCTATCAGAACTTGTAAAGAAAAGCTTCAAGGCTCCGAAAAGAGCAGGCTGCAGACCCATCAAGATCCTAGTATCATCACTGCTTCAGCAGAGGCACAGAGATTTCCTGCTAGCAGCCAGCAGTTTGGGGCTCAATCCACAGGGGACTGTCCCTTCTACACTGAGCTTCCCCAGCTTGGATCAGAAATAATTTCCCATCACTTTGGCTGGAGTCTTGTGTTGGCACTAGCGTTACTGTTAACGCCATTGCTTGTGAAGTTCACTGCAGCTCCAGTAACCTGGAGGTGATAGAGATCTTTTAAATGCCATTTAAATGCTATTGGAAAGTCTGTGTGTCAAAGGAGATGTAGCTGGTATCAGGACCAGCACAGGAGATGCACCTGAAATAGTAAACGCTCATCTTTCGCTGTGATCGTACAGCAGTTCGGACCCTGTCCTTACGCCAAACAAATTATATCGGATTCAAAATGTTCCACACGTGCAACAAGCCAAAGCTCTAAGCAGGAATAGTTCGGTCATACAATGAATGACGTGACACCTGTCAAAACAGCCACTGGGCCTGATTTTGAAAGTCCGCCTCTAATTTGTTTAAGCAAATGGGAAGACTTAGCTTTGCACCTGCAATACCTGACTGGGCCCACAGATCAGGGAGTTAAATGGCTAACTCGTGTCATTTGCCCCCATAATTAATGGTGAGCACAAAATGTAGGCAAAGTTCATTGTGAGTGTAAAGTTGTGCTGGCAACATTACAGGGCGGGGTTGAGGGCTACTTTACAAATGGGGCCCCAGTCCGGAGCTTAACATTTCTGGGTTGGGGCCCCCGCTGGACGGTTGGGAATGTCTGGGTCTAATCCTGTTTTGTTTAATGCCGTTAAATGGCAAACCCTGGTCCAGTGTCACGGAGTGGCTGGGGCTGGCTAATGGGCATTGCCAGGGAGATGTTTAGAGGGAAGCTCTTCGTATCACTGAGGTGATCTAGCAAGGCTATCCACAGAAATGGCTTAGACTGAGCACCCGCTGTCATTAGCTTCTGTCACTTAGCATAAAGCCAAGTGCCTGGCATGTGTCTGTGTCACAGGTGGAGTATTGCAGTTGGATGGGCTTTGCAGGGTGGCCTCAGGTCAGCTCACACTGGGTTTCATGCTGATCACCCCACTTGACCCAAACAGTGCTCCTTTCTCCCACTCCTCTTTCCCTCTAGTGCATTTTTCCCCCATAGATTTTCGACAACTGATCTGCCACCTTCTTCCACCAGAAACAAATAACTGAGTGAGGTAGCGAGGGAGCTAAGGAAGAATAATCCTAGAGCCTAGCGCCTCTGAGAGAGTGAAATTCAACCCAGCTCAAGGCCCATGTGCCGCTCAAGTCCTGCTTCGTCACGGAGGCCCTCTGCAGAGGAGTGGATTTCACCCTGTGAGCACTGCAGGAGCAGAACGGCACTAAGAACCACCGAGAGAACTTGAGAGCCTTTGGAACAGCTGGTCACCGTGGCAGGGGGTTAAAGTCACTCACTTTTTTCTTTTTGCTTATCTACAGCATACATTTCCTTTCAAGCTGATGTTTCATTGCTTACTAATGTAATGGCACAAGGGAATGGCCATTAGCCCTGTTCTTCACTGGGTGAATTATCAGAAGTTCTAATGCCACTTAGAGGTCACCTTTATAGAAATTAAAGTGGGCCTTGTATCTGGTTCTGACGACGGGCTGTAGGCTCACAGAGCTTCCTGTCCCCATGTCTGAATAGTGAGTGGAGCTTCCTCTGATTCCTACAGGGAGAGCTGTGCATTTATAACAACGGGCTTGGAAAATACAGCTTTGAAATAGATGTCTCCTCTTCGGAAGCCATCAGTGCCCATTGCCTCGCCTTCCCATTTGCAAGGTGAGTAGCTGGGCCTTTGTGGCCAGCTCCCCACTGCACCAGCACCCTCTGTGCATAATTGGAAGTAGAAATGTCATCAAGTGATTGCAAAGGCTGAGCATTTAGATGTTCGATTTCAGCAAATGGCTGAACGCTGCTGATGCAAACGGGGAGACCAGAGTAAGGCTGGGTTTAATCAGGCCAGCTGTGTCCTAACGTCCTACTTTCCTGGCAGCAGTTCACCGCTGGTTTTTTCCCCTACAATTTGTGCCAGCTTTTCAATCCCGCAGAGCCAGTCTAGCTACCGGAGCAGGGCTGGGGCCTTGGTGAAAGAGGCAGGGCAGTTCTGATTGCTACTGCCCCAAGCAGAAAGCCCGCAGCCTGGGTTTCCGGGCTGTGTTCCCTGTAAGCTGCATGCTTGGGCGGCTGCCCAGGAGAGATTCAAATGCTGCCCAGCTGATTAGCGAGTGCTCACAGCCAGCAGCGTGTGCTCAGGTGCCCCTCCCTCCACATTGCTTCGTCCTGCAGCTGCTCCCAGGACCCTCCTGCTGTCTGTGCAGAGTGGGGGGAGGGTGCTGATATCAGGGTGTCCCTCTGCCCCGTACCCCATCTCCGTAGAGCAGGGGAGAGGGGACAGCTTGGCTCAGGACTTGGAGCTGCTGCGGTGAACGGTGAGTGAGTGAGTGCCTTTCTTAAAGAGACAGTGCACTATTTCTGAGATTTCCCCAGCAGCCAGCTCTCTCAGTCTCTGTGTCTCTTTCTCTGTCTCACACACAGTCTCTGGGTCTCTCACACACACACTGTCTGTGTGTGTCTCACACACACTGTCACTGTGTCACAAAAACAGTGTCACACACACACCATCTCTTTGACACACACAGTCTGTGTCACACACACACTGTCTCTTTCACACTCACCTCCCAACACATACTTGTATTATTATTGTTGTTACTTCTTGGTACTTCCTGCAATGCACATATATTCTCTGTAATTTTACTCTTCCAAAGTGTGTTATTTTAGTGTTTTGCCTGGTCTATGCATTTCATAATTTTTATTTCTCTTACACTTAAACTTAATTCTTTGAGTAGTGAGTTCTAAAATGTCTAACCTGTCCTGGCAGGAGTAATTATCCCTATGGTAACTTTTTAAAAATATATATTATATCTAGGTTTTTTGTCTCTACTGATGGCGCACAGCGGCACGTACCTCGGTGCACATAACAAAATTTATTCTGCACATGGATGGAAAAAATTAGAGGGAACATTGTTTACGGTGCTGGCAGATAGAGAACATGTCTTTGATTGGTAAACCTCATGGAGAATGCATCTGGAGCTGGCCAGGAACGTCCCTTCTCAGAGCTGATGGGAATGCATGTGACAGCGCGTGTTGGAATAAGGCTGGCATTTATCTTAGAGGGACCATTAATGCAAAAGAAAATATTTGTAAATAACATTAAGGTTGTGAAAGAAACTGACAAAAGCCAGGAAAGTCCAGGTTGTAATTGACAAGCCGGTGTGGTGACTCAGTGCTCACTGGTGTGTCAGCTCTGCGCTCTCAGCACCACCAGTTCACGTCCCCACTGGGGACTTACGCTGACACTGTCATTACATCAAAGATTGCAACATATGTTTCTGAGGGCTCCTGCCTCCTCCCGCCCGCATGTGCCTTTTATTTCCAGACACCTGGGCTCAAATGTGCCCAAGGTCAAGAGTGAAATGAGATTAGTTCTCTCACTCTAGTCCCCTGTGTAGAGTGTCTCTATCACAAAGCCGTCCTGATACAGGACTTGCTTTGTTGGCAGGCGCCGCTTAGCACCATTCTGCAGGGCTGATGAACGATGTCACTGAGCAAACATTTCTCAACCGCTAGACCTCTAATTTAATTCCTCTTTTTAATTGTGCACTGTGGGTCAAATCCATCTTTGGTGTAACCCCCAGGGCATCAGGGGGTGGAACTGTCAGGATTGTTGGTAAATTGTGTAGTTAATTGCTTGACCACGCTTTGGTTCGGTATGAAATATATTCAAAAGACCAAGTAACTACTGTCAGTCAGGTTTTTTGCTGAAAGTCAATAATCGTGTAATCCAGGAAGAAAGGCTCAATACAATACCGGTTTCTGGGAAGCCGTCCCATGCAGTGTTGTTAAATTCACCTTACACAGGAGTTACACGTTTCAGCTAGCAGTATTTGTAGGATGACTTTACAAGTTACAGAACTCTTTACACATCACTAAAATCCAGCCCATCTGTTTGTACCAGTTCCTTAACTTGTAGTTCTCCTTGCCTTTGTTTTGGATACTAGAATTCCAGGGACTGGTATGTAAAGATACCTTCTCCACTTGTACCGGGGCAGAACATTCATGTATTTTGCCTTTGACGAATTTCTTATTGTCTAATGCCAAAGCTGACTTCAGCTTTGCAAAGTGTTATGGGATACTTAGCATAAGTGAATGGGATTATAGAAGGACATAGGCCAATTTAGTTCATGTAACTGCTAGAAATACATATATGCACAATACATCTCCACCTCGATAAAACGCTGTCCTCGGGAGCCAAAAAATCTTACCGCGTTATAGGTGAAACCGCATTATATCAAATTTGATTTGATCCGCCAGAGCGCGCAGCCCTGTTCCCCCGGAGCGCTGCTTTGCCGCGTTATATCCAAATTCATAAGAACATAAGAACAGCCGTACCGGGTCAGACCAAAGGTCCATCTAGCCCAGTATCTGTCTACTGACAGTGGCCAATGCCAGGTGCCCCAGAGGGAGTGAACCTAACAGGCAATGATCAAGTGATCTCTCTCCTGCCATCCATCTCCATCCTCTGACAAACAGAGGCTAGGGACACCATTCCTACCCATCCTGGCTAATAGCCATTTATGGATTTAGCCACCATGAATTTATCCAGTTCCCTTTTAAACATTGTTATAGTCCCAGCCTTCACAACCACCTCCTCAGGCAAGGAGTTCCACAAGTTGACTGTGCGCTGCATGAAGAAGAACTTCCTTTTATTTGTTTTAAACCTGCTGCCCATTAATTTCATTTGGTGACCCCTAGTTCTTGTATTATGGGAATAAGTAAATAACTTTTCCTTATCCACTTTCTCAACATCACTCCTGATTTTATATAGCTCTATCATATCCCCCCTTAGTCTTCTCTTTTCCAAGCTGAAGAGTCCTAGCCTCTTTAATCTTTCCTCGTATGGGACCCTCTCCAAACCCCTAATCATTTTAGTTGCCCTTTTCTGAACCTTTTCTAGTGCTAGAATATCTTTTTTGAGGTGAGGAGACCACATCTGCACACAGTATTCGAGATGTGGGCGTACCATGGATTTATATAAGGGCAATAATATACTCTCAGTCTTATTCTGTATCCCCTTTTTAAGGATTCCTAACATCCTGTTTGCTTTTTTGACCACCTCTGCACACTGCGTGGACATCTTCAGAGAACTATCCACGATGACTCCAAGATCTTTTTCCTGACTCGTAGCTAAATTAGCCCCCATCATATTGTATGTATAGTTGGGGTTATTTTTTCCAATGTGCATTACTTTACATTTATCCACATTAAATTTCATTTGCCATTTTGTTGCCCAATCACTTAGTTTTGTGAGATCTTTTTGAAGTTCTTCACAATCTGCTTTGGTCTTAACTATCTTGAGTAGTTTAGTATCATCTGCAAACTTTGCCATCTCACTGTTTACCCCTTTCTCCAGATCATTTATGAATAAATTGAATAGGATTGGTCCTAGGACTGACCCTTAAGGAACACCACTAGTTACCCCTCTCCATTCTGAGAATTTACCATTAATTCCTACCCTTTGTTCCCTGTCTTTTAACCAGTTCTCAGTCCATGAAAGGACCTTCCCTTTTATCCCATGACAGCTTAATTTACGTAAGAGCCTTTGGTGAGGGACCTTGTCAAAGGCTTTCTGGAAATCTAAGTACACTATGTCCACCGGATCCCCCTTGTCCACATGTTTGTTGACCTCTTCAAAGAACTCTAATAGATTAGTAAGACACGATTTCCCTTTACAGAAACCATGTTGACTATTGCTCAACAGTTTGTTTTTCTATGTGTCTGACAATTTTATTCTTAACTATTGTTTCGACTAATTTGCCCGCTACCGACGTTAGACTTACCGGTCTGTAATTGCTGGGATCACCCCTAGAGCCCTTTTTAAATATTGGTGTTACATTAGCTAACTTCCAGTCATTGGGTACTGAAGCCGATTTAAAAGACAGGTTACAAACCTTAGTTAATAGTTCCGCAACTTCACATTTGAGTTCTTTCAGAACTCTTGGGTGAATGCCATCTGGTCCCGGTGATTTGTTAATGTTGAGTTTATCAATTAATTCCAAAACCTCCTCTAGTAACACTTCAATCTGTGACAGTTCCTCGGATTTGTCACCTACAAAAGCCAGCTCAAGTTTGGGAATCTCCCTAACATCCTCAGCCATGAAGACTGAAGCAAAGAATCCATTTAGTTTCTCCGCAATGACTTTATCGTCTTTAAGCACTCCTTTTGTATTTCGATAATCAAGGGGCCCCACTGGTTGTTTAGCAGGCTTCCTGCTTCTGATGTACTTAAAAAACATTTTGTTACTACCTTTGGAGTTTTTGGCTAGCCGTTCTTCAAACTCCTCTTTGGCTTTTCTTATTACACTCTTGCACTTAAGTCGGCAGTGTTTGTGCTCCTTTCTATTTGCCTCACTAGGATTTGACTTCCACTTTTTAAAGGCAGTCTTTTTATCTCTCACTGCTTCTTTTACATGGTTGTTAAGCCACAGTGGCTCTTTTTTAGTTCTTTTACTGTTTTTCTTAATTTGGGGTATACATTGAAGTCGGGGCTCTATTATGGTGTCTTTAAAAAGGGCCCATGCAACTTGCAGGGATTTCACTTTAGTCACTGTACCTTTTAACTTTTGTCTAACTAACCCCCTCATTTTTGTATAGTTCCCCCTTTTGAAATTAAATGCCACAGTGTTGGGCTGTTGAGGTGTTCTTCCCACCACAGGGATGTTGAATGCTATTGTATTATGGTCACTATTTCCAAGCGGTCCTGCTATAGTTACCTCTTGGACCAGCTCCTGTGCTCCACTCAGGATTAAATCTAGAGTTGCCTCTCCCCTTGTGGGTTCCCGTACCAGCTGCTCCATGAAGCAGTCATTTAAAGTGTCGAGAAATTTTATCTCTGCATTTCGTCCTGAAGTGAAATGTTCCCAGTCAATATGGGGATAATTGAAATCCCCCACTATTATTGGGTTCTTAATTTTGATAGCCTCTCTAATTTCCCTTAGCATTTCATCATCACTATTACTGTCCTGGTCAGGTGGTCAATAATAGATCCCTAATGCTATATTTTTACTAGAGCATGAAATTTCTATCCATAGAGATTCTATGGAACATGTGGATTCGCTTAAGATTTTTACTTCATTTGAATCTACACTTTCTTTCACATATAGTGCCACTCCTCCCCCTGCCCGACCTGTTCTGTCCTTCTGATATATTTTGTACCCCAGAATGATTGTGTCCCATTGATTGCTCTCAGTCCACCAGGTTTCTGTGATGCCTATTATATCAATATCCTCCTTTATCACAAGGCACTCTAGTTCACCCATCTTATTATTTAGACTTCTGGTATTTGTGTACAAGCACTTTAAAAACTTGTCCCTGTTTATTTGTCTGCCCTTTTCTGATGTGCCAGCTTCTTTTTTATGTGACTGTTTGTCATCTGATCCGGCCCTTACATTATCCTCTTCCATCCTCTGCTCCTGACTATAACCTGGAGATTCTCTATCATCAGACTCTCCCCTAAGAGAAGTCTGTGTCCGATCCACATGCTCCTCTGCAGCAGTCGGCTTTCCCCCATCAGGTGGTGTTATAATGGGGTAGAGGTGTATAATGACAGAGTGATATTATGTGCTTAATGCATATTAATACACATGATGTGAATAATACATATTGATAATGTGATGTATATTAGCCCAGCATATATTGGTCAACAATATTGCTAACATTCTGTAATGGGAGATAAAGTTGACCTAATATTCCATTATTTTTCTACCAACTTGTAACACAGTTCTGGCTCTGGCAGAGGGGTCTGCCAGTGGCGAAGACACCCTCCATCCCAGTTTTATCAGGACAGTTTTTCCTATGCATTCCTACTGTCCCAGAAACATCTTCCAGGAAACACGAAATGTCCATGTGTTTCATTTCATCAGCCAAAATGTTTGTTTTATAAGCACAAAATGTTTGTTCGTGACACATTGCTGTCCCCTGTAGAAGTGTCTCTGTGTTTACCAGGAACAAGTGATCCAATAGAATGAGTGCTCAGTGTGATGAACAGCGTTAGGTGTGAAATCTAGTAAGTGTAGACACGCTCAGAAAAGAATGTTAATGACACTTGTTTTGCAGGCACTGAATGAATGGACTCGCAGGCTACGGTGTAGTGTCCAGCATTCAGAGACGCACGGAGGCCCGTGCGTGCCTCAACAAGCTTCCAGTGCTGCTGGCGCCAGATATGGCTTCAGGGTCTGAGGGGAAGCCATTATTTTCTTTCCAGTCTGCCTCTGGGAAGGGGACAGTCATTAAACAAACAGCAGCATCCTCTTAACTAGTCTCACTGGAGTAGGAGACCCCTCTTGGCTTGGGAGCCATCGAGTGCTCTGTTGTGCTGGATATGCTGGCTTACTTGATAGGCTGGTAGCAGATGGCACAGGGCAGAGGGTAATGTGCCTGTCCTCTGTGCACCACCATTCCCCGGAGCTCTGGAGGAGTGACACGCACAGCATGGCCTGGCCTGTCAACGGTGGAAGGGATATCAAGTCTCGGCAGCTCAGGATTTAGAGAGAAGAAATGGGAAGGGAGAGAAACGCAGAGACAGGGAGAAATTACAGAGCACGTCCCTGGGGTTAACAGCAGTAATAACAATAATACAAAGCTGCCTCAGCGGCGCTGCTGTCTGAGGCCGAAGAATGTTTGCATCAGAGGGGTGTTGGTGATACCGGTGGGACAGGAGCCATCATGTGGCAGAGAAGTGGAGAGTGGGGGCTCCCACTCCCTTCTCCCACTGAGCCCCCCCACCCCTGGTTTTGTTCAATCTGAGGTTACTGTTACCTCCTTTTTCTTACTGCTTAGTGACTCTCTAGGAAGTAGCAGCCCCGGGTGTGAATAGTAGGAAGCAGAAGCTTTTTGAGAACCTTCCAAAAGGGGCAACATGGAATCCAGCTGGGATCCGGCTACTGGCCAACCAGAGCAAGAGCAAGTACTTACCTTGCTGAAAAGAGTGACTGGGGGCATTTGAGAGATCAAAGCTGCCTCAGTAGTTAGGTGACCCAGCTTGCAAGGGCTACCTGCACGAGGGGGAGAGAACAGAATCTACCCACGTGCACACACCGCTCCTGGCTCAAGACAAGGGGAGTAACTAATGTCTGGCCACATACGACAGGAGGGTTGGTCTTGACATCACAAGCAGAAGATGGTGAAGTTCCAGGAGGAGGGTGAGCAGGGAAACCCACTAATTATCAGAGCGTGCTACCCAAAGATCACATTTTTGATACTGAGAAGGCACACTACTCCCTCCTGCTGGGCCAGCCTCAAGGAGGAAAACCAATGGTCTTTCCCAGTGACATTGCTACATGTAGTTCTTAAGGAGATGGTCATGAGGAAGGCTGGAGAGCTGAGAAGCCTTCCCTGGGGACCCGTGCACCTTGAGATCGTGCCACATCCAGGGGATAGCAGAGGTGCTTTAGAACAGAGAGCTAGATCTTCACCCAGCAGAGAAATCTGCAATTGTATTATTTCCTATCTCACGACCTTTACAGGAGTGATCAGGGCACCATTTCCAATCTGCTAGAGAAGCAGAGAAACTTTCTATCAGATTTTCTAGTAGACCTTTCACCATACCATCAGCATTGGTTCCTTGTCCCAGATAGTAGCCGTCGGGGAACTGGGTCCACTCCAGGCTTTCGTGCTGCGTGTTGTATTTTCTCAAAGCTGGGTACGAACACTGTCCCTTGCCCTGGGTCAACTTAAGCCCAGCCCATAGCTGTGAACTCAGCCTTCCCCAGTGCACAGCTAATGGCAAAGACATTTTGTGTAGCAGCCCCCGTTCTGAACCCCCAGTGCTTTCTGTCATTCCAGAGGCGCTCCCCTGGCAGGAGAGGCCGAACCCCCACACACTAGAATGCTGCACTGCAAAAGGTGCCATCTGCCTGCTAATTGGTGATGGTGGGTTATACTTTTTTAGGGTGTCAGAGTTCCTGCAACAACGCCAAGCACACCCCTAAGAGCTCTGTCCTGCAGTGCTAGACCAACACCCCTCCTACAGAGCGCCTCCTTCAAGGGAGCGCAGACCAGTTAATTCAGATAAAGCTGGAGCTAAAGCTACGGGGGGATGGGTGATCTCATCAGTCACAAGGCACTTTCACTACTGACATGAAGACCTGGGTTCAGATATGTGTGTCATCTCCAGCTGAATTCATTGGGTGGACTTAACCCGTTCCTATTGGACAGCTGTCTGTGTCACAGAACCGGCACCGTGTGCGGAAAAATGGCAGCCCCACTTTGTGTCAATAGTTTCGGGTGACATGGACACCACTGTTTGCTGTTGAACTAGGTCAAAATTCCCTCTCTTCCTGTCTTCTCTTCATGAATACGCCCCTGGTCGCTGGCTGCAAGCACATGGTTCGCCACACCCGCTCCTCACTCCTCAAGTCACATTTCAATTAATGTTCCATTCTACACGTCTGTCAGTCCCCCAGACTGCCCTGAGGTCTGGAAAACACATGGTCATTTATCACATGGGGCGTGAATTCCTTTCAACCTCCAGGAGTCAAAGATCAGGAGAGTCCCCACTGAAAAAAATTCCCATCTCTTGAAAATATTCCAAACAGTTCTTGATGTACATGGGCACACTTTGATTATTGCACGTGAGAAACTAAACTCGAGACAGGAAAATCTGGAGATAATATATTGGTTCCTGGCTAAACTGAGGGAAGTGACACATGCAGATACGGCATGTGGATGCCTGATTGGGTGGAAATGTTGTTGGAATTGACCCAGATTCAAAGCCTGGGTCTAGCCGCTCAGTTTCCAGGAGGAAGAGTGGTCCTGTGACACCCAACAGCAACCACTCCAGCAGACTCGGGTGCAAGGTGCCTGACTTCACAGAGAGGCCAGTCCAGAAGTATGGCAGATTGGAGAGGGAGGGTGATCCTAAGGGCTCCATAGTGGGCACTGGAGAGAGAATCCTCCTGCTTAGGGCCCTACCAAATTCACAGCCATGAAAAACAAGTCACGGACCATGAAATCTGTTCTGCCCCCATGAAATCAGGCCTTTTGTGTGCTTTTACCCTATACTAGTTCCCTATAGATTTCACGTGGGGAGACCAGCGTTTCTTAAACAGGGGTCCTGACCCAAAAGGGGACTTGCAGGGGGGTCACAGTATTGCCACACTTACTTCTGCTCTGCCTTCAGATCTGGGCGGCTGGAGAGCGGTGGCTGTTGGGCAGGCACCCAACTCTGAAGGCAGCGCCCCACCAGCAGCAGCGCAGAAGTAAGAGTGGCAATACCATCCCATGCCATCCTTCTGCGCTGCTGCCTTCAGAGCTGGGCGGCCGGAGAGCGGCAGCTGCTGACTGAGGGCCCAGCTCTGCAGGCAGCAGCGCAGAAGTAAGAGTGGCAATACCATACCATGCCATCCTTACTTCTGTGCTGCTGCTGCTGCTGGTGATGGCTCTGCCTTCAGAGCTGGGCTCCCGGCTAGCAGCAGCCACTCTCCAGCTGCCCAGCTCTGAAGGCAGCACCATTGCCAGCAGCAGTGCAGAAGTAAGGGTAACAGTACCACACACACACCCCAACTCCTTTTTGGGTCAAGACAGAGATAAATAGCTGAAATCATTACATGTATAATTTTTAAAATCCTATGACCGTGAATTTGGCAAGGTCCTACTCATGGAGAACTAAAGCTGTTCATCTCTGGAAGAAACTGTTTGCAAGCCCAGAGCTCGCCATTGCGCATCATGGCACTGGTGGGTCTGTGCCCAGCCTGGGGCCGTGCACCAGGATACCCAGAGCTGAGCACCCAGGAGAATCAGAGCAGTCCCTTTGGATCACTTTTTGCTGCAGGCTTTGCAACGTGGCTGGCTGAGTTTCCTGAGCCACACGATAGTGGCTACAGTCTCTCTGCTCCTGAAGCCTTTTGGTGGCCGGTCCATTCTGCAGCCATCCCACAGCTAGGATGTTGTTCTGAGCACTGTGGCACCCTGTTACAAACCAGCAGGGGAAGCAGGTTAGCACCAGGGGGCTAGCGAGGGAGGGCCCTTGAACCACAGCAGTGCTGATTCCAACCACTCAGGCCTTTGTCTGAGGCTCCTGTTTCCTGAGCTGTCTCCTTCCTGTGTGAGCTTTCCCGCCAGCGGTGCAATCAGGTCCGGCAGTGACACCACAGCGGGGAGTCAAGCTCAGTGTGTGGACACAATGCAACAGTGTGTCATTAAGGAGAGAATGGAGATTGGCGGATAGGTTAAAGCTAAGAGCTCTCTTGTGCTCCCATCAAGAGTCTGCAATTGAAATCAGTAGTCCTGAGACCCCCCTGCCCAGCCCAAAGGGTGGCAAAGCCTCTATTAGCAGAATGTGACTAATCGTCTTAAGTAGCTACCAAAGTGCAGCACAGCTTGTTAAGCAGTTAGCCCGGCTGTGCTGGGATGACCTCTCTCAGTCTGCCCAGACTGCAGTGCAAGTGGCTCATTATTTGATCACACCTGCCACATCAGGCTCTGTCTGTGAGCCCTCCAGAAAGGACCGTTCTAATTCGAGTCGCCGTTTGGTAAAAATCTCGTCCTTTTAATGTAATAGCACCAGCCCCCTCTTTTCATTCTTCCCCAGCCAGGTGTGGGTGGGCTTAACCCCAGGTTTAGAAATCTAACTCCTCTCTAAAGCCTCCAGCAGTGTCTGTTGCAGTGGATGTAGCAGGCAGCACCTCCCCACACACACCAACCACAGCTCGTAGCAGGTGCGGGTCCCGCTGGGAGAGGATTAGGTGGGTTCTGCTGACTCCCTGAGGCAGGTAACTCGTTACCCTAACCAGATGTGCAAGAGGTGAAGGTGGCTGTCTAGAGAGTGAGGAAAGATCTAGCCCAGGGGTGGGCAAACTTTTTGGCCCGAAGGCCACATCAGGGTTGCGGAACTGTCTGGAGGGCCGGGTAGGGAAGGCTGTGCCTCCCCAAACAGCCTGGCCCCCGCCCTCATCCGCCCCCTGCCTGCCCCCCTCAGAACTCCTGACCCATCCAGCCCCCCTGCTCCTTGTCCCTTCACTGCCCCCTCCCCAGACCCCCCAACCCCTATCCAGACCCCCTGTCCCCTGACCGCCCTGACCCCTAGCCGCACCCTCACCCCCTGAAAGCCCCCCGGGACTCCCACGCCTATCCAACACCCCCCCCATTCCCTGTCCCCTGACCCCCCCCAACCTCCAACCCCGTCCCCTGACCACCCCCCCAAACCTTCGACCCATCCAACTGCTCCCTGTCCCCTGACTGCCTCCTGGAACCCCCTGCCCCTTATCTAACCCCACCGCTCCCTGCCCCCTTACCATGCTGCTCAGAGCAGCAGGAGCTTGCAGCCCTGCCACCCAGCCGGAGCCAGCCATGCCGCCCGGCAGGAGCGGCAGGCCAGAGCACTGGTGGCACAGCGAGCTGAGGCTGCGGGGGAGGGGGACAGCGGGAGGGGGGCCAGGGTAGCTTCCCCGGCTGGGAGCTCAGGGGCCAGGCAGGACGGTCCCGCGGGCCGTAGTTTGCCCACCTCTGATCTAGGGTGTGGGCTGAGCAGTCCTGGTGCAGAGACCTAGGAACAGCCAAGCCCAGGGAAAAGGTCTGAGATGAACCTCATGCTGAATCATTGTTAATTGTCAATAAAACCAGGAGGGGGTGAGTTGGGAGTTGATCTAGTGCGTGCATTGTGTCCGAGCACGTTGGGAAAGGAACCAGCCCACAGCAGAGAATGCAGCCTCTTATTTGCACTGCTTTCAGAGGCAAGCGGTTTTCTTTAGGAAGGCACTCTTTACCGCTCTTTACTTTTCCTTCTGGTGGGCAGGACAGTCCTTTCCGGGAGGGAGGCGAAGCAAGGCTAGCTAACCTGCTCTCGGTCTATTGGTATCCCTGCGAAAACAGGAGCCCCTATGTCTGAGCTCTCCCGGCCAAGCCCTGGGGACAGCTTGTGTCATCCCAGCGGGGCTGCCTGGAGCCTTAAGATGCTCAGCAGAGAGTCTCTTCTAATGCTCGCGGGCCAACAGCAGATGTCCTGCAAACACCAGCCCGAGGGCTCTTCCCAGCGAGGAGTTTTGACCAGTGCTTTGATTGTGGCGCCCTGAGCGCGGTGGCACATGCTGAGCAGCAGCGGTAGGACCCACTGGATCCAGGCCTGGCAGCATGGAGGGGTGCTCTCTGAACTGAGCCGTGGGGGAGTGGCGGGCCTGGGAAAACAGGCAGGACCATGAAGCGGAAATGGCTGCTAAGCAGCGTTTGCTCTGTTTGCAGGAGACACAGTGGTGTACAAGGAGGGCACGTACTGGATCAAGGGCCGCACCTCTGTGGACATCATCAAAAGCGGAGGCTATAAAATTAGTGCCCTAGAAGTCGAGCACCATCTGCTAGCACACCCCAGTATTGCAGGTAAGGTGCAGCACCTGGTGTTCGCTGCTCTCGGCTTTGGAGGGGGGCGAGCAAATTAAAGTGTTATTGCTCTAGGTGAAGAGCTGTACCTGGAGACGGTCCCAGGGCAGGCAGGCGCTGAGCAAGCTTCCCCCAGGCAGCTCTGTCCCAGCTTGCAGTGCCCCCCAGGCCTGCAGCTGATCGGAGACTGGCGAAGGTGCGGAATTGGGCCAGAATTATATTGAAGCCCAGGTCTCTGAGCATGTGCACCCATGGCCACCCCGTACCAGTGCCGCATGAGCTCTTGTTACTCACAGAGCTCCGTTGCGGCCGGGTTAGCTGCCGGGTTGGTTTGGCTTTGTCTCCATGCTGTGCAGTAATGAGGATAGAAGGCATATGAAGGAGGTGCCATTGGGGAGCCTTGCTTGGGTTTCAGCGGTAGCCCAGAAGAAGCCAATGTGAGACTGCCTGAGGGTTCTTGCCTGGAGGCCATTTCACAGCCTTTCCATTAGCAGGGTTGGGTGTGAGTGACAAGCAGACTGAATTCAGAGCCCAGCGCTGCAGGGCCTCTGTGGCTGAAGCCAGGAAACTCACAGCCAGATGCAGATTCTGCAGCAGCTCACGTCAGATGTTGGAAATAAGAAATTTTATTAAATCTTCCTGACCTCCTTGCTGACCCTTCATTAGAGGAGGGAATCAGTGCGCCGCCAGGGCAGGGTTGCCCAATAGGGGATGGAATAAGTGCAGGGCAGGACAGTTCTCTCTTTATCCAGGCTACTTGGGGAGCTTTTCCGCTCTCCGTTAGATCCTGCCATTGGAAGAGTTCCTGATATTCTTCTGTCAGCTCTACCCTGGTACTCCTAGTAATTCCTCCCCCAGTCGATCCTCTCCTTCCCTGTACGTGGCTGCCCTGCCCACCTGGCCATTGTCTCACCAGCTTACACGGAGTTAGCTCTTTTACGCTCTTCTCCTGGTCTCTTGGAAATGGGTCTGAGTTTCTTCAGGCTGAGTTTTGCTCTTTCTCCAGATGTGGCTGTGATAGGACCTCCAGACATGACTTGGGGCCAGCGGGTCAGTGCTGTGGTGAAAGTGCAGGAGGGTGAGATGCTGTCTCTCAAGGACCTGAGGGACTGGGCAAGGTGAGTGCCAGTCATGAGACAGTGTACAGCAAATGCTGCAGTCTACTATTGTTGGGGTTGAGAGCCCCACCTGCTCTTAAGGTTGTCTGATACGTCCCATTATAATCCCCTTTTTCATTTGCTTATAACTATGCCAAACATCAGCTCTTTGGGCTGCAGTTTCCATGGGACTTGTATGCTGAATTATTTTGGAAAGTTTCAGCCAATATGGTTCATCTATTTCCAAGAACAAGTTATGGGGGAGAGAAGATACATTGATTTACCATTTAAAAAAAAAATCCTGGCAACCTTTTCTTTGAGAAACTCTAGTGCCCATGTGCTTTGGAGCAGGGCTCTGAAATGTAGCCAGAGTTGGCCACTGAGTCAGGAATGTGCCTTTTGCTGTTCCCATGAAAATCCACTCAAATTTGGCCAAGTTATAAACCTCTGAAAAAACTCAGTTCACACATGCTGTCAAACTGAGAGGACATTTTCATTAATGATGATGATGATAGAGTGGAGAGTATGCTTCTAAAATGTGCAGATGACCCCAAACTGGGGGGCAGGCACTTTGGGGGGCAGGATTAGAACTCAAAATGATCTTGATAAATTGGAGAATTGGTCTGAAATCAACAAATACAATTCAGTAAAAGCAAGTACAAAGTACTGCACTTGAGAAGGAAAAATATGCACAACTACAAAATGGGAAATAACTGACTAGGCAACAGTACTGCAAAAAGGGATCTGGGGGTTCTTGTGGATCACAAATCGAATATGAGTGAACAGTGTGATGCTACTGTGTAAAAGGCAAATGTCATTCTGGGGCATATTAACAGGAGTGTTACATCTGAGACACACAAGGTAATTATCTTGCTCTTCTTGGCACTGGTGAGGCCCCGGCTGGGGTACTGTGTCCTGTTTTGGGCCCCACACTTTAGAAAAGACATGAACTAACTGGAGAGTGTCCAGAGGAAAGCAACAAAAATAGGAGGTTTAGAAAATACAATCTATGAGGAAAGGTTGGAAGAATTAGGAAAGTTTAGTCTAGAGAAGAGATGGCTGAGGGGGGAACCTGATACCAGTCTTCAGATATATGAAAGGTCGTTATAAAGAGGACAGTGATCAATTGTTCTCCATGTCCACTGATGGTTGGACAAGAAGTAATGGGCTTTATTTGCAGCAAGGGAAATTTAGGTTAGATATTAGGAAAAACTTTCGAACCGTAAGGGAAGTTAAGTACTAGGGCTGGTCTACACTGGGGGGGGGGGGGGGGTGTCGATCTAAGATACGCAACTTCAGCTACGCGAAGTCGAAGTATCTTACTTTGACTTACCTGGCCGTCCTCATGGCGGCGAGTCGACTGCCGCGGCTCCCCCGTCGACGCTGCTTACTCCTCCTGCCGAGGTGGAGTACGGGCGTCAATTCGTGGATCAGTTACCACCCCCGGATGCAGCGGGGAGTATAGACGTACCCCTAGAATCGGTTACAAAGGGAGGCTGCGGACTCCCCGTCCTTGGAGGTTTTTCAGAATAGGTTAGAAAAGTGGCTGTCACTGGTGGCCTAGGTTTACTTGGTCCTGGCTCCACGTGGGGGGATGGAGTAGGTGTCCTCCTGGTCCCTTCCAGCCCGACATTTCCCTGAGTCTGTGCTCAGCAGAGACTGTTTAGAGTTCAGCAGCTGAAATCCCAAAAGATTCCACCCTCCCTGGCCTGCACTGACCCTCTCTGCTCCTCGGTGTGACTGCCAGTTGGAAGGGCTTGTAACAGTCTGGTTGTGTGTAATTATTGACGTAGGTGCAGAGTGGCAGAGAGGCAGCGTGGGTCCTGTGATGGAAGAGTTCAGTAGTAAGACATGGTTTCATTTGGAGGCCACTCACAGACAGCTGTGGTCTCAAAGGGGCGTCTGGTGTGAACAGCTGGGAGCAGCGAAAGCACATTCAGAGTGTCAGGCGGTCTGGTAGTTTGGGGTGTTGGTCACCAGAAGGAATGAACTAACTGGACCCAAACAAAACCAAAGTCATGTGTTAGGTTAGAGCCGGGCTGTCTGCCACGGAAAGCTCAGCAGGTCCTGAGACCCGGAGGAGGTAATGGAAGGGAATGGGCCGTGCTCCCCAGGAGTGCGCTTGACGAATGGTGCAGTAATGAGCTGGTTCTCTGCCACACTAGTGGAAGTTGCACCCTCTGTAGCCAGAAGGGGCTGTGCAGGGGAGAGGGGGAAGAGGCCCCAGAGCACAGTCACTCATGGACCACACGGCGTGGCAGAGAACAGGAGCTAAAGCAGAGACACTGCGGGAGAAGCATCGTGTTTCCTCCCCAGTTATTTCCACCAAAGCAGGGACCTTTGCTCAGGTCTCGACCTATAATGCTGCTGTCTCCTCCAATCCTCCTTCCTGTCCATTTGTTTGTCAGCCTTGGGAAGCCCGTCCATCCCAGCGGGGGGGTGTAAGGCCCAGCACAGCCAAGGGAGCCCCTCCAACACCATTTACACATGCAGGCGAGGGAACGGTGCCGGTAGCTCAGAGGCAGGCAGTGGCACAGCATTTCTGCACTCAACCCCCGAGGCCTCTGGGAGCCTCCACAGCAGCTGAGAGCTGGAGAAGCAGGATCACTTCTGTTTATTATTATTTATTTTATTATTCCACTAGCAAAGTATATAGTAGTGGAGCCATTTGTTTTCCTGGAGACTCCTCTCCCTAGGGCTGCGGATCGTTCTGGGGAGGCTGGCGCTATTTCACAAACAGTAGGAACACTTGTTTCATCAAGGGCTGCACAGCTGGCCAATTAAAGATTCCCCTGGATTTGCAAAATCGCAGTTGGAAGACTACAATTTAGCAAATGCAAGGAAGATTCTAGTTGGCCAGCTGCTGCTCTGATTAAACAATTACTTTGTGGGAGAAAAAAAATCAAACAAAGGAACCAAACCCACACTGGCTGGTCCATCAGAGCCAAGTCTGAGCCCCAGCATCCTGCCTCCTCTGGCACTGCTTCATATTACTCCTTTTCCCCTGGTCACTGGTCTGGGAATCCCTCTCTCTCTGAAGGTACCTGGCAGTTTGCTCCGTGCCTTTAAATTGATGGGCTCTTGGAATTACGGCTGGGACTCACCTCCGGGAGAGGGGGAAGCAGTTCTAATGTGTTTGCAAATCTCCACTAGCTCTGCTAGCAAAAGAGGAATGTATGAGGCACTGAGACGGAGTGCGGCAGGGTGGGACGTTGGGGATGAAGGCACCACAGAGTGTTTGTTTGATAGCCACTGTGCTTGTCTCACTGGCATTGTCTCCAGTGGTTCCCTTTATCCTCACCTATTACAGCCCTTCCCCACACAGCCACCATCCCACATACTGTCTAGACAGCAGCTCAGAAAGACCATCCTGGTCTGTGTTGAATTAAGTCCTTGACTTTAAGCTGGACCCCAATGCGGCACAGTCCCCAGAATGCCAGGATGCGTTGCTGTTATAATTACTCTTTTAGCGTGAGGCCTGCAGACACAGATGTTTCCTGCGGCACTGTCTGGACCAGCACATGCAGGTGTGCCCAGATGCTCCAACCAGCCCTCTCTTACTGTCTCCAGCTAGTGCGTCTTCCCAAAGCACTGGCAGGGAGCTCCGTGCTGCTCTGTGACCTTGCCTGGGCTTCGTTCGCCTTTGTCTAGTCACAATCTGCCCTTCAATCAAGGCAGTCCGCAGGGAGAGAGCTCTCCCATCTCCTCTGTTCACGGTGCTTAGACCCTCGCCAGCTGACACTGTGGTTCTTTGCCCGTGCACAGCAAAGATAGGAGCCCTTCAAATTAAGCCATTGAAATGTGAAGAGAGGAGAAATCCAGCCAGTGCCTGCTGTGCCTTAGAAGGGGCAGCGAGAGCCCCAGGAAGTGTCCCTGCCCCGGCCCACGCGCTGTCTCCCAGGCACCACGCCCATGCTGGCTTTTCCCCTCAGTCCGCATGGCTCCCTCGCGCTGTCTCTCCCTTTCTTTGATATGTCACTTACGTTTGTTTTGCCCCTTTCTCGCACTCACTGGCAGGCGACACATGTCCCTCTTCAGAGTGATTCATTTTGCAGCTTTCGCCTCCAATCTCGTTTCCTGGTGACAGGCGCCGTCCTGAGTTAGAGCCGGCCATATGGTAGGATGTGTTGATCGTTGGGTTTGGAGGGGGGAGGAGGGATGACGGTTGAAGAACTCAGTGGACTTGACATGTTGCATTAGAATCAGTGCCAGGGAGCTGCCTGTCGGAGCTGGGTATGGCCCCAGGTTGGTGACACGCAGGCAGCAGAAGGCGGGAGACAAGCCCCCTGCTCTTCAAAGGCCAAAGAGACTTGGTTCCTGAGCTAGTTCTGTGCTGAGACTCCCTCCTGTGAAAGAGAGAAGGAACCTGGGCCTGCGTGTGTGTAAGAGCGTACACGTCTGTGTGTGAGAGGCACACAGGTGAGCCTGGGCAGAGCTGGCTGGCCTGCGAGCTCATCTGTTACGTTCTAGGCAAAGCGACTAGTAACGAGGAGGCCCACTCAGAATTGTGTAATTTTGCATGGTTTTGCTTCCTTAATGATATTACTCTGCATTTATCATTTGCTTTCCCTGCCACTGCTAATCGTAAGGATTGATTAGTATCCATTCGGAGCTATCCATTCTGCTCACTGAAGGCAGTTCATCCTCCCCTCTCTGGGGGCACGCTCAGAGGTTTGTGGTGCGTTTTTTAACCAACCGGTGTGCACAGGCAGTGGGGGTGTGAAGGGACTGGGGAGCCCAGTAGGACTGTGATTGTCTCATCTGTCCCCAGCCAACATCTGGTTTGTGTCGCAAGTGACGTGAGTCTCACTCTGCATCGTAGAGGGGACGTCCCCGTGTCCCCAGCTGAAAGTGAATCCATGGCTGACGCTCCCAGCAAACTCGTGAAAGGCCAGCTGCTGCGGAGGCATCTCACTCCAACACGCTGCCCCTCTCCCGGTGCTTTGGGCACTGTTATCCTCACTGCTTCCCCAGCCCCTTGGGTCTGCACAGACACGACTGGGAGGGACCTGATTTCCAATTCCCTGTGCTAGGAAGAGGCTCTTACTGCCCATGCGTCAAATCCCCCCTGCAAACCCACGTCTTTCGTCAAGCCCCAGGTGTGGAACTCCTTCCCTGAGGGTCTCTACAGCGCTTCCCTGGGCTTGTGTGTGTCTGAGTTAGGCAGGAGCTTCCTGGAGCTGACACACCAGTGACGTCACGCTCCTGTGATTGTGACGTCATAGCCAGCCCCACAGTGGAATGAATTGGTCTGCTCACCCCAGATCCCTTATGGTAATCGGCAGCGATGAGGCAGCTCTGTTGGTGAATCCTTAGGAAGTGGCGAGTCATGGGTCCAGGGAGGGCAGATGTCACACGTTAACGGGAGGCTGCCTGTCCCATGGTCTTCCTGAAATGACTCTCCTCTGAGCGGGATTTCACAGACGCGTCCATCACACTCAGATCAGCTGAACCTTCCACGCCACGATCTTGCTGTGTTGCCAGGACCCTTTGTTTCCTCTGTGAGCCTTGCCAGAGCCCTGCCATGTCCCCCCGTAATGGCCCCGTTACAGGGTGTCTCTGGTGTGCTTCGCTGGGTAGCTAGTTGTGGACAGAGCTGCTTGGTCCTGCAGGACTAAGAGGATCATGTGTATCCCCCAGTGGTGCAGTCAGTTAAGGCCGGGATTGGGGTTTCTCAGCTGCGTTCTATTGCTGGCTGTAGAACTTGAGTCATCTGCCAGAGCTGAGTTAACCCTTCCCATTCCCGGAAAGGCAGGCCTCGCTCTGTGTGTGTGTGCATTAGGTGTAGGCATAGATTCAGAGACCTCTTCCCTTTCTGCTTTATTGGATGTTCTTATCACAGGTTTTTCAATCCCTGAACTCTCATATGTGCCACCATCCCGTGACTTGAGGGAGCACTTGAAGATTCATCTTCCTTTTACTGTGCTGTCCCCAAAGAGAGTGGAGCATACCATCTGGTGGCTCTGGAAGGGAGGTACCTCCGTGATAGTGAGGATTTATTGAAAAAGTATGTGTCTGTGTTCCAGGGAATCCATGGCGTACTACACCATCCCCACAGAGCTGCTCCTGGTGGAGGAGATCCCACGCAATCAGATGGGGAAAATCGACAAGAAGCAACTTCTCAAGCACTTCTACCCAACCTAGTGAGGCATCAGGCTGAGAGCAGGAGCCAACCGAGATGGCTCCCCCGCAATGCCTGTTGCCTGAATGGAGTCTCTTTGAGGAGCTTTAATGCATCCTAGTGCAATGGGTTTGCATGAAAATGATACTAATCAGGTGCTGTCAGTGATTTCTGTGCTCGTCATGCTGGGATTGTCAGTCAATAAAATCTGGTTTCATTCCACGTGGTCTCCTCATTGGCTGAGCAGAGCCTGGAGAAGAGCAAGGTTATGTTCCTTCTGTAGGAGCCTCTCTCAAGAATCTCAGAGCCACCCCCGAGAGATACTGAGGAGCCAGGCCCAGGAATAAATTGTGTGTGTGAATACCAGGGAGGTCTGAAATATTTGCAGGTAAGAGGAGTGTCCTACACGCACGCCAGGGCTGATAATGGAGGACTTCAGACTCCTGAGGACTTGCTGGGCAGGTCCCTAGTTCACTGAGTTAGTGTTTAGATGCAGGGCTTTGGAGCAAAGCCCGGAGCCGGAGCGCGGAGCAGCTCCGGAGCAGTGGAGCTGCAGGTTTTTGCCTGGAGCTGGAGCGGAGCCGGAGCACAGCTCCAAAGCCCTGTTTAGATGGATGGGAGATGGCCAAGGGGAGCAGGCTGTGTTGGGGGCTGGGCTGAGGGGAGAAGCAGAGTGCTGCCATGCGTGTCCCATCTTTCAGTCCAGCAGCCCCCCTGCAGGCTCAGGCTGACGGGATCCATTCTGTACCCCAGGGAGCAGCCATGTGGGCTGGAGTGAAATGGAGCCAGCCTCATTGCCAAGAGCCCTGCAGTCATTGTCCAGGCAGAGCCTGGTTTTGAAGGGGTTTCCACCTAGCTTCCTGCTCCAGACTGCAGTCAGCTGTGCCCTCCACCATAATCTGCAAACCAACGGGAGCTGATGGCACTCGGCACAGGACAGACGAGGACCTGCCCACCTGTGCCCAGGCTGTAGGAGTCAGTTTGTGACAACAGGCCCTTCCCAGTAAATGTGGGCTGAATGGCTGTTTACCACGGCACCTGGCTCCGGGCTGCTTCGCACTGCCTCAGCCAGCAATTCTCCAGGAGTTTCAGGGAATTTACAGGGTAAGCGCCGGGTAAGCGCAAGGGATGCACAGAATTATTTGTCTCTTCTAAACCAGAGCCTAAGTGACATGGAAATGGCCTTCATACCCAACAGGTGTAGTCCCTGTACCATGCAGGCCACACAGATAGTCAGCAGCTAGGTCCTCCGCAGAGAATCTACTGAACCCTGTGTCGTTCCCAGGTAAGAGTGGCACATGGCTAGAGGGACTTCACACTGTCTTGGCATGGAGGGGAAGGTCTGTGCAGGAACCCCTGAACTCCCCCGTCCCTGTCTTTGTGTCTCTGCCGGCTCATTCTCGCTATTCTCTAGCTCTCAGCCTCAGGCCATATGCAGCTCATCCCAGATGAAATTACTCTTTAAATTAAACTCCTCTCTTCAGCCATCCGCAGTGATGCCTGTTAATTCTGCCTTGCTTGCCACGCTTCCCTCCGACTTTCCCCCCGTGGTGGGATTTCTGTTGTGCTTTGTTTTGTTTTTATGGAGCAGTTAAAGAGTCCGTCATTTAGGGGAGTCTAATCTCTTTGTGGGAGCGTCTAATAACCTGCTGTAAATTGATCTGTGTCCGTTGGCATGCTTCGCCACACGCCGCCTCCTGTCTGCCTGCAGATGTGAAGAAGCAGTAATTAGAGAAGCACAAATAAATACAAACTGCTCTTAATAACCCATGTGCAGCTCTCTCTCTCTCTCTCGTCCCCGCTCCGTGCCCAGGAAATGCTCTCTCCTCACGGCTGCCCTGGGCTGGTTAAGTGCAGACATGATGCAGGGTTCGTGCAGGCCCATGTGCTTTGTGCTGACCCCAGGCTTCCCTTCTGCATGGGAAGTGGACTCCAAAGGGCTCGTGGCTTGTAACAAGCCCAGGCTGTGCGAGGGGCCGTGTCTGGGGGTGTTCTGCCTGGCAGATGCATGGGGCACTATTGCCATTTGCCAGCGTGTCAGGAACAGCGCCTGGCCATGCTTGCCAGGTGAGAGGAAATGATCCAGAGCCCCCCCCTGCACTGGAGGGGCGGCAGGGTCCCCCCCCCCGCTAGCTGGGGGGAAAACACACTGCTTGCTGGTGGGGGCGGGGCGGGGCGGGGGCTCCCACCACTGCCAGGAGAGGAAGGGAGCTGGTTGGGGGCTGGAGACAGATCTGAGCCTTGATTTGTTTTCTTTGCAGAGTTTGTTTTAAAAGCAAAGCCCAATATAGAGAGTCGGGGCGGTTTAGCTTGTCTGAAGCATGCGGAGGCTAACCCCCCCCCGGGGTAATACACAGCACCCGGGAACCAGCCTGCGGAGGTGGCACGCAGGGCGTCGGGGAGCGATCACTCCCCATTCTAGCCGAGCGGCACCTGGGAGATGTGAATGTAACACCAGGACTGTACCTCCCATGGGAATAGTCGTAGCAGGGGCCAGGTTTCCAAAAGCCAACATCTGCGTGGGTTGGGGCCGGGGCCATGTGCATGGCCTGCAGGTTGGGCACCTGTAAAATAGGCTTTTGAAATTTGGCTGGAGATGGTTCCTTAATGTTTTGCCTGGCGACATCCCAGCTGATCCGTCCTCTCGTTTGCAGAGGACATCCCTGAGCCCATCCCTTAGCTCCCTTTGGTAACGCACCGAGTCCAGCCTCTCGGTTTCCAGCAAGAGCTTCCAGTCTCCAAGTCCCTGTGCTGAGCTGCTGCTTCTCCCTCCCTGCTTCACAGCAGGTTGCACCGGCCTTCTCTCCTCATCATCCGTCAGAGCTGCTGACAGCTGTACCGGAGCCCCCGCACCTCTGTGCAAACACTGGGCTCATTTTGGATGCCGCAGCCTGTGCAGAGCAGACCCCACTGAGATCTTACACTCCACTCTCAAATTAAAAACAGGAGCCAGGCACCGGGGGAGCTGCGCTGCTGACAGCTCGATAAAAACCTGTTTGCTGCTTCCTCCTCTCACGCTCACCTGGCTACGGGGAAAAAACAGTCACTAAAAGGCTTTGATCTCAGCTGCTGGGCTCCTTGATAGAGACTCGCTCTGCTCTGAGGAAGTGTGGCTGGCCAGGCTGCCCTGATGGGAATCTCTCTCATAAGGTGGCAGGAAACCCCATTCTCTCTCCTTCCCGCCCGCACCCACCTGCCCACTCAGCCATCCCAGGAAAGGTCAAGGCTGGTACTGGAGGGGAGCCGGTGGCCTGTTAACGCAGGTCAGTGGTGCCCCCCGGCTGGTACCTGTGATGTGCCCCCCCCGGGCCCTGCTCACCCCCAGGTGTACAGGAAGCAGGAAGGCAAGCCGCACTTCGCTGCAGATTTCCGCATCACAGCACACACACAACGGGGATGTGTGGGGAAGGCCCCGTAAGGAGAGATTCGGTTAATGTAGCAAACTCCCGGCAGGCCCGGTGCGTGTTACCGAGATTCACGAGGCGGGGAGGCGTTGTTTCAACAGTGCCCACAGGGGGTGCTGCAGGTCAGGATTGAGGGGCGTTGGCAGAGCTGGCCAGTGGGGGGCGGATTTGTGCTGGGAGGTGGGAGGCTGCGCCGGGGGGCACTGGCAAAGCTGCGCTCCATCTCCCCACTGCTACCAGCCCCTCGTCTGCCCGGGCACTGAACGCGCTTGGGGTGGAAGCGCTCTGCCACCCAAGGTGTGTGAGGGATGCGCTCCTGAGCGGTCCAAGGGATTGTGCACTCAGTGTCCTGTCTGCTCCAGGCACCAACGCAGCGTTCCGGATTCCACTTGGGGCTCAGTGCGGGCCGGAGCGGAGCTGTGCTCCCTGCCCGGCCCGTGCATCCTCTCTGCAGCCCTGCTCCAAGGGAGGCCAGGGGCCTCCGCTCGGAGTTCAGTGCCGCTCCACGCAGCCCTCTCTGCACACGCCTGATAAGCCGGCTCTTTTGTGTGCTCTGACGTTGAATAACTCTTCGCACTTGGCTTCTGGAGAGAACAGCGGCTGCCATCGGCTGCGCCACCGCTGGCCATTGTCGAGCGATTGTTCCTGTGTCTGCTGATAGCCTGGCTCAGACACGAAGGAAGAGAGGGGGTGCTGGGGGAATGCTACCTGTGACTGGTATTCGGGGAGAGCGACTGAGCATTATGTTAGCGCAGAGAAAGTCCAGGGAGATAACGGGAGGGGGGAGCATGCAGGTAGGTGGCCGGGATGGACTCTGCTCAGGAATCGCTCTGTTTCCGTTCCCGTTCCTGTGCCAACTGAGTGTGGTGAGTTTCAAGGGAGCCCCAGGAGTAGCTGAGGGAGCAGAGTGAGGGGTGCAGCTGGCCCCGGAACGGGTGCGCATCCTGCCAGAACGGAAGGGGGATGAAATCCCTGTCTGGGTCCTAGGGAGGTCACCGAAGGTCATCAGGCTAGAGCGCAGCGAGGACATGGCTGAAAGCAGCCCTTTGGCTGCAGTAACATCCCGGAGGCCAGTGGGTAGTTGGAAGATGGGCTGTACGATGAAGGGAATGACCCCTTCCTCTCCCCTGGCTCTGGCTGGGCTAGACTGAGCTCTCTGAGGCAAGCCCCGAGCCCCACGGCCCAAGTGGGGGTGTTGTGTCACAGTGGTTCTGGCGACGGAGGTTTGCAGAACACGGGTATAGGCAGAGCTGTAGTTGTGTGAAGCACAAAGGCAGGCGCTGTCCCATCAGCCATGCAGATGTGCTGGGTTGCTCGTGGCTGGATGAAAATGGGGATCTACAAACCTCTCCTCCTGCTGCCTCTGTGCCCTGCAGAGTCCAGGCCTGCCCGGCAGAGCCAGCAAGCACCAGTCCCGGGTTACAAGTGGTTCCTCTGAACTGTGCCTGGGTTGGCTGCGCTGCAGAATCAGGTGCCTGGTGTTCAGGCTCCAGTTCCCTCCAGCTGCCTGCGTCTGCCGGGGGTGCTGAGCAGTGGGGGAGATTCGCCGACCGGCCTGTCTGGGTCACTCCCCAGCCCGTGGCTCCATGGCTCAGGCAGGGTGAGCTCTGCTGCTTCCGAGCAAAATGTCTGCTGGGTTGCAGGGAGGCTGAGGCTCCATGAGACAGGGCCACATGGCCACCCCAGAGCAGCCCCCCACGCTCCTGCTCCCCACTTTCAACCTGGGCTGTCTCCCCGGCCTGTGCTGGGCAGCCGACGCTGGGCGTGGGCGTGGCTGCCTGGAGCTCTGTGACAGGAATGGGTCTGTGCTGCAGTGAAATTGGTGTGAGAGGTGATGGGGTCTCTGGAGCAGCCGCCCGAATCGCGCAGCGGGTGTAGGGCACCACGGGACCTCGGTTTCCTGGAAGACAGAGAGTATTGATAGGCTGGACCTTCGTAAACGCAGTTTTGTCCCTGTTTGACCTCGGACGTGCTCTGGAAAACAAACCCGGAGGCTCCTAAGGGGGGCGAGGAATCAGTAAGCTCTGGGAGGCGGAGGGAATACCCTCGCCACGAACAGCAGCGAGGCCGAGACGCCAGAGTGGGAGAGGGGACAGTAAACAGAGGCACCTGCGTGGCAGATTTTCCTGCCCACATGGGAGCTGATTAGAGGCTGAGGCCATCCATCTTTGTGCCGGCAGCTAGAGCGCAGGCAGGATGGATGGCAGGTGGGAACTGAACTGGCGGCTCAGGGGCTGGGGCAGAGGCCGGAGGGGAGGAGCAATCCGGCCCCTGGCTGTGAGGATGATGGAGGGTCCCAGCTCATCGCCGTGGCCCTGGCTCCTGCCGGGTGAGCGTCTGCGGGAATTCAGCCAGCCCGCGGGAGCGTGGAGGCTGCGGCTTCCAGGGCTGGTGCGAGGGGAGGAGAGAGAAGAGAGAGGATGCGGGGGAGAGTGACCTTTGCACCTGCTTTGCAGAGAGCCCACAGCTGACTCCGCACCTGGCTCAAAATACCGGGGGTGGACAGGGCCAGGCAGACTCACCCAGAGCTCCTGTGGCAGTCCGGGGGGGCCATCCAGGCCACTGAGGGGCTGTCACCACTTGCCCTGCAGCCTGGGCTGCCTCCCAGTGCCTTGCTGCCGCAGCTCCCACCTGGGCTCCTCATAACAGTCTGACAGCACCTGGTCACTCCTGAGTCTCTGTCTAGCCACAGCCCTGGTCCCGCAGCCTGTCAGCAGGCACCGGTCACATGCTGGCTTCCAGCAGCCTTGGTCACTACTCGCAGGGTGACCCCAGCACACTCCCCGTCCCTGATTGTCCCCAGAAATGTGTTCTGCACAGCCCCGCCCGCTCCTGGCAGTCCACATAGATTAGGGCCATTGCCTCTCTAAGCAGATCAACGTACAACAGGCTGCTACCTTAGAGGAAGTTACCCAAACAATCCAAGCACTGGATTAGTTTTAATTAAAGCAGCCTGTTACTCCCCATCACACGCCGTCTCTCTCCAGCCCGGGGCTGCGTACAGGCCTGCAGTGACCTCTGGGAGCGAGAACACCTGTTAACTTCCCAGGCCTTTTGCAAAGCTGCGGCTGCTCCAGGGCCGTGCGCAGGAGAGGCAGGGAGTTCATCCTCGGCGAACGCATCATTTCAAGCATCAGGGAGCTCGACCCAGGCATTAAGGAACACAAACAACCCCAATCCCAGCTTCCTCCTCGGAGTTGTCTGCCAAAGCAGAAGGTCAGTGCTCCCTCCGAGGTGTTGGCCTGAAAACAAACAAGAGCCACTCACCCCAGCTCCCCACACACACACACTTCCGCTCTATTTCTTGCTGGAACGTGTCCCATCTTGGCTGGACTCAGACATCAGTGGGCAAGGCAGCTCCTGGAAATCTGGGGCGTTTTATTGCTCCGGTCTCCTGCAAAATAGCTGGGGCAGAGCTCACAGCAGCCTAGTCCAGCTCCGCGGCTCTGCTGTGAGCTGTAGAGAAGGCACAGAAAGATCACGGAGCTGTAGCATGAACCACTTCTCCTGTCATCTTGCACAAGAGAGCGCTGGCTGGGTGGTGGCAGGGCGGAGCTTGTGCTGGCGGGAGAGGGGCATCTCCAGAGGGGAAAGTCTCTTCTCCTCTCTCAGCAAACGCAGGGTGGGGAGCAAGAGGCTTGCGTATGCAAGGCTTTGATGGGGATGCTGGTGTGGGGGGACCGCACATGTCTTCTCTCTGGGGCTGCTTGGCACATGGATTTGGGAGCCATTGAACAAGGAAGGGGAGCCCTAGTTCTGAAGTCTCAGGGGGGTCCCTGGAAAAAAATTCCACAAGTAACTATATGGAATAAGCAGCAATGAATCCTGTGGCACCTTATAGACTAACAGATGTTTTTGCAGCATGAGCTTTCGTGGGTGAATACCCACTTCTTCGGATGCAAGTCTTGCATCCGAAGAAGTGGGTATTCACCCACGAAAGCTCATGCTGCAAAAACATCTGTTAGTCTATAAGGTGCCACAGGATTCTTTGCTGCTTCTACAGAACCAGACTAACACGGCTACCCCTCTGATATATGGAATAACTTAGAGTGAGGCGGTCCTGTAGACACAGCAAGGAGCAATGGTCTCAAGTTGCAGTGGGGGGGGTTTAGGTTGGACATTAGGAAAAACTATTTCACTAGGAGGGTGGTGAAGCACTGGAATGGGTTCCCTAGGGAGGTGGTGGAATCTCCATCCTTAGAGGTTTTTAAGGCCCAGCTTGACAAAGCCCTGGCTGGGATGATTTATTTGGGGTTGGTCCTGCTTTGAGCAGGGGGTTGGACTAGATACCTCCTGAGGTCCCTTCCAACCCTGATATTCTATGATTCTAGGAAGCACAATTAGTGAACATCTAGAGAACATCTGGTGACATGCACAGGGTGAAACAAAACAGGGCTATTGGGGTGCATCACTGTGCAATTCCGGAGTCCCATGCCCCTACCTTCTGCATGCCCCGGGCCGTCCATTAGCGCGTTCCCTTCAACAGGAGCCCTTTGCACCGCTTGTATTGCACTATGACTTGTGAAGCTATGCACATAAGTGTTCAGATTGGCACAGTAGAAACACCTCAGTGGACACAGGAGATCCCTGTTGTTTGATACAGGTAACTCAGACGCTCTGATCTCATAGCAGTTTGCACAGGTGGCAGTGGCCCCAGCTAGCGTGAGGCAATGGAAGAGCAGACACAGGCCGTTGAGTGCATCCATTAGAATAGGATAATAATAATAATAATACGCCCTTGGGAAGTGATTTTCAGCCAGGGATCTCAAAGCACATTACACAGGGGGAACAGGTGTCGAGCAATGTGGGCATGGCCCCTATGTCCCCCTGCGAAGATGGGTGTCCGCTGGCATGATGTTTGTGCTGTGCACAGCCGTACGCTGTGGCATCCTTGTCCATTGCTACTTTCTAGCCTCCGCTTGGTAACTCCTCGTAAGCAGCTCTGCTCATATCCTCTTCGGTGCACTGAACTAACTCGGGTCATGTGATCCCAAGTCGTTCCAGTCATCTGAAAAAGGCTTCCACCATCTCAGTCCCTTTGACCAGTTCCATGCATGTGAAGTGGCCCATTGGTAATGTGCTAATAAAATGTGCAGATGACACACAGCTGGGAGGTATTGTCAGTACAGAGGAGGACCGGAATATCATACAAGAAGATTTGGATGATCTTGAAAACAAGTAATAGAAATGGGATGAAATTTAATAGTACAAAATACAAGGTCATGCTCTTAGGGACAATGAGAATTTTTGCTATAAGCTGGGGATGTATCAGTTGGAACCAATGGGGAGAAGGAAGATCTCCTCTGTATTGGTCAATTACAAGGTAACTATGAGCCATCAATGTGATGTGGCCGTGAAAAAGGCTAACACAGTCCTGGGGTTCATCAGGCGAGGTAGTTCCAGTAGAGGCAGGAAAGTGTTGTTACCATTGTACAAGGCACTGGTGAGACCTCATCTGCAATAGTGTGTGCAGTTCTGGTGTCCCATGTTTAAAGAGAGATGAATTCAAACTGGAAGAGGTGCAGAGAAGAGCTGTGAGGATGATCAGAGGACTGGAGAATCTCCCTGAGGAGAGAGACTTAAGGAGCTTGGCTTGTTTAGCCTAACCAAAGACTGAGGAGATATGATTTGCTCTATATAAATGCATCAGAGGGATGAACACCAGGGAGCGGGAGGAGTTATTTCAGTTAAAAGCCAGTGTGGACCCCAGAACAAATGGATATAAACTGGCCATCAATGAGTTTAGGCTCGAAATGAGGCGAAGGTTTCTAACCATCAGGGGAGTGAAGTTCTGGAACAGCCTCCCAAGGGGAGCAGTGGGGGCAAAAACCCTAATTGGCTTCAAGACTGAGCTTGGTAAATTTATGGAGGGGATGGTATGATGGGGCTGCCTACGATGGCATGTAGCCGATCTGTGACTGCGAACAGCGAATATCTCCAACGGCCAGAGACGGGACACCAGATGGGGAGGGCTCTGAGTTACTCCAGAGAATTCATTCCCAGGTGTCTGCCTGGTGGGTCTTGCCCACACGCTCAGGGTCTAACTGATCACCATGTTTGGGGCCGGGAAGGAATTTCCCCCGGTTCAAATTGGCAGAGAACTTGGGGGGGTTTCACCTTCCTCTGCAGCATGGGGCACGGGTCATTTGCTGGTTTGAACTAGTGTCAATGGTGGATTCTCTGTAACTTGAAATCTTGAAACCATGATTTGACGCCTTCAGTGATTCAGCCAGAGGTCAGGGGGCGATCACAGGCGTGGGCGGGGGAGGTTCTGTGGCCTGCGAGGTGCAGGAGGTCAGAGTAGATGATCGTGATGGTCCCTTCTGGCCTTAAAGGCTCTTAGTCTCTTCCGTCCCAGCTCCCGGGGAACCAGCTGTCACTCCTTTGGGGCCGTTGTCGCAGGAGGCCAGTCTATGGCAGGTAACAGGACGGTATCTTTTTCTGCCCTGAAACAGCTGTGGAGGTCACCACTTGAGACGCTGTGAGCACTTGTCTGTGGCGCTGTTGTGAACTCCCCCGCCTGTGCGTCTACCCAGCCCGGCTGTCGAGGTGTTTCTGCTGCAGAAGTCGCAGTGGTGTCTGGGCTCCCTTCCCCGCGGCAGTGAGGCAGGGGTCCCATCTAGCAGGGGCTGCAATGCCCCGGGCAGGCGGGGGGGGGTGGATAATTCCCCTTCACGCATGGGCCCCGTGCCCTGCATTCGGCACAACAGAGACCGGCACAGAGACAGAGCCTTGGGCATCCTCCGCCCTTTATTCCGAGTACCGTGTGGTAACCCTCTTTGCCTTCCCCACCCCACCTCTCCTCCGACACTGGCGGTCCCCCCCCTGGGGACGGGGAGCAAGCACCTGGGCCCCTCTGATCCCCACAACTGCCCAGGCCTCCCCGGCTGGACTGGCAGCAGGCGGCCAGGCTGAAAGCGGGCGGGCTCCGCCGGGGGCAGGCTGGAGCAAGCGAGTGGGTGGAGTGGCACATGGGGAAGGTGATGCAGGGATTTCTGACTGGCACGGGGGCTCCCCCCAGGTGTGCTGTCCTGTCGCTGCCGGGAGGGGCCTGCAATGCACACGCAGCACAGAGGCCCTGGGCACGGGGAACAGCTCACGGTCACCTGGGTTTAGGCTGCTTGGTCTGCTGAGGTTTGAGCCCTGCGGCTCTTGTCCAGCGGGGGTGCATTGGGCACAGCTAGGCCATTGCTGTGGGGCAGGCCCCTGCTAGCCTCCCAGCCACTGGTGCATTGCACTGCCCAGCCGGCAACTTCTGGCCATGCTCACTGATTCTGCTAGAAACACCTCCCTGCCCCCATCGCAAGAAGCGAAAGTCCCAGAAACGCCCCAGCCCTAGCACATGGCTCTGATCTATTGCAGTACCACGGCAGGGCAAGGAGAGACTCCCCCATGCTGCCCCACATGAGCCCCGGGGGTCTATGGGATGCAGAGCCCCAGCAGCAGCCAGCACTGCCCCCTCGCTGTTTGCAGCCTGGCTGTGTGTGGGGGAGGGAGAACAGCCCGTTAGCCGTTCTGCAGGGGAGCCGTGCGGAGCCTTTGTTAAAACATCAACGATGCAGTAAATTTTTTAACTTACCAAATAGATCAATATCAAATTATCATGTCTCACATTCATAACTCTTAAGCAAGCAACAATGGGGAGAGACAAGGTCACTGGAGAATAAATAGCAGCAAAAGCTCTTAATGATCTATCATTCTCGACAACCCCAGGCACCCAGCACCAGGCCCCTGACAAGATCATTAATAAAGCTCTGCAGGAGCGCTATCGACTGCTTTGATGGATGGTCACAGGTAGCAAATACTGTAAAACACCTGGCTGTCACCCACTAAAATGAGTGGTGGTGACGCCAACTTGGTGGGGGAGGGGAGCTCTCGCTTGTGGTTTGTCTTTGGGGGATTGACTCTTTAAAAGCGTTTCGGGGCTGATCAACGAACCTTGGAGCTCAGCACTTTGGCCCTGCGCCCCGGGGGAAAGGGGAGGGGGCTGAGCCAGTCCGCGCTCCCGGCTCTGCAGCGCTCCAGACGCTCGCTCTGAGTGAGGCCGAGGCAGGTCAGAAAGAAGGGGCAAGAAACGGCAGGGCCAGTGCCAAGTTCATGACACCGATGCCACCCTGCAGGCCTGGCCCTTGCTGCCAGGCACAGCCAGCAGGGGCAGGGCTGGCAAGGCCAGGCCCTCCCCTCTCACCCACCTACAGTTTGCTGCAGCGTCTTCTCAGCCTTCACCTGTGTGGTGCCCAGAACAGGCGGCGGGAAACGGCCTCAGCATGGTGTAGAGAGGGTCACCTGTGACACGGGACCACTCCCAGCTGCTCTGCTTTGTTTTCCCAGCCTGCACACGCTCCCCTCCTTGGGTAGATCCAGGCCAGCGCTGCCGTTTGGGAAGGGGGGGGGGCTGCAGAAGGAAGCCCAGTGTGGAGGGGGCTGCTTCTGGGGGCTGTCCTGGGTCTGGGTGGGCTGGGCACTAAGCAGCTTGCTAAGGCAGCGGTGTGTGCTGGGCCCCTGTGGAACCAGGCATGTTGCGCCACACGGAGCTCCCAGGCATGGCTAGAGCAGGGCACGTTCACCGGGGGAGATGCATGTCTCTGGAGCACTCCCGACAGGCTCGGGGGGTGGGAGGGCCTGGAGCGCCACCTTCCATGGCAGGGCTCCCTGGGACGAGGAGGGGGACGTAAGCTTGGGGGTGAGGATCCCTCCCGGAAGAAGGCCATTGCCGGACTTTGCAGAGGTTGGGGAGTGGAGCAGCGAGCGCAGCTACAGACTGAGAGCTGGAGATGAGGCTGGGTATGGAGAGACGTGGGGGAGACCGGGAGGCCATGGGCGGGGGCACCCACTGAGCCCCATCTGGCTACTTAACCAGTAAGATGCCCCTGTTCCTGAGCCACAGAGTTGTTATTCCCTGAATATGGCTTTTCCAGCTGCTGCCACCCATGGCAGGGCCTGGGCCGTCCGCATGCTCGTCCCCTGCCGGGGTTTATGGCTAAGCCACTTGACTGCTGCTCAGCCCAGCCAGGGCAGGACAGCGCGTGGCTGAACGAACCAGACGCACCCAGGCGGAACGTGCCCCCTGCGCTGCCAGGTGTCCCAGCTGTGCCCAGGCTGACACACCTGCTCTGCTGCTGCGCGTACCAGGGACAGCCTCCCCCGTGCTGGTCCCAATGGCGCAGCGCTGGCAGGGACGGTGCAGCACAAACAGCAAAGGGTTAGTTCCCAGTCGCTCGCGGCCTTGTCTGGCCTGCTCCTGGGAGGCTGCAGGCACATCCCCAAGTGGTTTTCTCCGAAGGTGGCAGGTCTCACCCTCTGGCTCTGAGGGAAAATGCAACCAGTGACATCTACCTGGATCCCTGCAAGCTCTTCCACCGCTTCCCTGGGTGCCTGTTGCGGGCAGGGCCACTGCCTTGCCCAGAAGCCAGAGGTGCGAGCAGTACGCGGGGCCTGGCGTGGGTGGCAGGGACCCCATGTGTGGGTTTGCTCGTGCGCGCACAGAGCAGGCCGCAATAGCAGGTGGTTGCTGAAGCTGACGCCCAGCAGCGGCAGGACTTGGCCGTCCCCCAGAGCCAGGAGTTCCCAGTCCCAGTGCCTGGGTAGGTGAGGAGAGATCAGCCTGGGGCAAATGACGGGCTAGACCCAGGCAGGGGTGGGAACTCCCTCTACCAACCGGGCGTAGAAGGTCTTGTCATATTGTACGAATATACGTGCCTGGTTCAGGTTATCTGTCTCCATCCGTCCGCCCGGCTCTCGCTGCCTCTCGTCTCTGCGTCGTGTTTCTAGCGCACCCACCTCCGTAGCATGCGGCATGTGGCCTGCGCGTTCAGAGGCTGCACTTCCACAGGATCGAGAGAAACAACCCGCCAGCCGGGGAACATCGGCGCCGACTTCCCCTTTCACGTGGGTGCTCGACCCCCGCACCCGCTGCTGGCTCTGCCCCCACTCCACCCCTTCCATGATACCCCGCCCCTGTCCCGCTCCTTCCCCACCCCCATTCCAACCCCTTCCCCAAAGTCCCCACCCCAACTCCGCCCCCTCCCCACCCCCATTCCAACTCCTTCTCCAAATCCCTGCCCTGGCCCCGCCTCTTCCGCTGAGCGCGCCACGTTCCCACTCCTCCCCACCCCCTCCCGGAGCGTGCTCAGCGCTGCCAAACAGCTGTTTGGTGGCGGCTGGGCGGGAAGCACTGGAAGGTTGGTGGAGGAGCAGGGATGCGGCTTGCTCAGGGGGAGAGGGGAGCTTGGCTGCTGGTGGGTGCAGAGCACCCACTAATTTTTCCCTGTGGGTGCTCCAGCCCCGGAGCACCCACAGAGTCGGCGCCTATGCCTGGGAACGTTGGGCAGAAGAGCTGGATCGGACAAAAGGGACTGCCCCAGCTTCACACTCTAGGATGCGCCTGTAGGAACCTTTTGCTGCTCGCTGCTGGTAGGCTTCAGGCGAATCTGTTCTTCACCAGGGACAAGAAACCTCCTGGGGCTGTGTCCCGGGGTTACCAGGTGTACTGCTGCTGCTGGGGGCGGGTGCTAGGGGTGGCTACCAGGTGCGCTGGGCTCAGCTGGATGTCAGGTGTGCTATGGGGTAGGTTTGGCTGCTGGCCGAGGGTTAGACGCATGTGCTGCTGGGCACCACGTGGCTAGCGGCCCCGCGGGCAGAAAGCCAGCAGCAGTTACGGAGCCGTTCTGTCGGCCGTTCTCATTTACCTCTGTCGCCGTCACCCTGCATACTCTGCACAGCCTGAGTTAGGGTCCAGCCCAGACCAGGTGTCACTGGGAGAACCCCCTCTCCCTGATCTAGGCGCAGCTGTTTCCTCCAGGTCTCCTGGCCAGACATCAGGGGTTTGATCCCAGCTGTAGGGTGCTGCTAACCAGGCTGTGTTTCCCTATTGAAGTGCCGCAGCCTGGTGGGAGAATGTGCTGGGCCGTTGGTTAGCTGGTGCCGTCGTTGGAGGGAACGGCCCTCCAGGAAAGGATAAAAGGAGCCTGAAGTCTCTTCCAGCTTCCACATGGATCGGGGCATTTGAACTGAGCGTTCACACACGACACGCATCTGCTGATGTTGGCAGGTACCTGGTCCAGCGCCCCAGGTCTCACCTCCGTCTGGAGACCCTTCTGCCTTTGGCTATCGGAAAGACAGGCTTATTACAGCTCCCAGCCCCAGCTCACCGCCATCTGCCAGGCTGGGCCTGCCTAGAGAGCGGAGCCGCTTATGACACTCCTCGGGAAAGCAGCTGATGGGAGTGTCCCAGATCCCAGCGCTGGAACGCGAGCAGGCTGGGAAAGCGGGTGTGCTCCCGGCACGCGGCAGCAGCAGGAGGAGATGAACCAGAAGACCCTGCAGTGCACCCTGCAAGGTACTGAGCACCCCCGTCTGCCATTGGCTCTGCTGGGACATGCCCCCCCGCCCCCGAGGGCTGATAATACCTTGCCCTGCGAGCCCTTTCCAGCCCTGGGGCCAGCTGGCGGACGTCCGACACAGGAGGAGGAGCCTGCACCCTGAGCTCTCTAGCCAGGTGCTCTGCGGGGGGCAGGAGGGTGCACACGGGGCGGAGGCGTGGCTAGGGGGTGGGCCCACTGAGGGCCCCATTCTGCGTCCGAGCAGCCGGAAGCCCCCTCCCTCCCCCATCACCTCTGCCTGTGTCTCTCCCAGTTCGATTCTCTCCCTCTCCCTTTGATTCGCTTGCGATTCACGTTTACCATTGACAGTCTGATCATATGTACACAACCATTCAATTACTCTGTAATGGCCACAGGCTATTAAGTCATCAATCTACTTCATTACAGCCTGCCAGGCCTTTCCGCAGCACCTCGCAATAAAACCCATTACAACAACAGCAACCACCAGAAGTAGCATCTTTAATGCACCAGCGCCATTCCCCTTAATACCTGATTTACTAGCTACACGCCGCGTCGTGGTTAACGTACACAGAGCTGGCTAGTGCGCTGGCGCTTGGCTCGCCCGTGTCACACAAGCGGCAGCGTTTGCCTGGAAAGGGCCTAGGCTGGGCCGCTCCAGACCCCGCCTCACCCCGCCACCGAGGCAACTAATGCAGCTTTAGGATACGGAACATGGCCCCTCCATATGACACCTCAGCTGCACAAAGGGACCCCTGTGGGATCCAGGGTAATTGTAGGGATCTGTCCACTGGCTGGGTTTTATATGATGCCCATCCCCTGTCTGAGCCCCTTACACAGTGTAAGTAGCTACTGCCTCTCCCCATGTCCTAGCAGCCGTCCCTTTGCTTCCTGGTACTGTATTCTGGGCCCTCTCTCCCCCGTCGTGAGAGCGGGCAGGGTTGTTCTGGTTCTCTGGGATCCGAGCGCCTCCCTTGCAGGTCTCCCGAGCTGTCATTCTCCTACCAGAGGGAGAATCTAGCAAGGACCTGGTGGCCACAGCTGGCGTGAAGGTCCCCAAACTCTTTGCTAAGCCCTGTTTTCGCTGGCTCTGAGCTTTTCAAAAATTCACCTTTGGAGTGAAACTTTTCCTGCCTTCACTCTTCGCACGGAGGCCCCTGGGCTGGACGCTTGCTGTTCATTATTCACTCGAGGGCAGCCTAAAGCGAAGGAGTTTTCTTGTTTTCATAGATTTGTTTTAAGGCCGGAAGCAGCCTCGGTCATCAAGTCTGAGCTCCTCAGCGTGTCCCAGGCCAGAGCATTTCAACCAGTCACTGGCGTGTTGAGCCCAGTAACTGTGTTGGGAACAGATCGCTCCACAGATCTTTCAGAGGGAAAATGGCTGACACATGAAGCTTGGGGCAGACACAGTCCTCCCTGAGGGCCCGGGTTTAACAAAGCTGTGAGCATTTGAAAATCACACTAGGTCTGGACGGTCGGGGCTCATTCTAGGAAGGACTGGGGGCCGCCTCTGCCTCGATCCCGGATTTCAGTAGGAACTGAGGTTGCTGAGTACAGAGAGATCTGCCATCAGAGTTCCTGAGCTGAAGAGCGCCGGCTTTCTAAACATCCCTAGGAAATTCAGGACGAACAGCTGCGTTAATGCAACGTTACGGCTGCACACTTAAAAGAAAATTCACACCAGAAGGTGCCAGCACCGGCGTAAACTTGGCTGTGTTGCGCCTCTTGCAGCATTTTCTGTCCCTGCCTTGTGTTTCTGAGCGAAGGACCAGGTTAGCCCCTTGCTCGGTGTGTCGGTAACGGTGGCCACGCGCCCGGCAGGACGCTGCCCAGTGGAGTACATGGTTGCAGCCCTGGACTTTCGCTAGCGTCGGCGGCATGTTGCTAATGGCGTGGGAAGGGTTAGTTTGGGGCGAGGAGCAGATCCCAGCTCAGGGTAAGGAGTTGGGCTGCTCACTGGTGAGTTCTGCACCCAAACGCTGCCAGCCACCCCCCAGACTCCTGCCCTCTCACTCCACAGAGTGGGGGAAGGGGCAGAGGCTCTGCAGAGGCCCAGATCCACCTGCCCTGGCTGGCTCCTAGCCCTCCGCACGTGCAAGGACGATGGAGCCGTGGCTATCGAAGGGGGGGAGGCAGGCAGAAAGTGCTGGGCAAAGAAAAGCTCAGGATCAGCCTGTGAGACGGGCTGCAGTTGCTCCCAAACCGATGGGGAAACAGGCTCAGAGAGGCCATCCAGGATGGAGTGTCCAAGCCAGGACTGGAACGCAGGGATTGCCGGCTCTCCGGCGTGTGCACAGACCAGCCGACTCCACTGGCAAAGCGGAGAGTGGGATCCGGCCAGGCACCCCCATTGGACAGACTGGCACTTGGACAGAGGCGCTGAGTGCATAGATTCAGGCGCTGAGGAGAGACTACAAAGCCGGTGTAATCATCCTGGGGGAATTAGGGGCCGTTTTCTTGCTGGGAGGAAAGTCGGCCGTGCTCTGTCCCTGCCCTCCCTCGCCGCGAAGCTGTTCCCTCCCTCTGTCTCCTCAGATCAAATTGCCCCATTTTCTGCTGTGAATGGCAATTTGCCTGGCTGACATGAGCGTGAGCTGCCCACCTCAGCGCGCCGTCCCGTGGGCTTGGAGCAAGCGCTGACTGGCAGAACCCCCTGGTTCCCAGCTGTAAAGACGGGGTCACCAGCCCCTTCGCAGGCTGCAGTTGCGCCTCGGATGTTAATGGAAGAAACGATGCTGTCGCGAGACCTGAATGGCCTGTGCTGTGAGACTCCACCAATTACCTCGTTAGCCACCATTAGCCAAATGGGCCTGAACTGCGGCTAGCGACCCATTTTTCAGAGATTATTGCCACGGGAGCACGGAGACGGCAGGGAGCTGGGAGCCCTCTAACGGACTCGCCCCTTAGAAGCGCTCCCTTTCCCATTGGATCTGGTCCTGCCCCAGCTCCGCACCCCCTGCTGTGGATACACCAGCCATAGAGAGAGGGGAGCACCGCCAGCCGCCAGGCCCAGCCGGGGCAGCGCCCTGCTCCCTCTGGGAACCGCAGAGACCCCCACGCCCGGTGCCACCCGCTGGGACCTTTGCCACCCTTGGCTGGAGGGGAGGGCCCCATGGCGCTAGGTGCTGTACAAAGAGCTGGGAATCTCAGACCACAACCTCCCTGTGTCCTCCTTCCCCAGCCCCGCACACCAGCCGAAACCCCGCTGCTCAGCTCCTCCTCTAACCCCGACACGTCCCTTTGTGCCCGGAGCCCCCCGCATCCCCGCGCAGCTGCCTGTGGTCCAATCCGCTGCTCCTTTGAATCCCTCCTCCAAGGACACATCTTCCCCAAGCCCCAGCGAAGTTACCCCCCCACCCCCCTGCGGGAGTGCCACGACTTCAGCCATCTAACCCCCCGCTGCCTGGCTGGGTGTCCTTGCCCCCGGGGCTCAGGGGGGCCTGACTGGCTGTGTGAGCGGTGAGCAGGGGCCGTTTCCTGCCCTTTGAGTTGTGCCGGGCTGGTGCAGGGCCGGCACTCAGCAGATAAAGCGGGTTTTCTGCCTCCGCTCCCTGCAAAGCACAGAGCGTTGGCACCGACGGATTCGCAGCGGGGAGCACTGAAAACGCAGGTCGGTTCTCCCCCTCCCCTGCAGCAGAGACGGGATCTGCCGCCGAGAACACCCAGGCTTTTATATAGCAGGGGCCACAGTATGGCCGAGCCGTGCAGCGTTCACGTGGGCACGGGTCAGTGAGCACGGGGCTGGTGCGGGGGGGGAGTGGCAGCCTGCTCCCCGTGTGGGTGGGGTTACACTGAGAGAAGGCAGCAGAAAAGACCAGGGTGGTGCCCAAACTTCCCCTTAAAAAGGGCTGGGGTGTGCGAAGGACCCGGTGAAATCTGACAAACACTCGGGGGTCCCATATCCACCCCCCACCCCGTGTTCAAAGGGTTCCTTCATGGCTACACATCTCCCCCCACCCAGGGGGCGAATCCAGGGGCTGCTCCAGGAGTGTAATGCTCCCCCGGCCCCTCCTGCCACCGCCGAGCAGCTGGCCAGGGGTTCACGGGGGGGGGCTCGCCCCCGGAGCCATTATCTCTCAATCAATAGCAAGTGAACTGACGACACATTTAGGAGCAAAGGATCGGAAGCAGCCGACTAAATGAAATGAGGGGCCGTTCCGAGGCGATCGATGGCTGTAATAGAATCAATTTCGGCCAAGGATGCCCTGAGTTATTGCGTTTCACCTCCACCGCCCGGCTCCCGCCCTTCTGTGGGGCTCGTTCCCGGGGCCGCCCGGCTCCCGCCCTTCTGTGGGGCTCGTTCCCGGGGCCGCCCGGCTCCCGCCCTTCTGTGGGGCTCGTTCCCGGGGCCGCCCGGCTCCCGCCCTTCTGTGGGGCTCGTTCCCGGGGCCGCCCGGCTCCCGCCCTTCTGTGGGGCTCGTTCCCGGGGCCGCCGGGCTCCCGCCCTTCTGTGGGGCTCGTTCCCGGGGCCGCCCGGCTCCCGCCCTTCTGTGGGGCTCGTTCCCGGGGCCGCCGGGCTCCCGCCCTTCTGTGGGGCTCGTTCCCGGGGCCGCCCGGCTCCCGCCCTTCTGTGGGACTCGTTCCCTGGGCCGCCCGGCTCCCGCCCTTCTGTGGGGCTCGTTCCCGGGGCCGCCCGGCTCCCGCCCTTCTGTGGGGCTCGTTCCCGGGGCCGCCCGGCTCCCGCCCTTCTGTGGGGCTCGTTCCCGGGGCCGCCCGGCTCCCGCCCTTCTGTGGGGCTCGTTCCCGGGGCCGGCCTGAGGCAGGCGTCTCGGCTGGCCGGGGAGATGGAGGCAGCGCCAGGCGGCAGTGAGCAGGGCAGCCCCATTGGGGCCCAACCGCAGGCCTGGCTCTCGGGTCCTGGGCTCCCCCATTGCCCTCGGCCCATCTCCCAGATCCCACTTCTGCCCCCACATGGGTCCTGCGGAGCAGGGGCAGCGCAGAGGGCCCAGGCCGGGCCCATCGGAGGAGCGGCTTCTCCCTGGGCAGCAGTGACAAGGGGCAGGCCCCCCCGGACTGTGACCGCTGCTGTGAACCCGCGGGGGACGCCAGCTGCGGGCTGGGCATGGAGGAGCCGGGAGAAATCGCTGCCTGGAGGGGAGTGGCACAGCCACCCGCACCGCCAGGGCTCAAATGAGAACGTGGCGCTGGAGCCTGTAAGTCTCACACTGCGTCCCTGCAGCTCCGAGCTCCAACCCCACAATCCCCCAGCCCCCCAGCGCCAGCCCCCGCTGCCCCCAGCGCCAATCCCCACTGTCTCCAGCTCCAATCTCCTAGCCCCCAAGCGCCAACCCCCACTGCCCCCCAGCTCCAACCCCCACTGCCCCAGCTCTAATCCCATGATCCCCCAGCCCCCCAGCTCCAACCCCCATCATCCCCCTGCTCCACGTCTCCAGCCCTCCAGCTCCAACCCCCACTGCCCCAGCTCCAACCCTACAATCCCCCAGCTCCAACCCCCTCCAGCCCCTAATCCCCGTGGTGCTGGGTCCAGGACTGGACTAGCACGGTACTAGTAACAGCGAACACTAATGCCAAGTGGCCATGTGGCGAGAGGTCAGCCAGGCCTGGCCAAGGGGAATGGAGAGGAAGGGGCAGAAACCAGGAGGCTGTGGGTCAGGCTGGGTGTTGTGGGAGAACGAGGGGATGGCGCGTGCTGTGTCCGGTGTGCGGTGGCACGGGGACCCGGGCTGGGCTGGCTCGGTGAGCAGGGAGCCCCCGATCATCCGCCTGGCCCGAGCGAGCGGCACTTCGCACAGGTGTGAATAACGACAGGGCAGGGACAGTCCAGCCTTTGGTCTTAGTGCCAGATCACTCCCCAGCCCCAGAACAGCTGGGGGCTCTGCTGGCTCCCAGGGGCCGAAATCTCCCCAGGACACCGGCCGGACTCGACAGCAAGAGCAGAATCCTACCCACAGTCGCTAAGGGCTGGGCCCCAGGCTTCGTGTTTGTAAACGGCCCGTACGTTTGCCGGCCTGGCGGGTGTTCAGCCCCGCACCAGACAGGGAGGGGTTAAAGGGCAGCTCTGGTCTCAGGCCGACCCGGCACGCCTGCGAGCCAGGCCAGCCTTGGAGGAGAAGCCCAGCTCAGCCTGGTCACACAGCCATCCCCTCGGGGCACTGAGCGCTGCAGGAACCGCACCGGAAAGAGCCACCAGCTTCATTCCCTGTGAGATTCCTGGCTCTGTTGCCAGGGCCTAGCCCCCGGGTCCTGCCGTTCGTCACTGGGCAGAGGCAGCGGCAGCTCCCGCTCCGCGCGGGTAAATACCAGGCAGCTGTCTCCCGTCTCGGCGCTCGGGCGCTGCCGCTGGGACCCGCTCCCACACTTCAGAGCTGACATTCTCTTTTATGGCCTTATCAAATCCCAGGCTCTGGTGGCTTTACTGCAGCTTCTCCGGCATTCAGCAACCGGGTCCTCTCAGGCACGGCTTGCCGCTCGCCCCCTTCGCCGGTGGGGGTGGCATCTCCCCGCCCTGGATATTTGGGGGGAGATGGGGAGAGGTGAAATCCCTCCCACACTCCTGCAGATTTTGCAGGGAGGATTTTACCTCATTTCGTTAAAGGGGGAGGGGGGCAGATGTTACACCAGCTTCTCCGGCAGAAAAATGGAGCCTTCTAAGCCGTGGAGTCTGGAGTCCTTCTCGCCTCACTGGGGGGCTAGTTCTGTCGTCCCTGATCCCCCGGGCAGAGACGTGCCCCAGTCGTGCACCCACGCCCTAGTTCCGTGCGAGCTCTCCAGTGCACTAAAATCGTGTCACCGCCCCGAGCCGGAGCCTGCCTGAGCCACTGGGGATGTACCGGAGTGGCTACCTCACCCCACCCCGCCACTGCTTGCACTGCCGTGGCTACGCTGCCAAAGTGCGCCCGACAGTCCTGACGCTGCCTACCAGAGCAGCAGAGCACCCAGTCCGGGGGGCTGGCCAGGCCCATCGCCTCCGCACTGGGGGGCCCTTGGGACGGTCCCGGCGGGGCGCCCCGCTGCCCCGGGCCGTGGATCAGTAGGTGGCGGCCCTGCTGTCATGTGGCGTGGGAGAAGGTGCTGGCTGCAAAGCAAACAGGAAATCCAGGCCCCACTGAGGCCAAGGGGCCTTTGGCTCTTGAGTTTAGTGGGGCTGGGCTCTCAGCCTCGGGGGGACGGGACGGGGCTGGCACTGGGCCCGCCACGCAAAGGGCTGGCACCCCACTCCTGCCTCGGCCCAGGGCTGGGGCCGTGCCCAGCTGCGATGCTTTGGTTTTTGTCTCTGTCAGCGCAGCCTGCAGGGCCTGTCCTGCCCTGTCGTGGGGCACCCGCCCAGCTCCATGCGTTCGCTCCTCACCTGAGGCCACAGCTCGCTCACCAGGCTGGGGGAGCCCCGAGCCCTTTGGTTCCCCGTAGCCAGCGCCGGGGGAAGGGGGCGGGAGGCCTCCTGTGAGGAAGGAAGGCGACCTAGTGGGTAGGCTCTAGACTGGGGCCCAGGAGCCCTAGCACCAATTCCTCCCCCTGCCACAGGCTCCCCATGTGCAAGACCTTTAGTGTCTGTGCCGTGGGCCCCGTCCGCCCGAGCCCTGCCCTGCCTCACAGAGGGTGGTGAGGCGGAATCCACTGCTCAGGCCTGGTCAGGTTAACGCTGGTGCTGGGACAGGGGCAAGTAGGTGGCCGGCCTGGGCGGCTCGGACGCACAAGCCGGCGCCCAGGCCGGAGAAAACGTGCTTTGTTCAGCAGAGCCACGCGTGTGACCTGTGTCAGTCACGTTGTCGCAGATGATCCAATTTGATATCTTTCTCCCACATATCTAACCCCCCGCAAACAAGCCCAGCCCACCCCTTTTCGCCCGAGTCCCACGATGCCAGTGGCAGGGAACATCTGCTCGGCTGCCCCCTCCTGCCACAGCACATTAGGGTCAGGCAGGAGCCAGCTAATCAAGGGGCCTGCTTTGGAGGGGCCTGTGGGTAGGGGGGCTGTGCCGGCTGCACGCGGGCCGTGGGGTGACGCAGTGAAGTGGAAACACTTCCATCCCCTGCCAGGAAAATCAGTGGCTGCCTTGACATTCATCAAGGGCATCAGAGCGAGGGAGAGACAGATAGATGCAGACAGACAGGCGGGCAGGCCTCACCCTCTCCAGCATGACGAGCTCCACAAGCGCCGGAGCAAGGCACCGATGCTGGGTAAGGCTAGTGCTGCAGGCACAATTATCCAGCCCTGCCCCACCCCATGACAGAGCGTCTGGGCTCCCTGCACCCTCCAGCACCGCCCCGTCACCCTGCTCTTCTGAGATCCCCCCTGCCGTAGACCCAGAGCCCCGGGCATGGTACCACCCGGCCCGGGGAGCAGGAGACGGCCCCCATGTGTCAGCAGTGTCAGTGCAACGAGCAGGGGGTGCGTCTCAGCCAGGGTGGGGCTGACGCTGGGACAGACATTGTCCGGTGTCCCATATTAACCCTGCGTCTGCTGGAGGGTCTGGCTGCGTCACCGATTGTGCACAGCGCTCCATAGAGGGACATGGGGCCGTGCGGGCAGGTCAGAGTCCCTGCCCCCGCCCGGAGAGCGCCCAGGCTATGGAAAGAGACACCTTGCCGAGAGCTGGAACAAACCCCGTGAGTGGGCAGGGACGTGCACGTGCCTTTGAGGAGGTTCTAAGAAGGGGCAGGGGCCTGGCGGGTCGGCCTGGGAGAGGGAGCCTGCAAGGCCCAAAGTCAGGGTGAGGGGTGGGGTGAGTTCGCCTGGGTGCCCGACGTGCCTGGGCCAGGCTTGCTCTGCTCACCTCATTCCCCACCTATATCGCTCCGGCCAGGGGCGGGAGTCTGGCTGCAGGCCCCAGCCCCCACTTCGCGGTGCGTTAGTGCCCAGGTCCTGACCCACCAGGGAGCGAGGAACCTAAGGGACCCAGCCACGGCCCTCACCTCTCACTCGCTTTCTGGCTTCCCAGCTGCCAGGCCCTGCCTTCCCAAGCCAATCGGAGGGGATTCCCTGTCCAGCCCAGCACCACGCCCTGCCGGGACCTTCCACCCTCTCCACCATGCACCAGAGCCATGTGAGGGAGTGGGGAGTGAAGGGGAGCCAGCGCCTCCCCCAGACAGGGAACGGAGGCTCCCCTCCTCCAGCCTCAGGGCTCCCTGGCCAGAGTGAGCTGCTGGGACTCCAGCCAAGGGCCATCCCCAAACTCATCCGTGCACAGCCCGAGTGCCGAACTCTGCCCGTCCAGGTTGGAGCCCAGACACAGCACCAGCAGGCCCGCGGACGGGCTCCCAGCTCCAGGGATAAAGGGAAACCTGGGACGGCTCTGACCTACACAGGAGCTGAGCGGCCTCGGAATCGGGGGAGCGTGAAGGTGGCTTAGAGCTGCCTTGACGCTCCCTCCCCACCGTGGGCTCTGAGCCGTGAGTCCAGCCCCAACTCCGCTGGGGATTGCAGAGCGGCAGCGACTGTGTCTCTGCCAGTCGGGCTCTCCGGGCACTGGCACTGTCGCAGCCCATCTGCCCCAGCTAGACGGATGCCAGGGTTGGGTTTGGTTTCACATCACACGAGATGGGCATATGTGGGCTGACAAGCTGGCATTGCCACTAGCCACTCTCCACGGCTCAGTGGCTTGTTTTGACAACATGGCTTGTGACAGCGGAGCAGAGATTCTGGGCAGCGGAGAAGCAACCGATGGCCTTTAAATGCTACGCGCTGCCTTTGTGTGGGCCCTGAGCCATCACCCACGCACAGCGGGGTGGAGTTTGCAGCAGTAATTACCCCTCCATCCCCTCCCCAGCCCCAGCATCCTCCCTGCATTTCAGAGGCTGGGTGAGTTTCACTCTTACCCCGGGGAACGGCATTTGCACCTTTCAGCACCAGACACACCAAGGGCAATTGCTTCTTAGGGTCCCACTCAGGCATTTCTCTGTGTGGCCCATGCTCCTGCATATGTGCTAATTCTGTAATATCAGGGCCGTGGGGCCATCGACTTCCCAGGCCAAAATCAGGCCCATCCCTGCTCCTAAAGCTTGTGCCTGTCTCTGCCCTAGGGGATTCATCTCATTCATTGACCCTTCTAAAGCAGCGTTTGTCTGAGGATCTCATACCTCCATGCCCGGGTGGACTACTGAGCAGCCACTGGAGCCACACAGCCTAGGAAGCAAGACAGAGTCAGGCCAGGATGTGCATGGGGAGAACCCAGGAGCTGAGCCCCTGGCCCAGCGGAGGCTGGGCTGCCCTCTTGGCTAAGGTGCAAAACCAGAGGTGGGGTTTAGGGGTAGTAAAGATCCCAGGGCTTTTCCCCCAGGCAAGGAGCATTAACCGTGGCATTCCAGCCTGCCCCCCTCTAGCATTTCAACTGGAGACAATAGTCTTCTGCATGTGGTGCAAGAGGCTGCAGGACCAGAACCTGGGACCATGGGGTTCCAGACCAGCAAAGCTGCCACACTGCTAGTCAAAGGCTGGGAGACCCTGTGGAGCTAGACACTGCAGGAAGTACTGCCCAGTGGGGCCTGAGTGGCAGCCCCCTGCAGTCCATCGATTGGCCCAAGCTGGTATATAAACCAGGGAGCTGGCTGCTTGCTTCTGGTTCTGATCTTGCCCTGCTGTGGGCCTCAGACTCCAGCAGCTTCTGGTCCTGGTTTGTTCCTAACTCGGCTACTTGCCTCCTGTCTGTAACCTGGTACCTGCCCCTGACTCGCTGGTGCCCTCACCCAGCTTGACCAGACCCCACTACTTGTCTCCGGACTGCAAGTTGGTAACTGACGGGTGCGTGCAGGCTGTCCTGACACTTCCTATCCTAGCCCGCTGTGTGTTCTTCACAGCTGCCCTCTTTCACCCCAGAGGTGGCTGCTGTGCAGTGGTGGATAAATAACATTTTGGCACCTCCATAGCACCTTTTGCCCATGGCTCTCCAAACGCGCCTCACGTCTCCCTGGTGAGATGGGTATGGTTTCCAGTACGCAGATAAGCAAAGTGAGGCAAAGAGGTTCAGGGGTTTACCTAAGCACTGCAAGTTGGTGGCTGAGCCAGGAGCCCTCCCTGGATTCCTGGACTTGGTTTACCTAATGTTAATGATGCCCAGAGTAGTCTTGCATTTCTGTAACGTTCCGTTGAGAAGGTCACACCGAGCTTTACTAAAGGAGCGTATGAACTGGGTCTAATTCTCTCCACCTTCGCCCATGTGTCGTCGTCCCCACCTGAGGGGGGGTCCCTCACTTGGAACAGGCCTTGCAGATACCACAAGGAGCGGCACATAGGAATCACTTAGCCCAATGCTGCAGAGCAGACACCTCTGGGGGAGGGGAGGCACAGCCACTGGGCAGGACTGTCCCGCTCCCTGACACCACTGCGGTTCCCGGCTGAGCTCTGGCCACGGCTGGTGTTGAGTGCTCTGCGGGCGTGGAAAGATTGGGCGCGGTTGTGTGTGTTATTTAAGGCCCAGAGGAAGCAATTCCTCTTACACTCTCCAGAGGTTAACACAGTGGAGCGGGTGCTGCTCAGCTTACCCCACAGCCCAGGCTCCCCGTTGGGCAGAGACGGTGGGAGGAACGTCGAGGGGGGTGCTTGGGGCGTTTCTCTGGCTCACTGGCATTGGGAGAGTGACTAGAACTGCCCCGGGGCAGCTAGTGCAGCGCCACCCCGCCCGCAGCAGCTCCTGTTCCGGCGTCGCTGTGCAGGGAATAGTCACGTTCGCTTCTGGGCACCTCAGTGCCAGCAGATCACCAGCTAGGAGGGCCGACGAGCAGGCCAGTTCTGCACCGCGAGTGCCCTGCGCCCCAGTCCCCTCTGGTGTCACTCGGAGTAAAGCCCCACTCGGGGCGAGCAGCAATGGAAGGGCCTGTGGAGCTGTTCCGGCTGGAGTCTGAGTTCTGGGACCCCGCGAGGCAGGAGGGGCCCGGAGCCCAGCTTCAGCCCGACAGTCTGACAGCCCCGCAAGCCCGACTCAGCTGACCCGGGCCAGCCGCAGCCGTGCAGCGGGTCCTTCGCTCCGGCGTCGACGGGCCCTCAGTCGCTAAGCCACTGGCCCGCAAGCAGGGGACAGCAGACCCACGCGCCAGGGGAGGGCGGATCCTGGCGTTAGCTGCTTGCAGTGCTGGGGGCTGGATGGCCCAGAGCAGGACTCGGAGGGCTGCGTGCTGTGCAGCCCTGCTGAGCTCTCCAGCACCCGAGGGCAATGGAGCAGGGGCGGCAGTGAAGGCTGCACCCGGGCCCCTCTAGGTTAGTCAGGGACCAGCCCCCCAACCCAGGTCTGACAGCTGGGATGCCCAGCGCCGCTCGTGTGCTAGCCCATGAGGGCCGGATCCAGCCTGGTGCTGAGGGCCCTGCAGCGGGCAGCACCCCGGGGACCTTGCTGGGGGCTGAGTGGCACCAGCCCAGGTCAGTCACTGGCCGGGCCAGGCCTGGTTTGCCAGTCCAATGCTGCCACCTGCTGCCCGCTCGCAAGCGTAGCCCCCGGCAGGGCGGCTGTGGAGTTGCTCTGGCTGATTGTGGTGCAGGTTGGCGCTGGTCTGTGGCTGGTGCTGTGCGGTACTGGGGGGGTTTATTTGTTTTATAGACTCGGTTGGTATTAAGGGCCCCTGGCTAGCAGATGGTAAAGCCAGGCGCAGTCGGCATAGTGCCTTCCGCTCAAGGATCCCCTAGCACTTTGCAGCTAGGAATGAATGAAACCCCACAGCTGCCCAGGCAGGTCACCCCTTTAGCAGGGAGAGAGCTGAGGAACTTGCCTCAGTTGAGTAGGTGACGGGGCTGAGATTCAAGCCAGATCTCTGGGGTCCTCGCTCCCCAGCAGCCCTTGTAGCCTGGTGCTGCTGCACCTCGCTCAGGTGCTGTGACTGGGGATGTGACGAAGTGGGGGGTTTCTGTGTTTTCCAGGGGGTTGCATGCACAGGGGGTGGGACTCAGTGTCCCCGGGTGTTACTGGTTTAACGAGGGGAGGGGAGAGGGAGTTTGTTGGTACAGAGGACCGGAGAGGGAACTCGGGACCCCGGCCAATGGCCTGGAGGATGGAGACCCCGGCAACTGGTGACCTGGTGCCCTGGAGACGCAGCTCAGGAGTCACAGCCGGTTCTGGCCAGTGGGAGGACAATGGGCTGCGGAGAGAGGACCCCACCCCGGTGACCTGACCAGCCGGTTCCAGCCAGAGGAGGGCGGAGAGGAGACCCAGGCCATCCTGTTTACGACCCTGTTTACCTGGAGAGAAGACAATGGACAGAGGGGGCTTGGGGCTGGAGAGGGGGAGCAGGCAGAGCCCACCCGGCTGCAGGGGGACTGGGATATGCTGGGCTGAGGGAGGCCAGGCCTGAGGCCCAGAGAGTTTCCTGTGCTGGGGTCAGACGCTCAATAACCCCTCCTGTTTTATGCTGGCTGAGAGTCACTCCGGGCTAGAGAACAGGGGGCATCAACCCCTTCGGGGGTGAGGAGGCCCCGGGGGTCCAGAGCGAGGGGACTCCCTGAGGGGGCCCACGGCAGAGACAGACGTGCTGAGGCTCAGAGAGGTGCGGCTCCAGGAGGTGGAGGGACCTGACCCTGGCAGAGAGCGGACCCCCGAGAAGGGCTGTCGCACTGAAAGGGGCACCCCTCACGGACCGCACGGGGCCACAAGTGGGCATGAGCTGTGAGTCTGTGACAGCGGGTCCAGGTGTTCTGTTCACTTGGGCCTCTGTTTCCCAAGATACTTGTAGCGCCACCTGCTGCAGGCCCCAAAGAGACAGGAGCACCAAGAGCTCGCCAGCCCATTGCATCCCTCCCATTGCCATCGCCGTGCGGAAGATGATCTTGATAAATTGGAGAACCGGCCAATAGGAAACAAACAAACAAAAAAGTTCAGCGAGTACAAATGTGAGGTGCTGCACGTAGGGAAGAAAAGGCAAATATACCAGTACAGAACAGGGGATAACTGGCTTGCAGCAGCACTGCTGAGAAGGAGCTGGGTGTTGTGGTGGATCACAACCTCAACATGAGTTAACACTGTGATGCTGTTGCAAAAAAAAAGCGAATGCAATTTTGGGTTGCAGTAACAGAGGCAGAGCACGCACGTCACGGGAGGTGCTAGTACCGCTCTGCTCGGCGCTGGTTAGGCCTCAGCTGGAGAACTGTGCCCAGTTTTGGTCATCGCTGTACAGAAAGGATATAGAGAAACTGGAAAGAACCCAGAGGCAAGCGACAAAGATGGTCACGGGGATGGAACACAAGCCATGTGAGCACAGGCTGAAGGAACTGGGAATGTTTAGTTTAGAAAAGAGGAGATTAAGGGGGACATGATACTGGTCTTCAAATACTTGAAAGGCTCCCATAAAAAAGCTGGAGAAAAGTTGTTCTCTCTTGCCACGGAGGACAGGACCAAACTCCAGCAGAGCAGATTTAGATTAAACCTCAGGAGGAACCTCCTCCCTTTGAGAACAGTAGGATAATGGAACAGATGCCTCAGGAGGTCGTGGAAGCTCCTTTGCTGGAGGTTTTCCAAAGGAGGCTGGAGCCATCTGTCTGGGATGGTTTAGACACAACAAATCCAAATCACAGGACTGGAAGGGACTCGAGAGGTCGTCTAGTCCAGTCCCCTGCCCTCGTGGCAGGACTAATTATCTAGACCATCCCTGGCAGGTGTTTGTCTAACCTGCTCTAAATCCTGCATCTTGGCAGGGGGCTAGACCAGATGGCCCTGGGGTCCCTTCTAACCATATGGCTCTACGACTCTGTTTTGCTCTGTTTCTCTGCCCCCGTCTTGCCAGTCGCTGCTTTGGGCTCTCCTTCGTTGTAACCGCCTGGCAGCTCGCTCCCTCATTCACCAACCCTGCTGCTCCTGCCTCCCATTGTGCCCGGCTGCCTGCCTCAGGACACGTGCGAGCGACCTCCAAGGGCGTGTCTAGACCCGCCACGGAGACGGAGTATGCTAAAAATTGCCGTGTCAGACCCTCACTCAGGGTCATGCCCCACGATGGCCTAAGGGGCAGGAAGCTGTCTGCACAGGTGAGGTCTTGGCCACTTTGTGGTGGCCGTGGCGTGAGGAGGGGGCAGTATTTGAGGGGGCCGCCTATTGCACTGCTGGGGCACGGCTGCTCTGACGCCAGCTTACCTGGCTCCTGGGGATCTCCCCTGCGTAGGGGACCCTCTTCTGGGAGAGTGGGTTCTGCGTCACCACCCTTCCCTGCAGTGGGTGCATGGCCGGGGCATCGCTGCGCCTCTGCAACCCCAGCAGCTGGAACAGGCCACCTCATGCCCAGCACCCACCTGGGCAGGGACAGAGGGGGATAAAGAGCCCACGGAGCTGCCCTCCCCCAGCCTGGAAGGGGAGAGGGGACCCCACGCCTGGGGAGCAGTGAGGAGCTCTAGGAGGAGCAGAGGGAAGGTGGGGGCTGAACAGGTGGGGGGCTATGTGCAGGCTGGGGGGAGGGGATGATTTGGGGGTTGGGGACGGGATTCGTGGCTGGGTAGGGGACAGGCATTGCTGCTGCAGCAGGGCCAGACTCTCTCCACCCACTGTCCCCGCCCCCCTTGCGCGTGCCTGGTGCTGTCCCCGCCGGTGCTGCTTGTGTGAGCAGTCGGGGCTGTGCGCTTCGGGGGCAGGCACCAAGGGTGTCTGTGTTGCTTTGGGGAGGGCCAGGCACCCAAGGGGCTGGACCCAGATCTCAGTCTCATGGGCATCAGACCAGAGAGGCACCTGTAATCTCCTCTGGGGTGGCTCCTGTTTTTACACAGTGGGTCTGGAGCTGGGCTTGGTCTGAAAATAGCATCCCGGGTGCTGCGTGCTTAGGGTGCCCACCCTTCCCGAGTGGGCGGGACAGTCCCAAGGTGCAGAGTTCGAGTCCCGGTCTCAGGCTGAATGACTCCAGGACAGCCTTTCTCCCGGATTCCCTGCAGCGCCGCTCCGTGCCTGCCCGAGGTGCAGGGGTGACACCAGCCTCTTCCCTTGGGAGGGGGCCTGAGGAGGGGCCTTAGCCCCCCCTCACCAGGAGGCTCAGCCCCTGCTCCTCCCCGAGGCCCCACCCTGGCCAGGCCGGAGCCAGGCTGCGGTAAGAGCTGCCCAGGCTTCTGCGGGGAGCCCCGGACCCTCCAGCTGCCCTGACTGGTGCACCCCAGAGGGTGGGGACATGGGCCGGGGGCTGCTCTTGGGCCCTCAGCCACCCACCCAGGGCAGGGGGAGGGTCTGGGGCTCCCCACAGCATCCTGGGCTCCCTGGGCGCCTCTTATCCCAGCCCAGCTCCAGCTTCTGGCCTGGCCAACGGGCAGGGACCTGGGGGGAAAAGGCGGAGCAGTGGCAGGTCCATGGAAGCGGGTGGGGATCCTGCAGGTGTCCTGCTCTTGCCTTTTGAAAAGGCCTCACGGCCATCCGGCCCTGGCGTGAGCAGCCCTGGCTGCCTCGTCTGCGCTGTTCGGCCGCACTTGACAGCTGCTTCAGCTCCTGGAGCCTGGCTCCCGAGCGCTGACTCAGAGATTCCAAGGCCAGAAAGGACCATTGCTGAGAGCATAATCTGTGACTCATCCAGTCTGAGCTGCTGGACAGACAGGCCAGAGACCTGCCCCAAATAATCCCCAGAGCAGAACTCAGAAAAACACCCACTCTTGATTTAAACGTTGCCAGGGACGGAGAATCCACCCCGACTCTTGGGAAACTGTTCCAGTGCTTAATTACTCTCATAGTTAAAAATATGCCTTACGTCTAATCTGAATTTCTCTAGCTTCAACTCCCAACGGCTGGCTCGTGTTAGACCTTCCTCTGCTAGAGGGAAGAGCCATATTTGTCCCGTGTAGATACCAATAGACCGATCAGTCACCCCTTCAACCTTCCCTTTGTTACGCTATCGACTGAGGTCTTCGAGCCCATCTCTCTAGGGCAGGTTTTCTAATCCTTTCATCATTCTCCTGGGTCTTCTCTGGCCCCTCTCCAATTTATCAACATCCTTCTTGAAATGTGAGCACCAGAACTGGACACAGGGTTCCAGCAGCCGTCACACCAGTGCCAAATGGGTCACATCACCTCTCTACTCCTACTCCACATTCCCCTCTTTATGCATCCCAGGATTGCAATAGTTCTTTGGGCCAAAGCGTCGCACTGGCAGCTCCTGTTCAGCTGATTATCCACCATGACCCTCAAATCTTTTTCAGGGTCACTGCTTCCCCGGATAGAATCACACATCCTGCAAGTGTGGCCTACGTTTTCGTTCCTAGATATGTACATTTACACTTAGCAGCATAGGGTTTGCTTGCTCCCAGGGCCGGCTCTACCATTTTTGCCGCCCCAAGCAAAAGAAAAACAAAACACCCGGACTGTGCCGCCCCTTAGCAGGTGCCGCTCCAGACACATGCTTCCTCCGCTGGTGCCTGGAGCCGACCCTGCTTGTTCCCAGTTTACCAAGCGATCCAGACGGCTCTGAATCAGTGACCTGGCCGCTTCACTATTTACCACTCCTCCCATGTTTCTGTCACCTGCAGACTTTAGCAGAAATGATTTTATGTTTTCTTCCAGATCACGGATAACAATGTTAAATGTTATAGGGCCAAGAACGGATCCCTTCAGGATTGCGCTGGAAACGCCCCGGCTCAAGGACGAGTCCCCATTTACAGTTACATTTTGAGACTCTCAGGTGGCCAGTTTTTAATCCATTTAATATGTGCCAGGTTCATTTTATAGCATTTTAGACTTTTTCTAATCAAAATGTCGTGTGGTACCAAGTCAACATATATTAAGTCAATTCTATTACCTTTCTCATTCAAACTTGTAATCCCATCAAAAAAACCTGAGCTCGTTTGAGAGGAATCTATTTGCCATAAACTGTTGTGGAGTGCAATTAATTACATTATCCTCCTTTAATTCTTTATTAATTGAGTCCTGTATCAGCCACTCCAATATCTTGCCCGGGATCAATGTTGAGCTGATGGGCCTATAATTACCTAGGTCATCCTGTTTACCCTTTTAAAAATTGGCCCATCATTAGCTTTCTTCCCATCTTCTGGAACGTCCCCAGGGCTGCAGGACTTACTGAAAAGCGAGCTCCTCGGCCAGCTCTTTTACAACTCTGGGGTGCAATTTATCTGGCTCTGCTGATTTAAAAATATCTAACACAGCCAGAGCAACAGCCCTCGCCCTAGCCAGTGCTCGGAGCCCGGGCAGGCCTGGGGAGAGTGGCCCTGCTTGTGGGCAGCTCGGCCCCAGTGGCTCCTGGGAGCGGCAAGCTGCCCTGAGCGGGAAGGTTCAGGTTGGCAGGATTCCCTCATCCAGCAGCGCGAGGGGGGGTCTGGGCGCCCTGGCACTGAAAGCCACGTGCTGCTCAGGGCTGTGGTGCCACCAGCATGACACCGGGTGCCTTTGGCTTCCCCGTTCACATTGTGCTCAGCCCCCTTCCTTCCCCGTCTGCAGCCTCCCTGCTGCTCTTCCCCTCCTGGCTCTGCTGCTGGCCAAGGGCTCTGCTGAGATCAGCCACTGCTGGGAACTCCATGTCCAAGGGTCTGAGGTGCCCCCCTGCAGCAGTTTCCTCACTGGATCACTCCAGCCTTTCTGCGGGGTGTGAGGAAAATCCACCCGCTCCTCGCCCGGGCCCAGGGAAGGCCGGACCCAATGCCAGGTTCTCCTGCATTAAGAGCCTGGCCCATGTAGCTCACAACCTCGAGTGTCAGAGTCCTTGGGGTGCCCTGCCCTCCCTTCCCTCTGCTCTTTGTCTGAGCTGCTAATTAGCTCTCCTCCATAATTAGCTGCTCATTAGCCTGATGGATGCTGGGGAGGAAGCTGGTTCTCTGGCATGGGTGAGTGGTGAGATGCAGGAACGGGTGCACCACAGGGCAGCATGGGGCTGGGGAGGGCAGCGCTGGCAATGGCCTGGCACCCGTCCCATGACATGGCTCAGGGCCCCCGACGCCAGGGGCTGATTTTCGAAGGGCTGAGGGCAGAGTAGAAGGTAGAACAGGGGCGGCTGGGATGCTCTTCACAAGGGCTGCTGGTTCAGCACCGGTGGGGCAGCTGCAACCTGGTCCAGGTTCTTACCCCGCCTCCAGAAGAGTGGCCACTCGGTCCCAGGTCTGGTTCTGACTCACTCGGGACAGGAGTGGTGGCTGTGACCCAGCTCTGGCTCTAGCTCCTGCTCTGAACTATTAAAAGTGAATGTAAAGCTGATGCCGGAGCTGCATTGAGAGCCCCAAGCACTGTGCCCTGGCTAGAGATCCCGGGCTGGATGCAGGCCTAGCCCCATGGCTTGGGGCCCAGCTCCAGGAGTCATGCGATTACAGAACACAGGCTTTCAGTTTGTGTGTTTCTGTTCCTGATGGCTACAAAGGAAAGCTTGGAAACGTGTGTGACAGATACAGAGATGTCTGCCTGAGTCTGCAGAGAGCCTGAACCAATAGCTCTGGGATGTGAACTGCCCCTGCAGCTCCGGAGGGGATCGCACCCCTGCTGCTGTTCCTCAGGGGGTGAAAGGTGCCCATGCTGCTGCCCAGGCCTGGGGGATGTCTTGCCACTGGTTGAAGCCATGGGGCCCCATCCTGCAATGCTCACACCCCAAATTGCCTTGCTCTGCCCCAGCCCAGAGCAGGTTCCGCCTGGACAGCAGCAGGACAAGCTTGCCTGGCGCCCCATGCTCTGGTCTGTACCTGAGAGCAGACACGGCTACTGCTGTTCAGGGACAGGCCGGTCTCGCTTCAGCCCCATGGACAGAACAGGCTGGGGGGGTCTTGGCCTGTGCAGCCACCACTGCTCCCCTAGGCAGGCCCTGCGGGCCGGGGGCGGGTGCTGGGCTTCTGCCCCGTGAGCGCTTTGCAGCAGACCCTGAGCGTCTCTCCCAGCCCCTGGGCTCGCCTGGTGCTGCTGCCAGACAATTAGCAAAACTCCTCCCGCTTCTAGCGTGTGTGGGGATGAGTGAGCACCCCCTGCTGGCCAAGTCAGGCCATGGGCCTAGGGTCTGTGCTCCACTTCCCCGCAGGCCAGGGGTGCAATTGGACACCCCCAGGTTGATTCTGGTGGGTTCCCTTAGCACCGCCCCCCCCCGATTGGGCTGCTCGTGGGTGGGGAAGCCCCTGCTGCCCTTACACAACAGGTGGGTACGGCCCTGGCAGAGGGGGGCATTGGAGCCCCTTGCCAAGAGCAGCAGGGATTTCTCCGTGGGTGTTAATATCGGAGCCGTTGGTGCTACAGTGAGACGTGCCATCCTGCCAGGCTGCAGCTGCAAGAGGGCGCCGTGCCCAGTGGGTGCTCACTACACAGCAGCACCCCAGGGCTGCCAGGAGGCTGCCAGGAGAAAGCTGTAGGTGCCCGGTCTCAGCCCCAAATGCAAGATGGAAATGGCAGCGGGAGCTGTGGGATGGACTGGTCCATCTGCCTGCAGGGATGGGGCAATGAAACCCCTTGGTGTGGAGGGGACCCGGGCTGGAGCAGCCCCGTGCAGCAGAGCGTCTGCCTGTGCTGGCTCGGCCTGCTGCTGGTGCCACCACGCCTGCCTTGGACGCTGTCCAGCGCCCTGCGAGAGGACAGATGGTCCCGGCACCTGTGCAGCGACTCGGCATTCTGGAGAGCAGGCAAAGGGAGGGCTCTGCCACCGAGCGGCCCAGGGAAGGGTGGCCCTGCCCAGAGGGGTAGGGCCTGGGGCTCAGGGCAGTGCATGGAGGGGTCTCCTCTGCTTGGCCAGCTGGCTGAGAATGGGGCTTCTGCTGTCTGTGTTCAGCACACAAGGGGCACTGCCCCGGGGACGGGGAGTGGGAGGGGCACTGCCCTGGGGACGGGGAGTGGGAGGGGCACTGCCCTGGGGATGTGTCGGGGTGGGGTGGGGAGGGGCACTGCCCCGGGGACGGGGAGTGGGAGGGGCACTGCCCTGGGGATGTGTCGGAGGGGGGGTGGGGGAGGGAACTGGCCAGGCAAGCGGGAGCTCTCAGGCTCATTCATTCCAGCTCATGAGCTGTAGGGAGCATGTGTGGGTATGAGCAAAACCCAGTGTGTGAGGGGGGAGTGGGGAGTGAGTGAGCATGCCCAGTGTGCAATGGTGGTCGGGGGAGTGTCATACCCGGTATGTAATGGCAGGTGTGGGGTGGGGGTTTGAGCGTGCCCAGTGTGCAATGGCGGGTGGGGCTGAGCGTGCCCAGTGTGCAATGGTGGGTGGGAGTGAGTGTGCCCAGTGTGCAATGGCAGGTGAGGTGAGCATGCCCAGTGTGCAATGGCAGGTGAGGGTGAGCATGCCCAGCATGCAATGGCGGGTGGGACTGAGCGTTCCCAGCATGCAATGGCGGGTGGGGGTGAGTGTGCCCAGTGTGCAATGGCAGGTGAGGGTGAGCGTGCCCAGCATGCAATGGCGGGTGGGGCTGAGTGTGCCCAATGTGCAATGGCGGGTGGGGGTGAGCGTGCCCAGTGTGCAATGGCAGGTGGGGGTGAGTGTGCCCAGTGTGCAATGGCAGGTGAGGGTGAGCATGCCCAGTGTGCAATGGTGGTTGGGGGAGTGTCATGCCCGGTATATAATGGCAGGTGTGTGGGGGAGGGCGGGGGGGGGGGGGTTGAGCATGCCCAGTGTGCAATGGCGGGTGGGGGTGAGCGTGCCCAGCGTGCAATTGCGGGTGGGGGTGAGCATGCCCAGTGTGCAATGGTGGGTGGGGCTGAGCATGCCCAGTGTGCAATGGCGGGTGGGGGTGAGCGTGCCCAGTGTGCAATGGGGGGTGGAGGTGAGTGTGCCCAGTGTGCAATGGCAGGTGAGGGTGAGCATGCCCAGTGTGCAATGGTGGTTGGGGGAGTGTCATGCCTGGTATATAATGGCAGGTGTGTGGGGGAGGGCGGGGGGGTTGAGCATGCCCAGTGTGCAATGGCGGGTGGGGCTGAGTGTGCCCAGTGTGCAATGGCGGGTGGGGGTGAGCGTGCCCAGTGTGCAATGGCAGGTGGGGGTGAGTGTGCCCAGTGTGCAATGGCAGGTGAGGGTGAGCATGCCCAGTGTGCAATGGTGGTTGGGGGAGTGTCATGCCCGGTATATAATGGCATGTGTGTGGGGGAGGGCGGGGGGGTTGAGCATGCCCAGTGTGCAATGGCAGCTGAGGGTGAGCGTGCCCAGCATGCAATGGCGGGTGGGGCTGAGCGTGCCCAGTGTGCAATGGCGGGTGGGGGTGAGCGTGCCCAGTGTGCAATGGTGGGTGAGGGTGCCCAGTGTGCAATGGCAGCTGTGTGCATGGGCAGCCGTGGATGCACCAGCTCTCAGCACTGCAGCAGCCGGACCCAGAACTCAGCGCTGCCCGCTTCCCTCCATGCCATTCTCCCTCGTGCCCGGCTCGGAGCCACCAGCCCTTCCTGCGCCCCGCGGGGGAGCCGCAGCCCAGCCATGTGAGGCGTTAATGTAGCGACTGTGCCCCAGGAGAGTACAGGCGCTGGCTGGTGTGGGTGTGGTGTGTGGGTGTGTGCATCCACACAGGGCTGCTCACGGGGGCGGAGGGTCAGCTCTGTGTCATAGGCTCTGTACTGCCAGCAGCGATTCTCCCCTCCGGCAGGGCTGGGGCCGGAGCTGCTGGAGCCGGTGGCTTGGCTCTGCAGGCCTGCTGCTGCCCGCTGTTCCCGGAGTGGAGCTGGCTGGGGGGTAGCTGGCTGCTGCGTGTGCCGCTTGGCCAGCTCGGTGCGAGATTCCTCCCACATACCTGGCATAGAGAGCGGGGTCACAGCGCACTGCCCTCAGCAGCTGCCACATTCCTGCCTGGCAGCGGAGCCTGGCCTGTTCCTGCCAGCAGGGGGCAGTGCTGCTCGCTCCCAGCTCATTTCCATGCCAGGCCCTGCCAGTGCCGGGTCCCTGCTCTTCCCTGCGGCCCGCGGGGGCGGGGCCGGAGTTAGGGGCAGGTGACTCAGGCGACAAGGTTTTGTTGTTAGCGACAAAAGGGAAAGTAGAACATGGTGCAGGCAGCTGGGTTCGTCCCGTAGCCGGGTTCATTTTCCACTCACCTCCCAGCACGTTCTGGACCGTTGAAGAATCTCGTCGAACCTGCCAGACTTTCTGAGAACGACATTTTCCTTGACCCTCTGTCACGGACCCCCAGGCCTCGTGCCCTCTCTCGGCTCCGTACGGTCCCTGCAGCGCGACAGCCCTGCTGGGGGGCGACTCTCTCGGCTCCGTACGGTCCCTGCAGAGCGACAGCCCTGCTGGGGGGCGACTCTCTCGGCTCCGTACGGTCCCTGCAGCGCGACAGCCCTGCTGGGGGGCGACTCTCTCGGCTCCGTACGGTCCCTGCAGAGCGACAGCCCTGCTGGGGGGCGACTCTCTCGGCTCCGTACGGTCCCTGCAGAGCGACAGCCCTGCTGGGGGGCGACTCTCGGCTCCGTACGGTCCCTGCAGTGCGACAGCCCTGCTGGGGGGCGACTCTCTCGGCTCCGTACGGTCCCTGCAGAGCGACAGCCCTGCTGGGGGGCGACTCTCTCGGCTCCGTACGGTCCCTGCAGTGCGACAGCCCTGCTGGGGGGCGACTCTCTCGGCTCCGTACGGTCCCTGCAGAGCGACAGCCCTGCTGGGGGGCCACTCTCTCAGGGGTTAAGCTGTAAGCCCCTCCGCCTCCTGGAACTGCACCTCTCTGCGCCTTCAGCACAGCTGTCTCTCTCTGTGGGGCCCCTCGGAGTCCCCTCGCTCTGCACTCACACACCCCGGGGCCCCACTCCCAGAGGGGTTGATGCCCCCTGGTCTCTAGCCCGGAGCGACGCTCAGCCAGCGTAACACAGGAGGTTTATTGAACATCTGAACCCAGCACAGGAAATTCTCCAGGCCTCAGGCCTGGCCTCCCTCAGCCCAGCACATCTAGGTCTCGCCAGCCTCCAGGTGGGCTCTGGCTGCTCTCTGCTCCCAGCCCAGAGCCCCCCTCCTCCCAGCTGGGCATCTGATCTCACCATCCCCCAAGCCCCACCTCTGTCCTTTGTCTTCTATAAACAGGCTGCCTGGGCCTCCTCTCCTCTCAGGCTCTCCTCTCATCCCTCCTTTGTTCCCCGCTGTCCAGAACCGGCTGTGACTCCAAGTGGGGCCTCCCGGTCACCAGTCGCTGAGCAGGCGTGGCTCTAGCAATTTCGCCGCCCCAAGCAGGGCGGCACGCCACGGGGGAAGCTCTGGCGGTCGCCGGTCCTGTGGCTCCAGTGGACCTCCTGCAGACGTGCCTGCGGAGGGTCCGCTGGTCCCGCGGCTCCGGTGGACCTCCTGCAGACGTGCCTGCGGAGGGTCCGCTGGTCCCGCGGCTCCGGAGGTCCACCGGAGCCGCCTGCCGCCCTCCCAGCGACCGGCAGAGCGCCTCCCGCAGCATGCCGCCCCAAGCACGTGCTTGGCATGCTGGGGCCTGGAGCCGGCCCTGTCGCCGAGGAATCCATTCTCCAGGCTGTCGTCCGGGGTCCCAAGTGCCACCACTGGCCTGTCACATAGTGTGGGGGAGTCCGGCCCTGCACCCCTTTTCCTGGGACTCACAGTGACTCTCAGCCAGCCAGTAAAACAGAAGGTTTATTGGACAACAGGAACACAGGATACAGCAGAGCTCGTGTTCAGAGCCAGGGCCCCTCAATCTGGCCTTTCTGGGGGTTCAGGGTGTCTGGATTCCAGCATAGGTTCCCCTGCAAACCCACCACCCAGGTCCCAAACCGAAAACTGACTCACTGACTAACTGACCCCACCCCCTCCACTCAGCTCCTTTCCTTTGTCTAGCTTCCCGGGCAGGGGTGTCGGCCTCCCCTCCCCACTGCCTACTCATGTTACAGGTTGAATACCTGTCTCTCACCTATCTCCGACAGCCCCTACTCCACCACACCTTCTCTAACAACAAACTCCTTCTCCCACTACCTCGTTAAACCAGTAACACACAGGGAAACTGAGTCCCACACCCTCTGCATGCAAACCACTGAAATAATAAGAAACTCCCCCCGCTTCGTCACACCCTCCTAGAACATGGTCAGCCAGGCCCTCGCAGGTATATAAGGGGCAGGCAGTGAGATATCAGAATGAACTGAAGTGACATGAGATCCCAGCTGCGATATTGTGAACCGTGTTTTCGTGAGTAATTGTGAAAGTGTACGTGTGATTTACAACTTAATAAGTGTAAGTAGAGACTAATAAAGGACATATTTAACGAGACGCCAGAGATAGTGATTGAACCCCTAGCTACGCAACAATAGCGAAGAAATACTGTTAACTCTAGTCCTTTAGTTCAAAAGAAGTAACATGCTAAAATTGTCACCTACTGTAACCCTAGTTACTACTGGGCCACCCAGCATTGGTGCACAGTTCAGTGTCTTGATGTTCGGACAGCAGAACCTCAGAACTGCAAACACCTCGGGAATGGAGGTTGTTGTCTCATCAAAACTTTTTGGTTCTTTACAACTGAACATTGACTTAACACAGCTTTGAAACTTTACTGTGCAGAATCGAAATGCTGCTTTCCCTGGTTTTTTACATTTAACACAGCCCTGTACTGTATTTACTTTTTTTTGGTCTCTGCCTGATTGCGTTCTTCCGGTTCGAAACGAGGTGTGGGGTTGACTGGTCAATTAATAACTTGGAGGTTCTACTGTATATTTCACTTATTCTGGAAATGAAAAAGTTTCTATAAGCTTAGAGGAAACTTTTTTTATTTGCTTACATGTGGTGTGAATAAAAGCAGCTTTACAGATCCTAGTGTGCAAATCTATCATCTTATATGACGGGGTAAATCGTGCATGCAAATGGTGCATCAACGTCGTGAAATGGGCTACAAATGCAATAAAAAATAAGGTTTTTCAAAAGTTTAACAAATGGAGGAGGGGAGCCGAAGATGCTCCTCACCTGGGGCACCATTTAGTCATGAGCCAGCCCTGCTGCTGTGAACCCCAGGGAGGTGGCAATGGTAGTGGTGGACTCTGGGTCATGGGTCAGCAGGGGATAGGGAGGCAGGCAGGCAGGCAGCCATACCCCTCCTGCCCATGCCATGGCCCGGTACCTGCTGCCCCATCCAGGAACGGGCCAGCCAGCTGTGCAAAGCCACCCATGAGGGTGGGGGTCTCCACAGCGAGCCCCTGCTGCTAACGGCCAGGCCCAGCATCAGAGCAGCCGTCCAGAGGCGGACTCCAGCCCTGCCCTGCTCCCCTGGCTGCCCAGGGATGGGTGTGATGGGGAGGCAGGGAGCTCACTCCTGGCACTCGGCCCCTCGCTCTGAGCAGTGGAGGCAACGTGCTCTGGTTCCAGGGGAGGGAGCGCCCCCTCTGGCCGGGGCACACAGCAGAAGCACTACCCTGCAGAGGGGCCAGCCTCAGACCCACCCTGGCTCTAAGGACAGAGGCCCTGAGTGGAGGGATGAGAGGATCCACAGGGAACGGCAGGAAATAAACAAAGACAGCTCCTGATTCCAGCTTTGTTGCGCCCACACAGCTCTGCCACCTGTCCCTGCCCTCAGCTCTGCCCCCCCCATGTGCCCAAACTCACCCCCTCTCCCTCTGGCAGGCGAGCGGCTCTTTGAGTCACTGGCGGCAGCTGTTCGGAGCCATCCTTCGCCTGCCAGAGCTGGAGCCAGGCGGAGAGCCAGTGGAGAAGTCCCTGGTAGCCCAGGCTCCCTGCACACCTCCCTGGGCTCTCCACCCTTCCAATAGCGGGCAGCAAATGAGCGCATCTCTCTGTGCCGCTGCTCCCCCGTGTGACCCGGGGGCCAGTAACCCTCCCCCCGGCCCCGGGTCTGTCTGGTCTGTTTAGCTGGGGCAGGGACCGTCTGAACCGCGGCCTGAACCGGCCATTTCCCCTGTGCCCGACACAGCTCCAGGCTCTTGCAGGCACTGGCAGAGCCCACACTGGCCGCCAGGCTGAGAGAGGGGTAGGGCCCAGGAGGGCAGGGACGGGGCAGGAGCTGGGGCCCTGCCTGAGGTGGGCTCAGAGAAGGCGGCGGGGTTTGAAGGGAGGGGTGAGCTGTCAGTGTTGCCCTGTCTCCGGGGCAGAGCTGTGTGGGACGCTCTGCGGGCCCTGGTGTGTAACCCCGGGCGGGGGCGGGGCTGTAGCTGTAGAGGGTGCGGGGAGCCGAAGGCCCTGCCGTTCGCACACTGCTGCAGCCATGGTACCGCTATGGAACCGGGCCTCATCCATCGTGGGCAGGTGGCTGTAACACGGTGAGGGTGAGGCCCTGCAGGGACGTGCTGTGACTGAGCCCAGCGCCTGGAGCCCTTGTGGGGCGTCCAGCCAGGGCAGGCTCCCTGCACACCCACCTCCCCAGGTGGGTCTGACCGGCACAAAGGGCTCGGCAGACACGCTGATGCGGGTGAAGGCGCTAGCTGCGCAGTAGCCTGTGTTGATTAGGAGCCGGTTTAACTAAACCGAAAGGAGCGAAATCGGCCGTGGCTCCGCTGGGCGGGTGTCTGAGCTGATTGGCGTGAGCCTGGCACCACACTCTTAGCTCAGCCTGGCTAGCAGCCCTTGGGCTGGCACTTGGTTCCTGGTCCGGAGCTTGCAGCTGCCACACAAAGGGTTAACCCTGCCCATCCCCCCACCCCCAGTGCAGTGGGCAGGGTGATATCTGACCTGAGCGCTGTGTAATGGGGACAGCTGCTCTCTCCCCCCTACACTAATATCCCTCCACCCCCCGCATGCACAGCACATGTGCTGTCACTCAGCCAGACAACAGTTTTATTTTAGCTCCGGACTGGAGAGCTCCACACAAGAGAGTCGCTCCCACTCCGAGCCCTGCGGTCCCTGCCCGAGGCGCTGACACTGCCAGCCCGGGGACCGGCCGGCCGGGATGGAAAGCTCCTGCCTTCTCGCCTTCTGCCTCCTGACGCCTCTCTGGGCTCAGGTAAGGGCAGGCAGCGGTCCAGGTGCTGACGTCCATGCCCAGCCCCAGCTCTGCGGCAGGTGGCACCACGCCCTGCGGCAGTGGCCACCGAAGGGAGGTTTATGGAGCCGGTCTGGCTCACAGGTCTGTGGTTGGGATCCAACCACAGCATCACCCCCAGGGGCGCTGGGTGCTTGGTAGTCTCCAGGCCCCCAGCTCAGCCCCTGCATGGCGAGACTGTGAGGGGTTTAAACCAGGACGGTGTGGAAGGGAGTCCCACAGGCTCTGGAGGGGCCTGAGGGGAAATAATCTGCCCAAAGGCCACGCTCAGCCCAGAGCCCTGCTCCCAGAGCGTGGGGGAAGGCGGCGGGGGGACAGACAGCTGTCCCGGCACATGGAGCCCAGGGCTGAGGAGAGCGGAGCACAGAAGACGGGGTCGGGGCCCAGAACAGAAACCCTATTGACCAGGAGTCCTAGTCTGGAGCTCAGGTGGAGCAGGAGCAGCACCTCTGCCCATGGCCAGCCTGGGAGGAGACGGGGGGGGCTCACCCCGCTGTGCCAGTTCTCTGGGGACTCCTGGCATCCCCATCCTGTGTACGGGTGGGGGTGGGGCGCCCCCATATGGGGAAGGGATTGAATGCACTGGATATATTGCATGCAGGGGGCGGGGGCGCTCCGGGTGCCACCTCCCCCGGGAAATGCAGCTGCTGGAGATTTTGGGGGTGGGAGGAGGCTGCAGCAGTTCTTGTGCAGTTGATGCTGTTGTGAAACCATAGCTGTGCAAAGGGGCTTTCAAGGTGTCACGCCTCCAGGTGCAGGTCTGCTGCCCTTCCCATGCAGTGACAGAGTGTCCCTAACCCTAGTGGCCAGGGTCTCATATTGGGGGCCCTCACCACAGTGTCTGGGCATCTCTGACAGGTGGGAGCCCTCCTTCCCTGGGCGCATTCCCCCCTGTAGTGTTAGCTGTTGTGTGTTCAGTGCCTGGGGCTTTGGGGTTCTGGAAGGAGTCCTCAGTTCCAGGCTTCTGCAGTGTGTGTGTGTGTGTGTGTGTGTGTGTGTGTGCACGCTACTAATTGTGCCCAGGTGCACCAGTAATAGCCCAGGACCCCATGGTGCCAGGCGCTGTACGTTATTAGGTGTATTATGGTAATGCCCAGGACCCCATGGCCCCAGGTACTGTATGTTATTAGGTATATTACGGTAGTGCCCAGGACTCTGTGATGCCACGTACAGTAGGTTATTAGGTGTATTACGGTAATGCCCAGGACCCTGTGGTGCCAGGTGCTGTACGTTATTAGGTGTATTACGGTAGTGCCCAGGACCCTGTGGTGCCAGGCGCTGTACAAACGCAGACCAAGACAGTCCTGGCGCCACAGAGCACAGTGGTTTGTGGTGCACCAGCCCTGAGACACTAGGGCTCCTCTCCAGGCAGGACACCGCTGGGAAAGGGCATTTGACACAGGGCTTAAAGAGCAATTAACCCCCTCTCAGAATCCTGCTGTGCCTCCAGGCCCCAGCATCCCACAGTGTGCCCCCAACTCCCTCTCACCCCACTCCAGCCTGGCTTCCCTTTCCTTTGGCTAACGGGGCTGGGAGCAGTTCCGCAGCTGGGAGAAGGGGCAGTGCCCTGGTGATGGACAGGCAGGTGGGCCGACAGCTGGCGGGAGCACTCCCTCCCGGCCGGCTCCAGTCAGGGTTCCTAGTCAAAACAAGGCCCCTCCGCCCCGCCCCTCCCCAGGGAATGGCAGCTGGGCCAAAGCAGAGCTGAGGGAACTGTATAAGCTGAGCCGGGCACTTGGCACCACATGGCCCCGCTGCACAGCTCCTGATCCCCAGCTGGGCGCACACCCAGGAAGCAGGAGTGGGCACGGCAGAGCCACCAGGAGCCTGCTAGCCCCACCCCTGGCCTGAGCGGAGAGCATGGTGCCAGCATGCCTGGCCCATCAGAGAGTCACCTACACACACGCCTGCATCCAGTCACCTCGGCCACAGAGACAGCCGTGCGCTGTGCGTTCCCACGTGCAGATAGTCACCGTCAGCTTGCCACACGCACACTGTGACATAGACTATCCGTGGGCACACGCCCATATGGCCAAATCTCTCGGTAGCACCCAGGCAGCACCACTGCGCTCATGAGGGGTTCCTGTGCTGCACACGCGTGTGCACAGAGGAACCATGGCAGGAGAGCTTTGGCTGTCTGGGAGAGGCATCTATCTGCTGTGGGGATCTGGTGGGGCGCCACGAGGATCTGGTAGAACCGGGAAGGGTCTGGTAGACCTGGGGGGTCTGTTGGAACCAGGGAGGATCTGGTAGACCTGGGGGAGGAGAGGGCTGGTGAAGCCATGGGGATCTGGTGGAGCCGCAGGGATCATGGCAGGTTGCTAGCAGTTGTTCCAGAAATGTAACCAAGAGCGTTTTCCAAAGCTGATTCCTGCTGAGCCAGGTCTGGGGCAGGGCTGTGCCGGATGGAGGTGGGGCAGGAGCTGCTGGCTAAGCCCCGCAGGTCCCCCCAGAGGGGAAGGAGCGGGTGCACTCTGACCCCCAGCAGCGGGGAAAGTGCCCCATAGAGCGGGAGGGAGAAGCCATTCCCGCCCATCCCCTCCTGGTGGGTGCCGGCCAGAGGGTGGTGCCGGGGCTGGCAAATGGGAGGAGGGTTTGGGGAGGCTGGAGAAGAGGGGGGCCAGTGAAGACTGACCGTCTATGACACCCCCTGTCCAACCATGTGCCAGGGACCCGCGTCTCCTCCTGCTCTGGGACACCACACACACCCCTGACACAAGGGGCTTCCAGAGTCTGCTCAGACCACCACCCCCCACCCCAGGTAGGGGGTGGCCCAGCCCCATAGCAGTGGGTGCGTCATGCTGCCCAGCTGGGCCATGCAACAGCCAGGGGCTCAGTGACAGGTGTGAAATGTGAAAAAGCCGTTGGCGGGGCCCCACACAGCCTGGCTGCTGCCCCTCAATCCCAACCCGGGCTCCCCTCCACCTGTCCCAGGCCCCAGCGCCCCTACACCCAGCTCTGCCGATGCCCCTCAGCCGCTGCCCCCCCTCCCCTCCCCTCCCCCTGCCATTCCAGCCGGGCCAATCTGCTGCAGACCAACAAGCTGAACTGCCCAGTCAGTGAGGCCAGACACAGCCAGCCCAGCGTTAACCCCTTCCTCTCCTGCAGCCACCATGACGGGAGGTCTCTCTGGGCATGTCTACACCACGATACACACCCATGGCTGGCCCTCCCGCTCCGCAGGGTCCCAGAGCCTGGCCTCCTGCCCAGGCCTAATGTCTGCACAGTAATTGTGTAGCCCCTGCAGCCTGAGCCCGTTGACCCGGGCCAGCCGTGGGTGTTTTACTGCCGTGTAGACAGACCCTATATCTCCAGTGTGGGGGAGGGGGCAGGCAAATGGCCCCAGAGTCAGCCCAAGGCTGCAGAGAGTGGCCCAGTATCGGGGAGTCCCTGCTTCTTCCTGGCAGGACGGTGAGCCTGGCCCAGCTGCCGTGTCCCCGCTGCAGCCACGGGGACAGTGATGGCAGCTATTTATACACCCCCCGGCATAGGGCCCCTCGGGACAGCTGAGGCCATTCCCAGCATTCCTCCGGGCTGCTGTCCCGGGAGCGGAGGCGCTGTGGGAGCCAGGCTTGCGCCCTGGCAGAGCTGGGCCGTTCCCAGGGCTGGGCTCTGCATTCAGGCAAGACGGTACCCAGTGCACTCACCGCACAGCCAGCCCGCTGCCCCATCCCTCCAGCTCCCTCGGGCAGGGGGCTGAGGGCTGCTAGCCACCCGCCTCGCTGCCTCGGGAAGGGTTCCAGTGCGAAGGAAAATCCAGTGGGCAGGACGGTACTGCCACACGCACTGCCTAGACCCGGGCCTCGGCCACTGGCCACGCCTGGCAGTGTGGCTATGGAGCGGGCCAGGCTAACAGGCTGGGGACGATGGGTGTGCAGGGCCGGGTATGAGTGTGCGACGGGGCGGGGGTGTCTCCGTGGGACGGGTGTCCATGCAGCTTGTGGTTATAGCCAGTGTGGGGCTGTGTTTGCCCAGCTGTCCCACTGGAATCCCAAGCTGGGCCCAAACAGGCCTGAGCGGGGAGCGTGTGTGGCTGCTATTTGGAAGGGTCAAAGGTCAAATTCATGCTAGCTCTAAAAATGTCTGCTCTGAGCAAGGAACTGAATTATTGGGGGGGGGGAAACTCCCCTCCCCCTGCTCCCTGCCTTAGTTCCTGGTGAAGGGGCGTTTGGTCTTCGGCGCGTAGAAAAGCAGGTGTGGCCAGGGGAGGGCTCATAGCTAAGGCGGGGGCCAGCAGGGGAGCAGAGACACAGCCAAAGCCCAGCCTCTTGTGTCCTAGTGGCACCGCCCGAGGTGCTGACCCCGCTAGCCACCCCCGCCAGCATGGCCTCACCCCACAGTACAAAGGCAGGGCGTGGGGCAGGCCCAGGACTCCAAGACGCCCCCCGGAGCTCAGTGAGGCAGCCTGGGAAGGTGGGAGCCGGGGAGGGATGGGGCCCTGGAGGGCGGGTGGTGGCCATCTTAGGGTGTCCCTGAGATGGGTGGCTGGGGGCGTTCTGGTTCATGGTGTTGCATCTCCAAGTTGGGTCCATCTGCTGTTGCTGGGAGAAACATCCCCAGCCTGTGTGTTCCCTCCATTGCGCCTGGATTTCAGTACCTACCATGCAGAGCCGTAGGGTCGCCTGTTCAGTCCCTTGTCCGTGCACCACACGCCCAAGCTGTCCGCACACTCACTGCCATGGCGGGCTAACCCCCAGCGATCTGCAAGTGCCCAGGCACGTCCCACAGGTGTGTGCAGTCACGGCCAGGCCCAGTCCAACACTGACGCCAATAGGAGGACCCTGTGGGCATCATACTGAGCCCTAAACGGGTGCCATGGGACTCTGCAAAGCTGCCCCACCTCCGTCATGCCCCCCTGCCAGGAAACACGGCCCAACCTCCTTGGCCTGTGGGCGTCGAACCTCCAGCGGGTTATAACATGGCATGTTGGCAACGACACACAGGAGACGTGCGATGGCTTTGGGCCCCTCTCTGGTGCATAAGCCCCAAGGACGAGGCGACTGGGTCCTTCCCCCCGCCCCATGTCTGTGCTGCGAGGAGCAGGCCCGCTCCCAGAGGAGCAGAACCCAGTGTGTTTAGCAGCTCCTCTGGAGAGAGGCTCTCCGTGCCTGGCCATGGCCCGCAGCGGCGTTGGGGCTGGGAGCCAAGGGACTTGGCCCTGGCTCCGTGGCTTCTCTGTGACCCTGGGAACTGTGGTTGCAGCGTCTCAGTTGTGCGATTCTCCCAGGCCGAGGGAATGTGTGAGCGGGCTCCTGGCCAGCAGCTGCCTGGCGTGCCCCAGCACACCCCGCCTGCTCCAGCTGGGTGGGTACCCAGAGAGCACCCCCAGGCCCACTGCGGTGGCTCAGTCAGCCTGTCGTGGGGAAGGGCCTGGGCAGCCATTCAGCGTCTCCAGCGCTGGGGGCAGCCCAGGCTCTGTTCGGCTGCAGCCCTGGGTGGGCTCCCCGCAGGATGGGGGCAGGCAGGAGCTGCTGCCAGGTGCCAGCCTGGGAGCTCTGGGGACCAGGGCACCCACAGGACAGGCCCCGACGGCCCTGCCAGAGTGGGCAGCTCTGGAGCGGAATCAGTCGGCACCTCCCTCGAGGCCTGGACTGGCCCATCGGGTTGGATGGACGCTGGCTCACGAGGAACCGCGCTCACACTGCCCCCGTCATGCCAACAGCACCCCCCTCACCTGCGGGTCAGAGTGTCTGGCACGGCCAGCTTGGCCTGCAATGGGATAGCCGAGGGTGGGGGGCGGCCCCGCAGCCCTGAGCCAGCTGGGCCCCAGAACGCGCCGCCAACAGCCCCACCCTGCTCGGCGTGGGAGCAGCACCATGCATGGACAGCACGTTGGGGGCAGTACGCCTGCTGGTTATTACGTGCCGTACGGTAGCACCAGCCAGGGCTTGGGCCCCCCTTGCTGGCCGTCTCCGGATCCCCAGCCTGCTTTTGATGCGTTTGAGCTGGAGCTCGGCTGGTGCTTGCATTACAGCAGTGCTTAGCGAGCCACAGGGGCTGGAGGAGCCGGGAGTCCATTGGGCTCCCGTTAGCCCTGCTCCGAGGGAGGCCTCACCCCGGCCCCTGGCAGCTGCCACTGAGCCCCGGGCAGGGTGGGGCCCATTGCACTGCGCACACAGACCCTGGCTGGGGGGCTCTCGTGGGAGAGGTGATTGAGTCAGTGAGCATAGCTCGTCTCAGGGCGTTCGGGAGACGGGTCCCTTGGGACAAGCTGCTTTCTTGCCAGGGGGACGTCCCCTCTTTAACACACACACCCCCCTGGTGCTGCGGGGTCTGGGGGTGGCAGTGGTGGGACGGTGGCTTTTCTGGGGCGCTGGGACGTGCAGTGCTCCCAAGCTGTGGCTGGCGGTGGGAAACGGGGCAGTGTGACCCCAGCCACTGTGACTCACGTGCCCAGCCCCACCTGGCTTTGCCCAGAACAACAAGAGCCTCAGATGCAACTTTTTTACCAAAAATGGGCTTAGAATGGGAGGAATGAGTCAGTGAAGCAGCAAAAGGCTTTCCTGGGTCTTAAGTGCCATGGCAGCAGGGCCAGCAGCCGCCACTACCAGGGAGCAGCGCCTCAGGAATGCAGGGCCTCTGCAGGGCATCGCGGGGCTCAGGACTGGACTAGCTGGGGAAGGGTGGCTGTGAGTTAGGGCTGAGGGGGGCATGGGCTGGATTAACGGGGGCTGTGGGTCAGGGCTGAGGAGCATTGACAGAGTTGGGGGGCACGGGACTGGGATAACGGGGGCTACGGATCAGGGCTGAGGGGCATTGGCAGAGTTGGGGGGCACTGGACTGGGATAATGGGGGCTGTGGATCAGGACTGAGGGGCATTGGCAGAGTTGGGGGGCACGGGACTGGGATAACGGGGGCTGTGGATCAGGAGTGAGGGGCATTGGCAGCGTTGGGGGGCACGGGACTGGGATAACGGGGGCTATGGATCAGGAGTGAGGGGCATTGGCAGAGTTGGGGGGCACGGGACTGGGATAATGGGGGCTATGGATCAGGGCTGAGGGGCATTGGCAGAGTTGGGGGGCACGGGACTGGGATAATGGGGGCTATGGATCAGGGCTGAGGGGCATTGGCAGCGTTGGGGGGCACGGGACTGGGATAATGGGGGCTACGGATCAGGAGTGAGGGGCACCAGCAGAGCTGAAAGGGGGGATCCTGTCCAGCATCTGACTCTCCAGTGCTGTTTGTTCTTTCTTTTCTCTCAACTTTGTTAAAGCCCCATGGGGGAGGGTGGGGTCCAGTCAGGAACAGTGAATCCTCAGCAAATACCTGTATGGGGGGTTTCCATCTCCTGCCCGCCCCAAGGGGGGGCTCTGAGTTGCCAAGGCAGCGGAGCGCAGGCCCCATTGCCCCAAGTGGGGGAAGGGAGCCGGAGGTTGCTCCCAGGCTCCGTGCTGCGGGCCCCCTGAATTCCACTCGCCTTTAGATTTATTTGAATTCTCTGCTTAAACCCCCGGGTTAAGCCCCGAGGTTGCCCGCAGCTGCCTGCGATCCTGGCAGCGTGTTCCCAGCACACACCCAGGCACTTGCCTCTATTTATAGCCAGCGGGACTGACGCTGTCTGTGCCCTCCCCGCCCTGGCCGTCCCCTGGGGCCTGTGGGAACCCAAGATCGATGTGTTCCCTCTTCTGCCCAGCTGAGCAACGGGGGCCCCCAACTAGGGTGAGCAGACAGCAAATACGAAAAATCGGGTCAGCGGGTGGGGGGGAAGAGGAGCCTATATAAGAAAAAGACCCAAAAATCGGGACTGTCCCTATAAAATCGGGATATGTGGTCACCCTACCCCCGACCCCGAGTCTGGCTGGAGCAGGAGCCATTCGCTTCAGCCCGAGAAATGAGCTGTGGGGGTCTCAGTCTGGTGCTGTGATGGGCGGGAGACCAGTCCTTGTGGGCACTGGGCACCCGGAACAGCACCCACCGCTGCCTCATCGCAGCAACCCCACCCACACTGGCCTGGGCACACGCGCACACACACACATACACACATAGATACCTGCAGCACACACAAGCACTCTCACACACACCCCGGATCACTCGCACGTGACACACACACACACACACACACACACACACACTCTCAGAAACCTGCAGCACACACACATCACACACCAGCGCTCTCACACACACCCCAGATCTCTCTCTCACTCACACACACACACACACACACACACACACACACACACACACACCCCAGATCGATCTCTCTCTCTCTCTCTCACTCACACTCACACACACACACACACACACACACACACAGCATGCAGTTCACATTCTACATACATGCAGTGCCCAGTCACACACCTGCCCAGAATTCCTGCTACACTTGCCTGGGGGCAGTACACACCCAAGCATGGTGCAGCCTGCATGGTGTGTGTGCAAGGAGCACACCCATCATGCTCATGTGCAACAGACCCAGCGAGGCCCCCTGCAGGCAGCTCACAAATTCCCCACCAAGAGCATCATTTGCCTATGACAAGGGACGCTTCAGCCGCCAGAGGCGCTGTCTGCTCACGTGCCTGTGCCAGGCATGCCCCTCGATCAGCATCACTAGGTGCTGCCAGGGCCTTGGGCTGCAGGCTCCTGGGTCAGGGGGACTGAGGCCAGAGTCTGGCCCCGATCACATCTCCTCTCTTTGCTATTCCCCTGTTGCCCTGTGAGAGCCGGAGAAAGCCTCCTCCTCCAGCCCCCATCCTTCCTGAAACCCAAAGGGCCCCTCCAGACCCCTCCACCTCCCACAGGCCCACGCAGCTGCTCCCTGAAGCCCCACCACAAAGGGCTCTTGTGTTTCCAGAGATGCATGGCTGTGATGTCTCGGCAGCAGCTGCTCTAGATCCTGCCACTCGCCTCCTGCCTGGACGGTGGTTTCAGCCTGGACACAGGGGTCAGGGGCTGAGCTGGATGCTGACACCAAGGAAAGGCTGGGGGCGGCAGGTGGCGCAGGCGCCAGCTTCCTCTGGGCCCTAGGGATGTTCAAATCCCTCCCCCCCACTCCACATCTTCCCACCCCTGCTCCACCCCACCCCTTCCCCCCAAACCCTGCCCCGCCCCTGCCCACCCCCACCCCACCTGCTTCCGCCCACTTCCACCCCCTCCCCAAAGCACAGCTCATCCCTGCTCATCCCCTCTCCCCCCACAGCGACTCCTGCATGCCACCAAACAGCTGATCGCGGTGGGCGGGAGGTACAGGGCAGGGAGGGTGCCCGTGGGTGCTAAACTCCTGTTAATTTTTTCCCCTGGGTGCTCTATGGCAGGTGGTGGGGGGAGGAGAGACTCTCTGGGCTGGGGTAATGGGCTCTGTGAGGGGTGTCTCGTGGTGCACGTGACTACATCTGTGTGCAGGCGTGTGGGAGTGCACGTGTGACTGTGGCCGTTTGTGCACAGGGCGCGTAGCGGTGCACAGGCCTGGCGTGTGCTCGTGTAGCGGGTATGGGCTGGCTAGGGCGCTTGCTCAGACACCCCAGTCCCCTCCAGCCTAGGATCCTTTCATGCTCTGCCAGGTATGACAGAGGTGCCTTTAACATACAATCTTTGACCAACAGCGCCACCTAGTGGCTGGACAGTGTTCGAGTTTAGCATTCCATGACTTCTCCCCCTTTAAGTGCTACATTCCCGCCATTATTTCCCAATATTTACACTAGCAGGCTGTCTTTGCAGCCTGCGTGCAGCTGGCTGGTCGGTGTCTCTGAACCGCACTGGTTTGCTAATGACCCCACCCGCACGCGCAACCACTGGACCATCTGGCTGTGCAATGACTTGCCGTGGTCTCCATGTTCTGCGTTGACTGGTCTCTCTGGGGGACGAACTGTAGATGTCGTTGGCTTCTGTTCAACTCTCCATTGTCTGTCTCGATTGCACAGGAGCTGGGCACTGCCTTCTGTTTCTTCACAACAGCTGGAGTTGTTCCGCCTTTTCCCCCATCCGATTAGCTATGCACATGGCCACTAGGGTCCAGACCCAGCAGGTCTCTAACTGACAGATGTCCATTGTAAGAGTGTTCATAAGCTCTTTTAACCTCTTTATTCAATTTGGCCCCAGTCTTCATGTCTGGCCACTTCAGCGATAGAGCCAGTAGCTGCTATTGGTGTGGATCTGTAAGTCAGAGGAGCAAGGAATGGATCTTCCTGCTGTAGGATTTTCTTGGCTGCCTGTACAGCTCTCTCAGCCTCTCCATTCGCTTGTGGGTACTGTGGGCTGCTAGTAATATGATCAAAATCCTATTTCATTCAGACTGACTTAAATGCTGCTGCAGTGGATTGTGGTCCATTGTCCATCACTAGTTGTTCTGGAATATCAAAGTGAGCAAAAGTGCACTTCAGTTTCTCAATAACACTGCAACATGTTATATCTTTCAAGTACATTATTTCTATATAACCAGAAATATAGTCCATGATGACCAAGTAATGACATCGTCTGAATTCACATAAATCTGCAGCTAGTCCCATCCAAGGTCTGGCTGGTTAAGGTGTTGTTATTAAAGGTTCTTTGTGTTGTGCTGGTCTGTTAGCTTGGCAATGGTCACATGCCGATATTTCAGGTCCTCACTGATGCCCTGTCACCACACTGACTGGTTGGCCTGTTCATGGCATTAGTTAATCCTTGATGTCCTTCATGGATGAAGTTTCTCCTCCCATTTCATTTGGAATTACAATGCAATTGCCTTTAATCAGGAGTCCATTTGACTCACTTAATTGTCCACTCACGACAAAGTAGTCGCTTATCACATCCTTAGTGTCCTTTAGATTTAGAACTTCCTGAAGTTGCGTGTCTGTTGAGGCTGGCGTAGTCTCTTTCCTGACACTAGTCTATATGTGTCCATAGCATTCATGGACACCTTTACGTCATCTTTGAGCTCACAGGTAGTTGGGTGCAATGCTGGGCTCTGTGACAGAGTGTCTGCTACGACCAGATTTTTCCCAGGAACATATTTAGCAATTGGGCTAAATTGCATGAACCTTATCAATATATGCTGGCATCTCAGCAGTGCTTGATCCAGGTCTTTTCTGCTGATGACGGTAACAAGGCAGTTTATGGTCTATTATCTGTAAACTAATCCAGCCTGCGCAGTATCTGTACAAGTTCCCATATGCCCATACACTTGACAGGCTCCTTTTCAATCAGTGCATGTTGTTTTTCTGCTTCTGTGAGTGTGCGAGAACAAAATGCATCTGGCTTCCACTGAAAGGCCTGATGTTACAACAATGCACCACGCAGCTGTTCACATCTGCACTGACCATTGTGGGTTTGTTCACACTGTAGTACTGAAGAACTGGAGCTGTTCAGTTCATTTCTTTTACCTTTTTGGAAGCAATTTCTTGATTTTTCCCCCATAGCCAAGATGAGTTGGACTTCAACAGTTCATTCAGTGGTTCTGTCACTGTAGAAAGGTCTTGTAGGTGTTGACCCAAGGTAATTTACCATCCCCAGTATACATCTCAGTTCTGGTACATTAGCTGGTGCATTCAATTCTCAAATTGCTGTTACTTTCTCAGGGCTAGGAATGGTTCTGGCCTTATTGTCTGTCCCAAAATCTTGATTTGGAATAGGTGGAAAATGCATTTTTCCTTGTTTAGCTTCAGCTCAGACTGACTGATTAGGCTTAGCATTTCGTTGCGGGTTTTGGTGTATTCTTCCATCCAAGAGCCATCTATCAGAATATCACCCATGAAAACAGCTCCACTTAAGTTCAGTAACAGTTCTGCCATCTTTCTCTGGCAAGTCTATGGGACACTGCTGTGTCCCATAAAGTAATCTGCTAAAGCAAAAATCTCCCGAAGGGTGTGATCAATGTAGTCCGTTTAGCACTTTATTTGGCTAAAGGAATTTGCCAGAATCCACTTGAGGCGTCCAGCTTGGAGAACACTGTAGCTGCTTTCCCTTTGGGGCGGAAGTCGTCCCATGTTATCTTCCACTGCTGCGTCATTAAGTCTTTTAAGATCCACATAGGAATCCTGCGAGGTGTACTCACAGTGTCTCTAGGGTTATTGGTATTGGATCACCTTTCAAAACACCAATATCAAAAAATATTCTAACACATTCCTCCACCTTTCTCAGTGGGCCCTTCTTGGCTGCCATGCTGCGGCTAAGAAGGCTGGAGGCCTGTGGTCCTTCGATCACATACACTCTGAACACATAGCTTTTCTCTTTGTACATTGTTTCAGTGGTGAACTGGCCCATGCAGTTCAGAATCCTTCCAGGGCTAGTCAGGTGACTGCTGCTTTAGAGGGGGATTGTAAATCCCTTCTGAGGGGATTCTGTGACATCAGCTTCTTTAGTCAATTTTAAAGTCAATTGTCTTGCCATGAATATTCAGCTGCCCTCTCCAGGCAGGCTCTAAGGCATCACAATGGCAGAATCCCAGAAACAATGGCTCTTGATTGTCGGTGAGCCGAGTCAGCTGCCTGAATGCTTTGGTGCTGCAAACAGCTGCAAACTGTCCATATTCCGTGCCTGTGTTACAGCACGGATCTCCGTCCGGCTAGACTTTTCCCACACCTTGCGCATGTGGGCTGGAATTGGTTCCCCTTAGTCTGGGAGTGTCATGGGATTCTAATCGGTATTATACTGTTCAGCCAGTAGGCGGCACTTATTTAAGTTCACCTCGGCCATACCTGGCGGAGCACGAAAGGGCCTTAGGATGAGCATGTGTGGGCTGTACGGTGTGACCAGCCCATCTCTGTGACCGACGGACATGCCAGGGAGGGCTCTCCTTGCCGCAGGGGGCGCACGGCAGTGCCTGTTAGCGCGCATGCTGCGGCTGTTAACAGCTTCTAAGCTAGTTTCTTGTTTTTCACGTTTCGCACGTTGCCCTTGGGTTTCCTGTCTCACGCTGAGGGGGCTTTGCTCTCTGTGGCTAGGTTACATCCCTCTTCAGTTGTACCTGCTGCACAAGGTTTTAATCGGTTAGCCAGCCTGTTTGGGCTATTTTCAGGTTTTGCATTTCCCAAATCACAGTTTTCAGCTCATGTAAACCAGTTAACATTTTCTCCTGGTCCTTGAGTTCGCTGGGGACAATGTGCTCTGGCATAACGCCCATTTCTCTGAGGTGCACAGTGTGCGTCTCACATAGCCAGACCCCTTTCCTTGTCGTCTTAGTGACTATCTTCCAACAAGGGCAAAGGATCTAAAGCTATGCTCTGCCTGCTTCCCCATGGCATAAATCAGAGACGATACCCAGATAGCTTCAGTTTCGTTGTGGGGCTGGCTTGTAATGCGAAAGCTTCTTTCCAGTCTGAAGGTTTGTCAAAGCTGCAGGTCTCTGGGACTTAGTGGTATGCGTATGAGACCCTGCAACCTTTCTCGCTTTGTTCCTTTTGTTTGCAGCCTTGGTTGCTGTTTTCTTTCTGTTCTGAATTTACTTCTGACACCATGTCATGTATTTCTGTGCCGGATATGGACCGGCTACAGAGCCTGCTTATGCACACCAGATGTGTCTGTCACACGAGCCTTTGATGCGCTGACAGGTGTGGCTAAGATTAGCTTAAAAGAAAGTATTTTCACACAGTTCCAGCACCCAGTAGCAGAACAGTACAATGCAGACTAGCATTCGGTTACAGTACTGCAGCTGTTTGCGTGCACAGCATGTAGGAATGTGTGCGCCCCTTGCAGGGAAATTCCACAATCGGTGCCTAAGAATAGCCAGGGGCTCTTGTGCTGGGGTGTCCCTATGGGTGTCTCAAGGATTCTGACAGCCAGCCTGCTGCGTTCTCAGCCAGCGGTGTTGTCGCCTCCGGCAGCCCTTACCTGTCCAAAACAGTGCAGTCCTGTGGATCGGGAGAGAGGGGTCCACCTCTGCAGAGAGGAAACCCTGGGCGAGGGGAATCCCCCAGGAGGAGCGGGGCATTGCCTGTCACAGGCCCCAAATTGGCACAAGGTGCTGCTGCAGCCTTACCCCTGGGAAGAGCCCCCACCACCAGCGCTGGGCGGGGAGCAGGGCTGAGTGCGAGGGTGGGATTGCCTTGCATCCCCATGCTCTGGAGCCATGTGCCCCCTTCACTGCTGGCAGCACAGCCTGAGTGGGGAGGAGACCAGCCTCAACTCAGAGCCTCCCCGCCACACCCAGCCTGCAGAGCTGGCGTTGGCTCCTGCAGGAGATGGGGCAGCGACCGTCACCTCAGAGAAATCCCAGGGCCATTGGCTCCTCTCTGAGCCCCGGGATCCGAACCGTGGCTATCACTCGTTCCATGCCCTCACCAAATACCCAGGTGGGGCAATGACCGACTGCCACTCCCACTGCCTTCTGCCCAGGAGGGGAGGGCAGGCCGGGGCGGGGGAGCCAGCAAGCAGCAGCTGGGGTGACCGGTGGGATGACCTGACCTCAGCCTCTGTCCCAACAGGGCATCAACCTCTCCCAGGGGGAGGCTGGCCTCCCCGCCAGCCCCCTGGTCCTGTATCCGTGGCGACAGCAAGCTGGGCCCAGCAGGGTGAAGAGGGCCTGGGTGATCCCACCCATCAGCGTGTCCGAGAACCACAAGCGCATCCCCCACCTCCTTGTGCAGGTACGTGCTGCCCCAGCCCGGCCTGAGCAGCCTACGGCAGGGGTTGCAACGGCCCAGGGCTCCAGAGCTCCGGAGCTGGGCTGGGTAGGGTGCGGGCCAGGCTCCCCCCCGCTCGGCCTGGCAAGGGCAGCTCTGGGGCATCAGACATGGGGAGGACAGAGGCAGAAAAATGTAGACAGGGCTTCTTCTCACCTCAGGGGTCACCCAGCATCCAGGCTATAGGGGCAGGGATGTAGGTTGGCCCTCCCTCCTGGGCTGCGCCCTCCCAAAATTGTGTCAGACACACACCCAGCCCTCCCATCATGTACACACACACCTACAACTGCACACGCACCCCACCACCATTCACATGCAGCCACCATCACACACACACGCATCCACATCCATCCACCATCACACACACACACATCCCCCATTCACACGCAGCCACCATCCACCATCACACACACATGCATCCCCCCCAATCCACCATCACACACACGCATCCACTACTCACATCCACCTCCACACACCATCACATATGGACAATCATTGTATGCATACACACCCATTCACCATTTCACACACACCCATCCACCTTTGCACAGGCACACATCCACTCTCTCCCACACTTCCACTACCACACACACATGCACTATTGCAGGTGCACACACCCATTCCCACTCCCTCCCAGACTTACACACACACACACACTGAGTCACGCCCTCACCCAGCCTGAGCCCGCCTTCCGGTGATGTGCTGGGCATCCCTGGCTGCTGGTAACGCCTTGCGGCTGGGTGGCTCACGGGCCGATCCAGGCAGCCGCCCACCCCTAGACCTCTTGCTCCCAGAATGGCTGGGCCTGCGCTCGTCCCAGGGGGCCTGGCTGGGGATGGGTGAGGGGCGAGAGGTTGCCAGCCCTGTGGGTTTATTTTCACACTCTGGCAGATCAAGTCGGATAAGCAGCTGCCTGGGGGCGTCATCTACAGCATCAAGGGGCCGGGCGTGGATGAGGAACCCCTGGGCATCTTCTCCATTGACAAGTTGAGCGGGAAGGTCTTCCTCAACACCATGCTGGACCGGGAGAAGAACGACCGCTTCCGGGTAAGGGCCCCTCCCTGCACGCAGCTCGGCCTCCTCTGCCTTTGCTGCTGTGTGACACACACACACACACACTCAGTGCCTCCTGCTGGGAGCCTGGCATGGGACAGGTGTGATCTCTCTAGAGCCAGCATGACCAGTCATACCCTACAGCGCCTCCTGCTGGCAGCAGCTGGGACTGGCACAGCCGTGGAGCCAGTAAGTCAGCAGTGAAGTGTGCTATTGTCTGGTGGTGGGTAAGGAACTGGGAGCTGTGGCTGATGCCTGTTCTCTGCCCTGTGCCCAGTTGAGGGCCTTTGCTCTGGACCTGGGGGGCGCAACCCTGGAAGACCCCACCGACCTGGAGATTGTTGTGGTGGACCAGAACGACAACCGGCCCCTGTTCCAGCAGGACGTTTTCACGGGGCACGTGGTGGAGGGAGCCGTCCCAGGTGGGTGCCTTTGGTGTGAGCCTGCCAGGGCCTGGCATTCACCGGTCTGGCACAAATCTAACACGGAAGTATGAGCACATAGCTAAGGAGGAGCACAAAGACACAGCACCAGCCTGTAGGGAGATTGGAAAACATAATCCCAACGATACATGTACAATGATGGGGTCTAAATTAGCTGTTACCACTCAAGAAAGGGATCTTGGAGTCACTGTGGACAGTTCTCTGAAAACATTCACTCACTTTGCAGCAGCAGTCAAAAAAGTGAACAGAATGTTGGGAATCATTAAGAAAGGGGTAGATAAGACAGACAATAACATATTGCCTCTATATAAATCCGTGGTGCGGCCACGTCTTGAATACTGAGTGCGGATGTGGTCGCCCCATCTCAGGAAAGATATATTGGAATTGGAAAAGGTTCAGAAACGGGCAACAAAAATTATTAGGGATATGGAACAGCTGCCATATGAGGAGAGCTTAAGACTGGGACTTTTCAGCTTGGAAAAAAGACGACTAAGGGGAGATATGACTGAGGTCTATAAAATGATGACTGGTGTGGAGAAAGTAAATAAGAGAGAGTTATTTACTCCTCATAATACTAGAACTAGGGGTCACCACATTAAATCAATAGGCAGCAGGTTTAAAACAAACAAAAGGGCATATTTTTTCACACAATGCACTGTCACTCTGTGGAACTCCTTGCCAGAGGATGTTGTGAAGGCCAAGACTATAACAGGATTAAAAAAAGAACTAGATAAGTTCATGGAGGATCAGTCCATCAATGGCTATTAGCCAGGATGGACAGGGATGGTGCCCCTAGCCTCTGTTTGCCAGAAGCTGGGAATGAGCGACAGGGGATGGATCACTTGCTGATTCCCTGTTCTGTTCATTCCCTCTGGGGAACCTGGCATTGGCCACTGTTGGAAGACAGGTGTCACGGAGTCACCGGGCGATGCTCTGGAACTGCTCCTCACAAAGCCAATCAGGCCTTTGGGGAGCCTCCTCTCCCTTGGAGCAGACTGTCTTCAGGGCAAGAAGCTCACACGGCTTCACCTCCTGGGTCTGACCTTGGAGCATTCAGCATCCTCTGCCCCTCCATGTGCTTCCCACAGTGAGTCTGCCCAGGCGGGGTCCTGGGGAAGCCAGAGGGTCCTGCACCCCCTCTTCGCAGTCAGACGTGACTCTCAGCCAGCCAGTAAAACAGAGGTTTATTAGATGACAGGAACACGGTCTAAAACAGAGCTTGTAGGTACAGAGAACAGGACCCCTCGGCCGGGTCCATTCTGGGGCCCAGTGAGGCAGACCCCCACGTCTGCCCTCACTTCCCGTCCCCAGCCAGCCCCAAACTGAAACCCCCTCCAGCCCCTCCTCTCTGGGCTTTGTCTCTTTCCTGGGCCAGGAGGTCACCTGATCTTTTTGTTCTCCTTTAGCCAGCCCCTTGCAGGGGGGAAGGGCCCTGGCCATTTATTGCCAGGAGACAGAGTGTCAGCCATTTATGCACACTGGAGACTTCAGAAATGCCTTGGGGAAACTGAGGCACCCACACTGTATTCAGAGGAAACATTAAGAACAGTCCCACTTCATCACAACAGGATCCTGGGCAAGCTGGACCTTTGGGCTGATACAGTCTGGCTGTTCTTATGTTCTTATGTAGGGCCAACATGAGAAAGGCTAAGGCACAAAATGAGTTACACCTAGCAAGGGACGTAAGAGGAGGGTCTTTACAAACATTAGGAGCAAGAAAAAGCTGAAGTTACATGTAGGGCCTCCACTTAGTGGGGAAGGAGCACGAACAACTGATGACATCTAAATGGCTGAGATGTTTAATGCCTATTGTGCTTCAATCGTGACTGAGAAAAGCTAATGGTGACCAGATATTCAACATAATTAATATTGACAACAAGGGGGGAAGGGTCACAAGCCAAAAGAGGGAAAGAACAGGTTAAGAATATTTAGTTAAGATAAGAACATGTATAGATGGGATTCTGTTTTCCAACAGGCATCACTTTACATTTATCAACACTGAATTTCATCTGCCATTTTTGTTGCCCAGGCAAGGTGTGGGCTTAGGTGAAATTACTATAAGGTGGGTGCACAAGTGGCTGAAAGACCTCACTCAAAGCGTAGTTATCAATGGTTCACTGTCAAACAGGGTGGAGGTATCTAACGGAGTCCTACATGGGTCTGTCCTGTGTCCGGTCCTATGCAATAGTTTCATTGATAACTTGGACAGTGGGTGGAATAGGCTTATAAAACTTGCAGAGTAACCCAAGCTGGGAGGAGTTTCAAGCACTTTGGCAGACAGAATTAAAATCAACAAGATGAAATTCAATATAGACAAGTGCAGAGTACTACACGTAGAAAGGAAACAATCAAATGCACAGCTACAAACTGGGGACTATCTGGCCAGGTGGTCATGCTGCTGAAAGGACCTGGGGTTGAGGGTGAATATGAGTCCACAATGTGCTAGAGCTGTGGAAAAGGCTAATGTCATACTGGTGTGTATTAGCAGGAGTGTTGTATGTAAGACACGGGCGGTACCTGTGCCCCTTAGCTGGAGAACTGTGTCCAATTCTGGGCGTCGCACTTTAGAAAAGATGTGCACAAATTGGAGAGCGTCCAGAGAAGAGCAACAAACATGATCAAAGATTCAGAAAAACCTGACCTAGGAGGAAAGGTTTAAAAAACTGGGTATGTTTAGTCTTGAGAAAAGGAGACTGAGGGGAGACCTGGTAACAGTCTCCAAATACGTTACGGTTGTTCTGAAGAGGACGGGGATCAGTTGTTCTCCATGTCCACTGAAGGGAGGAGAAGTGATGGGCTTAATCTGCAGCAAGGAAGATTTAGGTGAGACATTAGGAAAAAGTTTCTACCTCTCCGAGTTGTTTGGAGTCGGCTTCCAAAGGGGTTGTAGACTCCCCGTCATTGGAAGTTTTTAAGAACAGGTGTGACAACCTGTCCGGGATGGTCTAGATTTACTTGGCCCTGCCACAGCGCCAGGGCCTGACCTTTCCCAGTCCCATCCCGCCCGACATTTCTATGGTTCTACACCCATGGTGTATTTCTGATCGCAGGCACCTATGTGCTGAAGGCAGAAGCCACAGACGCTGATGACCCCGACACGGACAATGCAGCCCTGCGATACTCCATCCTGGAGCAGGGCTCCGCCGGGCTCTTCAGCATCAATGAGACCACAGGCGAGATCCGCACCGTGCAAGTGGGGCTGGACCGCGAGGTAATGGGCCTTGTGGGCTGGGAGTCCCTGCTGCCTGGCTCGGGGGCACGTCTCTGCAGGCACACGGCAGGCTGGGGGCCCGCCTGACTGCACTCAATCAGTGGTATGCTGAGTGGCAACCAAGCCCAGTGTGCTCGGGCTACCTGTGGGCAGCCCCTGGGCAAGACTAGCAGAGCCCTGCTGGGACAGACCCAGGGCATGAATAACAGACTGTGCACCAGGGCGCAGATGTGAGCTAACTCAGGCCAATGAGGGGTGGGTTGGGCAGGCTCTGGCTGGGTAACGCGGGGCATTGCCCCTCTCCAGGGGTCCAGGGCACTGGGGGGTGGGGGGAAGGGCTGGCCCTGGCCCTGGCCCTGGCAGATAAGCAAGTAGCTGACTCCCTCCTCCCCAGGTGGTGAGTGTGTATAACCTGACTCTCCAAGTGGCCGACATGTCGGGCGACGGCCTCACCACCACAGCCACAGCCGTGATCTACGTGGACGACATCAACGACAACCCGCCCGAGTTCACCAAGCCGGAGGTAGGGAGCCGGGCCAGCGGCTGGGGGGACGGGGTGCAGGATGCCTAGGGGCCAGTCTGACTCACTGCATGGCCGTGGGTGGGGGGGTTTCCTGCCCTCTGTGGGCTCCGTGCTGGGGGGACAAGGATCCTGGCCCACGCGGGGGGAGATGTGAACGTGGGCCGTGCCAGGCCGTGAGTTCCCCGGCTGCTCTCTTGCAGTTCTCCCTGGAGGTGCTGGAGAACACGAGTGGCGTGGACATCGGCCGGCTCCTGGTGCACGACAAGGACCTGCCCGGCTCCCCCAACTGGCTGGCGCGATTCACCATCCTGGAGGGTGACCCGGACGGGGCCTTCGCCATCCGCACCGACCCCCGGACCAACGACGGCGTCCTCTCCATGGTGAAGGTGAGGGGGCAGCACCCTGGGCCACAGCCTGTCCCTGCTCCCAGCCCCAGGGGGCTTGGCCAGCACCCAGGCCTCAGCCAGGCCCCTGCTCCCTCCAGCCCGGGCCCAGCTGGAGATGAGTCACTCAGTGCAGGGGCCATGCTCTGCCCCTCCTTACCAACGGCCCCCGGGAGCAGCCCGGCCATGTCCCAGCCCAGAACCCTGGCCGGAGAGCGGCCCCTGGGCGTGGGGGTGGGGAGCCCCGCTGGAGAGCGATTCCTGGGGGTTGGGGACTCCATGTGCAGAGTGGCCCTTGGGCACAGGGTTGGGGAGCCCATGTGCAGAGTGATTGCTGGGGCGTAGGGGTGGGGAGCCCCACTGGAGAGCGACCCCTGGGCAGGGGGTGGGGAGCCCCGCTGGAGAGCAATCCCTGGGGTGGGGACCCCATGTGCAGAGTGGCCCCTGGGCACAGGGGTGGGGAGCCCCGCTGGAAAGCGATCCCTGGGGTGGGGACCCCATGTGCAGAGTGGCCCCTGGGCATGGGGGTGGGGAGCCCACGTGCAGAACGATCCTGGGGTGGCTGGCCTGGGGTTAGCGCTTTTCCCTGTGACCAACTGTCGGCCCCTGCACTTTCAGGCCCTGGACCACGAGGGGCGGGACCACTTCACGCTCACCGTCTCCGTCCAGAACCAGAACCAGCTGCACCCATCGGCCCCCCAGACCACCCGGGCCCTGGCCATGGTGCAGGTGCAGGTTCAGGACGTGAACGAGGCACCTTTCTTCCCCGAGAACCCCCGGCTGGTCAGTGTGGAGGAGGGGGCACCGCCCGGCACCGAGCTCACCACCTTCAGCGCCAGCGACCCCGACACCCGCCAGCCTCAGGCCCTCAGGTGAGCCCCCCACCAGGGGCCAGCACCACCTGCGCCCCCAGGAGCCCTGGCAGAGCCCCTGGGAGCAGCCTGGACACAGTGCCAGGGGCTGGGGACCAGCGGGTGGTATGAGGCTGGGGAACTTGGCCCTTAGCACGCACCGAGTGGAGGCACCAGCTGGGCTGCAGGGGCTGCTGAGGCAGGGGCTGGCGCGCTGGTCTGCAGGAGCCCTGGGTGGGGAAGCCCCCATCAGACAGGCTGGCAGGGGCTGGGAGATCAGGCTCAGTGCTCTGCCATGCAGGTTGCAACTCCTCTGGCTTGGCGCTGGCTCTGGGTGGGGTGTTACCCGCCCACTCTAGGGCACCTCCACCGTTACCCGATTGCGAGGGCTCAGGGCATGATCCCCTGCAGGCTTGCGGGGCCGTGTGCCGGGGAAAGAGCCTTACGCTTAGCGGCTAGGTGTTAACAGTTACCCCCCAGAACCCACGCGGCAAGTGACCGTTTCCCGGTGGTCAGTCAGGATCAGCTCGCCCGGGGCTCCTCCAGCGTCTGCACGGTACAACTGGCAGCGTGTTGAGGTCTGGCTGCTCCGATCTTGGGCTGTGTCTGGAGTTGGTGCCAAAGACCTTCCTTTTGGACCCCACTTTCTATAGTTAAGCTTGAGTCCTCCTTAGCTCTCCCTTAGCAGTCATTTTAAACTGACGTATTACAGGGCAATCCTTTGCCCAAGCCTAACATGCTGCAGAGCCCAGCAACACCCACCACCTGCCTTGATTTAAACCTTGCACAAATTAGCTCTGCAATAGACAGAAACAAGTAAAGAACCAGCCGGAAACCATATAGATAAACAATCGAGACGATGCCATAAAGGCAAACCAAGGACGTGTAGCTTTCACGTGCTGCTGCTCAGGTTCCTGGCAGCCAGGCTGCTGTCTCTAGGCAGCTACGAGCTCTGGCTTTACCTGGTGGCGGTGGGGACAGAGGTGCCTCCTGAGCCCGCTCTGACATTGTTTTACCACCATTTAGCAGGGATGTGACGCTTTCCTTCTCCGCCTCCCCGCCGCCAGCTGCTCATGCCAGGGGCGGGCAGGGCTCCCGGGATGCCCCCCGAGAGGTTTGGGTTGGTTGCCTAGGCAAATAACTTGGTGTCTCTGCCTGCAGTTACTCCCTGGCCTACGACCCGGCCGACTGGCTGCTGCTGGACCCGCGCTCCGGGAGGGTGCAGACCAAGCGGGCGCTGCCAGGCCGCTCGCCCTTCCTGCAGGGCAGCTGCTACACCGCTGTCATCCTGGCCAGCGATAATGGTGAGCTGGGGGCACTGGCCCCACCCGTCCTCCCGGTGAGTGCTGGGCCCTGACCTGTCTGCCCTTGTCCCCAGCTGACCCGCCGCGCACGGCCACTGGCACCTTGTCCATCGAGATCGTGGAAGTGAACGACCACGGGCCGGCCCTGCTGCCGCTGGCGGGCGTCGTGTGCAGCGAGCCCAGCAAGGGGCGGGGGCTGCTGCTGAGCGCCATGGACGAGGACCTGCCGCCCCACGCTGAGCCCTTCCACTTCCACCTCAGCCCCGACGCCCCCCAGCTCGCCCACAACTGGAGCCTCAGCCAGCTGAACGGTGAGGGCGGGGGCCGGCGTGAGCACCTCGCCCATGGACGGGAGGCGACAGCCTGAGCCCCGCTCCCCCCAGCCCTGCAACAGCCAGGGCAGAGCCGCCCCACCCGCCTGAGGGGAACGACTTGATTGGCCAGGGGCGGGTGGAGCCTAGTGGGGGGGAGGGGCTGTTGGGTGAGGGAGGAGCAGGGCCCACTCGTTGGGGGGTGAAGCGGGGGGGCTGAGCCGTGAAGGGGGAGCAGGGCCCGATCGGTGGGGGGAGAGCAGGGTGCACTGATTGGTGAGGGGGAGCAGGGCCCCATTGGGGTGGGGGGGGCAGGGCCCCATGGGTGGGGGGGAGAACTTGGGGCCCTACGGGCGGGGTGGATCATGGTGTCCCTGTCTCCGCCCAGCGACCCACGCGGTGCTGGCGGTGCTGGTGCCGGTGCCCACGGGGCTGCACTCCCTGCCGCTGCTGCTCAGCGACTCCGGGAAGCCCCGGCAGCAGCGGGCGCAGCTGCTGAACGTCTCCGTGTGCCCCTGCGACGAGGGGGGCAGCTGCCAGGCCAGCGCGGAGGCGGCCTCGACGGCTGGGGCGGGGCTCAGCTTCGGGGCCCTGATGATCATCCTCAGCAGCATCATCCTGCTCCTGTGTAAGTGAGACCCCCCCGCCCCCCCGCTGACCCCCGCTGACCCCAGCCCAGGCCCGGCCCCATCACCTCTCTCTGTCTCGGCAGCGCTGGCCCTGCTGGCGGCCGTCCGGGAACGCTGCCTCCGGCGCCCGCGGCACGAGGGGCTGCTGGGCAGCTCGCAGGACGACCTGCGCGACAACATCCTCAACTACGACGAGCAGGGCGGGGGCGAGGAGGACCAGGTGAGGGGGGGGCAGCCGCATGCGCCGGGGCCGGGGCCTGGGCATGGGCCAGGCCAACCAGCCACACACTTCGCTGCTACCCCAGCCCGGCCTGTGCCCCTCGGCCCCGACCCACAGCCCCCCGCTAGCCCAGCCCGGCCTGTGCCCCTCGGCCCCGACCCACAGCCCCCCACTAGCCCAGCCCTGCCCCTCAGCCCCGACCCACAGCCTCCCGCTAGCCCAGCCCTGCCCCTCGGCCCCGACCCACAGCTCCCCGCTAGCCCAGCCCTGCGTGTGCCCCTCGGCCCTGACCCACAGCCCCCCGCTAGCCCAGCCCTGCCCCTCGGCCCCGACCCACAGCCCCCCGCTAGCCCAGCCCTGCGTGTGCCCCTCGGCCCCGACCCACACCCCCCGCTAGCCCAGCCCTGCCCCTCGGCCCCGACCCACAGCCCCCCGCTAGCCCAGCCCGGCGTGTGCCCCTCGGCCCCGACCCACAGCCCCCCGCTAGCCCAGCCCTGCGTGTGCCCCTCAGCCCCGACCCAGCCCCCCACTAGCCCAGCCCTGCCCCTCGGCCCCGACCCACAGCCCCCGCTAGCCCAGCCCTGCGTGTGCCCCTCGGCCCCGACCCACAGCCCCCGCTAGCCCAGCCCTGCGTGTGCCCCTCGGTCCCGACCCACAGCCCCCCGCTAGCCCAGCCTGCCCCTCGGCCCCGACCCACAGCTCCCCGCTAGCCCAGCGTGTGCCCCTCGGCCCTGACCCACAGCCCCCCGCTAGCCCAGCCCTGCCCAATGCCCCTCGGCCCCGACCCACAGCCCCCCGCTAGCCCAGCCTGCCCCTCAGCCCCGACCCACAGCCCCCCGCTAGCCCAGCCCTGCCCCTGGGCCCCGACCCACAGCTCCCCGCTAGCCCAGCCTGCCCCTCGGCCCCGACCCACCGCCCCCCGCTAGCCCAGCGTGTGCCCCTCGGCCCCGACCCACAGCCCCCCGCTAGCCCAGCCCTGCCCAATGCCCCTCAGCCCCGACCCACAGCCCCCCACTAGCCCAGCCCTGCCCCTCAGCCCCGATCCACAACCCCCGCTAGCCCAGCCCTGCGTGTGCCCCTCGGCCCCGACCCACAGCCCCCCGCTAGCCCAGCCTGCCCCTCGGCCCCCACCCAGCCCCCCGCTAGCCCAGCCCTGCCCCTCAGCCCCGACCCACAGCCTCCCGCTAGCCCAGCCCTGCGTGTGCCCCTCGGCCCCGACCCAACCCCCCGCTAGCTCAGCCCTGCCCCTCGGTCCCGACCCACAGCCCCCCGCTAGCCCAGCCCTGCGTGTGCCCCTCAGTCCCGACCCACAGGCCCCCGCTAGCCCAGCCCTGCCCCTCGGCCCCGACCCACAGCCCCCCGCTAGCCCAGCCCTGCGTGTGCCCCTCAGTCCCGACCCACAGCCCCCCGCTAGCCCAGCCCCTCGGTCCCGACCCAGCCCCCCGCTAGCCCAGCCCTGCCCCCCTGCTGTCCCCCGTCTCTCCTGTTTAGGGGACACACACACCATATTACACCAGCCTGGGCAGCACCAAACTGCCGCTGCCCCTTGCAGCCCAGCGCCCCCCGCAGGCAGGACCTGCTCACCGGCTCCCCCGGCAGGCGCTAAAGCTTTTCTCTCCCTAGGGCGCCTACGACATAAACCAGCTCCGCAATCCCGACTTCTTCCCCCCAGCCTGCCCCCGGGGCAAGCAGCCAACCCGGAGAGACGCTCCCTACAGCTACGCCACCCCCCCCTATCCACGGAAACTGCCCGCCAGCCCCTCTGACATCGAAGACTTCATCAACGAGGTGAGCGGGGGAGGGGGGACAATGGCATGGGCCCGTGCTGCTCCCAGCTGGCCCCGGGCTGCGCCTGACAGACTGGAACAGGCCAATGGGCCAGCTGGGCCGGTCTGCCAGCCCCAGCGCCCCCGCTCGGCCAAGCTCCCTGAGGCCCTGTCTGCCAGCCCCAGCGCCCCCGCTCGGCCAAGCTCCCTGAGGGTCGGTCTGCCAGCCCCAGCGCCCCCAGGGCCGGTCTGCCAGCCCCAGCGCCCCCGCTCGGCCAAGCTCCCTGAGGGCCGGTCTGCAGGCCCCAGTGCCCCAGCTCGGCCAGGTGCCCCCAGGGCCAGTCTGCCAGCTCCTGCTTGGCCAAGCTCCCTGAGGTCCTGTCTGCCGGCCCCAGGGCCTTGCTCGGCTGGCTTCCTGCCACGCTGGAGCTGGCATTTTTCCAGCATCCAAACCATGCTGGGCACCTCCCAGGACAGACACAGCCCCTCCCCTGACACTGGCACAGGAGGGAGGGAACTGGGGTCCCACCCCACTCTCTGGCTGTGACTGGCTTGAGGGGGGTGGGGGCTGGTGCTCCAGTGGGCAGCCCGGGGCTCCCAGGCTCTGAGGGGTGGGCACAGTAGCCCCCCCCACCTCACAGCCCTGTTCTCCTGTTTCCAGGGGCTGGAAGCGGCCGACAGCGACCCCAACGTCCCCCCCTACGACACAGCTCTCATCTACGACTGCGAGGGCTCTGGCTCCGTGGCCGGCTCGCTCAGCTCCATCGTGTCCAGCCTGACGGATGGCGACCAGGACTACGACTACCTCAGCGAGTGGGGGCCGCGCTTCCGCCGGCTGGCGGACCTATACGGGCACTAGGGCCGGGGCAGGGAGGGGGACTCAGGGACCGGGAGTGGGAGAGCTCGCTCCTGAGCGGCAGGGAATCCTGCGAGCAGGGTCCTGGGTCCTGCCCAGCGCCGGCAGAACCTGGGAGCAGCCACCTCTGCAGGATGCGGCCATAGCGCTGCTGAGCCCTGGACACCGGACACCTGAACAGCACCCGCCTTAGGAACAAGCTGCTTCTAACAGCAGCGCCAGCCCGGGGCCCAGGCAGCCCCCACATGCCAGGGGCTAGGCTGGGCGAAGCCACTTCCTGCAGCTCAGCCCTGCCTCTGCCCACACACCCGCCCCAGGAGGGCACAGGGATGTGAGAACTGCACGGAGACCCCCGCGCCCAGCTCGACCTGCAGTGAGTGCTGAGCCAGGCCGCAGGGGGAGGTTCCTGGCAGGCCGGCGTCCAAAGCCAGAGGCAGCGGGCACCAGCAACAGGGCAACGGGGAGAGCACCGCAGCCAGCCTTAACTTTAGCCTGGCTCTCAAGGGGCAGCCGGGAGCAGGTGCAGGAGAGGGGCAGGGCAGGGGGAGGAGAGGGGCAGGGCTGGCAGGGCAGGGGGGAGCAGGTACGTTATTCAGGGAGGGTCAGGGCACTCTCGCAGCCGACATGGAAGGGGCAGAAGCTAGCTGGGCGCCTGGCTCCCGGAGTAGCTGAGCTGGGAGAGGGCAGAGAACACAGTCCTCCAAGGCGGGGGCTCCTGCCGGGGGGTGGCCAGCGAGCTCAGTGCAGGACAAGGCTGGCAGGGAGCTGTGGATCAGGAGTGAGGGGCAGGGCTGGCAGGGGCCCCGGAGCAGCTAAGGCCCAGGAAGCCTGGGGAAAGCCACTTCCTGCAGTGGCACCCAGCAGGGGGATTGCCCAAGCGAGGCTGGGGGAGGGGCAAGGCACAGCTGGCCTAGCCCTGGCAGCACCACAGAGGCAGGAGGGAGCAGGGCAGCAGCCCTGCAGGGAGGGGGTGCCCAGCTGAGCCAGCCCCCCGGGCCCTGCCTGGCTGGGACCGCCCCAGGCTGGGACCCGCTGAGGTGGAGGGCTGTGCCAGGAGGCTCTGCCCCAGGGGGAGGTTCTTACCCAAGTGCCAGGTACGAATCCCCCCGACACGCCCCAATAAAGAGGCTTGGAGCATGGTACTGGCTGGCGCTTAGTGCTGCATGGGCAGGGGGCAGCTGCCCGTGGATGGGGAGTGAAGTGCTACTGCTGGGTTAAAGGGGCTGCCCAGTGCTAGCCCAGGGCACGGGCCCCCCAAGGCCCCCACAGAGAAAGCAGAACCAGGCCCTGGCTAGAAATAAGGCACATTTTATTGGTGAGCTGCTCCCCTGGCCAGGGGGCACGGGGCCTGGCGTTCCCTGAGCCGGGGCGGCCCTTCCCCGCAGGCTCCTTAGGAGGGGGTGGGGGCCCTCTCTCCTCCAGGCCCCGCTCCCTGCAGGGCTGGTATGCAGCAGGGGCTGTGGGAGCCCCCAAACACCCCCGTGAGGCAGCGGCAGCGGCAGGAGGCTGCGCATGGCACGCTAACAGCCATGCCAGGCCCTCCAGGCGAGCAGAAGGGAGCTGCCGCCCGGAGACGGTCGTGCAGGCCGTGGCGGTGTGATGGGCCCTAGGAGGTACCGCACACAAACGACACAGCCCGCTGGGGGCAGGAGACACCTGCAGCCCAGGGCAGTTAACGCTGGGTGCTGTCCCCCTGCCCGCAGGGCACAGTCCCCACAGACAGCCCAGCCCAGCTAAGTCTCCTGCTGGGGGGCACCCCGTGGGGCTGGCTCCAGCAGCAGCTGCCTGTCCCGCGGGGCGGGGCGCCGGTGGGAGCTCAGCATCTTCTTGGTGGCAGTGACGAGGCGGGCGTAGTCCTGGGCCTCGGGGGCGTGGCCGGCGCTGCGGGGCGAGAGCAGAGGCAGCTGGTCCCTGCGGCGGGAGGAGCGGAAGAGCGGGGGCCGGCGCTGGCTCTCGCCATCCTGCAGCGACTCGGGCAGGCCCTTGCCCTTGCTCTCGGGCAGCAGCATGATGCTGAGCACGGACAGGATGGCGAAGGAGGCAAAGACCACGTGGTGCAGGAAGAAGCCCCGGTTGTTCTGGATGTCCATGATGGGCCCGGCCGCTTTGCCCACGAAGCTGGCGGCCATGATGAGGCCGAGCCCCGCGCCCCTGCAGGGGGGACACACAGAGCAGGCCCTCACCGAGGGACAGCGCCGCCTCCTGACCAGAGCAGGGGGGTGCCACACCCCAGCCTGGCAGTTGGGTGAGCTGGGGCTTTGCCCTGACAGGGCAGCTTGGAGGCAGCAGGTGCAGCCTAGGAGCTGAGCTGGGCCTGGCCCCTGCCCGGAAAAGCAGCCACCAGGCCTGGCCGTGTGCTCCCAGCTGTGGGGCATGCACTGGCTGGGGCAGGAGGGGACAGGGTCACGCCCCACAGGACCCTGCCATGGCATCCAGGCAGCGGTTTAGTTGACTCGGGGGCAGTACATCACAGAGAGAGCTGTGGGGGCAGCCCCCAGGCAGGGGCACTGGATCCGAGTGGAGGAAGTTGGCTCTGGTCCCATGGGTTCCCAAGGGAGGTGGTGGACGAAGCCCTGGCTGGGATGATTTAGTTGGGGTTGGTCCTGCTTTGAGCAGGGGGTTGGACTAGAACCTCCCGAGGTCCCTTCCAACCCTGAGATTCTATGATTCTTGGGGCTCAATACCCACCCCTCAGAGAACCTGCGACAGCCAGTGCTGCCCCCCTCCCCTTCCGCCTTTCTGGGCCCTGCATCGCGCACTAGCCCATGGCTGCCGCGGGCGACGCGGGGCTGCAGCGAGGGCCCGTCTCCTACCTGACCACGGTGGGAAGGACCTCACTGGCAAAGAAGATGCTGAGCATGGTGACGGCCTGTGAGTACGCGATGCCCAGGACAGAGAGGGTCAGGATGATCCAGTCCAGCAGATCTAGAGTCGGGAGCGAGGGAGCGGAGTGAGCACACGCCACAGTCTGGCTAGCTGGGGCCCTGGGTGCAGGTGGGCTCCAGGGCTGGCTCCCCCACGGATTTACAACACGGGGTTTTAAAGCTCTGCCTGGTGAGTGGGGCAGGGAACGTACCCATGTGCCAGCCCAGGGAGACCGCCAGCAGCCCACGCCTGGCACCGGCAGCTGCTCCCTGGGCAGGACGGAGTGGGCGTGTCCGTCCAGCCCGTTTCTGGATCAGATGCTTTGGGAACTTCCACAGGGAGCTTGAGAAGAGGTGGGCATGGCCATGAGTTCAACGACCACAGGCAGCTACCAGGAGAAGCAGCCCCCCGCCCTGCATCACCCCCCCCCGGGCAAGGGGCTGAGCACACACCCCAGAACGCCCCCTCCCCAAGCAGGGGTCCAGGCCTCTCCAGTATCAGGGGTGGGCGGAGCCCCCAGCAGATTCCTTGGCTCTCACCACCCTGGGGGGAGTAACTCCATGGCTGGGAGGGGGGGAGAGACAAGCCCACAGCAGGAAGCCACGTGGTTTGGAGTCCCAGGCTCACAGCATGACCTACCCACCGGCTGGGGTGGCTTGCCCTGCCCTGGGGGGGGGGGGGGGCTACCCGGGCTTCAGGGCTTGGGTGAGCAGCTGGCACAAATGCTTGACTTGTAGGCTGGTTCACAGTTACCAGGAGCCCCAGGGAGCTCACGCCTCCCCCTCCCAAGGACCGGCGCCAGCATGCACTGGGGCAGAACTGCTAGTCCCCACGGGCCAGAGCAGGCCCCCTGCCCCTTACACTGCGTCAGGGCCAGCAGCAGCAGTGCGGCGATGCCGGTCAGGATGGTGCAGAGCAGCAGGATGGGGCGGCGCCCGACGCGGTTGACGGTGACGCACAGGAAGAGGCAGGCCGCCGCCTCCAGCGCCGCCAGCAGGAAGTAGGAGAAGTGGAACTGGGGGAGGTAGGGAGCCAGGTTGCGTGTGAAGCAGGGCCGGATCCCGCTGCCGATGAACCTGCAGGAGGGCAGGGGGCCTTGGTCACGGGGAGGGCAGCCGCAGCGCGACCTAGCTAGGGCCTGGCCGCCGGGCGAGCTCTGCGCCCGTCACTCACCGCCATGCAGCCTGCACAAGCAGCGAGCTCTGCTCAGACTCGGGGCAGCCGGAGCGGAGAGAGGGGGGGGAGGGACGGCAGCAGAATCGTGCTGGGGGGAGCCCCGGGCTGGGAGAGCAGGGGGAGGGTGGGGGCTGTGGATTGAGAGGCACCGGCAGAACTGCGTGTACGGGGGAGCCCAACGCTAGAATAGCAGGGGGCTGGGAGCCAGGCTGCCCTGGCGCATGGGGAAGTGCCCAGAGGGCGAGCCAAGGGGCACGAGGCGGAGCAGGAGGCCCATGGCCCAGCCATTCCCTGCCCCCAGCAGGCGGTGGGTCCTTACGCCGTGAAGCCGAGGATGAGGCTGTTTTTCCAGATGACTCGGGTGCTGAAGACCTCGCAGAGCGTGTGGTAGCGGGGCAGCGGGGCCCCCTCAGACTCCAGCTCTGGGGACACAAGAGCAGCAGAGTCAGCGCAGCTCCGGGCAGAGCCAGAGGGCGGGACGGAGCCTAGAGCAGCTGGGTCCTGGAGCATTAGGGGTTCAGCCAAGGCCGGGGGGATGGGGGGAAGCTGGGGGGACAGGGAGGAGGAGCAGGTTCAGATGGGGGGGGGGGGATGCCACGTGAGAACAGCACCGGACTCAGCCTGACTTTGAGCCCAGGCCAGGCCCCAGGGATGCGGCCGGGGCCCTCGGGCCCGGCTCTCACCTGCTAACAGGTGCTCCTGGCTGTAGAATTCGTCCTCCAGGCTCACACCGTTGCCCTCCGCAAGGGCCCGCAGACCCTTCCTGCCCTTCTCCAGCTGCCGCGTGGCCAGCAGCCAGCGGGGCGACTCCGGGAACAGCGACGGGCAGCTGGAGGGAGAGCGTCACCGGGGTCACCACGGGCCCAGCCTCTGCACGCGGCCGCACAGAACCCGCCCCACGACAGACGCCTCGCCCTGCCGGGCGCCCCCAGGCGAGGGACGGTGGCACCAATCCAGGCCAGGTTCACTGTGACCCATCACCGCCGTCTGCCCCGCACAGTCTGGAGTGCACTCAACTCGGGAACCGGACAGGGAACCCGCCCCAGCCGCCCCCCAGCGCCTGCAACGGGCTCCTGCCTCCCCCCAACCCTGGGGCCAGCAGTGCAGGGACCGGGCCGCTGCTCCTGCCCCCCAACGGCCGCTCCCTGCCACGGTGCCACTTGAGGAAGTGACATTCTCGCCCCATCCAGGGCTAATGGGCTCCCGCTCTCTCTGCCACCCCCACCCCCACCCCCGCCCCGCAAGCCCCAGGTCTGATCAGGCCACAAAGCTCAGAACCAACCTGGCAAATAAATTAACCGTGTTTAATCTGCTTGGAGCAAATATTTACCCCCAGCCCCGTGGGCTCCAGGGCTCCTTCAGAGGCAGCCGGCGCCGCACTTGAGCTGAAGGGCCTGGGGAGCATTTGACCCAGCCGCAGCCCCAGAGTCGCTGCCAGCCGGTTTCACCATCACTAGGACGTGTGAGCAGGGGAGGAGGCGCGGCCTGTGTTCCCTGTGGGCCGCTCACACCATGGAGCTGGGGGCTTGGGTCCCTGCCAGCGCGTCAGCTCTGGCACAGGGGGCTGTATAGGACAGGGAGGGGTGGGGCATGATGGGGCTCAGTGCCTCAGGGTGGGGCTCCCCCCAGGCCACTCCAGCTCCCCGGCCATCTTCCCACAGGTGTCCAGCAAAGCCAGGCTGGCCCTGCCCCTGGCCCCCCAGCTCCCAGCCCCCCTGCGGCACAGCCAGTCCTTACCCCCAGCAGGTGGCCAGCAGGGCCAGTGTCAGCGTCACGGCCCCCTGCAGCAGCCGCCATTGCCGACACAGCACCGCCAAGCCCGGCAGCAGCAGCTCCCCAGCAACCCAGAAGAACCCCGCAACCATGACGACCATCAGCCGGTGGGGAGGGTCGCACAGCTCCAGCCCTGGGGTGGGGAGAAAGGCAGCGCTCAGACCGGACGGGGGGTGTAAGACCGAGGGGGAGGGTCGATTCACACTGCATCAGGCTGACGCCCGCAAGGCGAGCGCTGGGCAGGGACAGGGGGGCCGGCTCCCTGCGGGGATTGCCGTCCTCTCTGCTCCCAGCCTGGCCTGACTGACGAGGGGGGCTGCAGAGTCAGGCTCCCCCACAGCCCCGGGTCACTTTTTCAGAGCCAGGCACAAGCCAGAGCCTCCTGGGGCTGCTGCCTGCCCCCCCTGCAGCCCTGGGCAACGTGGGAGCAAATACAGCCCTGTGCGGCTCAGCTCGCAAGGGGCCGACTCCCGAGGTGACCGCGTGCTCTCCCCACTCCCTGGGGCTGCAGACGACACCCCTAGCCTCCGGCTCCCTCCTGGCAGCCACTCCCCGCCGAACAGGAGACCGTTAGCCGGAGTCCCAGGGCCAGGTACACTGGTGCTTCAGCGCGACCTAGCTGGGCATCAGAGCGGCTGCCCCGTGAGCCAGCAAAGGGGCCATACAGCCCAGGGACCCGTCACCCATCTGCCCCTAGGGCTCCAGCCAGGAGCCGCCAGGACAATTCCCATCCTGCTCTGAAACCCCCTGCTGCTCAGCAGGGCCGGCTCCAGACCCCAGCGCGCCAAGCGCGTGCTTGGGGCGGCGTCCCACGGGAGGGCGGCAGGCGGCTCTGGTGGACCTCCCGCAGGCACGCCTGCGGAGGGCCCTCTGGTCCTGCAGCTTCGGTGGAGCATCTGCAGTCATGCCTGCAGGAGGTCCACTGGAGCCACGGGACCAGCAGACCCTCCGCAGGCGTGCCTGCAGGAGGTCCAGCGGAGCGGCGGGACCAGCAACCCCCAGAGCGCCCCCCGCGGCGTGCCGCCCTGCTTGGGGCAGCGCAATTCCTAGAGCCGCCCCTGCTGCTCAGCTGGAGAATGACAATGCGCACCACATGGAGGGAGAGCGCTGGGGTTACACTGGCAGGTGATCCTTCCCAGACCAGACGCAAACTGAGCCCAGCCGGGCTCTCCACTCCCCAGCCGGGGGGAGCTGCAGAGGGAATTACTTAGACTGTCAGGAGCAGGGACAGTCGGTCTGTTCTGTGTTCGTACAGCACCTAGCACCAGGGGGTGCCGGTCCAGGTCTGGGGCCCCGAGGCACGACGGTAACACAAATAACGATACAATAAAAGCCAGAGCAAGGGGCCACATGCACAGGGCCATGGGGCTCCACGGAGCTCTCTCTCCTGGAGCAGGGAAGGGGCCGGACCAAGCGGACTCACTTGCGACGTAGAGGGAGAGGAAGGTGCCAGCCAGCGCAGCACCGAGGAGGAGCCGCAGCGACAGCAGCATCATGTAATTCAGTGCCAGCGCCACACCGATGCCCAGGGGAACCGCCAGCACCAGGGAGAACACGAAGGTGGGACGCCGGCCAAACCTAGAGGTGAGAGCCAACGGGCAGCGAGCTGGGCAGGGAGAGAGACACAGAACAGCCCCGCCCCACCCCCACAATGCCCCAGGGCACCTATCAGGGTTGGCCACAAACCCAAGGGGCAGGGCTGGTTATGGACAATGCTGCGCCTGGCCGGGGGGGTCTGATCTGGGGCCCGTTGTGGCTGGTGCTTTACCTGTCGCAGGCCAAGCCGAGCACAATGCAGCCGCTGAGCCAGCCCAGCAGGTAGGTGGTCTGTTCGAGTGGCACCTTCCAGCGATCCGAGCACACCAAGTCCCACTGCCGGAGGAAGGAAGAGTGAGCCATGAAGTCCTTGATGCTGCCCTGAACGGGCCTAACCCACGGGGGGTGGGCTGAACAGGCATGGTACCGTCCCATAGTTCCAGGCCACTCGGGACATCCCATCCACCACTGCAATGCAGCCCCCTCTGGACTGGACCCCTGCAGCTGTTTAGCAGGCACACTGCTCAGAGGTTTCAGGCAGGAAGCCAGAAGATTCCCAGGCCCAGGTGAAACCACAGGGGGAGGTTAGAGAAGTAGGATGAGGAATTCAGCCAGGCCACCGACGCGAACACCCTGACTCCTGCAAAACAAGCCTGGACCTTCCTTTGTCTAATGCAGAGGGCAGGACCCTCCAGCAGCACATTGACCCTGGCACCACAGCCCAGTACATCCCCTCCAGCATCCCAGAGCCACCTCCTGCATTGCCCTGAGGTTTCCCATCCAGCCACTGAGCAGGCCTGACCATGCTTCGCTAGCTAGGTCAGACAGGCTCCCTGCCCAAGGCGGCAGAGCTGAGGTAGGACAAGGTGATCTCCACTCCGCCTGCCATGCAAGTCCATCACTAACAGAGACCCACCAAGGGAACCAGCTGCACCCTGAGCACAGGCACCCCCGGGGGTCAGTACAACTGGCATCTCCTCTCCCCGCACTGCCCAGGGATGGCAGGAAACACCCTGGAATGGAAGCAGCAAACAGGGAAAGGAAGTAACTGCCCGGGACTTGCGACTCTCACCCCCTCCCCAAGGCACTGCTGGAGAAGCAGAGCCCGGCCAGGGGGGTGGAGCACCTCCTCCGAGCACAGGAAGGCAAGGAGTGCTCACCCAGGGCTGTGCCCATCCACCTGCTCCAAGGCTCAACCTCCTTCCCCTGCACACAGCCCCCATGGAGCACATCCAGCCTGGGCAGCAGCAGCAGAATCCAGCTCAATCTGCCCCCTGCCCCACCCACAGGCCTCCCAGTGCTGGGACCACCCTCCCAGGGGGAGCGCTAATGAAGGGCCCCAGGGAGTTGGTGTCAGCCTGGGATTCGAGCTCCACAACCCCTGCTCCCACAGCAGGGTCAGGGTTAGGGGCAGGGAGGTGCAGGCTTTTCGGCACTTTCTCCAGCGTTGACACCGGGATCACGTCGCCATGGCCTGGCTAGGCAGGCAGGGCTCTTCTCCCGCCCTGTAACTGCCCTCCCCACCCAACAACATTTCGCAACAAAACCGCAGCTGGGTTTGCGGATTATGCAAACGCACCGGGAGACGGCAGTTGGGTGGCTCTGCTGGGGCCAGCGGGGCCACCTGTGGAGGCATCTTCAGCACCGGCCCCCAGGCAGACCCACACTTAGCACCAGGGGTTCAGGCCTGACCAGGGCTCCTGGGGAAAAGGCCCAGGCTGCGAGCGCCTGTTACAGGTGTGTGCAGGGCCAGCTCCAGGATTCACCACGGGCAAACCAGCCCGTGGCCGGCAGCTCTGCCCAGGTGGGCAGATGAAAGCAGCATGCAGGGCTGGAAGCGCCCAGGTGCCTGTGACTCAGCGTTTGCAGCCTGTCCCGCCCTCTCCCAGCCACCCTCGGGAAGCAGCGGGAGCATCTGTCTGGGGGTCTGCGACCGAGCATGCCAGGGGCCGGTGCATTGCTGGGGTCCCAGCGCCCTGCGAGCCAAGCCCAGCTCAGCGTCCCACCCCACGCATGGGCACTGGGACAGCGCTACCCCAGCCAGGGGCACAGAGACACAGGGTGCCAGACAGCAGGGAGCTCGGCCCGCCCCCAAGCCAGCTCGCCCCCCCAAGGCATCCCCCCCAAAGCCGACTCGCCCCCCCCCAGGACAGCTCCTTCCCAAGCTAGGACAGCTCCCTCCCCCGCAAGCCGGCTTACCCCCCCCCCGAAACCCAGCTCGCCCCCCTCCCCCGGGACAGCCGCCCCCCCACCCCGAAACCCAGCTCGCCCCCCTCCCCCGGGACCCAGCTCGCCCCCCCCCCAGCCGGGGCAGCCCCCGCGCACCTGGGTGACGAGGCTGGAGCGCAGCCCGGCCGCGGGCAGCTCGTAGTCCCAGCCGCGGGTGCAGGGCCCGGTGCGGTTGGGCCCCGCGGCGCCGGGCGCGTAGCGATACAGGAGGCAGCGGCTCCAGCCCGCGGGGCCCCGCGGCACCGAGGCGTTGAGCAGCGCCCGGCCCGACAGGTTGCGCAGCGCGGGCGGCAGCAGCGCGGGGTCCGGGCGGCAGCGGTGGGCGGTCGGCGCCGCCAGCAGCAGCCCCGCGAAGAAGCCCAGCGCCAGCGCCGCGTTGGGGACCCAGGTGGCGGCCGCCAGGAGCCGGGCGCGGCGCCCGAAGCCGCCCGCGGGCCGCAGCAGCCGCGCGTCGAACTCCATGGGCCGGGCGGGGCGGGCAGCGCTGCGCCGCGCCGGGACACCGGGGCTGGCTCCGCCCCGGGGCGGGACAGGACCGGCTCCCGCCTCCCGCCCCCACCCGGGCCGAACCCACCCGCGACAACCCCGCCGGGCCGAACCGAGCCGGGCCAACCCCGCCCCCCGCCGGGCCGCTCCCACCCGGGCCAACCCCGCCCCCCGCCGGGCCGCTCCCACCCGGGCCAACCCCGCCCCCCGCCGGGCCGCTCCCGCCCCCACCCGGGCCGAACCCACCCGCGACAACCCCGCCGGGCCGAACCGAGCCGGGCCGGGCCAACCCCGCCCACCGCCGGGCCGACCCCTCCCGCGACAACCCCGCCGGGCCAACCCCGCCCCCCGCCGGGCCGCTCCCGCCCGGGCCAACCCCGCCCCCCGCCGGGCCGCTCCCACCCCCACCCGGGCCGAACCCACCCGCGACAACCCCGCCGGGCCAACCCCGCCCCCCACCCAGGTCCACCCATAGAATCATAGACGATCAGGGTTGGAAGAGACCTGGGGAGGTATCTAGTCCCACCCCCCCCAGCGGCCCCAGCCCCCTGCTCTGAAATGGGGGGAGGCCCCAGCTCAGGGCTGTGCCCAGGCCGCCCTGTGGGTGGCAGAGCCTCGGGTGGCCCTGAAATGGGGGGACCTGCTGCCTGCCCCCAGCTGGGAGCGGGTGCGGTCAGGGCTGAGCCCAGGTGAGGAAGGGGAAACTCCCGGGCTTGGTGCTGATAATCCCCTGATAGGGTGGGAAGGAGCCGCGTAAAGGGCTGCGCCCAGCCCTCCGCAAACACCAGCCCTGATAAGGGCCCGGGCAGAGCCGGCCCCTGGCCCAGCAGACAGCAGCCCCAGCCCGCCTGCGGGAGGAGCAGCTTGTGGCTTCGAAGTCCTTGGGAGCTGGAGGTTGCTCCTAAGGGGGGTGGTAATTCCCCTGCCTGCACCCCCCCCCCGGCTGGGCCCCCCCTCGCCCGCAGCTAGATAAGCAGAGGGGGATGCTAGGGCAGGCAGGGTGCTGGGGCCAGAGCTCTCCCCTCCATCCACCAGATTGCAATGGGCCCAGCCCCTCTCCATTAACCCAGGGAGTAAATACAGTCAGGCTCCGTGGAGGCCAGTAATTCCCCATAATGGCGCCACTCCCAGCACTCCTGCCTCCTCTGCTGGCAACCTCCGGGACGTGTCTCAGCCAGGCCCCGCTCCGCCGAGCAAGTCGGGTGCCAACTTCCCATTGATTTCCATGGCAGTTCAGCACCTACCGCCCTTTGAGGATCTGGCCCCTAGTGATTCATGGGAATGGTATTATTTAGCTTAGTCTTCTCAGAGTTACCTTGTGCCCCCCCCCCCCCATCTGTCTGGCTCCAGCTGTTGTCTGACACTTAGCTTGTAAACACCTTGGGGCAGGCCTTTCTGTACAGCACCTAGCGCCATGGGGCTGAGACCGCTAGGTGCTACTGCAATACCACTAATGAATCTCAGCGGTGCCCCTCATGGCTGGAAGGGGACGGGCCTGCACCCTCAGAGCATTTCCTGCTTTATTCCCTTGCCTGGGGCTCTATGAATCCCAGCACTAACAGGCCTACTGGGGCGACCCTTTGTGTACTGCCTCATCTGTGCAGCTGGGGGCTGGGAACACTGTGAGATTTGTCTGACACTGTCTAGGTAGCCCAGCTGAGATGGGGACTCCATTGTACCAGGCACTGCACAAACAATGGGTATTCCCTCTACAGAGCTTGCAATCTAAACAGGCTTCCTTAGGTAGCTTGCTTGGTACTCTGGTTAGCTGGGCGGCCTTCACACCAACATACGTTGCCAGGAGTAGGACCCACCGAAAGGGACTGGTGGGGCCAGCTTCTGCATTGCACACTGGCAGTTATGTGCAGAATGGGGCTCATGGCACCTTCTGAGAACAATCATGGCCCTGGATTTCTGGGCTGCAAACTGGCTTTGGAGATGTTGTGCCAGGTAAGAGCTTTAAGGTGGATGCATCTGGGAGCCCAGGATCAGTGCAGTTCAGTGCTGCTGACGAGGTCTTGCCACTGCAGGAAGGGCAGTGAGGGCTCATGGATGAAGGAAGGAAAAGCCCAGGGGGCCCTTGTGTGTGGTTCCTTTGGGCAGAGGCAGCCCCGGGGCCGGGCACCCAACCTTTGCTGTCCCAGGGAGAAGCTCTGTGGTAAGTGAAAGTCTGCAGGCTGATGAGCTGAATTCCTCCTTTCACAGCCTTTGAAGCGTTCTGCTCACAGGTGGGTGGGTCTCAGCAGGTTGAGGGGTGTGTGGGGTGCCCACTGCCCAAGCCCCATGTTGCAGAGGCTGGGTCAATCAGCACACACAGGCGTTCAGCCTAAGGCTTGGCTCTGGGGCCAATTAATTGGGTGCTACAGGTAGATTGATGCTGAGAGGTTTAAGTAGATCAAATGGGACTTTGCAATAAAAATGCAGCCTGGCACCATTCACCAGGTCTAAGCTGCTGAACACCTTGACTAATATTTACATCCGCCCCGCCCCTCCCTTCCCATTCTGCCTTATCTCCTCCCTGCTGTGTTTGCCTTTTCTCTCAGTTCCTTCCCATGACGCTGTTTGTCCTCCCACAATGCAATGCAAGTCTACTTGGTTCAGTGAAAGGTTCCCTCTCCCAGAGCTAGTGGGGAGCTGGGAGCATGACGGAGAGGAAAGTCTTGTTCATTATTATGCACCCTGCCAGCCTTTCTTGCAGTGGCACTAAAATACTAGGAGAGTGGCACGTAGTCATCTCTCCTGGGACAAAGCTGTGGCACTGCACAGAGGAGCATTACTGAGAGGAAAAAGGCTTTAATGAAAGCACCCGCTTTAAAGAAAACCTTTACTGCTAACTAGATGGAGTTAGGAATGGCCAAAGAACAGGAAAGCCAGGCAGCTCTTGGGGGTGAGGAGCTGTAACCCTGGCTAAATTTGGAGGTTGGTGGTGCCAACAACGGGGAAAACACAAATTTACATTATGGACCCTTTTAATCTAATAATTGCCAAGGGGTTTCATGCTCTAAGACAGTGATTCTCGAACTATGGTGCTGGTGACCCCTCCCACACAGCAAGCCTCTGAGTGCGACCCCCCCCCTATAAATATATCAACAAGTGGTTTTAATTTAACACCATTATAAATGCTGGAGGCAAAGCGGGGTTTGGGGTGCAGGTTGACAGTTCATGACTCCCCCTTGTAATAACCTCGTGACCCCGAGGGGTCCCGACCCCCAGCTTGAGACCCCTGCTCTAAGATGTCTCTGAAGCAGGGTAGGTGAAGGGTTCCCCTTTGCACTGCCAGGATCTGAGCAGGATTAGAAAACGGCACTGGTAACAAAGGCTTGCCACAGACATCCGGGTTGTGACATCTCAACATTCTGTATCAGTTAAAAAAGCTGAAGGAAATGGGATTATGGTCCAGGTGGGCTGCGGCGTGTCTGTTCCTGCACCTGCTCCATCCCACTACACAAAACACTTGGGAAGTCTCTGCCTAGGAAACTACTAGTTCTTCAAGGCTTTGTCCGTGTGGATGGTCCATAAGTGACATGTACGAGTCACACACAGACCATAAGGTAAGAAACTCCCTTGTTTCTGGCTCCCCGCCCCCTCCAGATCCATAGCTACAGACTGGGAGACATTTAGGAATTCACAGTGTCCATGTCCAGCAAGATGCGTGGCCTGGTAGGGTGCAGAACTTTAGCTTGGCTTCCAGGTGGGCGCGGTGTTGTGGAGCAGGAGGTTCAGGGGGCTTGTGTGGAGCACTGGTGACACCTAGGGGCCAGTTGGAACTGTGCAACACTGACTCGGCTGTGTGGTTCAATTGTGTGTGTCCAGCAATCACTGACTGGTTCAGCTGCAGCTTCCTGAAGAGGTGGCTGCGCTCAAGGAACTCCAATAGGGCACTGCCCCAGCAGGTGGGACCCATGGGTCTTAATCCCAGGCTTGGTGTCTTTCCCTGTAGTGGGCTGACTGCATAGAAGACTTTCTGAAAACCTGGAAGAGACGGAGCTGCTGATCAGGGCAGCAGTGACTAAGCTGTGGAGGGAGCTAGCTCCTTGTAGGCCTCTGATCAGAATCGTCCCTATGGGCCAGATTCAGCGCTGGCCTAAGCTGGTGCAACTCCACTGAGTGGGGCTGCTTTTGGCCCTGTGTTTATAGAGAGAGTAGTTGGGGGGTTATCTGAGGAGATGCAGGCTGTAGGTACAGTAATCCGGCACCCCCTTGTGATGGCTCAGGACTTTACCCCCAGGCAAGTTCCCTGTGGAGGGATGATTGTTTGCATTCCAGTAGTACCCAGAGAACCTACTGTGCTGGGAGCTGTACAAACAGATGGTGTCCCTGCCCCAGACACTGAATGGTTGCCTGGAGCTGAAGCCACTGGGTACTCCTGGAACATTGAAGCTGAACGGGTATGAAACAGTAACAGAAAACCCGGCCTCGGGAAGATGAGCTGGCAGAAATTCACAAACAAGCTTTCCTTTTTTTTGTGTGTTTTTTTTTAAATTTATTTACGAACATTATCTTTGAGGGACAACAGCATCTCTCTGGCGCTCATCTCTGTACATGCAACTGTAGAAAATAACATTTGTATTCACTTTGTCTCTGTCTGCAGGAAGTTGTACAGCGAAAGGACAGCAGTGTCATGGCAGAGCGGTGGCATCGGCAGCACCAGCACTGCCAAACAATATGTACACAAACTACATTGTAAAAAAAATGACATTGTTACATTACAGACAACGCAACCTTGCCGCTGTTTTACCCCACATACTACGCAAGTTGGACTAGTACAAACAGAAGGGTGTGAATTGACCTGTGAGCTATTTACATTTATATACAGTCTCATAGAAGCATTACAAGGAGGGAAATTTACACGGTTGAGACTTGAATCCACGGAGCACAGGTGTCAAAGATAATACAATGCTTTTGCTATTGTTGCTTTAAATTGCTGATTAAAGGTCTCTCCATGCTTATACAGATTAATTGATGGTTATTTAACAAAAGAAAGAACTGGACTTGAAATTAATAAAGTGTTATTTGTGGCCATATTCCTGTGTTCTAGAGAAAGAAAAGCATTCCTGTATCCTCCCCACAGAGCAGGAGCATTGGCGGGCCTATCAATTCCCCTCCCCTTGCATGGAAAGCGTGTGCTGCAATTTAGCTGGCCATACCAGTGGAGAAAACCAGCCACTGCATCAGGCAAAGCCTAGCCCTGAAAGGGAGAGGAAAGTAGCAAAAGGACTCCATGTTTAAATTAAAAAACATTCCGAATACATCCAGGGGTGCTACAGATCCTGACCCTCTGTAGGCCATCGATACATTCCACAGCACAGAGCAGCCTCCTCCCTCCTGCACTGTACCAGTCACTCAGCCCAGGACACCCTCCGACAGGTTTGTGCACTGCACAGACAGAGAAAACTCGCGTTGACACACCACAGCGGCATGGCGAGATGGCGCCAAGCACCAACGCTGTACACGGCCGGGAACAGCCTGTCCGTGTCACCGTACAGCCTTAGGAAGGGAGCTAGGGATTTCATTTCTTAAGTCACTAACGCAATGTAGTTAGAAGAAACTAGTTGCTGTGACAGATCACTCGCCTCATTAGCTTTGCATGCAACAAGCCTCATTCCTCACTGGGGTAAGCCTAATGAAGCCAGTGCAGTTACACCAGCCAAGAATCTGGCCCCATCAGTCTTTCCAACTCTCCAAAACAATCCCAGCGTGTGATGTGATGCTGGGATTCGGAATCCCAGCCCCCACCAGGCTGAGGGTGCTAATTCAACAAGTTAGTGGGGAAAATCCCCTTACAGGAATGTGCTTCAGCTGGCTTTTCTGAAGCAGCCTGGAGGAAAGCGGTGACCCGGCAGGCTGCAAGGCTGCGTGGTTCCCAGCTCAAGTAATCAGGTCACTCCATAACACAAGCTGTTTAAAACGCCAGTGGGTGACGGAGTGAGAATTTGAATGTAGAGTGCTGAGCAAGGGGAAATGCCCAATTTGGTAGCTTCTCCGACTCTCTAGGTGCCAGAACTGCTGTCGCTGCTGCTCCTCCTCCACTGGGCTTTGGCTTCTCCACTAGCTAAATGCGAGACTGATTCCACTCCGGACTTCCCCCTGCCATGTTATCTGGGGGAGCAGCCCAGGTCCCAAAGCACTGGGTGAGCCTTGGCTTCAGATGCCACAGCTTTGCCATCTAGGCTGCTCACCCCAAAGTACACAGGAGGGGAAAGAGGCCAGGGGAGCGGAGCTGGAGGCAGCCCTCACATTGAATTAGTCACAGCTCCTCCCCTGCTCCCACAGCAGCGCAGGCACCAGGAGAGGAGGGGAAGCTGAACAGGAATTTAAATGGTGTCTGGAGTGGACTTTGCCTAGCACATGCACCTGGCAACATTTAAAAACCGCCTCCAAGTGCATGGGTGTCTGTCCATGCACCCCCCTCCAGCCCGTCAGGGCACGAGGTGCAGCACACTCAGGGGACACCCAGCCCCCCACTGTGCTAGTGCCCATGTTTCCTGTTCATTTCACGCAGGATTATTTGAGCTAGTGTGTTTTAGCAGTATCCTGCCTGGGTCACTGCAGACGGAAAGAGTCCAGTTGTTGCAGTTGCAAAGGGAGCAGGGCTGGCTGGCCGACATGCCCAGACCGTATGGAGTGAGGTGGGAGCGAGGACCAGAGGGCATGGAAGAGGCCTCCAGCCACATCCTGTATGTCTGTGCTTGGGTACAAACACTGCCAGCTGCATTAGGTCCAGTCTCCATTATTACTTCACTGACAGCCACACATTCAACAAATACAATCCTCTCTGGAACCGGCCATGGGGCCACCACCCAGCAATAGAGCAGCAGAAACACCCAGCATCCCAGCTGACGTGACAATTTCACTTCTCTCCCTACTGACTGCGGCTGTTCAAATCCAGCGCTCCAAACCAGACAATGCAGTGCGCACCCCAGCTGAGCTGGAGGACAATCTTTCCTTAAATACACAATTAGAAACGCCCCCATGCCCCAGAGGGCTTAATTCTGAGCAATCTCCCCCCAGCCTCTCCAGGGACAGCCCCTCCTCGCTGTGGCTGGCAGAGTGGTACCAAAGGAGGTTTTTGAGCACACAACCGAGGAATGCCTCCTGCCGGGCTCTGGCTCCTCAACTAAGAGCTTTTGCTCTCAAGACCAGAGACAGACAGCTGGCTTCTGCGAGGGTGCAACATCCCCAACACCAGGAACAAGCCTGCAGAACAGGGCAGGCTGGAATCTGCGCTCCCAGTGCCATGGTGAAGGTGGCCTCCAGACAGGCTGTGGGATGCAGGGGTGTGTTCCTTCAATCTCTAATTAGTCACCTTCCCAACCTGATCAGCTAGTCTGCATCAAGCACACTTTAGTCCTGACTAACCCAGAACAGCAGCTCATTCCGACTCTCAGAAGTGAGCGGAAGCCCTGCCGGCCACACCACAGGCAATACTCCAGGCGGGTGTGTGCATCTCCCTGCACAGTGCGCCCCCTGCTGGCCACAGCTAACTGAAGCCTCAGACAAGGGCCAACAGCGCCACACCGGATGTTTGGACCCTGCTGCAGTGTTGGGCCAATGGAGCGGGATCAAAATCACAGCTAGGCCCCAGCCTGCTCGTTAACGCCTGGCAGCGTATCCAGCACACCCTGAAAACCGAGGCAGAAAGGATCCCACAAGCGAAGTGGTGCTGGGTACCCAATGGCTGCAGCTTGCAGTGGCGCCAGAGAATCTTTTGGCCCCAGCTCACCCTCACGGTTACCTTCCCAGCTGTGGTGGTTTATTTCCATAAATGACTTAGAGAGCAACCGGCTTCCTTACCCAGCACTCACAATACTAACAGCGCACTGGAATGGCTACAGGCACCACCCGACTGCCTCGCCTTCCCTACGCCATGTGGCTCTGAATCACGGGCTCCCCAGATTACAGCAGCTCAGGCTGAGGAAATGGGGCAAACTGTCTCTCTCTCAGCCCAGACGGGCAAGTAACATCTTCTGAATTCCTCTAGGCCCCAAGCTAGCATGTGTCAGGGTGGGATTCTCCCTTCTTCCTCCCGTCCCCACCCCCTCGTTAAATCGGACGCCCAGCTTCCGAATCTGTGCAGGGGCCTCCCCACTCCACTGAACTCAAAAGGGCAGGGGAAAGGGAAAAACGAGACGCTCGGAGATCTCCACAGCACGGACTGCAGATCGAGTGAGCCTGCAAGGCCTGAATCCCAGGGGCGGGTTTGAAATACTGAACACTGCACACCATTTTGGCCCTTAGTTTTTTCCTTGAGAGGGAAAGTGCTGCCTAGGGTGAACTATACATACAAAGATAATTTTAATTAATTTATTTATTTCTTTACACATAACTGAAAGTGATGTTACAGTACATAAGTTATTTACAACTGTGCAGTAATGTGTTGCAAAATAAATTATCTAGAAGGCAGCAAAAGTACATTGTTAATGTATATAAAAACTGTACAGCATTTATGGGATACAATTTTCTTTATATGAGTATTGGCTCTGTAGTGTTTTCAAGTTATGTTCTCAGAAAGAGAAACAAAATGCCCAAGATTAAAGGAAAAAAATATATATAAACCACATGGATTTTACTCCATTAAAAACATGATCGGCAAAGTCCTTGCTCTGCGTCACCATTTTCACGGTAGACACTCACCGTACTAGTCACGTGTGCATAACGTGCCAGGTGCCTCCTCACTCATCCAAACGTGGTGACGAGCAGCTACTTTATGACGACTCGGAAGGCGTCCGGGGTCCGGAGCTGCAGCCGTTTGCACCTCCAGAATCGCAGCTGGGAAAGCTGGATGCTTCCTTTTAGTTTTGCTTTTAATTTGTGCCGTAACCAGGATGGAACGAGAAATATAAAAAACCCACTGTCTCCTCTGCAGCTTCTCCGAGAGGAGATCTGCGGACAAATGGAAAACAAAGAGCTTGAAATCGCCATGTTCACACGTACATGAACTGCATGGGTGCTGGCCCTGCTCAGCAGCTTCTGCAATCCACGTGTCCTTGAACCTTTTCTCCTCCCTGCCTCCGTCAGTCTCTCTCCCCCTTGTCCGTTCAGACGCTCACTGCTGTGTGCAGGCTGGCTGCCCTCTGCTGCAGCAACCGGTTTGAAAGGAGATGCGTTCCCCCACTCCTGCTGCCTGGCGTAGCTGTGATCAGTCCAGAAGTGAGGGAGACGTCGTGAAGAAAGTGCAATTATTTTTCTTACTGTTTTGTTTTCTGCCGATAGATGCTTCCTCCTCCTCTGACCAGAGATTCATCAGCAAGTGGTAAGGATGAATGTGAGCTCGAGCATCCGTCCTCGGAGGGCTCCCGCCCTTGCCAGTTTTCAGGGAGAATGTCTCCTGGTTTTGTATTGTCATGCCGGCAAGAGCACAAAGTCATCGTTAACGTCAACCATTGGCACATAGAACGAGGGAACCTCGTTCACGCAGAGGGATTTATGCCCAGCTGGATCCAGCTCTTGAACCTTCAGCTGCCACTCCATTCGCTGCACCGCGTTCAAGGCAGCGGCTTCATGCTGCTGTCGCATTAGCAGGCATGTCTGCACCAGAACCGAACGCCCAGCGGAGACGGGGGTTCATGGGAGAGAAGAGACAAGACGACAATCACTTGACTGTACTGAACAACTGCACTCTGGCGGCAAGGCAATGGAGTTTGCAGCTATCCTGTTGGACAGACATTCCCAGCCAGGGACAGGCTCTACAGCGGACACTGGGTGTCCTTGTCGGAAGGAAATATACGCTTGGAAAACAGTCTGTCGAACAGGATTTTGAGAGGGCCCCACTCCTCCAGAGGTGCTGTAAGACCTCGGAACAACAGGCCAAATTAGAACCATTTTTAGCCCTGGAGGTAGCCAGTGTGAAGTGCTGGATGAACACAGGCCAAATGCTGCAGCTCGGTTGTGGCTGTCACCTTTACATGGTGATACAGGCCCAACCAATGTGCAGCACTGCATACTGCGACCTGCAGTCTCCACCTCTGCGTGAAAGATGAAGGAAGCAAGAGAGGAAGGGGTGGCTCACTGATTAGGGCACTCGCCTGGGACCCGGGTTCAAGTCCCTGCTCCGTCTCTGTGACCTAGGGTAAGTGTCTGTGCCTCAGTTCCTATCTGTGAAATGGGGCAATAGCACTGCTCTGCAGCAAGCCGTGCTGTGAGGATGAATACATTACAGATTGTGCGGGGGCCATGGAAGTATCTTAGACAGAAAATCTACCTAAGGGACTTCCAGCCAGCCAGCCAGCGTGCAGCAGCTGGCTATTGCTTGGCAGACCAAACAACATGGAAAAGAGGAACCTGTGTGGCCTGAAGGAACGAGCACAGGGCTGAGTCAGGAATTCTGCCGCAGCCTTACTCTGTCTGCCTCGTTTTGCCCATCTGCAGAGCAGCAGAGAGCCTGTCCTTGCCTAGCTCGCAGCAGGGACTGCTCTCTGCATGGCACTGGGAATGGGGACGTGTACTGCAAGCTGTGGCATTTAGAACTGCTCACAACGCTGTCTCCCAGGGGCTCCTTGCCCTTAGCAGAGATTTCTGGAAACCACAAATCTCCCAGGTGCCTAGCAGCAGTGACTCACGCTGCCACGCAGGAAAGCAGGGTTTAGGGCCTTTGCTCTGGGACAGCTGCCTCTGGCTCACTGTAGGAATTGCACTGACTGACTAGATCAGCAACCCCTGTCACAGGAGAAACTGAAACCCTCCCACATTTCACCTTTCAAATGCCAATCAGAATATCCCAAGCAGGTTACAGATTAGCAACATCCGCTCCTGACTCCTGGAAATGCTGCAAACCCAGTGCACTGGAACCCCCAAGGAACAGCAGGGTCACGCAGCTCTCACCTTCATTCGATCATATTTGTCATCCACATCTTGTAACCAGGAAATAAACTGGCGAGCATTGAAACGATCTCTGACTGATTTGTTTTCATCTCCCTGCACAGGGAACAGCACAAAGGGGAATTACACAGTTAAAACATATCAATAAAATAAATAGCCTATCAGACAGGTGCAAACCCCTCCACTCCCCACATGCACACAAACCCACCACACTCCTGGAAGAAAGAAGAGTGGTGGGTCTGAAGTAGCCAGAAGTGCACCAGCAGGGAGGAATAATGGGCTATGCAGCTCTGTGCTGCTTTCACAGCACGTTGCTAGAGGTTTCAGCCTGAGTGGTGGATGCTAAACACACAAGCTCCCTCCTTGCCTTCCCCACATGGAGCTGGAGCTGAGAATCTGTTCATATTAAACTCATTCAGTTCTTTCCTTTGCGAACGGAACACCTGCAGCTCACCGAGTCCTTGAACTTGTGCCCCAGCTCATAATGTCTTCTACATGGAGATTTCCATAATGTTTTTTCCTTTTTGTCCTGGGAAATGCTGAGAGGTAAATCAGATGCATGGATCAATATGCTGGATCACTAATGAATGCCACTATACTGTCTGCAGCACAGGAATCAGCTTCTGCAATGCAGCAGTGTGCTTTCTACAGAGATGACAGCTTTCTGGCAGGTTAGTGGTGCAGCTACAAAGCTTCCGGCCAGCAGGAGGTGCTAATGTAATCGCTCTATCCTACTTCAGCTAATTTTAAATTCTTATGAAGCTGAACAATACTACAGGCTGCTGAAGTCTGACTCATTTTCTATGCTAGTCCTTCTCAGCTTTTTCCAGCTCCACACTACGTGGAATCAAAGGAAAAAAGCCCATCTCTGTGGGCTGTGCAGTGCAGTTTTGCTTTTCAAAGCCAGTCTTCTCTAAGAAAGTCATTTCATAGATTTCTGTTCTCTGTGCAAAACAACTGGGGCTCGTGGAACAGCTGCACGGAACGTACCGAAATAAACCTCTCTCACGTGCAGATGGTTCTGCTCACAAGGAGACACAGAGGGGGCTTTGCAGCCTGCAGACAGATCAGGGGCCATTGCTATCTTTAAACAGGCATATCATGCTGGGTCCTGTATGTCAGTCACAGACATTTCTTTGCCCCCCCACTGGACAGCTGAACTTGTGACTTGGACCCTCTGGCAAACGAGTCAGATTAATCAACAGCAGGACATGCTGTGAGATCTCCCACATCACACCAGTGTGTGGGGGAAGGGAGTTGTAGGTACGTGGGTGGGAAGCACATTAAGGCCTCCCTACACTCATCACTCTGGAAAGCACATCCCACGTGGGCAGCTGCACAAAGGGCCCTTTGAGACACATGTAACCACTCTGAAGATGGCCACTGACCTGATTTTCTAGAGGCATGTTATAGACCTCGGAGTCCAGCAGCATGGTGCAAGCACTGAAGGGCACTGCCTGGTTAGCAATGGTTCTCGCTGCCCGGCAGTGAACTCTTAAGATCTCCTGTTCGCATGAAACAATCAGCTTCTCCTGAGGAAAAAGGAGACAGTGCCCCAGTGAGTGACGCGTGCCCGTCATTTCTCAAGCACCATTCGCCCCCGCAGGAATCTCCGTTACCCGCTCTATGCTGTGCTGGAGCCGCAGCTTCCCTCTCACGGCCTCCTGCTGCTTGAAGAGTTCCTTCAGGGGGTCCGCGAGCGACGGAGGGGGCGCGATCTACAGACACACAGAAAGGCACAAACTGTTACCAACGGGGACACCTGCCGGATTCACGCTGAGCGGCATGGAGATGGCTTCCCAAGGCTGCTGCTGCTCACCCTTTGAAATTGCTTTGGAGCTTGCTGTCCCTTCAGGAGCGGGGCCAGCGCTCTCAGCTGCTGCACAGGGGCCCAGGCTTTGAGTGTGACTACACAATGATCGCCCTCAGGCTGATGATGTGTTGCCAAATCATTCAGTTGCCAGGGAGACGGAGCTGTGCCAGTGTAGTAGTGGAGGAGGCCTTCCCATGCAGGTGGGAGGCAAAGGACAATCCCCTCCAGCTGGCTGTGACCGGGCAGGGTGGGGGAGTGCAAAGCAGGGGAAGAGGCGCTGCAGAGGTGAGCACGGCTCTTGTGGCTGAGGCTTCCATCGCCACATGCTTTAACCACCCACCCCTTCGGAGCGTCACAAAGACACTCTGTGAAGCACTTTGAGCTCATCTGGTGAACGAACGGCATGAGGACATGTGAAGCATGTTGGGCTCATGGTGGGCAGCACACAGTGAGGCGTGTCCATATTTCAACACAACTTTGGCTTTGCAGTGTGCACGGGAAAAGACTGATGTAGAGCAGAGTTTGGGCTAGAATCCTAGGCCTGGTCTACACTACGCGTTTAAACCGATTTTAGGAGCGTTAAACCGATTTAACGCTGCACCCGTCCACACTAAGAGGCCCTTTAAAGCGATATAAAGGGCTCTTTAAACCGGTTTCTGTACTCCTCCCCAACGAGAGGAGTAGCGCTAATATCGGTATTACCATATCGGATTAGGGTTAGTGTGGCCGCAAATCGACGGTATTGGCCTCCGGGCGGTATCCCACAGTGCACCACTGTGACCGCTCTGGACAGCAATCAGAACTCAGATGCAGTGGCCAGGTAGACAGGAAAAGACCTGCGAACTTTTGAATATCATTTCCTGTTTGCCCAGCGTGGAGCTCCGATCTGCACGGGTGGCGATGCAGTCCCAAATCCAAAAAAAGAGCTCCAGCATGGACCGTATGGATGTGATCGCTGTATGGGCAGACAAATCTGTTCTATCAGAGCTCCGTTACAGATGACGAAATTCCAAAGCATTTAAAAAAAATCTCCAGACAGAGGGCACAGCAGGGACTCAGGACGCTGCTGTGTGATAAGCGTAACGGAAAGCCAAAGAATCAAATGGATGCTCATGGAGGGAGGAAGGGGGGACTGAGGACTCAAGCTATCCCACAGTTCCTGCAGTCTCCGAAAAGCATTTGCATTCTTGGCTGAGCTCCCAATGCCTGTAGGGTCAAACACATTGTCCGCGGTGGTTCAGGGCATAGCTCATCAATTTACCCCCCACCCCCACAAGGAAAAGGGAAAAAAATAATCTCTTGACTCTTTTAAATGTCACCCTATGTGTACTGAATGCTGCTGGTAGACGCGATGCTGCGGCAGTGAACTGTAGCATCCTCGCCCCCCCTCCTTGGTGGTTGATGGTACAATATGACTGATATCCGTCGTCATCATCAGCCTTGTGGCAGATGGTGCAGTACAGAAGGACTGGTATCCGTCCTCATCATCAGCCCATGAGTGCTACTACTTCCCAGTAGATGGTACAGAACGGCTGGTAACCGTCTTCATCATAGCAACAGGGGGCTGAGCTCCATCAGCCCCCACCCTTCATGTGTAAAGAAAAGATTCTGTACTGCCTGGACTATCATAGCAGCGGGATGCTGGGCTCCTCTCCCCCACACTGCTTAATGTCCTGTCTGGACTATCATAGCAGCTGGAGGCTGCCTTCCTCTCATTTTATCTCACTAACAAGTCACTGTTTCTTATTCTTGCATTCTTTATTACTTCATCACACAAATGGGGGGGACACTGCCACGGTAGCCCAGGAAGGCTGGGGGAGGAGGGAAGCAACAGGTGGGGTTGTTGCAGGGGCACCCCCTGTGAATGGCATGCAGCTCATCATTTCTGCGGGATCTGACACGGAGCGGCTGTGCTCTCTGGTTCTCTGATACACTGGTTCTCTAGTACACTTGCCCCATACTCTAGGCAGGACTGATTCTATTTTTAGATACCATAAAGGAGGGATTGACTCGGGGAGTCATTCCCATTTTTGTCTTTTGCGCCCCTGGCCGACCTCAGCCAGGGGCACCCATGATAGCAGCAGAGAGTACAGTACAGAAGGACTGGTAACCATCATCTCATTGTCAATTTAGAATGGAAGCAGATGGTACAGAACGGCTGATAACCATCTCTGCTATCATGCAAAAGCAAATGAATGCTGCTGTGTAGCGCTGTTGAATCGCCTCTGTCAGCGGCATCTAGTACACATACGGTGACAGTGACAAAAGGCAAAACAGGCTCCGTGGTTGCCATGCTAATGGCGTCTGCCAGGGCAATCCAGGGAAAAAGGGCGCGAAATGATTCTCTGCCGTTGCTTTCCCAGAGGAAGGAGTGACTGACAACATTTACCCAGAACCACCCGCGACAATGATTTTTGCCCCATCAGGCACTGGGATCTCAACCCAGAATTCCAAGGGGCGGGGGAGGCTGCGGGAACTATGGGATAGCTACGGAATAGCTACCCACAGTGCAACGCTCCAGAAATCGATGCTAGCCTCAGACCGTGGATGCACACTGCCGAATTAATGTGCTTAGTGTGGCCGCGTGCACTCGATTTTATACAATCTGTTTTACTAAACCGGTTTATGTAAAATCGGAATAATCCCGTAGTGTAGACGTACCCCTAGAGTCTTTTCCTGTTCACACTACGGGCCCAATCACACACAGAGAACAGGGTGCCTTGCAGAGTAGAAAGCTAGGTGGCGGCTCTTCTTTGGGACAAACAGGTGTACTTGCCACCTATAATGTGCACGATTTCACAGCAGATAAGATGTGCATCAATTCAGGCCCTGATCCTGCAAGAAAATGGATGCTGACAAACTTTTGTGCTGAGCCCCAGTGATTTCAACAGGGCGCCAGGCAGGTGCAGGCAGCTCATTGCAGGAGCCGGCCCTTGTTCTCATTCCTCACGTTCCTTGTGGAATATGCTGGAGGAGAGAATTCAACTTCCCATGAAACAGGTAGAGCCCTGCCAGACGTCTCCTGCCAGTTCACTGACTACTAGAACCACAACTTTCAAATGGTAAGAATGTGGGACCATTTCCCAATGACTTCCTTGGAGTGTTGTGTTTCAGGCAGGGAAAACTGTTTACACTCCCCAAAGGGAGGCCCAGTGTAATATTTTATTTCAATAAAGCTTATGCTAATGAAGTGAAAGCCTCCCAACGCATGCACTTGTACAGAACCCAGCACTGCTCTGGGGAGGAAAGAAGGAAGGTTCCACCAACTGCGGTATTCTCCATTAACTACAGCAGGACATGGAATTTCACGTTAGTCAAATCCAGAACCACCTCCCTGGAGGCTGGGAGCCTGTATTTCCTGACTGGAAGTGTTAGTCTAGTGGTGCATTTGCACTGACAAACTCGCTCAGTGGAACTGTCAGAGAAATAGCTGTTCCCACTGCCAAGGGGTCACCACTATTGGCCACTCACACGCTGGAGCCTTGGTAAAATAAAAGGCAGAAGTGAAGAGTCGCTATCTTCTGCTCAGGGCCAGCCTTAGGGAGAACGGCACTCTGGGAGAACTTGCATTTTGGTGCCACTGGCCCCCATGGGATCTCCACCCTCCCCTCATCCCTAACCCCTGTCCCCTCCTGCACCCTAATCCCTACACTGTTCCTCCTGCACCCCATATCCCTGCACCCCCTCCTGTGCCCCTAACCCCCGCCCTGTGTCCCCTTCACCCCAGCCCCTGCCCCTCCTCCTGTGCCCCTAACCCCTGCCCTGTGTCCCCTTCACCCCAGCCCCTGCCCCTCCTCCTGTGCCCCTAACCCCTGCCCTGTGTCCCCTTCACCCCAGCCCCTGCCCCTCCTCCTGTGCCCCTAACCCCTGCCCTGTGTCCCCTTCACCCCAGCCCCTGCCCCTCCTCCTGTGCCCCTAACCCCCGCCCTGTGTCCCCTTCACCCCAAGCCCTGCCCCTTCCTGGGCCCCTAACCCCCACCCTGTGCCCCCTTCACCCCACGCCCTGCCCCTCCTCCTGTGCCCCTAACCCCCACCCTGTGCCCCCTTCACCCCAAGCCCTGCCCCTTCCTGGGCCCCTAACCCCCACCCTGTGCCCCCTTCACCCCAGCCCCTGCCCCTCCTCCTGTGCCCCTAACCCCTGCCCTGTGCCCCCTTCACCCCAGCCCCTGCCCCTCCTCCTGTGCCCCTAACCCCCGCCCTGTGCCCCCTTCACCCCAACCCCTGCCCCTTCCTGGGCCCCTAATCCCTGCACCCCCCTTCACCTCTACCCCTGCACCTCCCTCCTGCACCCCAACCCCTGCCCTGTGCCTTCACCGCAACCCCTGCCCCTCCTCCTGCACCCCTAATCCCTGCACCCCCCCTCCTGCACCCGCATGGGAAAACTGACCTGGATGCAGTGATGAAGCAGCTGGCATTGTTGCTCGCTTCACTCCCCCACTGGCCTGCTACTCCTGAAAGTGACCTGGATGTAGGAAGCCCTGGTGTGTGTGTTGAGGGGAGTGTGTGATAGTGTGTGTGTGCATTGTCTCTTTAAGAAAGCACTCAGGATCAAGGATCTGCAGACTTGTTCAGACATAAGCAGCTGCTGCTGGACCCAAGGAGGAGGCAGCAGCAGCACACAGATTCCCCTTGTCCCGTCACCCCAGCTCAGGGGAGACCGGGTACACAGACAGGGGGAGGGGGACACCCCAATATCAGCCCCCACCCCTTGCACAGCAGACAGGAGGATGCTCCCAGTCCGGAGTGGCCAGGGGCTCCAGGGAGAAATAGGGCAGGGGGAAAACAGGAGCAGCAGCGGGTGCACAAGGCAGTGGAACAGGGGCGGTGTGTGGCTGGGCAGGACACCCCTGCTCCGGAGAAGTCACCTGGCTCAGCTCTTCATCCAACTGCCCCCCTGCAGCTTGGGTCCCTCCGCCAGCCCAGCTGGCTCTCAGCAGGTCAGGCAGGAATCAGGCAAACCCTGCGCAGGGCGCCCCCTTTGTCAGGCCGCCGCCCGTACTGCCCACTTGCAGGGACGGCCCTGCTCCTGCTTATGGTCTTACAGTTGCAATACCTAGTTAGTATACTGCTTAGAAAAGCAGTTTTGCTTTCTGGCTTTCAAATCCATTGGCTTCATATGAACACAATCTAAGGTTCCAAATCTTGAGTTCCTAAGCACTGTTTAAAAGTCTTGTCTATACAAATACAGCAAAACCCATTGATAATACAGTTGTCCTTATAGCAAGGCTCAATTTTGTAATCTTAAGTGTGTTCCAAAGGCATTCTAAAGCCAGGGACACAGCTGGGGTCCCACCTTGACTAACACAGAACTGTGCTTCGACTATGTTGGAGGACACCCAGGCTTGACTTGGCTATATCTGTAGCATTTCCGTTTTATTGTTTCATACAGAGAATGGAGCCAGGAGAAGAAATAGTGAGGGTAACTCACCACTGGAATGTGAAGCTTGCTTAGTGGCTTGCCATCCAGCAGGTAGGACCCTGTGTAGGTGACATATTCAGCGTAACACTGGGGAGCTTGGGGAGTGATGTAGCAGAGGATTTTCCTCTTCTCTTCAATCTTTTTCCTGATCTGAAGATACTCAAAGTATGGGTTTGATCTGTCACTGTGATAGGGCTCAATGTCGTCCAGTTTTATGGCATCTACAATCGCTGCCAGCGTTTGCTGTATCATCTCTCTCGTCTGCTGGGTGGACGTGTTAATCTGCTGCTGTAGCTGCTGGCTGGAACGCTGGAACCTGCGTTTACGCGGATGTTGGGCTTGAGCATCGTCTTCCTCCGTCACTCGCCCTTTTGCACGTGTGGAAGGTGCAGAAACTGGAGGAAATTCTTTCTCAGAAGGTGCAGTGTTCTGTTTATTTTGATTGGCCAGCATCTGAGCCCGGTTCCTGGTAATTCGTTGTGGGATCTCTTCTATTTTGGGTGGTTTGGAAACTTCTGCTACTGGTTTTTGTATTGGCTCTATGGTTTCTACTGGAGTAGTCCCTTGGGGTGTGTCTGTCTGGGTGGAAGAGACTTGGCTCCCACTTCGTACTGCAGCACTGTCTTGCACGACCCCACTCTCAGCAGTGTTTGCTTGTGCCAAGCTGCTTTGAGATCCACTCTCCGCTGCACAGTTTGATGAGGGCAGTTCTTCATGGTTTGTTTCTGCCTCTTGTTTCTCTGGCTGAGCAAGCTCTATTGATGCAGTCTGTTGAAAACTCTGTGCCTCGGACTCGTCTAATCTTCTCTCTTCTGGTACATTCAATGCTTCCGAGGTAGTTTCTGGTGCAGTCACTTCCAATTTTTGTTCCTCAGGTTGTGGCTCTGGTTCCACAGCCAGTAAGTTACTTGGCTGATTAGGTGGTAGCTCCTCCTGCTCACTGGAAGCTGCGACAGACACACTCACGTTTATGACCCCAGTATTTAAGACTTCCGGGGCAGCTACTGAGCTTTCTTCAATCGGTGCCACTTCAGTCATTTCAGCATCTGGAACATCTTTAGCTTGGAGCGGCAATTCCGGTAACGAGAAGGGACCAAGGTCTAAGTCATCTTCTGAGTTTGTGAATGGATCAGGCCACGTTACTGGCTCTTCCGAGTTTACAGGTGCAACGCTACTGTTTTCCAAGTACCTGTTTTCCAGAGTGTTAACAGCCTCTGCCTGAGTTTCTGTCGGCATGCAAGGGGGTTCTGAAGGCATCTCAGGTGTTTCTTCTGGAAGAGGCTTGCAGTTACTGAAGAAAGTGTCTAGTCTAGTAGGGGACATGTAAGGCGCTTGCTCTTCTGCAGTTGCCATTTCTCCTGGAACTGCTTCTTCAGCATCTTCCTTTATTTCATCAAGCCCTGGTTCAGATACTGACAATGGATATGAAATAGGAGAAACTGGGTATGGAGAATCTGTAGAAATAAAGGGCACGGGTGCAGGATGTATTGGGTCCAGTGAACAGAATGGCTTAGGGGATTCAGGGAACCTCTGGGGAGATTTCATTAGAAGTTCCGATCCCACTGACCAACTGACAGGGTGGTCAGATGGATTACCAATTAAGCTAGGAGGCATAGGAGGATCAGGGTTTCTGGAAGGAGGGTTATCCCAGTCCATATTGTTCTGCTCTGAAATAGCTGAACTAAAATGGTTTTCTTCAATAGGTGGTAAAAAGGTAGACTCTGGTGGCAAAATAGAAGCAGTGGCTTGCTGCTCTTCTGTGGCATCCAAAGGCATGCCAAGATCAGGGGGAAGAGCACTTTCTACAGAAGGTGCAAGCAGCTCGTCTCTATGAGAGGGGGAGGATTTTGCTTGTAAACCAGAAAAGATGCTTTCAGGTGATTGGACAACATTGCCAACAGGCGCACAATGCAAAGTTTCTACTTTAGGTGATGGAATTCCATAGTCAGGTGAATAATACCCTGGAGACATACATTGAAACTTTTCTGGAGGAACAGAAGGAAGAGGGACTTTTTCCTCCATCAAATGCTGCACTGGAGAATCATAATTTGATGTTGCTGGGACACTTTGCTGCCTGAAAAACTTGTCTCCAGCACTGAACTCATCTTCAGGGACCCTTCTTATATCCACAGAGATTGAACGATAAAGGTTTGTGGAGGGTATTGTCCTTGTTGGAGTCTGACTTGGATTGTCGGGGAGTCCACTTGAAGCATTTGAATATCTGTCAAAAAAGGATGGAGAACATGCATTCATGGACATTGTGGATATGGGCAGAGAGTGCTGAGAGTCAGCACAATCAAACATCAAATCTGTGTAATCTTCATTGCTGCACGAAGGAGTTCTTGGTGTCTGCATCACTTCTTCATAGCTTGGACAAGAAACTACAGAAGCTGGAGCTGGAACACCTGTCGGCCTGTTCTGATCTGGCCTGGGAGAAGCAGGTAAAATTTCTTTCAGCTGAGGGCCAGTTATCCAGTCTTTTGAATCTGTCCCCACAGCAGGCTGTGGCTTATTATCTGGTGACAATATGGGAGTCAGTGGACCTAGTTCTTTGAGCTTTTTGTCCTTTAGCTGAGTATCTAGTGCTAGTGGTTTCTTTGTGGTCAAATCCAGACTCCTCTTACGCATCTCTTCAGAGGTTTTAATTTTATCTTTTAATTTGGGATCTCCAGATCTGTGCCGCATCTTTTCCATTTGCTTCATTCTCTCTTTGTGTCTTTTGTGGCGCTCCTCAATTTCCAGGTCTTTTTGGCTCAGCATCCTCTCAAAGCTGGTCATCATTAGATCACCATCACCCAGAAGCTTCTCTCTAGGCCTGTTATCTTTCTTACCACCATCTTTGGACAATGTTATTTTATCATTTCCATTACTGATCTTTAGAGACTCTGTTTTGTCTTTCTCTTGGTTTTCCTTGAGTTTCTCCTTCAGTTTGGTTTCACTAAATTTGAGGTTCTCCTCCTTTGATTTATCTTTGAATGTGATAACTTGAGGGCTGTCCTTGTCTTTAACCACAGACTTTGTCTCATCTTTGTGATGTTTAAAGAATCCATCTGTATGTTTGTCTCTATGCTTTTCCTTTTCATCCTTCCATTTTTCCTTGTGTTTTTCTCTCTTCTTCTTCTCTTTGACTGTGCTGATGGTACTGGAACCATAAGTCTTTTCCTTTTCAGCCTTCTTTGAGAGCTCTCTCTCAGGATCATTTTTATCTTTCTTTTCAGAAAACAAATAGTCAGTGTTTTTGTCCAGTTCTTCCTCAACTTCTGCTTTCATGCTGTAGGAAATGCCAAAAGTCTCCCCATCCACAGAGAATTCTTTTTCATACTGATTGGAATCTTTTCTGTTGCTGGAGTCTTTAAATTCATCCATTTTCTCTTTTTTCTCTGTTTTTTCCTTCTTTGCTTTCTCTTTCTCATGACTTTTCTTTGATGAAGATGAGGAATGCCTGTGCCTTTCCTTCTCCTTGAGTTTGTCTTGCAAGCAGGGCAAAGGAAGAGAATCTTTATACTTTTCCTCAGAGGCATCCATAAGAGAAAGGTTAGAAGACTCAAATAGGTTGGTTAGTCCTGGATCTTGTCCTCGGTCTGTGAAGCTATCAGAAGAAATCTCACTTATTTTATCATTGGAGTCATCTCTATATTCATTGAGGGCCTCCTCCTCCAATTTTTCCAACAAGCTCTTCTCTGTCTCGCCTCCTTTTGAAGACTTCTTTTCTTTGGAATGGTCTTTATCCATCTTTTCCTTATGCTTGTTTTTTACCTTCTCCTCTGCAGCATGCTTCTTTTCGGCCTTTTCAGGGAGCTTTTGCTTGTTTTTCTTTTCTTGGGTGGAGTCTACTGAGGTTCTGTCTTTCCTGTCTTTATACTTCTCGACAGGATCTTTATCCTTCTTCTCTTTGTGTTTTTCAAAGAAACTCTTCTCTTTTTTCTCCTTCCCACTTTCTGCTAATCCTTTATCCTTTTTCTTCTCTTTAGAGTCTTTATCTTTCTGTTTCTCTCCTGAATGTTGCCTGTCGGAAGAGTACTTTCTGTGCTTGTCGGCAAGATAAAGTTCCTTTTCAGCAGCCATGCTATCATCTTTTTCTTGTAGACTGTCCATTCGATGCAATTCACTCCCAACGGCCTCACCAATTTTGAATCCACTGTAGTCGTCCTTCTCATCTTCGCTTTCATCTGTGAAGATATCTGCGATGCTGTACCAGCTCTTCTCTTTTCCTTTTTTCTCATCTCTTTTCTCAGAGAAGTCCTCTCTATCTCCAGAGAAGTTTTTCTCTTTCTTCTCTTTGATATAGTCAAAAGAAGTCTTCCTTTCTTTGTCTTTGTTATGCAGATCCTTGTATTTCTCCTTAGTATCTTTCTTCTCTTTAAAGCTTTTATCCAGTTCTTTGTCTTTCTGGTTTTTCTCAGCAACAACTTTTTCATTTTTCTCTTTATCTACTTCTTTGGATTTCTCCTTATATTTTTCTGGTTTCAGTTTCTCTTTCTTGTCCTTATCAGGAGCATCTTTCTTCTCCTTATCTTTCCCTGAATGGTGCCTTTCCCCACTCTCCACATTTTTTCCACTGAATTCAGGGTCGGATTTCTCCTTGAATAATGTTTCACAACCATATTCTTTAAACTCATCTCGATAGGGCTCCTCTTGTTTAATTTTTATGTCCTTTCGGTCTTTACAGCTATCAGAGGAATCTTTTCGCTCTTTGTTGATTTCACCTGGATCTTTTTCCTTTCTCTCTTTAACGCTTTCTGCAGAATCTTTCCTTTTCTTGTCCTTTTCAGGCAGATAACTAGGAGTGACTTTATGCTTTTCAGTTTGGTCCTTTTTCTTCTCAGGGTTTTTGTCGATGCTTTCTCGCTCTCTCTTTTTTAAGAATGTTTCCTTTTCATTGCGTTTTTCATTGCATTCTCTCTTTTCCTTGGTTTTAGTCTCCTTTTTCTTATCTTTAATTTCTTCCTTCACTGTTTCTATGATTAGTTTTGCCATGCCGTCATTTTTAATCTCCCTGAAGTCTGTCACTGGAGAATCCCAGCTATCCTCGCCTTTGAAATCAAAGGATGAATCAAATGACAAATCAGAAAACCATCTCTCTTGCTGATCATCCGAAAGGCTGAATTTTGTGTCCTCACTTTCCAGTAATTGGCTTTTGTTACTAAACTCATCAAATCCAGGCTCCTCTTTGTAAACTTTTTCTTTTTTACATTTTTCTTTTTCCTCTTTGAAGGTTTTTTCTTTCTCCGATTTAGTAATTTTCTCCTCCTTCAGATCATTCTTCTTTTCAGATTTTGACTGCTTGTCCTTTGATTTTTTCTTTCTCTCCTCCTTGTGTATTCTAGGTTTCTCCTCTTTGGGAGACTTCTCCTTTATGGGTTTCTCTTTACTCGACTTCTCCTCTCTGAAAAATTTGCTGATGTCTTTATTCCCCTCTTTGACTTTTTTTAACGATTTCTCTTCTTTGGAGGCTTTTCCAGTCTCATCTTTAAACAACCAGTCCTTCTCCTCCAATTTACTTTTCAGTAGCTTTTCTTCCTTCTTACAGTGTTCTCGCTCATGTTTTAACACTTTTAATTTATTTTCACTTGGACTTTCAGTCTCTATCAAACCCTTGTCAGGCTTTTGCTTAGAGTCCTCATATTCAAAAGAAAAAGTTTTGATTATTTTAATGTCTTGGCTGACCGGGCATTGTCCCTTCTCTTTGTTTTTGTGTTTGTGTTTCGTTTTATGTTTTTTAACAATCTTCCCCTCCTTATCCAGCTTTGGAATTGCTCCGTCCACACTGGCATGGAATGAATTCTTCTTCTCGGAGACAGTATTGTGAGAATTATTTTTCTTTTTGTGCTCCTGCTTCTTTCTCACTGGCTTTAATGACTGTAAGCTCGAATCCTCCGACGTATAATCTGATTCACTCGTCAGTCTCGTCCTTGTGGAGTCTGACAAGGAACTGACATCGGACCATGCCGGAGAAGATATGGTTTTCCAATTGTCTGTCCTCCAGTGCTTGGAGTGCTGGTCTGTAAGATTAGGGTTATGTTTCTGTGAAGCTAAACTCCCATGAGAAGAGGTGGAAGAGGCCGACAGAGAGTTGAACAAGGAGGATTCCTTTAGCACTAGCCTAGAGTCCTTTACACAGCTAGAGCTGTGCACAGAGTCTCTATCATCCTCCTCACTCTCCAAATTTTCACTCTCTGATTCAGAGGAACAAAATTTGTCATTTTTTTTGCCAAACCGAACTTCTTTGCTCTTTGTCTCCTTTTTCCGCTTCTTTTTCACTTTATTCTTCTCCTTCTGTTGCTTGGTGTTGGAGGGCTCTCGAGTCTTGTTGCTGGGCAGTATCGAGTGAGTCGAGAGTCTCAGCTTCTCGCCAGTCCCCACAGCCACCCCGGTGTCCTCTTCGTCCGACGTGTCTGACAGGATGCGATGGGCAGCTTTCTTTGGTGTCAGTGTGTTATTTTTAGTATAGGTTTTTACTTCCATTTTGGGTATGGAAATAAAACTGTTTGCTTTAGTCTCCTTCCTGTAATCCTTCTTCAGCAAATGCTTGTCGTCGACAGGCGGGACTCTGTCCTGCTCATCGTCCTCATCAAATTCATATTCATCCTTCACCGGCGTGATTGTTTTGGGGGGCTCTTGACTCTTGGTCTTATGTTTCAAGCCTTTTTCAAACTCGGAGTCTGTGTTATTGCCATCGACGGAGCTGGAAGGTGCAAATGAAGGGGCGTCCTCCTCCTCCGAGCTCTCTGTGAGGAAAAAAGAGCATAAAGCATTACCCCTGTAGGTTGGTTTCAGGAGAAATATGCATTCTTCAGGCCTCCTCTGAAATCCCAAGCTAGCAGTCTCCTTTCCCACACATTGAACACAGCAGACATCTTGGCTGAGCCTAGAGTGAGCTTAACATTCCTTTGGAAAGAATACCCAAGTAGTTTCAAAACTATGTAGGATGCAATTGAAAATAACCCTTTGGGAGCACTCAGAGTGAGCACAGTTCTAACACCAGGATTCTCAGGGAGGAGCAGTGGCATGCAGTGCCTCTCTTGAACTTCCACTAAGTAAGAAGCTGCCCATCCAGTGCAGGCATTGCAGCTATTAGTCATAACTTTATTACCTGCAAGCTAGACTACAGCCATTTAGTGGAGCATGACTGGAAGCTTCCATAAATGCAGAAAACAGCACCTTGCTTTCCCAGGGGTAGGCTGTAATGAACACACAACAGGTGTGCGAGAATTTCTACATTTGCTTCCAGGTGCAAGTCAAAATGCTGGTGACAGTCTTTGAACCCTGAATGATATGGGACCCAGTTACCTGAGGCCTGGCCTCTCCTCCTACATCCCCAGTTGTGGTAGGTGGAAACATCTAGGATGCTTTTAGCTGTAGGCTCTCCAGGATGAGCAGCAGAGCTCTCTGAGCAAAGGGTCGGTTTTGTAAGCATCTGAACATCTTGACTGTGGACTGACTCGGCTATTGCAGTAGCATGTAGGTGTTTTCGGGCTATTATAACTTCTGTGCATTTTACTGCTTTTGTGATAGCAGGTTGCCACTATGGCGATAGCCCATGATCCCAACACCCGCACAGGTCAGCACCTCACCTGTTGAGCTCTCTTCACTAGAGGGATAGGTGGTCTTTCCCAGGAGTAGATTCACCATGGTGGGGGAATTAGCGACTTTTAAAGGCGTCTCTCCCTTCCTGTTGCTTTGATGAGGGTTCCCTCCGTAATGTAACAACAATTTTACCACCTAAAAATGAGAAAAACTTCAAAATCTCAGTGTGGTTCAGTTTCGAAGCAAGATGTTTCAGTCCCCTTCACTTTTGTGGGCTGTTCAGACAGACAAGCAGGAAAGAGGCTAGTCTGAGGTCAGAGCTGGCTGGTCATCCTGCCCTGTCACCTAGTGACATGGACAAGTGATTGAAATGAGGGACAGAGAAAATGGCAGGACAGATTTATGAGGGGAAATGCAAACCTGTATTCTGGTAGCAAGCTCCATCCTACAATTCCAAGGTCTCTGACACAAAGGGGAGAAACTAGCACAACATTTAAAAGCACTGGGGCTGGAGAAAGATTCTCACCTGGGAAGATGCAACATGCCTGTCAGTGAAATGAAATGAAATGAAATAGCAATTGCCTATACAGATACTACTGGAAGCATAGGAAAATCAAACATTTGTAACGAGAATCACTAAAAAATGGCTACTAAATCCAGCAAGAACCAACCTTGAAATGCCCATTATTAGCTGCATCATGCAGCGGGGTGTCGTCATCCAACCCCTTTGTGTTGACTTCCGCGCCGGCAGCAAGCAACTGCTTTGCGACATCATAGTATCCTCGGTTACATGCCTCGTGCAATGCTGTCCAGCCTGCAAGCACACAAACACTCACGACGTGGCAACTAATTTTTACTGTCGATAATTATGAACAGTATCACAGTAACCTAAATAGATGCTGCTGGCTGCTACTATGGCAGTTCGCCTGCGGCCCTGCCTGCTGACACGGAGCTCTTCTGCCCAACCAGCACACGGCACAGCAGGACCTGCGTGGCCAGGACACCGGCAGCTCTGCTTTGGAAAGCAACTTTTTTTGCCAGCTCGACATCTGGTACTTGAGTCCATCTAGCTTTTCTGTTTGGCAACATAAGGTGCTACGGCCACTTGTCCTGTAGAACTCACTCCGCTCAGTGACTCCAAAAGCAGAGACCATTTCGTGAATGAAATCGAAGGGCGGCTAACACCTCCTGGTGCTCTGCTCCCATTAGATGTCATTGTTTCTCTCTCCTCTAACTCTTTGATAGGAGGAACATTGTCACTCAGTCACGACTGGGGGTTAGAATTCACCTGTTCATACAGTGTAGCCCCTAGCTGAACTCACAGCGTACAGGCTGTCTGCAACATTTCACAGCAAGCAATTGTAACGTCACAAACAGGACCATGACTTCTGGAAGGGACTAAGCGTGGAAGCAGATGAACTCTGCAGAAACAGAAGCTCCTATTCGCAAACAAACCTCTGAAGAATGAGGGAAAGATGTAAAAATGTCTGTCAGACATGGGCAGCAGATTGATTTCTAAGCAGAATCTGTTTGGAAGCTTCCCAGTAGGTGTGTACTACCCCGTGGGTATTCTGCTGATAGCACTGGGTGAGCCATTCAGAACCCTCCATTTGTACTATTAAAAAGGGGTATCTGTGAATGAAATTACTTACAACGAAAACACACGTCAGTACAACTCTGATGTTAAACATCCAGAGATCCAGACTAAGCATATCTACTTATTACATCCAAAAAGCTACTTTAAAAGAATGTTATGGCCACAAAGTCAACAGCTCAAAAGCTAGGAAATGCCAGAATTAAGGTCGTCCATGCAACCTTAATTCAGCCCTCCTGTGTGTATAATTATGATTAAGGGTAAGATTGTGTCATGGAGGTCAAGAATGTCACTGATTCTGTGACCTTCAGAGACTTGTGACATTTTCCAGCCCTGGGGTGGTAGGCCAGAGCTCCCAGATCCCACAGGCGGCCGCCGCAGTTCTGAGCCACCGGGACGGACACGAGCTCCCAGCCTCCAGGGGTGAGGAGTGTTGGACCTCTTCCTTCCGCAGTGGGGCTCAAGCTCTCATACTCAGGCTTCAGCCCTCCCCACCGTCAGCACCATTTTGTCACAGTTATTTTTAGTAAAAGTCAGGGACAGGTCACAGGCTTCTGTGAATTTCTGTTTATTGCATTTGGGACAGACAGGTTCCTCCTCCTCGCTGCCTGGGCACCGGCAGAGGGAATACTGAGAGCACGGAGAAACAGGCTCCCTGTTCTCAGTTCTGGTGCCACAGTTGACTCCGAAAAGCTTGAAGGAGCAATTGCAGAAAGAGTCCTGCTCTACCTCTGCAATCCTGGGATGGAGCATGCTCAGTACAGGTGGAATTGTCTCAGAATTCAGCGGCCAAACTCCAGTCTAATTGCATGTGCAAATTGAGATTTTTCAGACTTATAACATGGCCTAACTTGGGCAGTTTTACACAGGGATAGCAAAATGTATTTTCCCCAAATCTCATTCTTGAAAACAGCTGAACTTAAAATAAAAACAAAACAGAAAAACAAAACCCAGCCTAAGGCAAACACCTGACAGGGAGAATTTCAGCACAAATGGCTCTTATTTGACTAAGTTATAATAAGTAACTGAACACAGGATCTTATATTAGAAAGTGTTGGGCAAGCTTAACTACAGGCGTTGTCACAAGCTCTACCTATAATAATTCACCTGTCTGAGGGCTTTGCTGGGTCACACTGAATGATTATAAATGAAGCAAATCACTGCACCTGCCCTCATCTTTCATGAGGATCTAAGACTTGCAAGGACTACGGATCTCAGTCTGCAAGGCTCCATCCTCATCTGGATGGAAATTGCTCACACCTCATGCTGAGACTCTCCATTCCATTGCACTGCCCTAAGCTCATGGTTCATGCCACAAGGCATAAGTGCCTGGGGTTAGAAAAGTTTCCTACGCACAGGTCATTCTACAACTGTCCATTACAGTGTCTGGTCCTGGCCACTGTCAGGCTAGAGATGGAATGCTGGACTCAAGGGACTCTTGGTCTCATTGGCCTGGCTATTCCTATATTTATTAAAGGCAAGGTGAGATACTGGGCACATACAAAACCACTGACTGCACTTTGGGCTCCTGACTTATTAATACAGATCACTGAACTGCAGCTGGACTTGCTACCTGCGAAGTCTTTAACGTTGACATCTGCGCCCTCAATGATGAGTTCCTTGATGCGCCGGGCATCTCCTCGGATGGCAGCTCTGTGCAGCCGAGTCTCTCCACGCTCATTTCTCTTATTTACTTTATCTTTGGTTTTGGAGGCAGAGTTAGGAGTTCCCTTCTGACACACTGTAGACTGAGAGGGATGCTTTGGTGTTGTATCTACTGCATGGAGAAGAGAAATACGGTGAAGAACTGCACTTTGAAGGAAAACCAGAGCCCTCAGAGGGAGCTGTTGCAATACTTTTAATCCAGCAGCTGCACTGAAGCACTGGCTGCAAGGCACTCAGAGGTAACTGATCCTCTGAACCAGATGTGGAGACAGAGGAAAGCCTGTGTATGTATAATACAGATGTAAATTGTAGGCTGTGCTGAAGCACAGACTGGAGACGGGTGTAGTAACCCTTGTACAGATTATAGACAACCCTATGATTTCAGAGAGGGCAAAGTGTCTGCTCGTACCCGAAAGTCTTACTTCCAAAGGGAAGTGACAAAGTGATCTTCCCCATGTGCATGTGAGGGGCTAACTGCCTGGAAGGATAGTGCACACACTTCTTGAGAGAAGCCCTGAATATTCGGAAATTCACTTACTATCAAGTGAGAGTGACTTGAAACTAGATTCACATTAAGAATGACAGCAACAAAAATAAGGTCCCTAGATACTCCACCGTTCTGTATGTAAGACAGAAGGATACACAGACAGATCATATAACACATATAAAACCCCACAGGAGACCATATTGGCAACAGATACTTACTACAGTATATTGAAATATTAATTCCATGTTAAAAACATTTACTACATTATATCTAAAATTACAATACACCATGGGTAGCAGAGTCTAGTTCTCTTACATAAGAAGGAGCATTTAAGAATCCCAGAGATAATCATGTTCTTCCTTTTACTCACAAAAACATCTTATTATTCAATCAACATATTAACCTAACAGAAAACTTGGAGCTCTGACATATGCTAATGCTCCCGGTAACTAAATTAGTTCTGAGATCTTTAGTGCTAACTAAACAGCATCTAATGTCTTCTGCACCTATCTGTCCAACATTATATTATCATTTCAGAATGCAATAAAGGGACATTTGCCTAAATTGGGGTAGGGAGCTGTCGCTTGCATTAAGTGATATTAGGTGAAGATGGAATATTTGGCAGGAGTGAAGCATTTGCATTCCTTAAATTCATTTCCAGACTCTCGTACTGTAGTCTGGAGGCAGAAGAATTATGCTACCAACCTTAAAAAACATGTCCTGGGTGCCAGGTAGACACCACTGGTACACATGCTCACCCATGTCTATTTTGTGACCATGGTGGTTGTTTACGAATAAGCAGAAGCATACCAAGTCCCATTCAATATGAGCTCAGACTCATCCACCCACACCTCACTTTCAGCTCTCACCTGGGCTATTTGCAGATTCTTCTGCTGTCATCTGCATAAGAAGGGCGACTTGCTGGCGCTCAGAGAGTGGGTAACCAGCCCTGATTCCTGACAGCCCCATTCCAAACAGCAAGCCGGGTTTCCTAGTGGCAGGCTCCTTTTTAATCCTCTTCCGTTCTGGACCCTGCTTTTCTGTGATGCAGTCGGAGACAGAAAGGGAAGGGGAAGGTTTCATGCTACAGACATTTCCACAACTGAAATTCACAATCATTTTTCAGACAAGTGCTAATAATAGCTTTCCCCATTCATGTCAGTCGTCTTCTTCGCGTGGCGGATGTAAATGTAGAGCAACAACTATCATTTTACATTGAGATGGTTAAGCCGGATCATTGCGTCTGATAACTCTTGTCGGTGTCTTACAGAGTATAATGAAACCACTGCTGAACAAACCTGGTTAGAAGCACTGGCCTTTGCCAGCACTGATGCTCATTCAGAAGCGCTAAAAGCCACGGCACTGAAGCACACACCTCGCTGGGTGCCGGAGAGCCCCGCAACACCTCCGTACCGTGGAATATTGCCGAGTGGGGGACGCCTAACTTCAGCATTGCCTGCCGTAGGTCACTTTGCTGGCAGGTTGGCCATTTCCTAACTGTTTTTTTTTTTTGGTTTAGATTCTCTTTTCCCCCACCCTCCCTAAACAGCAGCACAGGAGGGGGAGAGAATGAACGCACACAGAGGCCAACTCTCAGTACTGTACCTTCCATCTTGCTTCTAGGAACCTCCATTTCATGCCATGGTGCTTCGAGGAGCGTACCAGCCTTACACCACCACAGCATGGACTGAACTGGAGGCATCTAAAAGCAGCAACAGAAAGTGCTAACAAGATACGTTGTAACAACTCTGAAATGTCGCCATCTCATCCCCTTCAGCTAGGGGAGGTCCTGTACTCATCACCGGAACCGTTACAAAATATCACGTCAATCCCCATGATACACTGTGTGTAAACACTGCCTGGCGGATGCCCTCCTTCCAAGGTTACAGCAGACTGTCCGTCTCCCTGGCCGACTTCCCATTTACAGCATGTTCCTGCATCACCGCAGGTACCTTCTCCTGCTGCAGTGCTTATTCAGCTGGGTCCCTTCCCCTACCTACCTCTGTGAAACCAACCAATAGGGAGGGAAGAAACTCTTAAGAACAGTTTTTTGCTCCCAGTAACTAACTGGTCTAGCTGCAGACAACTCCTGCTGGGAGGAATGAGGGTGCTGCCCAGAGCCAACGTTTGTTTGTGACCTACAATGTGTGCGGGAACAACGCTAAAACCAGGCTTCTCCCCACATCGCCCATCACTGCTCTCACCAGCCAGCGTTACAGCCTAGAGATAGCCAGTGAGAACTAGACCCTAAAAGTATGATGGGATTTGCTACCTCACTCTTGCTTCTTTCAGCTCAGATGTACACTGCACCTTCCTGAATATGCAGCTTCTCTTCAGCAGTTTTCTGATTTCCCCTTAGGAAACACTGATCTTTTCCCCATACACTCAGAATTGACACTTACTCCTGTTCACTTCCCCGTCCTGTACTGACACTCCTCCTGTTAGCAGACCTCTGAGATGGCACAAGTCTGACTGTGCTCTCTGTTGGCTCTGCAGAGCAGCAGGCAAGGCACTGCAAGTCCCTCAGACAGAAGGGTGGGGTTTGAGTTTATGATCTCAACGAGAGAGTTTAAGAAATAAAAATTAGGTTTGTCTGGCCGAGATGTCCCAGCTGGTTTTATTTAATTTCTGTCAAAAAGAATAAAATAGATAGCAACACAAAGACACACCAATTCCACGGAGAGAAATACCAAAATAAACTCCCACAAAACCAAAACAAACTCCAGCACTGTCCTAGATCCACAGTGCAAGAACAAAAACACAAGGTAAAGGAGAGAAGACAGGGACTCTCCATACACAGGGCCGACGAGAGGCGGGGAGCCGGTACAAATTACCGGGTCCGGAAGGGGGCCCGGCTTCGTCGGCCCTGTTTAGCTGGTCCGCCCTTGCTGGGGGGCCCGAAAATTTTTTTTCACCAGGGCCCAAACCCGCTCTCGGCAGCCCTGTCCACACATCCCTATAAACAATCCAAACATTAAATGTATTTCAGTGATTTAAAACTAATTCTAAGAAGTGCTGTACATGTATGATCTAAGCTGAATTCTGAAAGGCCCATTTATAGAAAAAGCAGATAACACCTATCAAATACCTGGTAGATGCCGACGAATGGTTCCCACAGCTGTATCCTCACAAACCGTCTTATAATTTTATGTTGAGTTCATGCTAGTGAGATTCTGCTTCAGAAATCTGAGCACTGAAAAAGTGCTTAGTTGCACTGTAGTCTTGAAATAAAAACATAAAGCCCCTAATGAATTGCCCACAGCTTTGCTGGTTAAATAGAACCTGCACTATTTAGCCGACCGTGTTCACTTGGGGGAAAAGTCTTTTTAAGTATGGAAATACCCTTAACTCTTGCAGCTGGCTGGCCAGCAATACCCCGGGAGGCAGTGCTAGCCAGTAGGGGATAACCCCGCAGAAGTTGTAGTGGAATCTCAGGGGGGCGGCGGGTGTCTAACATAGCAAGTTGGGAAGTATCCTGTTACACAAGGATAGGAGTCCCCCAACATATCTACCTCAGCACCTTTATTTAAATTTAATTGTTTTAAAATACTTTGAGACTTCACCCTATACCAGCTCTCTGCCAGATGACTCCCCAAGAATCTTAGCATTGTAGTTTATTATGAGATTTCCCTCCCACCCAACAAGCTTGATGAGGGTTGCTAACACCCTCAAAAACAGGGTTACAAACCATTAAGTGGTCTGCAATTCCGTGCAAGAAACCTGGGTCCAGGGGGTTTCTCAACAGACCAGAAAAGAATGGGGATATAACAGTATCCTGCCCAGTTCTCTCTGGCCACAGGGACAGAGTTGGAGATGCAGAATCCTGAAGCAGAGAACCAAGAGCAGGAAGTGGGAGTCAAAGTGGGTTTCCAGTGGAATAGCTGAGAGACTTACACATAGCGGTTTGTAATATCTCTATCAAATATTTTCTAAGGCATTAGATTTGTCTAATTCGAGTAGCATTAGCAAAAAGCCAAGCATTAGTGAGGGCCTAGGCCAGCTTCCATTATGCCCAGAGAGTGCAGCAGGGTCAAGCTTTTTGTGGAAGCTCTCGTGAGACTATACAGCCTTTCCTGCACAGCTTTGTCAGTGCACTTCCCTCCTAACCTGAGCAGACCACCATATTAACTCTTCCTAACTAGTCTGTGACTTTTGGATAGGAACAGTGTCCACATCAGACTCGAGTGAGATCCCCAGAACTATCCATCAGTGTGAACTCAGATGAAATGCTAGTTCTTTAACCCATCATGTTGCCCGAGATCGGTTTGTCTTGTTTAGATTTAAAAGGACTCTGTCAACTTAATCTAGACAATTTCCAAAAGCGAGTTACAAGTCATTTTCCTTGGGACTCTGCCCCAAGTCCCTTTGCTGATTTTTGTGGTTTTACAATCACATTTTCCTGTCTGTAAAGTCTCATTCTCTCTCCTCTGTTGCTATATAAACCAGTCACAAAAACAACAAGGGAAACTGATTGGCCAGCTAACCTGTACAGGAGAATGAGTGAAAATGACTAGGCAAAAGCAAATAAACTGGAAAAATACAGAAATATTTTCCAATCTTTTTTTCAGTTACAGTTACATATTAAATGTCCCTTACAACAACAGTAGGTGAAAAAATGTGATTTGTATGTTGGCATGTCCCTTTAAATTAAGAAGTTGCCACATAGTACCTGAACCATCTTTGACAGACTCAAACACTGTATGTTCCTCACTCATGCCGTGTTGAGAGTTATGAATCAATTAGAAATTGAGACGTTTCTCTTATTTTTTAACTTTGCTGTCCGACCCAGTGTAACACCAACCCACAATCACTAAATGTTCAAAAAAATGGTAATGAAAAGACTGGGGTTCCCAGCAAATCAATATGAAGCGTTTGTAGTGGCTGGAGGAATGAATCACCTGTCTTGCGTTCATCACAGAGTTTACAAGATCAGATTTAAATACAAAATCATCTGTTTAAGTTCTCCACTTTCTAAAGGGGCTATGTTCAGATACTAATTACTGATTTCTCTCTATGTAGCTCAACGACATTTTGATCCACTCAAACACAGAGGAGATTGTTGCATCACTAATGCTGTGTATGCCAGTGTACTTCTAGTGGTGGTGATCCAAGAATAACCTATGTTACATAACACGATTCCCTGTAATGTATCCCAAGCCAAATGAGATTGTTTATCTGGAGGGTAGCAAGGGATTCTGGAAATGGAAAACTGTTGAAAAACTGAAAGGTTTTTAGATTATAAATTATTACTAAAATTACCTTGCTAACCCTGGCTTGGCATGTTCCAGGTGCAAAGTCTGCTACTAGGAAGGGATGGACTGGAAACCTTTGGTGCAAAAATGATTAACATTAGAATTATACTGCAAGCAGTAACTAGGAGATAACAGGTTAGGCTTTTCACACCACCCTGGAAACAGCGATAAATGTCAAACCAATGCAATCATTTCCAGCCTGTTTGGATTCTGACCATCAGGCCATACGAAAGCATTGAGACCAATCCATGAAGCAAAACATATCGTATCTATCTAACCCATCCCACTGGGTCTACACATCACAACACATATGCTCTTTTGGAGCGCCACAGAAGAGAATGATGCACCTTGCATGGCAATCAGCAAATATATGATGTTTGTAGTTTAAGCGCTGCTCATTATTAAATATATCCAACCAGTGTAATACTCTTCCCAATAGTAATGGTGAAAGCAGAGTCCATGTTGACTGGAAGGAGAAGTCTCAGAAAGGAGTCTGAACACATATGTAAGGAACATGTTTTCTCAGCATGGTGTCTTTGGAGTGACAGCTTAACCAGTAAGATGAGCTGCAGGTGAGTTGGGTGGTAAAATGTCATAACTGTCCATTCAACTATCACTTCCTTATGGAACAAAACTACCTAGACACAACCGAAGAAGCAAAGTAAACCAGACCCACTCTGTCATTACAGACAGCTATTCTATTCTATGATCACAGACTATTTAGGAGTTCCTAGGAAGAGGTAAGATGGTTTTCAGCTCTCAAGAACAGTTCCTGAGAAAAATCTCCAAGCTGGGACGGCGCAGTGAGCTGGTGAGGAGGAAGCAACAGCCAGGAGTGTTTGACAAGCTTGTGTGGCCATCTATATATCAGAAGATTTGGTAAAAACACACCTGCTTCTACTTTTTAAGGGGACATTATAAAGTTGCTTAGATTATGAGAAATACTGTGATGGAATTATTTAAAGATGCAATAGGAGCTAGAGATTTCTGTATGTCTGCAGTTTCTGTACTTAGAGATTTCTGTCCTGGCTATGTTATAAAGGAATTGTTCTGTGTCACGTATGCATATCGGACACAAAAGCAGAGAGATTTCTAAATCTTTCCTCCTTCAGACAAGGTTTTCAAGTGTTTTTGTTTGGGTTTTTTAGTGAAGAGTGCTGATCTGACAGCCCTGGAAATGAGTCTTCCATTCTATCCTCAAAATAGGAGAAAAAGCATGAGCATCAGTGGCATAAGCTTCCTCTGTGCCAACGTCCCTCAACCTTGACCAAGAAGGATAAACTCCCAGAAGTGACCATCCTCTTAACCCTGCAGACTCTGCTGAATGCAACAATGGTGCTAACTTGTATAGCACTTTTTGTGAGAGGGACACCTGAAACCAACCACTCATTTCACACAAACTGTTCAGCAGCAGCCACTGCCACCTTCATGATGCCCCTGGTTTGTTAGCCCAGGGAACAAGAGACCAGGCCTGGGAACTGAGCCAGCCCCTCTTTCAGCATGGGCTACAGGGTCACTTATCTGGCTGAAATTATAGTTTTTACATGCAAAGTTGGTATTGCATCAAATATGACACGGAAGGTCAAAGTGGTTCTGGGTCGGATTCACCCAGCTAATGACTCCAGCTGGTATGAGATAGGCCATGCAGGACTTTCCTCACTCCATCATTTTAATTAAGAAAAATGTTCCTGATAGAGATTCATTCTTTGCTCTCACTGTATTCTCTTTTCACTCAGCTTGCACTGCACAGTGGAGGGGCTTGAACAAACAAACAGAAGATTGCCCAGCTTCACGGTAGCTAGAAAGTGTTTCTGTATTCTAGGAACACAGGATCTGCCACACTGCAACTGGCCAACAGTCCTCCTGCTTGAGGCTGGACACCACTTGGGCTTCACAGTAAGGTATAAGCTCTCTATAAGTGCACTTAATTTTTCTTGAATCCTGCCATCAGATTATGCCCTGGAACACCGGGGTTAACCAGCCTCATGTTAGTTAGTTAGTTAGTGTGTAACTGCAGATGCCATTCCTGTTCTTACTGTATTGCCCTTTCATGAATCGTGAGCTGTTTACGTCAATTACAGCCTGTGGTAACTAGCTCAGTAGGTTGGTTATACATTATATAAGAAAGTATTTCCTTATATCAGTTTTAAGTTTGCTGCCTACTTATTTCATTGTCCCTTGGTCCTTGCATTATGGCAAAGGGTACCTGGGGCACTGACTGGGATACTGGCTTCTCTGCCAGTCAGGGCATACACCTCTGTCCTATCCTCCTATTTTCCTTTTCAAAATGAACAGTCTCAATCTTTTACACTCTCCTGGCATGCAGAGCCTCACTCCTGATGTATTAATATTAATATTAATGTATTACCCCCATCTGCATTTTTTCTACTTCTGGTAGATCTTTTTGGAGGGGCTAAACCGGATAAATCCGTTTATTCAATTTTGCTTTTTCATTGAAAAGTTTAATTTTTATCAAAGTGGATTCACAAACTCTAAGTGTGCAAACACAGAGAGGCCATTTGGTGCAGTTCAAGGCCTTACATATCCTCAAAAGAGCCAAGTAAATGAGATAGCTTTGGCATACTTGTAAAACAAAAGAGCATGCATCAAACACAAGGGCAGATGGAGCTTGTCCTTCAGTTCAAACCTCAACACTGCCGTGTGAGTGACCAGCCAGATCTGCTTTCACAAAAAAGCTACCAGTTGGGAGCAACAGATGCATTGTTTGGCCATGACTGTGCACTGAGCTGATCCAACAAACAGCACCTCACTCTCTCCTTGAGACGTTACCACCATTTCAGAACCCAGCATGTGCAAAGACTGTACAGAGCTCTTTCCATTCAGTGTTCCTGCACAATCGGGTTGTATTTGTTTGCTATCATGTGCCCAATTACCCAGCTCTGTCCGGCTCTTAGCCTTGATTAGCTAAATAGTTCGTGTTGTCAGCACAACCTTTTCTATTCATCTTGTCTTCGAAGTCGCTGTTAAATATATTGAATGCTGCTCCTAGTACTCACCGCTAGGGTGAGCTACGAACAACCTTTACTGGACATTTTTTTTCTTCTACTCTTTCACCTCTTATCTACATGGCAAGACTTAGCCTTTTGGCATGGGTGAGGGGTAGCTGTGCAGCTTCCTCTTCCAATCCTTCGCTGAAAACGTCTGTCTCTCTCCACACCATCCACCAGAGAAGGGCACCATGCGTTGCACCCACGGTGAAACGTCTGTGCTTGATGATTATTCTGCTATCACTGACCGCGTGCATCTTGATTCCCTGACAAAAGTATTAGGTTTCAAAAATGGCTGTTCCATATGAAGGAGTCTCTCCCCTTACAATAAACCCTGCATTTTATGTACAGACTCGGGAAATGTATGTGCTGAAGGAGAATTCCACTTTAATTAGACTAAAACCACACGTCATTCTCCCTGACAGTAGCGACAAAGCTGAAGAATCAAATCAGATCATTGAAAAATGGATGGTTTCTCTATGGCTTGAAGTAAAATTAAAAATAAACTTACACCAAGAAAACGCTTTGGCCTAGATAGTGCCATGAGCTAAGGCTACTAAGCAGTTTATCCTTCCTGGTGTGAACACATTACAGAGCTTCACACTCCCACTGCTCAGGTGCCCTGTGGCAGCTGCCTCTCTCATCGGGTAGGTGTTTTCACACAAGCCCTTGGCCTCCAAGCTTCACAGACCCCACTGCAGCATGGCCAGCAGTATAGCACCAGGCCCCGGGGCTCCCAGCCGCCGCAGCTGGCAAGTCTTTTTCATGACTCGCAAGCTCTGCATTTTGTCCCTCATTGGCCTTCACAGCTGGAATTCAAATGCAGACTCGGCAAATCGCATTTCACCTGGAAACATCAGCGCTGTAAGAAATCAGGGTTTGTCTACTCAGCGTGCTCTGTTGTGCAAGGAAAGCCACATCTATATCCCTTAGGTACCGTAACCATGGTCCAGCTTTGTTGCCACAGACATAATCGAGGGCACTGATGGGGTCATGTTGAGTGACATCTCACCCAACAGCTCTGTGCCACAGCTATAAAATACAACCAAAGCAATGTAGAAGGGCTGTGGGTCTTCAAGGGCTATTTTGTGCATGAGCATGCAGAAGGAGTTTATAATTAGAACAGGAATGCTTTCATTAATATTACTCGGCTGTTTCTGGGCTGTCAGAATGAGCACACAAATTGCAAAAATGCTTGCAAAGTTTGACTGAAAATGCTAAATTCTTACTAATTCTGCAATGGCAGAAATCTCCTCCTCCACAGAACACTTAACATTAAAAGCGTGCGATTGACAAGGATAAAAATAAACCTAAAAACAACTGCTGCGCTCTTGCTTTCACTTGCTGCAGTATGACAGACGGGTTTGATGTAGCTAACTGCACTACTTGTGGATGCTGTGCTTACATCCTTCACAGGAAGGAAATCATCTTGTGATTAAAGCACAAGTCTGGGAATTGGGAGACCTAGGATTTATCACCAGATCTGTCGCTCACCTGCTGTGTGACCATGGCAAAATCACTTCACTGCCCCATGCCTCAGTTTCCCTAACTGTTAAAGGAGGATACCCCATCCCAATGCATTCAGGCTTATTCATTAACGTCTGTAGTGGCACAACCGCCTTAAGATGAGGAAAGGTGGTAGAAAAATGCACAGTATTATGATCAGATGGTCAGCTGCTGATTGCTGCAGCCCAGAGGTTCATCTGAGCTTTTTAAGCAGTTGAGAGGAAGTATAGGAAATAGGCCAGAGGTTGCATTTCCTGTGCTGACTGCATAAGGAGAAGGGTGGAGCTTTTGCTAGGGTTAATGCCATTCAGGTTTGAGAGCTGTGAGCTGGATCCCAGGCACAAGCAGAGCTACAATTGTGATCACACGGGGTGGCCAAATGTACCGACCCTCCGAGCCGCATATGATAATCTTCAGAAGTTAGATAGCTGGGTGCACCTGGCAGGGCTTGGAGCTTCTGCCTGCGGTAGGGTGGTGGGGCCTCCCACAGAGTAGAAGCCACTAGACTCCCTTCCCCGCTGGGCAGAAGCCCCTAGCTCCACCACCCCACTGCAAGGGCAAAAGCACCGAGCCCCTCCCACCCAGTCTTGTAAGCGGAGAATGGGGGGAAATATGGAGGGTTTTGCAAGCCGCATTTTAGCAGTAAAAGAGCCACATGTGGCTCAGGAGCCGCGGTTTGGCCCCGTTATAGCAGCTATGATCGGGGTTAGATGACGCAGCAAAAACACTTGTGCCCTGGCTACAATACAGCTTCCACTCTCACTGCCATTGCAGAATCATGCTGGCATGCTTTCACAGCATAGGCAAGACAACAGTTTACAATCTATCTGGGTTGCTGTGCCCAACCAAGGCAAACGGACCATGAAGCAAGAATGAATACAGCACAGAAGACTTCAAAGGTACCTCTCCCAAGACAGCTAGACTAACCTGGAATGATACCTTAAATGTGGTTGTCAGAAGAAAGCACTGCTCAGAAACACAGTTTTACAAGATACAGGTTTTTAACTAGCGGCCTGGATTGCTTACCTGAAATGCAAATTATTAAGAATTTATATACACTGAAATCTAGTGTAAATGCAGAACTAAATCCTCACACTGCTCAAACACACTAACTTCAAGTGACAAGCAAAATGAAAGTGCCAACGTAAAAACCATTACACACATTAAAGTTCTTTTTAGTCTGGGCATTAAAACTCTTCACAGCCAGAAGCTACTGCCATGGAAAACAATGCACAACACACATCAGCCTCCCCCATCAGACATCCCCATTGCTTTGAGTCAAAGGGTTAAGCCTGTTTGCTGCTGCCCAGAAGAGTTTTGGCAAAGTGAACTGAGTGCCGAAGTGAGACCCATAGGGTGGCCTGAAACCAAATATGTAAACAGGAAGAACAGAACTGGAGGAGGGGAAAGCTGATTAGAAAGGATACAGGATGTGCTGTTACCCTCTTGCAGTTTGGTTTCAAATTCTGAATCTAAGCAAGAAAGTTTGATTTAAAAGAAGTTCAGTTTACCAGAGTGATAAATGAAGCAATAGACAAAGGCTTTGAACTGGCCTTCCTGCTCCAGACCTGCCTAGACATAACAGGGCTACAACAACTGTGTTTTATTGAACTGCTCCAGATAAAGAAAACCTTTACTCAAGGTTTGCATAAGTTCACTCTATAGTAGTTTCTGCAAATGCCCCTCTCACTTGGTGAAATGCTATTTTGTAAATCTTTACAGTAATGGCAGTGAATGAAGAGCAAGACTTGCCCTTGGCATCTATTGCAGTAAACAAGGAGGAAGATTATGTTACTCTAACATGCCTTAGCAAGGGAGTGCTTGGAAAGTAAGTCCTTTTTGATGTGATTGCACCAATACTACCATCCTCTTTCACAACCTTAACAAAGATCCAGACATGTTTCAGTTTGTTTTCCAGATGTGAAGAAAGCATGAGCTGATGCAGAGCGTGTACAGGGGAGTGCAGAAAACAAGAAAGGAAGTGGTGGCACTGATAATCCTAATGCTTATCATTAATACAAAATCTAATTTACAGAGGAATTGCAATAAGACCAAGTTAAAAACCCATCACTAAGAGAGAGAGAAAGACGTTCGTAATTAAAATTGCTACCCCACTAATTGCGAAGCACACTTAGCCAAATCCCACCTTCCATTCACCTATGTTTGAAGAAGCTCATTTGCTCCTGGCTTTAACTTTCTATGAATCTATAGAACAAAACCTCGATCCTCTCTTGCTATTTTGTTCAATTCAAGGATTCTGTTCTCCTCCTGGTGCAGACACTGAAGTCACACTGACATTAATGGGAGCTAGACACAGAAACAGGAAGAATTCAGAACCAGAATACAGCTATGCCTGCAGAATATAGATAGGGAATTACTTTAATTTCTTCAGCAAAACTAAAAATCTGAATCTGGGAGCTGTAGGTGAAAGACTAGAACACGAGTACATTTCTAAGACAACAAAAGGATCTGCCCACAGGTGGTTCTTGTGACCAGCTTACATTCCAGGTGTATGTGTGTGTGTCTCTCTCTCTCTCTCACACACACACACACACACACACACACACACACACACACACACACACACACACACACACACACACACTCTTAGAGTACAAATCCTTTACTGTTGGAAGGCTGTAGGTGGCTATCCAGAGGTCTCACAGCACATGCTGTTTCATGTGGAGGTATTCAAGATTCAGCTGTCGGTTTAGCTCTGCATGTAGGCTTAGCACAATACAGGTTGAAGCACAGGCCTTAGCCGAGGTGGGAGGGAGAAAGGAGGACTGGGAGAAGGAAGAAAGGCAATGCCAGCGAAAACCCTTGTACACATTTTTTTAGTACATTCTGAGAAGCCTGACAGTTTGTGGTTAAGAGAACTCCAACCCAGAGCTGCACTGGCAGACTGCTTCAGTTTAGCAGCACAGCACCCCATTCCCTAGAAACATGTGGCTCCCTGTAACACACAAGCGTCTGTTTGAACTGCTTAGACATGACAACACAGGCATACAAGGTGGTGCCCCTGAGGAAAAATACCATTGCCCAACAAGTAATGCATAAGATGAACTCTTCAGCACTGTGTGGGAAACTGACTGTTGGCTCAGTTAAAGCTCAGGATTTTCAACTGTGTATTCCCCAAACATGCAGCCAAAGGATCAATAAGAATACATTAGAATAGCACAGACAGCAATGGAGAATGTATTATGCCTCTGAAAGAAAGCACAAGTCTGCATGAAGTGACTCATTTTCACCAGGGAGGCTGCAGCACATGAAATGTTTTCGTGCTTTGGAGTGTCAGTTCAAATGAGAGAGAAAGGGAAGGTTTTACCTGAGCGTGGCCAGTGAGCAGAAGGGGCAGCAGTACCCAGATTAATCCACCCCTCTGTGGACAGGACAGGGTCAAAATCTAAGGACAACTTGCACATGGCAAGACATAAAGCAGCTAAGAGATTTCAGAGTGGGGAGGACACCAGCAGGTTAAGTATCCTGGCAGTTCAAAGGGGGAAGCAGCACAGCTGGACAGACAAGGGGTAGCACAAGGAGAGTGGGCTGGAAGCCAGAAGAATGTGTTGTTGCAATGAAAGAGTGAAAAAACCGAGCAGGTAGGACAGACATGAACACAGGACAAGCACAGCAGAAGGAATAGGAGTGGGACCAAAACGGAGAAAGTCACATAACTGAGGGGGTCTACAACGAGGAAGAGGCTGATTTGGTTGCATGGAATTTTATGCATAAGCTACATAGCCAACGATGCAAATGGATGACAGGATCCCGCGAATGGAGATGGCTGCCTGGCTTATCAGCCAAGTAAGCTTATGCCAAGAAGGAAACAGTGGAAGAAAATGAGAGGGGGGAAAAAAATGTAGCAACCTGTTCCAACAGAATGGGGCGGGGGGGGAGGGGGAGATAGAGAAGAGGTCACTCCTTTCTGCCTCTAGAAAATAAACAGGGGAGATTTGTGATTACTTCCTAACCTAAAAGAGACAGAGGGGCCATCAGTGGAAATTCATTTCCACACAAGCTAAACTGCAAGGTGTCCTAGACAAACTGTGCTGCGAGAAAGTGGAGTATGGGTTAAATAATTGCTCTAGTGCATTGGTCCTCAAACTTGGGCCGCCGCTCGTTCAGGGAAAGCCCCTGGCGGGCTGGGCCGGTTTGTTTACCTGCCACGTCGGCAGGTTCGTCCAATCGCAGCTCCCACTGGCCACGGTTCACTGCTCCAGGCCAATGAGGGCTGCAGGAAGGGCGGCCAGCACCGCTTCCCACAGCCTCCATTGGCCTGGAGTGGCGAACCACGGCCAGTGGGAGTCGCGATCGGCCGAACCTGCAGACACAGCAGGTAAACAAACTGGCCCAGCCCGCCAGGGGCTTTCCCTGAACGAGCGGCAGACCGGCTTTGAGAACCACTGCTCTAAAGAGCACCAAATGAACCCTGATGCGTTGCAAAGTCAAATGACCTTCCAAACCAGAAGCCTGACCTGCAAATCATTATGCTTTCTGCCAGGCCCATGGATGTCAATGGATCTATAGGGCCAGGCCCCAGTATTTTAGTTATCTTTAAAAGGAATAACTCAGCTGAGAGGGTTTAACGCTACCTCCTAGACTAGACACAGTTCAAATATCAGGATAATCCGCAGGACTAGTTTAAACAAAGGAGACACCCTTCAACCAGAAGTGTGAAAAGGCATCTCAGCAAAAGTGGCCATTTACTGGTCCCCTGAGTAAGCAGCTAATGTAAAAACACAGCCCTTGATGTTAAACAGTAATAACTGAAAGTTAGCGAAATTCCAGCTTCCAGACTTCTTGTTTATTCTGAAGAACAGTGAGGAGAAATGGATGGGGGAGGAAACACTGGGCGGAAGCTCAACATGACTGACAGACCACGCTCCTTCTCCCTACCTGGGAAGCTAGAGACAGGACAGCCTGTGGAAACACCTGATGAAAGTTCTTACATCAAGACGCGAGCCATCATGGCCAGATTTTTGGTTCACAGATGCTCACAGCACCCTCTCGCCAGCTATACATATTTAAATAGGCATTTAAATGGGATCTGAGTAGTAGTGTTTGCCAGTCTAACTACACTGTGCTACCATTATGGGGCCCAGCTAGAAATGAAGAAGCTCTGACATTCGCTCTCTCACTGGTTGCTAGGTGAGGACAGTTTCTGGACTATTTTAGCTAAGAAAGGGCCTATGCAGCACAGCCCCTCAGTCCCCCAGCTGCATGTATCACACTGAAGCCAGCAGAAGAAATGCATACAAGTAACAGTTTCATACACGGATGCATTTCTGAATGAGCCAACAATTTGCTTCTCACGGATTCCCTAGCCAGCTTAGCCACTTGTGACTAACAAGGCTGTTCCCATGGGAGGTATTTCTAAACATCAGCAGCCAGTTAGGCAACTCAACAGTGCACATATTCCAGGAGGGGGGAAAAGTAGATGGTTTGGGTCATCTGATTCATCCAGTATTTCCAACCCAGTAATTAGCGTCACACAACATGTTTAAAGAGTAATATGAATGAGGCTGGAAAACAGTAGCACCTTTTAAAGCACTGAGGCCAACGCCTGCTGACTTTACTCATGCTAACCCCATGCCCTACAGCGAGACTCCTCACGTGGGTAAAGCTGACTGGATTTCACTCTCTTCTCTCAGACAGGCCTTCAAAATCTAACTGATATGGGTCTTTAAATTCAGCCTGAATTCTTTGCAACCACAGGCAAAGCAGCACTAGACTCCAGAGCCCCCAAGCACCCCAGGGAGGAGGTTCTGTGGTCTAGTGTTGCTTTGTAGTGCTTTGAGCAGAAGAACTGACACACAGAGGAGTTCTTAGGAGATAAGGCTGCTTCCTAACAAACATGCTGAAGGAATTATCCACCATGGCTGGGAATGTAGCCCCCAGCACTGGGAACCCCACTCCTTTGTAAGGGGAGAGGGAGAAAGAAATAGTCAGGGGCCCTAAGAATGAGCATGGGATGTTCACGCCCCTCCCCAAAAATCCACCAGGGGAGAGGGGGAATTGACTGGGAGCTGCTGCCCATGTCAGACACTGGGGTGGGGGATGAGCATAGGACAACCTCTGCACTTGGATCTGAGAAATTTGGAGCAGGGGGTTGGACTAGCTGACCTCCTGAGGTCCCTTCCAACTCTGATACTCTATGATTCTATGAAATGGCCGACAGTCAAGGCCAGACACTTTGCCTGTCTTCCCTTACTGAAGCTGTTTCCCTGTGGCAAGTAGGGAAGTGCAGGGTGGGAGGGGGTCAGTGAAGGAGGTTGACTAGGATAGCTGGATAGAGGGGAGGGGAGGTGGGTGAGGGAATGCAGCATCGCCAACCCCAAGAGCTTAAAAATCATGATTCAAGGCCTCAAAATCATTTCATTAAAAAACCAACCAAAACAAAAAAATGGGATTCTTGTGGTTTGCCTTCTTGTTTCTGAATCTTTAGGGTCCTCTTGGGTCACATTTTCAAACTTCTCTCCATATTCTCACATGATCACCTGACTCCAGGAGCAGGAGCTGTAAGAACACCACTGCCAAATATTGGGGGAGTTGGAAACAACTGTGACTTACAAGTTCATTACTTTTGACACATTGCTTGTTTCTTGTTTGTTTAATGTCTGTCTGGCCTGTCTTTAGAGTGCGAGCGCTTTACGGCAGAGCCAGGGTACACACCACAGGGTTTGAATTTGGTGGAGGGCTCCAGGTGCTTCTGTGATTTAATTGCCACCACCTCCCATCACACAGATTCAGTCATAACAGCAGTGCTGAACCTGTGTGTGCAGTGATATTAGTGTTAACTCTGCTTCTACTGCAATGATTAAGCAATGCTGAGGGGCCTCATGACTGAAGCCTCATTGCTACTAAACCATGCATCATTCATTCCCTTTCCAGACCAAGTGGAGCTTGTGTTTGAGGCAGAGCACAGGCTGGGGTTGAAATAGAAAAACGGACGTTTAAAAGGCACCAGCAGATACTGCTCTGTCATTAGCTGCTGCTGCTAGACTGACAGGTGAAGAGGCAGGTTAATGATCAATTCTGGACTGATGGATTTAAGGGCAGCAGTTTTCAGATTACCACACACTGGTTTTAAATTACATTGTGCCTGCTGAAGATTCCCTCTGCAGTTTCCATTAAATGTGGGATTCTTCTTTCCTTCCCATTTCAAGCAGCTGTGAAGTGTTGCTCTGCACTGGTAAACAGATGCAGCATTGCATCTCAGAAGTGGCTGGATCGATCCATACGTCGCATAATTTACCTCGGGGGTATTGTGAGGCTAGTTAACATTTGTGAAGCATTCTGAATTCCCTGTGTTATAGATGCCAAAAAAGTGAAAAATCTACATTATTAAATGCATTTTTTAAAAACTGGAACTGCTATTTTTCTCTTTACAATGGAATTTCTTAAGTGTTTTGGGGACTTTTTACTACACAAAGCTGCTGTTAAACTGCTGTTGGAGGTGCGATTTTACATTAGTTTAATCTGTTATTGTTTTCAACAGTGAAGCAGCAATACACATTACAATCAAATCAAAGGGGTATGTAGTAGGCATAAGACCACATTGTGTGTATGCTGTATTGTCCCTGTATTTTTAGTTTATACTTGGTTGCCAAGCTCCAGACGTCTTTCAGCAACAGCAGAGTCTGTAAACAGGCTGAACAAAGCTTGCAAAGTGCACTTTGATCTTCTATTCTTACTACTATGACTTGGTCAGCATCTCAAACATGTATAAAAGAACCTTGCTTCTACAGATTCTGAACAAGACAGAGGAGAGCGGCAAAACTAAATGGGGGTAGGAAAAAAGTTTAGACTTGCCCTGAGCAACTGTCCTCAGACCCAACAAAACCTCAGGCTGAGAGAAAATGCTCAACTGCACAGGAGGTAAAACATGAAAATTTTTTAGACTTAGTATAATCCTCACCTCACCCTTGTGGATTTCAAGAATGGGGCTTATTGCTACACCAATAAGTAGCTCTGGATACCTAACGTTACTTCAGACATTGCCAATTTTGATCGCCGCTTCTATGCTGTGTTCTGACCTAGGTTGCTCTGGGGGCTGGAATGAAACCAGAGTATTCTGAAGGTTTTATTAAAATATACCCCCTGATGATCCAGGATCTGGAAACTACAGCTGCACCTTCCAACTGCCAGAAGCCATGGTCTCAAGTGCAACAGCCTTAAATCTGCAAGTTAAATCAAACTGTTTCCAGTAAAACCTAATTTAAGGAGTTTTCCACTCTGAACTGTGCATTTCAAAGAATTGTTCGCAGCAATACCAATCCAGTACCCAGCATTTGTAGAGTGGTGATAATACACTGTACTTCTTACTTGCTTACTTGCCACATATACAATATGAACACACAGGAATACAGCTCAGCCATTAAGAGTCTGGTGCCTTTGAGTCAGCTCCATGACTCAGGTAGCAGTTTATTGCAAAACCGCACCTGGGCCTCAGGAAGAGTACAGCCAAGAATTGCATTTCTGTAAGTCTCAATTGCTGCCCTCACCTCTCCCAACCTCACCACTCAGCCGGTTTCACATTACGGCTATTTTGGCCTTCAGTATACTGCCTTCCTCTCCGGCCCCAACTTTCGTAGCCTCTCCGAGACCCTCCTATGCTTTATAAAGTTAAAGTTAGGTTTGGTGTTTTCCAAACAAATTTGCTCTGTTTTCAGCACAATGAAGAGGTGCTCCAGACTGCAAGATTTGGCATTAGTGGGTGAAAGGTTGGTTTTATTCTCTTGGCCTCTTTCCACGCTGCCTTGGATGTAGCACGCAACATCACACACTAGATATATTTGCATATGAACTGAAAACGTAGGTTCTTTAGATAACTTCTGGGTGTGGGAGCAGTTTAGACAAGAGTCTCAGGCTGAGGCTGTTCCCCACAGTGCAGAGGTTGTAACATACACACTTCAGGAGCTTTAGGCTCATGGCTAAGTTTGTTCTGTTGTTGTTTTAAAACATACATAAAGGCAATATACTTGATTAACTGCATGGGACCCTGGAACCAGGATTTTTGCTCTAGGAGACATTTTGAAACAGATAATTTAGAAAGGTTTAACACTGACCTTACTGTACCAAAACTGTACATATGAAAACAATGTTTGCAAGTAATATCTTCCATGCACCCTGCCAAGAATGTTTAAGTAAGTGAACAAAACCCTCTGTGTGGTATTCTGAGTGCTTGGTTCTGAATCAAGGCAGAGTAATGTCACACTGGAGGAGTTGGGGGTGGGTCGCAAATAAGACAGATCAAGAATGAAACTGATTACTTGCTCTCCTTCCGAATACATCAGCACTCTACAAGCATTACGTGCGTCCAAACAAACTCAAGGAGTAGGCTGCAAGGAGGAGGGTAGGAAGAAGTGCATGTGATCTGCTCCACTTCAACAGCACCCACTGCAATATGATTCAGGGATCAGCACAGATGTCTCCCCAACAGATGCACTCTCCTGCTGAAAATGAGGGAAGTTGCTCTGGTGGTAGCTAAAAAGGGTGTTGCAATTTAATACACTAGTGGACAGAGTTTGGAAATCGACTAGGGAACGGGAAGAGGAAGCAAGATCAGGGCTGAAGGGAGGAGGACATGGACACAGAGAAAACACACAGCGGAAAGGACAAGAATAGGTCTTCACTCAGGCTATGCTGACACTGTGCACCTTACAGCAGCCACACCCCCATGTGTTGTAAGGTACACAATGTAGTTGTTTGCTCGCAGGAGAGAGCCTGCCGACAAAATAAAACCATCTCCTACGAGGGGCGACAGCTTTGACAGCAGGAGAGCATCTTCCGCAGACACAGCACTGTCACACTCGAGCTTTTTGTCGATAAACGTTTTGTTGGTCACAGGTGTGTTTTTCACACCCCTGACTGACTAAAAGTTTTACCAACAAAAGTGTGGTGTAGACATAGCCTTAGTGCCACTCCTAAAGGACTGAAACACCTGCCTAAATAGCGCACGCCCTGCACAGGCACACAAGGGCCGGCACACACAGAAAACACCTATGTAACAATACCTAATAATGGCTGCTACCAACCAGCACTGAGGCACCCATTTGTAGTTCAAAGTCACCTTCAATTTAGAAGATAAAACAGATCTGAACAAACAATGGCTATTGCAGAGTAGTCACACCTACTGCCACACAAAATGTACAGTTGTTACTTTACACAGCAAAGCTGGAATAGAAGATACCATCAGACACACCGTGAAAAAAAGACAAGTCTAGAGCTCAAAGAGTAAATATCACTACAAATCCATGCAACAGGGTCACCATTTTCTGTTTCAACTTTTGAGAGAGAGAGAGAGATCTCCTCCTGCTGCTGGAGGGGCAAAGACCTGTCCAATTTCAGTTCCCACATATTTTGGACTGAATTTCACACACAGACAAAAACATCCTCAAAAACACCCAGAACAATACGTACTGAACTCCAACAAACCGGGCTGTATTATGCAAATGAACTGAGGTCAACTGTGTGACTGGCTTTGTTAACTGAGATGTTGCAATCCTACTTCTCACAACAGCTGAAATCAAAGTTGGAAAAAAAAACCTTCCTTCTCCTCAGTATTCAGACAAGCAGAATCCTTCCAGAGAGAAACAGTGAAGATGGCTGATGGATGCAGAGTGTGTGTGGTGGAAGACCCACTGTTTGAGACATCAAAGACTTCCAGTGGCTTGCTAGCCAGCATTTGAGTGTGCATTGCCAGATGTGTGTGATTAGATAAGTGTCTACCTGGCCACACGTGTGTATAAATTGGGGATTTGGGGGCGCTCATCTGGGAATGCATAAGCTAAGTGAGCAACATGGTACACAAACAAGTGTGTTGCTACTAATCTACTGAAAGTCAGACCCTAAAATGGGACCAGACTCAAACTGTGCAGCAGAGTGCAATTCCCCGATGGCAAAGGTGGCGGGGGAAGGAGAATGACAAGACAACAAGCCTTTTCCATTTCAAATGTCTGATTCTATGAGTAAAGAAAAAACACAGCATGTTCTTCTTGCTAAGCATCTTGCTCGCACTGCACCATCTACCTGAAACTCCCTGCCCCCAGCCAGTGACTGAGTCACTTCCTCTCCTTGTCTCTCAGACAGGTTGTTAGAAACTCACCCACACTTTCTCAGTATATGACGGGTGCCATTTAAATGCACTGTTGTGAGACTGAATTACCATTTTGGAGCCCCTGCTCCACTTCCTGACTTTCATGGGGTGGCCATTTTGCTGTCTGTGTCAGTGCCAGTTCAGCAGCGCCTCAGCTACTCAGAGGAGACATTTCCCATCCTCTTTGCCAAGGACCAACTCTGCAGAAGAAGGGGGAAGGTGTGTCCTGAGGAGGCGTCAGTCTCATGACTGCAAAGGGGTGAGGTCAAAGGTTGCTGTCAGCAGGGAGGAGCTGCAAGACAGGGTAGGCAAGCGGCCTCCAGGCAGCCCTGGCAGCTGCTGCTCAATAGCATTCTGAAGGCAGCAAGAAAACGGGGCTAGGGAAGAATCTTGTGTGCAGATGCTGCTGACAGCAGGGCCATCAGACCCCCTCATCTGCTTGTCCTCTGCTCAGATTACAGGCTGGCTGCAGAACCTGGGCAGGATGTTGATGGACGAGACAGAAAGAGCTAAGCTGCTTTTTCACATCCCAAGAGGAGTTTGGAGCACTCCAAAAAATAGCCTTGTCTTGTAAACTGAGACAATTACCTCTCAACACCATTGGAAAATGAATGCAGAGCTCCACAGTGACATTTTAATAGTAATTGTTATGGTCACATTATCCTTGAAATAGGCTACAATGAACTTATGACTCCCGTTTCCCCGCAAATACATTGTTTGGTTGGGAATTTAAATGTTAAAAGGCAGCAGTGAAGGTTCCAACACCAGGGTTAACTCTTTCCCCCCTCAGTAGCCCTGGCCACACTGGTCATAGACTCCTAAACTCATTCCAGTCAGACACAGCCTAGGACACTGGGAATAATCAGATGGTCACCAGCCAAGTACTTTCCAGACCCGAAACTGCTGAGTTTTGAAAATGAGTCACGATCACACCTTTTCAGAGTAGTAACACTATCTGTGCTCAAGTGACATGGGGCTGCCCTCTCTCTCCCAATTTACTGTGACCTCTAGCACATATTCATTCTGTGATGTATTTACTCATCGATATGCCAAGAATGCAAAAATGACGATTCATATCTCGAAATGGCAATCAATTTGAGTTACACTTTAACAAGATAAACTAACTTTTCGAAACTCTCTCTCAGGACAGGGAGTTCTGCAACTGAAGAAACCTGCCATTCAGCACAATGAAACTCACAGAAATTCGACTCTATCCCCAAGCAAACCAAACATTATTTATTAACCAATTGACAAAACTGTGCTAGCAACTTGGCTCAGACAACACTTGGGTACCTTTTAAAACCAGCCGTACAAACTTTTAATCCAAACAAAATCAGTCAATAGCTCGGTATACTGACCATGTGACACAGACTATACCTGTCATATCGGACTTTGACCCTTATATTTAACTTGGGAATAATAAATGCAAAAGGCCCTAATCACATTGTATAGAGGTGGAGTTGTATCCTCCTGCTTATTAGATCCCCAGAACCTTGTGATGTATAAGACTAATCCTACAGTTGAATTACATGTGAGGGGTAGAGAAAATGGAATGGAAAACCCCTCCTAGTACCTGTTACGGTACAAGCAGGGTCCTTGTGCAATCTGGTCTTAACTCAGACAATGGGGCTTTCATCCTTTCCTTGGAGTTTAACCCACAGTCTAGCAGATGTCACTGTCAAGGAAGTTTCCCTGCTACTCCCTTTACTCGTTTCATCCTCTGAACACTATCCTGACCATTGGACTACCTTAATCTCCTCCCCCTCTCGGGTGATTTTGCCTTTCAGTCGCTTGCCGACTTGCCTCACCTCAGACTTCTTAGTCATCCATCTGAATTACACTGGTTTAGCTTGTAATGTTAATAATTTTTGCCGCTTTTCTCTGATCTCCTTCCACAGTCTGTACTGATTTCTGATGCTGGAGTGGGTAGAACTGTACACAGCATTTCAAGCGCAGACTGTACACAATGTTTCACCAGTGCTGCATGATCAGTGATGGCGTGTCTTATGCATGGGCAGCTAAAAGCTATATTGGCTTTGCTTTCCACCATACATTGTAACCTCATAGCCAATCTGTGATCCACAATTCCCCCTGCTCGTCTGACTACTTGCCCACACTCCCATGCATCTTTTAGGTTATTTCCCCCAAATGCACTACCAGGCATTTTTACAGACTGAATCATTTTATTTCCTGCTCATATTTTTAAGTTCTTTATATCTCTTTGTACTATTTTCTCTATCCCCAATGGTTCTTGTCACATCTCCCAATTTTGTATTACTTGCAAATAAAGTAGCAAGCTAATCTCTTCCTCTAGACCATTAATAAAGATGTTACATAAAACTGGGGCAAAAATTGCCCAGCTGTCTGTGCCAGTTCATCACTTCCCCACCCCCAACTCTATCTATTGTCATTTATTTATGCTCTTTCAACCAGTTTTACATTTGACAGTGCAAATATGCAAGGCAATCTGAATGACCTTTTCAGCTTTAAGACAGGATGGTCCTGTATCAAACTACAATAGAGTGTGTGCAGACATGCACACACATACATATTATCCTTCAGATTTATTATATAGACACACACCAATGTTATTATCAAATCGATTTGTAGGATGACTTAGATTTGTCCCAGTATTTAACAAATTCCAACTGTGAGACTCAGTACATCTTCCTCACCAGTCTGTCAGTTGATGAACTGGTTTAACTAGTAGCTGAACAGGATTGATCGCTAACCAGCCACAGGAAGAAGTGTGTCTTTTATAATCCTTTTGTTTGATTAAATTAAATTTATTACTAAGATCAGACCTGATCTTACTCCATTCCACCCTTGATATAAGACTGAACACAGCACAATGTTCCCATGGAGGTTTAAATAATGCAGAAAAAACCAGTCACCTAAGGACAGTTTTTGCTAGGGTAAAATGCACTCCCCATTTCCCCAGCCCCAGAGCCCACACTGAGGTGGTGTGGTGCTCATATTCCCTTACCTGTATCCGAGTCTTTTTGATCTCCATTTGTTCCAACAGTGAAAGGCAACTTCCGTTTCGTAGCTCTCTCTTTCACCTCTTTGCCGCCATCACTCCGGTCCAACTTTGGAGTCTTGGTTAGGGAAACTTTATCTTTATCCTAGAAAGGAAGGAGAAAAAAATTCTCAAGAGTCTCTCTCAAGGCTTCTGTCTCCATGGACTTTGTGTGTCTGCGTTCAGGTTTTTACAATATTTACTGAGCCACTGCAATTACCCAGAAAAAACGATCTTCTGTCACAGAGGGGTTTTCCTTTTCCTACAACAGATCAAATAGGCCTCACTTGTCATGTTTTCTTGAAGAATATGTTGCTGATGAAGTAGCTAGAATGGTATGTATTGAGTCTTTGGTGCCATTCCTTCTGCCGGTTGCTTCACAGGGGCACATGTCTAGATCTTTTTGTAGAGAGGAAGGAAATAAATACTTTTTTTGGTGGCAGAAGTAGCCTCCCACCTCTCTCTCTCCCAGAACTACTTGCATCACAGCAACCTCTCTTCTGGCTGAAGGCTGGATCTCCAAACTACCCAGTGCTGCTTTGTGCAATGGCTAGATGGGGACACTAGATAGGAAGTCTCTTCCCTGGGGCTGCCTCAAACACATACAGCCCCCCAGAGAGTGAGGTACTGATCCTGGGTGACACACGGAGATCCATTCCCACCTCACCTTCCTGCAGGGCAGCAAGTTGCACTGCTACCAGACCATCAGCCCAGCAATAACCTATTTACGTTTCTTAATTAAGCTTGAAGAATCAGCCACCATTGTTAAAACATGGAAGTAAACACAATAACAAAAGATCAATGTCACTATGTTTGTGCAGTGAATGCAACAACGTGCTCTCATTCTCATATATAGGCTTGGAATGATTTGATTTTTATTAGCAAATGTTGATGAACGATTTCACTGTACACACAAACCAAAGAAAAAATATTTCCATTGATGATAATCAAAATTTACAGATAGGCCAAGAAAGAAAAATGCTGCATGAGAGATTATTAGAGTTTCATTTAAGGATATTTACTTCAGATATTTTGACATGTGATGTGGACAATTTGTGTTTTAACACTTGTACAGCTTTAACTTTTTGAATCTCAAGGTCGTTAAATAATTATCTGCCCCCCCCACTCCAGATGTAAATGATAAACTTTGAAAAAATGTTTAAAACCCATATTTTTGCACAACTGAACATTTAAATTGATAATAAATTTTTAAAATGCTTAAAAATAAACACTGATGTCCCTCAAAATTATCAACAAATAACAATCGAATTCTGCCAAGCCTACCTGTACATGACAGTACACAGGAAGGCAGAGTTCAATCACTTTGCCAACAACTCCTGGTATTCTACCAGACGAAAATGCCAAGGTGCCGTTGCAGAAGAGCAAGGCAGAGCTATGGACACATGCTGTGGTGTGAAATTAGCAGCCCTGGCAGCCCCATTTACAGTCAAGATGGAGTTATTACATTAGCACTTTCTGTTGTGGGGATAGAGGATCTGAGTGAGAAAAACAGGAAGTGGTAGTGGCAAGCTAGGTTTTTTGGGGGGAGTTTTTGAGCAAAACTCCCCCTGTAGTAGTTAGGGTTTTCTAACCCTCATGAGAGTGACAGTGTTTGCGGAGTGTGCACACAGAGCACACCATGGGTGGGGTGAAAACCTTCCCACTAAGAAACAAAAACTATATTAAAGCCCTTCCTTCTCCATACTGAGCTGAGGGCTTTCCCGTTGTGTGCAGTGCTTCCAGAACAAGTCTGTAGAATGTTCTGGCAGTTGATAAGCCTGCTAAAGTTACTGACTGTTTAAGGGCTCAGTACTCCAGTCAGACAAAACGCACTTAAACTGTCTGTTCTGTACATATCAGCATCAAAAATCATACTGCAATGCCCCAGCACAGCCCTTTGGGAGACGTGCTCTCCATCATAAACCGAAACAGCCCAGGTGTCCTGTCTGCTGCAGATCTCATCTTCATTTCCCACCTCCCCTAGTTACCTCAGATTCTCCACTATAACCAGTGGTATCCTAGTTAATAATGCACAACAACAAAATATGTTTCTGGCTTGGTGTTTGCGTGGGGAAAGAGGATGGGGGGAGGGGTTTTCTATTTTAGCTCTCCTCTAACGAAAGAAGTCAATGCACGTCTCAGTCTGAACAGCTTGAAACATCTGCTAGAATCATAAGCAGCTAGTTGGCCAAGTTCAGTAACTTGGGAGCCTGTAGATAACAACCTCTGCCCTGCAGCTACCAAAAATTATGATAGAAGGCTCAAGTCACATGGATAAGCCAGCCAGTTAAAAATACATTGGTGTCCCCCCGCCCCCCCCAGGAGTATACTCACTAATGAGCACAGAAATATGCTGAATTTAAAAACCAAAACAAAAAAAGAACACACACACTAGGAACAACTGTTGGTGTATGGCATTCCAGGGAGAATTCCTGCTTTTCCTCCCATTTCTTTGCGTTTCTCACAATCACACCTGATCTCACACACAGGGAGAGACAAGCATCTGCACTGTGCACCAATGGCTCCCCATTGCGCTGCTGCTTCTGTGTGCCAGGGAGCAGAGGCAGCAGAACTGGGTGAGCAGTTCATGTGCTGACCCCTCCGAGCTGCGACCTCAGACTGCCTCTTCTCCCTCAGGTGTCTACACATTTCTGCTATGAAACGTCATCTCCCAAAGCTCAGCGCAGCTCTCCTCACGCCACCCCCTGAAAGTCCTGTTCACTCACCACATCCCAGCTTGCCACCCGCATCCCTCCCCCATATTCCCATTTGACCAGTCTGGCTCTCTGGGGTCTCAGCCACCATGTGCAGTCTGCCAACATTCCTCATTCACTTACACATGCCGTTTCAAAACCACACACAGAACTACATACAACATACCAACTCCATATTAATCATTGAACTACACACACCAATAAAGACAGTCGGAGTTCAAAGGTGGCTGCTTGCTGATCAGGATGAGGGTGTGGTTATGTGGGTTGTGCTGTGGTGTAGATGACATCAAGAAGAACTGTGAGTGGAGTGGAGTAGAGATGAGTGGTTGAATGATTTAACTTCTTAATTCCTGGCTTCTTGGGACCTGTAATCCAGCAATCTTAACTCAAAGTGTACCAAGTTTTTGTTAGGGGATTATCTCTCTCACACATGCAGGGAAGGGAAGACAGCTGCTGGGGGAAGCACTGGTTTCCAAGGGAAGCAAACCAATGATTGCCTTGTGTATTCCTTGCTTATTTGTTGTGGTGCTGAGATATTATGGGGCTTGGGGCTCTTTTTAAGCTGTCAGGTGGGAGCAGATGGCACTGGAGTAGCAATTAGTAGTGGAGCAGTCAGAAGAAAATAGGTCTGAGGAAGGACTTAAGCACATGTCTACACAGCAGCTTGGAGCGTCAGTGCGGATATATGGATGCATGTAAGTTCTGCTCAAGTGAGCGCACAAAAAATAGCAGTGTGACCACAGTAGCATGGGTAGTGGCTCATACTAGCCACCCCAGTATGTACCCAAAGGGTCAGGCAAGATTGGATTCAGGCAGCTAGCCCAAACCGCTGCCTGTGCTACCATGCCACATAACTGCTGTAAGTGCACTAGCTTGAGCAGAGCTAGTGCATGTCTGTTCACCCACACCGCGAAGCACTCTCTCAGCTGCTGGGTAAACATACCCCAAGCTGGTACAAGACTGTATGTCGGTACTTCAGTATGAAGGGAAACAGATAGATGTTTAAGATCTATGTGTAAATTTCCTTTCCTTTCCTTTCCAGCTGAGAAACTGGTTTATTCAAATCTAGTGTAACAAATTTTAAATCTGCAGCATTGCTTTCAAAGCAAAGCCAAATTGTCAATTTAACAACAAACTTATGTTTCTAGATGTTAGCAAAAGCTAGACCTTAAATTTTGTTTAGCTTTACTTTTAAAAATCTACTAACTAAAATAGTCTTAATATTTTAATTAAATGCAAGATAATTGCAAGAAACCCAGACAAATGAATCTGACAGACATTCCCTTGTTAACCCCCTCCCCCCAACACCAGTCATGCTGTTTGTCTCAGACTTGTAAGATCCTGGCAAATAGCTTATTGTGCCAGCACAGTCATAAGACTATGTTGTCACTGTGTGTACATTGCTCCTTCCTCCTCCTTAGTTTTATCGGATACAGGCTCAACATGCAGCTTAGAAAAACTGTTTACTCCAATCAGCTCATTTTATTTACTTGTTCCTTAAGTTGTCGCCAGTTTGACCATCCTAGTGGCATGCAATATTAAAGCTGCATTAAAATGCTAGGCCTCTGATATACATGTTCCAACCATAATATTGGGACCTCACAAAATGGATTTAGGAGCCAAGGATTTTTTTTTTTTAATTAAGCTCCATGACCCACATCTGACAGCTCTCCAGCATGATCTCTTGCTGTACCACAGACTGCCTCTGCTTTTGTGGTTAGACAGAGCCAGTCACAAACATTCAGAAGAGGGAGTGTATTACTTAACATTTGGAACTAGAAAAAGGAGAGTCTTGGTCAAGATAAGAAACAGGGATCTTTTCCTCACTGCAGAAGTTATCAGGGTGCCAGAAAAAATCCACAGCAGCCAAAATAAATACAGGACCATTATGTTTAAATGTTCTGCTTGGAAATACTTTGTCTTATTTTCTGACTCGTGAATAAAAATAGTTTGTAACAACAAATGATGCCACATTTTGTGCCAGCTATTATTCTGAACAGATCAGAAGCCTACCAAGGTCAGGGACAGGTATTCGTTTACATCTGTCATGGGGGAGGAATGGCCAGGGATGACTGGCAAGCACCAGGTCACAACCAGAGCTACCAGATTATTCCTTCGTAATCCATTCAAATCAACAATCCAAAGGCACAGTGAGCAACTCCAGGCCTGCAGTCTTCTTACAAGCAGGGTCGTTTGCCCTTTTCACTCTCCAGAGACACTCCCATTGACACGGCAGCTCAATACTAACACAGCAGGGCTATAATGGGCTAACCGGGCATCTTCTTTACATGGAAGTGAGTCTCAGAATGAAGACCTGCTGACATCCCTGGAAAACACTATTCAGAAACATTTATAGTCATACTTTGGCCCAACCATTTCAGACATCCACATGCCCTCATTTGCTAGGGTTCAGGACAATCTCATAAAAATAGAAAAGACTGCATGCAAGTTTCTCTTCTCCTACTGCTTAATTCTTAAGGCACAACTTGAGTGTTGCGTCGCAACTGCTCAATGTAGAAATGATGGCGCAAGCCAAGTGAGTTCAATTTCTTTTCTTAGCACCAATCGGAAACCCGCAGCACTTCTGACTTCTCTGAAAGCAGGTTGGAAGCTGGTTTCTAGTCCCCTAGTCAGGGTCCCAAGCTGCCAGTGTGGAGTGGTTTCACTTCTCAGTAAGATGTATACCTGCTGCCGGAGGGTCAAGAAACACCACTTATAACTGACATTTCTAAGATGACACCCTTGTGGCTCAGTCACTCCTGGGCAGCAGCAGTTTGTACATTTCACACTTTCACAGACTGGGCAGGGAAATGCAGATAATTTTCCTTTATGCATAAAGAGGCTACAAATACCCTTTTCCTACACCTTGAGTTATGGGCCAGAGAGCTGGTTAAACCCTTGACACTAGACGTTGAGATTTCCTACATACAAAGCACTTATGCAAAAGGCATTAGAGTTACCTGTTGAGAGCTTCAGAATGCTAGCAACACGGGGCCAACTGAACTTCATACATTGTCTGAAATCTTAGAATAGGGAAAACCCATAGTACTCTGTTGCTGGGAAAGTACTCTCCCTGCCAGTGAAACCTAGCAGAAAATGCAAGTGACAGTGTTGCTGGACTTGCATCATCACTTCAAAGCTCTGTTCTTGCCCTTACGTTAGTTTAAATAAATAACCATTTTAAATTGATACTTCAGAAACCTAATTTCATACTCACATTTTCAAATGACAACATGGCAAATTAATCTGCAAATTACTCTCGTGAAAAGATTCAAAACATTCCCCTATTCAAAATGTATGGTCTAAACTAGCCAATGATGCCTCTCTTACAAATTAATACAGTACACTGATAACGCTGTCAAATGAAAGATAACAATTGAATAAGAGGATGGTGAAAAAGCTCCCTGTAGCCAGAACATGTCACAGACTAAGGAATCTGTCAAGAGTTTAAGAAACTGAAGCCTACAAAATATGTTCACTTTGTCAGTTTAAATACAATGTGTAAAAAGAAACACTAACATATCAAACTTGTGGAACTCAGTGCTGTGGGATATTGGTAAGATTTACTGCATGTCTAGTAAAAAAAACAACCTCTCCAGTTGCTCTAGCTAGAGTTAAAAATATCAATGTTACAAATCCGCACATCTTTGGGCACAGTCCAATCACTAGCTGGGACCTAGAAGAACTGTCCCCACATGGTATTCTACTGCAAAATTAAGTGCATTATAAGGGCATTACCAGCAATTTCTTAGGTCCTCTTTTTGAGTGGCAAAAGGACAGTTACCTGTTCCGTAACTGGCATTCTTCGAGATGTGTTGCTCAGATGTATTCAACAGTAGGTGTGTGTGCTCGCCATGTGCACTGGTGCCGAAAGTTTTTCCCTTAGCAGTACCCGTACTGGGGGAGCACCGCTGCCGACCCCTAGAATGGCGTCTCTATATGGTGCTATAAGGGGAGCTGCGCACTCCCCCCACCCTCGGTGCCTTCTTGCCAGACAACTCCGACAGAGGGGAAGGAGGGCGGGATGTGGAATACACCTGAGCAACACATCTTGAAGAATGCCAGTTACGGAACACGTAACTGTCCTTTTTTCTTCGAGTGATTGCTCATGTGTATTCCACAGTAGGTGACTCCAAGCTATGTCTGATGGAGGTGGGTAGGAGTTCCCGGATGCAGTACTGCCCTACCAAACCTGACGTCATCCTGTGCTTGGGAGATAATCGCATAATGCTAAGAAAAGGTGTGGACAGAGGACCACGTGGCAGCTCTGCATATGTCCTGGATAGGGATGTGAGCTACATAGGCGACCGACGAGGCCTGAGCTCTTGTAGAATGAGCCTTAACGATAGGTGGCGGGGGAACTCCTGCCAGGTCATAACATGTGCATATGCACAAGGTGATCCAGCGTGAAAGGCCCTGGGTGGAAATCGGCTGTCCCCTTATCCGTTCGGCCGGCGCAACAAACAGCTGCGAGGATTTCCGGAATGGCCTGGTTCAGTCTAGGTAAAAAGCCAGCGCCCTACGCACATCTAGCGTATGCAGGCGATGTTCCTTGTTGGAGAAATGGGGCTTAGGACAGAGTACTAGTAGGAAGATGTCCTGATCCATACAGAAGGCGGAGACCACCTTCGGGAGAAAAGTGGGGTGCAGGCGAAGCTGGACCTTATCCTTGTGGAACTCCGTATATGGGGGTTCCGAGGTCCAGGCCCTAAGGTCCGAGACATGTCGGGGTGATGTAATGGCCACAAGGAATGCTACCTTTCATGACAGGTGGGACCAGGAACACATGGCCAAGGGCTCAAAGGGAGTACCCGTGATGCGAGATAACACTAGGTTTAGATCCCATTGTGGCATGGGGGGCCTAGCATACGGGAATGAACGATCCAAGCCCTTAAGAAAGCAGGAGGTCATACTGTGGGAAAAGACCAAGTGGCCCAGTACCGGCGGATGAAAGGCCGATATGGCCACCAAATGCACCTGATGGAGGCGGGAGCTAACCCTGGGGTCCTACGGGACAGGAGATAATCGAGAATGAATTGGATCGATGTGGGTGATGGGGAAGTTCCCCGCTCCCCCGCCCACCTAGAGACCCTGCTAGACCATTTGGCCAGGTATGTCCGTCATGTGGACGGCTTTCTGCTTTCCAAAAGAACTCGTTTGACATTCTCCGAACACCTCCCCTCCTCCTCCTCATCTGACCACGGAGCAACCACGCTGGCAGGTGAAGTGCGGCCAGGTTGGGGTGGAGGAAGCATCCCCCTTCCTGGGAGAGGAGATCCCAGCAAAGCGACAGCCTCCACGGAGGAGCCGCTAAGAGTTGCATGAGGGTCCCGTACCAGTGTTGACGGGCCCATCCGGAGTTATGAGGATGACCAGCGTCCTGTCTGCTTTTACTTTTTGCAGGACTTTGCCTATCAGGCATAGAAAAGTTGGCCTGACCACCGAAGGAGGAAGGCGTCCAAGATCGCCCTTCTTCCCACCCCTCCCCGGGAGCAGAACTGGGGGTTCTAGGCAGTTGCAAAGAGGTCGACCTGGGGAACTGCCCACTCTCGGAAGAGCTGTAGGGCAACCTCCCAGTGGAGTGACTACTTGTACTGGTATGAAAAAAACCCCGCTGAAGTGATCGGCCTGCACATTGCAGGTGCCGGGTAGGTGGAAGGCTCGCAGGGAGATATTGTGGGCTATACAGAACTCCCATAAGCTCAGGCTTCCAGGCATAGGGCCGAGGAACGTGTTCCTCCCTGTCTGTTGATGTAATACATCATAGCCATATTGTCCCGTGAGGATTCTGATCACCTTTCCTGTGAAGGTGCCCCCTGAAGGCCACGCACGCCAGCCGTATCGCCCTGAGCTCCATGACATTTATGTGTAGTGATAATTCTGAGGCCGACCGTCTCCCTTGGGTCTGAACGCTCCCTATGTGGGCTCCCCAGCTCAGATCCGAGGCATCCGACACCAGGTCTAGTGAGGGGGAGATTTCTCGGAAAGGGACCCCCTGCAGCATGTTGCCTGGGAGGGACCACCATTGTAGGGCAGAAACTACCTGGGATGGTATCGTGACAACCTTGTCCAGCCCGTCCCGAGCCTGGGAATACTGGGAGGCCAGCCAGAGCTGGAGGGGCCTCATTCTGAGCCTAGTATGCCAAATCACGGACGTGCATGCCGCCATGTGACCGAGGATCTGAAGGCATACCCTCGCCGTCGTCACTGGGAAGGCCGCGACTGAGGCGATGAGACGTTTTAGGGTCTCGAACCTGTCCTGGGGAAGAGGCGCTGTGGCCTCTAATGAGTCCCGTAGAGCCCCTATGAACTGTATGCATTGAACCAGGGCTAACATAGACTTGGCCTCGTTTACCACTAGGCCGAGATCTGCACACGTGGACAGAAGAAGTCCCACCTGGGCCTCTACCCAGGACCGAGAATTGACCTTGAGAAGCCAACCATCCAGGTAAGGGAAAATTTTTACCCCTTTCCTCCGGAGATAGGCTGCTACCACCGCCATGCATTTGGTGAAAACTCTGGGGGCCGTGGAAAGGCCAAACGGAAAGACCGTGAACTGATAATGGTCCCCCCCTACCAGGAATTGGAGGAAACACCTGTGTCCCTCGAAAATATGGATATGGAAGTATGCGTCCTGGAGGTCCAGGGCCGCAAACCAATCCCCCTGTAGCAGATCATGAAACTGTTGAGATCCCGGTGGTCTAAGATGGGCCTGAGCCCCCCTTTTGCCTTCGGGATCAGGAAATACCAGGAATAGAAGCCCTTGTTCTGGAATTCTACCGGTACCCTTTCCACTGCCCTCAGGTGCAGGAGGCACGCCACCTCCTGTACTAGGAGGTGGTCATGCTCCAGGTCCCTGAGGCTCATCCAGTGCGGGGTGGGGGGTGAAGTGAACAGCAATGTGTAGTCCTTGGAAAAAGTGTTGAGGACCCATTGGTCTGACGTTATCCGGGACCACTCCACTCAGAAGGCAAATAAATGGCTGCAGAACACAAACTTTATTAACCGGGGGGTCGTGGCCTCCCGCAAAGAGTCACAATTGCCTCTTTCCCTGCCTTTTGCCCTTCGAAGGGTCAGGCCGCGGGGCTGAGTGGGACTGATGCTGGGACCTGCATGTCTGTTCCCTCGGTCTCTTGGGTGGGGGCTCGTATCTGCCCCTAGCAGGAGGAGCCGAAGTTTGCCGCCTAGGTTTGTCCTTCACCGGAGTGACGTACAGGCCCAAGGTTTGCAGGGTTGTATGGGAGTCTTTCATCCCATGCAGGTGGACATCAGTTTAGTCCGCAAACAACGCTTTCCCGTCGAAGGGAAGGTCCTGCATCAAGGACTGGGACTCTGCGGACAGTCCGGACAGGAGAAGCCACAACGCCCTGCGCATGGATATGGCAGAGGCCATCGAACGGGCTGCTGTGTCTGCTACGTCTGATGCTGCCTGGAGGGCTGCTTTTGCCGCTGACGCTCCTTCCTCTACCAGAGCCCTGAACTCCTTTTTGTCCCGCTCCAGGAGGAGAGGTTCGAACTTTGGTAGGGACCCCCATAGATTAAAGTCATATCGACTTAGAAAGGCTTGATGATTGGCCACCTTGAGCTGGAAACTCGCTGAGGAATAAACCTTCCTGCCAAATGTGTTCAGTCTCCTGACATCTTTGTCCCTAGGGGTGGGCACGGGCTGATGTTCCCGGTGGTTTACTGACTCTACCACTAGGGAGTTAGGTCCTGGGTGGGAGTACAGGTATTTGTTGCCCTTAGCTGGCACGAAGTATTTCCTCTCTGCTTTCTTGGAGATGGGGGCCAAGGAAGCTGGGGTTTGCCACAGGGTAGTCGAGATATTGGCTACCCCCGGTGAAGAGGTAGGGCCACACGGCTCGGTGCAAGGATGACAGTACATTAAAGAGAGAGTCAGACGGCTCCTCCATCTCCTCAGCCTGGAGCTGGAGATTGGATGCCACCCGCTTGAGGATCTCTTGGTGAGCCTTGAAGTCCTCTTGGGGGACAGGTGGCACAGCTATGGTATCCTCCGGCACTGGTGAGGGGACTGGCACGGAGCCTAGGGCATCGGACGGTACCGGTGGGTCGATCTCCAGGTCAGAGTCTGGGCGTGGTGCTGTTGGCTTGGGACCTGTTGATTTCTCCCTCTGACATGGAGGGGAGGCCGAAGGAGCCTGAGACATTCCGGCCACCGAGCGGGGTCTCGCCTGGGCAGGGATCTGTGGCCACGGAGCCCACTGACACCACTGCCCTTGCCACAGTGTTCTGTGCCACTGACCGACTTGGGTGCCGGGCAGTGCAGCTTGCTCTCGCAGAGCCACACGATTTGGAGACAGGTGGCTGAGTGCCGATGCGGAGGTCGCAGACGACCGCAGGGTACCGTAGGAGTGACGTGAGCGACGGTGCCCTCCACATGACCAGGACCTCGAGGATGAAGATCGGTACCTGTCCATGTTGCTCCTGTACTCGCCCCGGCAGCCGGAGCTACGACGCTTTGGTGCCGGTGAATCGCGAGATGAGTCCCGTGTGCGATGTCTGGTAGAGCGGGAGCTCGAGTTGGAGCATCTACGTTGGCAGTGACGAGATCAGCTTCGATAGCTTCGACGCGAAGAGGAGCGTCAGCGCCGCTTATCCCGGTGCCCGTGTCCCTGGTCACAGGGTGCAGAGGAGCCCCGAGGCTCCCTCGTGGACGGTGAGCCAGTCAGCCTAAGTGAGGTAGAGGGCTGGCGAAAGCTGCGGGAAGACCACATCGAGCGGTCCTGGGAACGGGGACTGTGCCGCGTCGGGGAGGGTTGTTGTGCTCCCAGTGGCGGCTTCCCTCGAGACCGGGGGCCCATCTCAGGCGGCGCCCTGGGTACCAGTAGAGTTAAAATGTCACGCGTGGCCTGGGGAGGCATGCACGGACGGGACGGGCTGCTCCGCTCAACGTAAGCTGGAGGCCTGGGTCCCGAGGGGGATCGTGGGCTGCCCAGCTCGGGTCGGCCTCACCCCTATCTTTCTCTCAGCGTCACTGAGTCTTCCCTTGCTTCTTCAGAGGGGAGCAGAGCCGGCTAGAGGAGGGGACTTCGCTCCATATCGAGGAACCGGTGCCGGGCGCCGAATCCGTGTGGCGTGCCAAGGTCAGCAGTGATTCCATTAAGAGAGCGCCAAGTCTAATGTCCCTCTCCCTCTTAGTCCGCGGTTTGAAAGTTCTACAGATCCTACAGTGCTCCCTTACGTGGGTCTCGCCCAAGCAGCGGAGACACTGGGTGTGTGGATCACTTCTTGGCACAGAACTGTGACAGGAGTCACACGACTTGAAGCCTGGGGTATGGGGCATGCCCCGAGCCCAGATGACTAACTGGAGAAAGAAGAACTGTACAACTAAGGCTAATGGGAGAAGCTGCAGCAAGGCTGGAGCACGAAGTTCCAGCTACCTTCACTGGTGGCAAGAAGGAACTGAGGGTGGGGGGAGTGCGCTGCTCCCCTTACAGTGCGATACAGAGGCGCCACTCCAGGGGTCGCAGTGGTGCTCCCCCTCTACAGGTACTGCTTAAGGAAACATTTCTGGCACCGGTGCATGTGGCGAGCATGCACACCTACTGTGGAATACACATGAGCAATCACTCGAAGAAGAAGCCACAGTTATCTCTAGAACAAGCTAATTTCTCTCTACTGCAAATACCGCTAAGCACTGATACAGTATTGACGGTGATATAAGTCTGCTTAATTTAGTCAAGCAAATATATACTCCTGACTGGCTGTAAAATAAGGGTCTGTCACATACATGTAGTAAAGATAAGGGGTTAAATTACAGAGGGCAGATTAAATTCAGAGCACAGATAACATCGAAAGTCTGGGAGCAGCCATTTGCAACACCATATGCACCTGTATGACGTGGCTCCGTAACAGTTATTTTTTCACTTAGGGCTCAAATTGGGTCAACTTGCTGCAGCTCAACAAAACTTTTTTTTTTTTTTTGAGGTTACCATCTCCAAAAATCTAAGTTTTCATGGGGAAAAATTCTTTAGCTCTTATAGTTGCAAAAATGACCCTGAAGGCATGAACAAAGTGCAAACCGATGCAAAGGAATATAGACTTCTGGCAGATGGGAGTGAGTTCTTGGATTTGGGTACAAACATACCCTGAACTATTGATACCACCACTCATGTGCTACTTAGAACTGCACTGAAGTTGCATTTTCACTGTATAGTTCACAAAACTGACCCACTTTCCAATCTCTTATGCAAAGATTTGCATTACCAGACGATGGAAATCCCCAAAGCCATTTGTGCTTCAAACTGGATCGATAGCCTTTCAGATTGCAATACTAAAGACAAATAAGCAGTGATGAACAAGAACAACCTTTACAAACTGGACTGACCATGCCAAGTCTTTTCTGAACTGCACCATGCATCAATTCAGGGAGGGAAAGCTGTCTCCTGTATCACAAAAAATAAAACCATAAAGAGCAAATGCCTTGACAAAGGAAGTTTAGCCACATGTTCGGAATGACCGTACTTCATCCAATTCATATCAGGATAGCTGTTATTTGTATTGTGGTAGTGCCTAGAGGCCCCAACTAAGATTGGGGCCCATTGTGCAAAGCGCTATACTCACACATAGTAAGACAGTCCCTGTCTACAATCTAAACAGACAAGCAAGGCAAATGGTGGGAGGAAGGGGGAACCTTTTACAAATGGGGAATCCAGGGACAGAGGGAGGAGGTGTCTTGCCCCAGGACACATGGAATATACTGGCATAGCTGAGAACTGAGTCTAGCTCCTGCGTCCCAGTCGAAAGCCCTAACAATAAGACCATGCTTCTTTCTTTTCCAGGGCCAAAATACAAATACAAAAGCACATATGGAAACAGAAGGGCTGTTTTTAAAAGCCATGCTATTTGCTGCCACGCTAGTGATCACAAGTAACATTTTCAGAAGCACCTAAGAAACTTAGAAGCCCAAGTTGCATTGTTAAAAGTGACATAGCTGCTTAGGTATCAATGTCTCATTAAAAGTCAATGGGACTTTGTCATATGAGGCGGCAAAGGCTCTTTTGAAAATGGGACTAAGGCTTCAAGAGCACAGAAGAGACTTAGAAAACTTTACCTCACAGCTAAGAGGAGATCACTTAGTTAGTCCCACGTGTCCCCAGCTTCTCCCCTCCAACCACTGCTTTCCAGTCCTTACCCACTTGTGGCTGGGTGACAGCGACCTTTCTTCCAGTTAAGTCTGATGAGACTCCTTTCAAAGACCATCTCTGCCGTGGCCTAAATTGGTTGTGAAGGTCACTGTGGAGCAAAGTGGTGCGCACTCACCACGGCCTGTGGAATGGAGGGGTTGTGGTGGAATTCCCCATCACTGGCGATTTTTAAGTTGAGATTGGATGTTTTTCTTAAAAAAGAGGCTCTACTTCCGGCTCAGCTATTGGACTCAAAGCAGGATTAATCAAGGGAAGTCCTATAATCTGTGTTATGCAGGACATCAAACCAGACGATCGCAATGGTCTCTTCTAGTCTTAAAAATCTATAAATCTCTGGAAAACATGGCCACTTCTCTAATGCAGCCCCAGACCTTAATCTACACAAATTGTTAGTGCCCAGCAAGTGGGGTGTAAATCCAACTCTCACTAGCCGGCCATGCCCTAACTGCCTGTGTGGATCCTGCTGTTGTGCACTGAAAGTTCCCTAATGCACTTTGATCTACCCCGCTTTGAAGCAGGAAGTCTGGAATGGGGATCTGTAAAGACTTTGTGAGGAAATGTCACATCCAGGCTGTGTCTAAGGCGTGGTCTACACCTAAAACTTAGGTCAACCTAGCAATGGCACTCAGGGATGTGACTTCACACCTCGAGAGATGTAGTGAAGCCAACCAGTGCCTCATAGTCACTGTCAGATTGATGGAAGAACTCTATTGACCTAGCTTCTGCCTCTCAAGGGGGTGAATTTACAGCAACAGAAATATCACTGTAGCACTTGCAGTGTGAACAAAGCCTATGTCTTGCAGATTCTCTCTCAATAACATCTCTAAGATGCAGCCTTTCCTATCCACACAGGTAAAATGCTCATCATCTTGCACCTTGATTACTATAATATCCTTCTCTCTGACCTTGACAAACACCATCTTCTACTGCTCATATCCATGTATAATGCTGCTGCAAAGATCATCTTCCTATCTGATTGCTTTGACCATGTAATTCCTCTCTTGCGTCCCTCCCTCTTCTCTAGGATAACAAACAGAAGCTGCCTGTTTTCACTTTCAGGGCCTAGCCTCACTTTATCACCTCTCATCCAGTATCGAAAGGTTGATTCCTGCCTCCAATCAAGCCCGTGATAGCAGCCTCCATCGCCCACTTGTTACATTTTCAAACCACCACCTTCACGCTCTCTCCCACGCTGCCCTGCGTGCCTGGGAGGAGCTCCCCGTAAACGGCTGCAAAACTAACTCATCCTCCTTCAAATCTCTCCTGAAAACTTTTCTTTGCCAGGAAGCCTATAAAAAGCTTGGCAGTGATTGGCTGGGGTGTGCTAAGAGCACAGGCTGCCATGCTGACCACGTCTCCTAGTTCCCTTACATTCTTCCATCACAGAGGAAGACAACAGAGGGGGCAAAGTTTTCAAATACATCCTGGCCACCAGGGTTTGACGCAGAGACAACTCATGCCTGCTGACGGGGGGAGGGAGGACAATTTAAGGGGGGGGGGGCGTGCATGTCATCACCCCACGTGTCGCCTCTGGGAGGAACCTTCCAGCCCCACCTCCTGGGCTAGGGCAGCCAATCCCACTGGCTCCTGGAGGGCTGGGGCGACAGGAGTGGGGAGCATGTGCCTCTGGACCCGGCCATGGAGACTCTCATGCTCTCACAGTCACCTCAGCAAGTGAAGGGGCGCGGGCAATGCCTCTACCTCTGGCTGAGCAGAGGCCCGGGAACTTGCTCCTGGAGCCTTTCCCAGAGACCCCTCACCCTGCACCCAGCCTGGGGCCACCGCGCTCTCCCTGCCAGAGTTACCGGGTGGAGGGAGGGGACCCTCTGTCCTTCTCCTGCTGTGCTTCCCTCCAGCATCATTCTGGCTTACTTGGCCCCTGGCCCCAGAAGACAGGCCTGGGCAGGGAGTGGAGGGGGCAGGCCACCACTGCCTCCCCAGCCAGGCTCTTGTGCTGACAGCCGCTGTGCTGCACAGATAGCGTGACCCAGAGCGGCCACCTTCACCCGGTGGGAGAAGCGTCTCCGTCCCACCCAGACCTGGCTGTCAGGGAGAGGGGCCGAGCAAGCCGGAAATGTGCCCGGGGGCAAGGGAGACACACATACACACCCACCCAGCAGGCTGAGCACACCAATCCCTGCAAAGGCAGCTTGGCACTCGCAGAAATCGGGGGGAGTGGGGGAGTTGAGGACCCTCACCTTCCAGTTAGAGAACTAGTCTTTAAGCTAACTCACTCCCCTGCCTGCAGCAGAATAACTGAGATATGAGAAGCTACTAAATGGTCCGTGCTGAAGGATACTAAGGGGTGAGAGCTGGGGGGGGGGGGGGGCTAGCTCTCCCACTTCTCAATTAGCTCTGCAACTAAAAGGGAACAGGTTTATGCGGCTTCAACATAGCAAGGGCCTGCTGCAAAGAGGGCAGCTGGAGTCAGGCTCTAACATCCTGCAGCACAGAACCTGTAGATAGGTACTGAGGCATTCAGCCCATGGGATAGTCTAGCCAGTAATAAATGTCTGAACACGCTATGCACTCTACATTTTGTTTAGAGTTGGTGTCTCAAAATGTAACAATTTAAGGGCTGTTAGTTTAATTTTAAAACAACTGTTCGTGTTAAGGTCACACTGAGGAGAAAAGATTTTAAATGTTAATAAAGTTACTGTTTTGCCATTTTATATTTCAATCATGATTCTATTGAAATTATATTTCAATTAATTATAAAGTGTATATAATGCCCAGCCAGTCCCTTGATGTGACTTAGTTTATCCAGAAGGCACTGACCCATGAAGCCACCTTAAGACACCTCAGCTACCTTCCTAGACAGAGCAGGAGGCAGAATCGCTCCAGGCACCAGCCCAGCAAGCAGGTGCTTGGGGCGGCCCCTGGAAGGGGATGGCACGTCTGTCTCTTTGGTGGTAATTCGGCGGCGGGTCCCTCAGTCCGTGTCGGAGGGAAGGACCTACCGCTGAATTGCTTCCGAAGAATGAAGCGGCGGCATTAGAGTTCCCGATCGCAATCGCGGGGTTTTTTTGTTTTTTGTTTTGCGCTTGAGGCAGCAAAAACTATGGAGCCAGCCCTGGCTAGAGGAGTTACAGGCTGAGGCATCTGAAATTGTTGACAAATACAAGATAAATTAGAAGTTGCCACCTCCCTGAAGTGTACCCACAACAATCTCTGGAAGCAGAAACTGCTTGTACCCAAAGTCGCTGTTCCACCCTTACAGAGTTAACTAGAAAGTGATCATGGGCGCCAACTTATATGGGCTCATGGAGCTAAAGCCCCAGGAATATTCACAATCAGGGGCTCTGCTCCACCAATATTTGGAGCTAGGTTTCGCCCCTTTAAATCCCAGCCGCAGCCGGGAGTCAGAGGGCTCTGGGCTGCCCGCTGCTGCGGGGAGCCCAGAGCCTTTTAAATCCCAGCCGCGGCCAGGAATCAGAGGGCTCTGGGCTGCCGGGAGCAGCAGGGAGCCCAGAGCCTTTTAAATCCCAGCCGCAGCTGGGAATCAGAGGGCTCCGGGCTACTTGCAACCGCGGGGAGCCCAGAGCCCTTTAAATCTCAGCCGTGGCCGGGAATCAGAGGGCTCTGGGCTGCCTGCAACCGCAGGGAGCCCAGAGCCCTTTAAATCCCAGCCGCGGCTGGGAATCAGAGGGCTCTGGGCTGCCTGCAACCGCGGGGAGCCCAGAGCCCTTTAAATCCCAACCGCGGCCGGGAATCAGAGGGCTCTGGGCTGCCGGCAGCAGCGGGGAGCCCAGAGCCTTTTAAATCCCAGCCGCGGCCGGGAATCAGAGGGCTCTGGGCTGCCCGCAGGGGCAGAGAGCCCAGAGCCCTTTGAATGCCAGCCGCGGCGGCTGGGATTTAAAGGGCTCAGGGCTCCCCGCGGCTGCCAGCAGCTCAGAGCCCTTTGAATCCCAGCCCCTGGCCGCTGATTGCCCCCTCCCCAGACCCCTGCCCCAACTGCCTCCCAGGACCCCCACCCCCTATCTAAGCACCACTGGTCCTTGCCCCCCGATTACCGACTCCCGAGACAACTGCCCCTAACTGACCCTTGGGACCCCAGCCCCTATCTAAGCCTCCCTTCTCCTTGTCCCCAACTGCCCCCTCCTGAGACCCCACCCAACTTCCCCCCAGGACCCCACCCCCTACCTGTCCCCCGATAAACCCCCTGGACCCCCATGCCTATCCAATTGCTGCCTGTCCCCTGACTGCCCCTCTGAACCTCTGCCCCATCCAACCCCCCCTGCTCCTTGTCCCTTGACTGGCCCCTGGAAACCCCTACCCCTTCTCCAACCTTGTAATCTTGTGGCACTGACGCGTTGTAGCTTCATTTTATATCGGCTTACAGGGCGGGAGCGGGGGGGCACCACCATTTTGGGCCCCACCAAAAATTATACAAACCTGCCGCCTATGAAAGTGATGATTTGTTGTACAATATCCTTCAGCCAATTAACCTGAATCTCAGCTCAATCCCTAGTGGACAATAGTCTTCAAATTTCTTCACAGGTTGAGAAGACCAGAATTAAGGAAGCCAAGAGACTGTACTCTCTGTCCCCACTAAATAATGTTGTCCCACGAGGTCTGCATTGAGGCTTTTGGTGGGCAGTGTAGAAACAATGTCCTCGTTACTCAGCCACAGGAAACTAAGCTACAGTTCCCAGCATTCCTATTCATAATATTAGTCAAATGACTCCAGGGCAGGTAAGTGAAGTGCAGCCTTTTGTTCAAACTTCTGGGTGCAATAAAATGGCGGCTGAATCGTACTATAACTGTTCCCTGTGCCCTCTGATGCACCTGCTCCATACACGGCCCTAACAGAACCTCAGCTTCATATTCCGTGTAACCAGCACTACTGGCTTCCAGCCTCATTGCCAGGAAGCAGTCAGGGTGAATTCTGATATCTTCACTGGACACCCCACAGTAGCACTTTGCAGCCACTTCTCCACATTCAAGACGATTGTGCCCCATTTTGGCAGTCTTCCCCATAAGCCCCTTGCTGTGTCCTAGCAGGCGCCTGCCTGGGAATGGCGCACATTTTCCAGCATGCCTCATGCAAACAGGTTTAACTATGCCCTTGCAGAGCAAGAGAAAGGGAACTGGGCAGATGCTACCAAGCCATCTGATATTTGACTCCCACCTAAAATGCTGTAGTTGGTCGTCATCTCTGCCTTTCTCCTCTTGCCACTTCAGGTGACAACCGCAAAATCCTTTCTGGGCTGAATGGTCAATAAAACTATTCAACATTCACAAAATTCCAGGGCATGTTGTCAATTGTAAAGAAGCCAACAGAGTAAGGCTGTGCTAGGAACCAAGGTAACGATCAGCCCTGGAGAATCTATGAACTCCCAGCAAGCAGTCATCTCCTTGCTACTGGAATGCTGAAAACCTTCTGCAATTGAGCAGTGTCTTTGCTAGATCCCATTCTGCAGCACTCCCTGCACCCCTGCAGCCTGGGTTCTAATATTGAGTGGGAAGAGGAGAGCTGGCGTTCAGACACTACAGTGATAATCACAGTCTAGATCGATTAAACAGCATTAGCACTGCTCCAAACGCTGCAGTTACTGTGGAAGGCAGAGCACACTGCTGGAAAGTGCAAGTCATTCTTATAAATGCATCAGAAACAATACTATGGGAGCTCCAATGAGGGAAAGGGATCAGGGAAAGGAGAGGAAAAGATGTGAGGAAAGAAAACCAGCAACATGGAAATGTGGAGGGAAAGTTAGTGAGAAAGGGAAAGACAGAGGATCGGAGAACAAGAGGCAACATCTTGTTTGCTAATGAAGCTCTGATTCCCATATCAGGCAGGAGAAGTTCAAACAGCTTCAGAGGTAGGAAATGCTGGGACAAACTGGGTCAGGGGACAGGAGGAGACTGGGAAATATCGGTGTCTATAGTGGACTAACAGTTTTCAATACACAGAGATTTTGAATTTTAATTAAAAACGGCTTTTTATACACAATTTCTCAACAATAGATGCTGCCTATAGACTTTATTGTAATCCAGTGAGATACTGCTAAGGACCATCAAAAAGCTGGAGGGCAGGGGATGGAGCTCAGGTACGGGGCAAACTGAGCAGAATTTATGCTGGGGGTGAAATAGAAAAGAAAAAGCATCCTTAAACTCCCATTTCATTTCAGTAACCTCATCTGCAATTCTTAGCACAGATCAAACCTCAGAAGCCTTAATTAAAATCCAAACAGCAAAATTTTCAGCAGAGCTACTGAAATACCCACACCTGGTCAACCATTAATTAGAGCATATCAGACTTCCATGTGTGCTCAGCACAGCTGAGATTCTTACATGGATACTGCATTTGTGGGCACAAGAACAGTATGCACAAAGGGATAAGTTCCTCCCTTACAGACATTCAGACAGTACTTCTGATTTCAGGCAGTTACTTGTCCCTGCAATGGTTCTTTAAGATAGAAAACTTTAAAATTCACAATCATTTTACTGAACACCCTTCCGAAGTGTCACCTACAGCACTGTCTCAAATCACTGCTATTCAGCTCCAGTACCTCGCAATGGGTATTACAGACTGGGAGACGTGGGCCAAAGTGAAGCACATTGTAAGCTGAGTCCTTATCAGCTGGCATGTCACCACTGTACAAATATTGTCTGATTCAGATTCAACATCATCTGCTGATACAGGGTGTTGGGCAATCTCTTAGCACAACAACTACTGGAGTGGCTTATAAATGGCTGGACGCTGCCCAGTCCTGGCCTCTCACGGTGAACCTGCCCTCTCTAAAGTCAGGTGAATATGAAAAAACCATCACGCTACCTTTTTCCCCGTTTGTTTCTCCACCATGTCGTTGCTGAGAGAGAAATCGTCTGACTGTGGTGTTTTAGAACACCCACCCTTGGGCATCGTTCTGCCTTCCTTACTTGATCTTCATTTATGCTGCCATCGCCTCGTCATCAACCGTCTGTTTAGAGAGAAAAATCAGAAGAATTAGAGAATTTATAAAGAAAACGAGAAAATACAGGATAACTGCTGTGCTGGGCTCCCAGATCAGGTACAAGCATCCACGCATCCCACTCAAGGTTGGGCCAATCTGCCATGGGCCCCAGATGCAATTTGGAAGGGAGCAAAGAGCCACCTGCATTTTAAGTATTGGGCTGCTTCTGAGAGACTGCTTAATGTAATTTATCTTGGAGGCACCAGGGCTAGTCATCGCGATGGGCTAGACTCAAACGGAAAGTGATACCCTTACTTTCTGGCTACAGAACTGATCTTAATTCCCACGTGGGGCTTCTCTCAGCTACAGCAGCCTCCACCCCAGTAAACTAATGCCCCAGGGCTTGTAAAGGTGGGCCCTATGTACAGGTATTTTTGGCACTTAGGTAACTATTTGTGCCTATGGAGTTTATCATCAGTTCTATGATTTTTTTCTGGTATTCAAGAGACCAATACATAAAGCAATTAACATGTGGTGAATTACAAAGTCTACTTATAAAATATGCCTTTTGTATTGGCCTGCTTCTCATCTCTAGAGAAAAACAGAGGATGCGAACACAAGGTACAATGTTCCCTGCAAGGTTTTCAGAGAAGCCGCCCCAAGCCAAGCCCTTTCAGTCTCAGCACTGCCATTGTGCCTGGGCCTAGGTAAGGCACAATTCAGGAGAACAACAAAGAGCTCTGTTGCCCGTGCCATGTGTTGCCTGGTTACAGAGCTGAAAAGACAACTGACATCTGAAATACACAGAAGTATGTGTTGTAACCAAGATCAGAAATGTGGTCTGGAGCCAGGACAGGCAAGGCCTTTTAGGGAACAAAAATATCTCCTCTCCTGAAGTTAGAGGCTAAAAAGCATCAGCACAACAGTATACTTCAGAATAGCGACCCAAATCGAGTCCAAAAGCAAAAATCTTATTGTACTTAGGCTGAAACGATAAACAGGCGTCATTTGAAAAATCTTCTACCGGTTAATTGCCACCTGATGGCATAACACATTGCACCCATTAACTTTCTGCTGTTTTTTTTTTTAAAGGTACAATTGCAGGAAATTGTCCAGGAACAGAGTAATTCCAGAACGCCATCCCCAGTCTGGGAATTTTGTGGGTGGGGACAAGAGAGAACAGAACTGAGATGGGGGAAAGCAAAACCTCAGACCAAGTTTTTGGGTGCCTAAAAAGCCACAGCTTGAAATGGTTTGAATCAGTTAGGTGTTTAGTTCCATCTACTGACTTCATGCAGATGACTAAATACCTATCAGATTCATGGCTTCTGTTCTGTTTATTTTGTGTCTGGACAATGAGCCACCAATTCAGCACCTCTGACCAGCATTACATTCTGCTGCAAAGATTATCTTCCTAGCCCATTGCTTTGACCAGGTCACTCCTCTCTTTGCATCTGTCCACAGGCTCCCTCTTCTCTATCATATCATATGTAAGCTACCTGTCTTCGCTCTCAAGGCCCTTCACCACCTATTCCCACCCTACCTAGCATATCTCATTCAGTATCGAAAGTTCAACTCCTGCCTCTAACTGGCTCATGGTACTAGCCTCCATCACCTCCTTGTTAAATTTTCAAACAATCACATTCATGCTTTCTCTTATGCTGCCTGCAGCTCATGCTCAGGCAGAGCTCGCGGTAAACATCTGCAAAACTAACTCCTCCTCCAAATCTCTCCTTAAAACTCTCCTCTGCCAAGAAGCCTACAAAAAAAACCTTGGCGGTATTTAGGCTGGTGGTGTGCTAAGACCACCCACCGCCTGTCATGCTGACCAAGATTGTCTCATCGCTCCCTTGTACTCCCCCATCTGTGTCCATCTCTTGTCTTATACTTAGATTGGAAGCTCTTTGGGGCAGGGGCTGTCTTTTTGTGCTATGTCTGTACAACCTGTAGCGCCAGGGGGCTCTTGTCCTGAGTACTACTGTAACAGAAATAATAATATGACATTTACTTTAGACAAAGTCTATGGAAAGCTCTTCATTTGTAAACATGTCTATAAACTATAAACCCTACCTAGTCCACTGACCATAGGCTTTTCAGAGTTGTTTTTCAAACTTATAAAAACGCTCCATGCCCCTTTTGTAGCCCTACAGCAGCAGACGTTAACCAACCAAATGCTATGTATCCACAGATAATGCTGAGATGTTATAACAAAACATGGCTTTCTTCAGAGCAGCCATCTTAGTTTCTGTTCTTAACACAGGTGACTATGGAGAAATTATCCATATTTAGGAAATGAAAAAGGCACCAGAGGCCTCCTTAGCTGTGGCTCCCAGCCCCAAGTGAAGGTAGTTGTGTCGGGAAGCCTTGCTATGCTGGGTACCAGAGATGCACAGTAAGGACATTTCACCGCTTCTTTCTAAAATCAAGGAAGCTGGAATGACACTCCTCACTCAGTAGGGAAACCGGGGAGCAGAACATGCAAAGGAGGCTGAAAAGCCTCTCCCATCACTGGCCCTGGAAAGGATGAGTGGCGAGGAATCCAGCAGATTGGTAACATCAAAACTGACATTACTATTAACATTAAAGTGAAATACACCAAAAAACTTCACCATAATTTTCAGAGTAGCATGACCGTCCAACACATGGACGTTTCTATAGTCCCACTACATAGCGCTGCAAAGGCATGAAGCCCATGGTGAACATAGCAGCTCATATCAAAATGCTGACAAAAAATGACTAGAAACAGTATTTTAAAAAGGTGAGCTAGTTTTCACTGGGCATTATAGGTTGGAAAGAGTAACTATTGGGATTCATAAAACCCAGAGTCAAGACTGAGCCAGTCCTTGGTACTATGACAGACCAGCATTACTGATTTGGTCTGCACAGATTAGGCAGAATATAAACTTTAATGTTAAAAAAAAAAGATTTTGAGCCTTCATGAAGTGGAGAAAACCATGCACACATGACCTGCTGCAGTGATTTCAGGCACTTCTTAGATCCTCAGGACTCTGAACTGCAGGATTGTTCTCTACAGACTATTCTCTGGTGTTCTGTCTGGTATCAAGGTTGCCATCATTTCCACCTGAAGCAAAACTCAGTGTAAGTGTGAAAGCTTGTCTCTCTCACCAACAGAAGCTGGTCCAGTAAAAGTCATTATCTCCCCCACCTTGTCTCACCACTTCCACTGGTACGTTATTTACAACCTCCCAAATCTCAGCAGTGGAGAGTTTTCTCTGATTTGCCCAGCCTACATATTCCTTTCTTAATTTCATCCCATTAGTCCGAGTTATAACCCAGGACTTGAGCTGAGTCCCACTAACAAGGAAAAGGGAACATGAGTGTTTGCAGGCAGGGGGACACTGGGGGTGATGAGTCGGACATGGGTAGAGCTCCACCACTCCAGTGCTTGCATGGGGTCACAAGCTGTCATTTGAGCATATGCACTTCAACAACAGTATGAACATCTACGCAATGGAGATACAAAGCATTTGGTGTCAATGATAGAAATTCAGTTTTAGTCTACACAGGATATTAAACCATATGGCACACTGAACAGCTTCACTTGCTGTAGTTCTATTAATGCATGAACCGGCATGCATGGGATCAGGGCAGTGACATTGTGCCCTGTAACACAGACTATGTCAAATTACAAACCAGGTCCAATTTAGGATTCCATTTCAAATGCCTCACTAAATTTGGGTTTTATGGTCATGCGTACCGTCAATTTATTCTTGAAAAAATCTGTCCACACTGGCTGTCATTGTGTCTGTTTGTAACCAGGGTAGATACCTATTCACGTGGAGCTTGGAAAACCTGTTTAACTGAGAAAAGGCCAGACGGGTGCCAGATTAATTCCGCACCCCTTCTGTTCATCTAGCTGACTCATTACACTTGGAAAGCTGGCTGCCTCTTCATGTAAACAGAGCACTGGCCTATTTAACAGCTTGGAGGGAGTATTATATTTGCACAACAATTACCAATAATGCTTGCAATCCTCATTTCATTTTTAAGCACAGTTAATAGAAGTCAGAGGGGTGGTTCAAATGCCCAATTTGTAAGAGCTACCCCCAAGATAAAAGGAGTGAAGGCCGTGGCTGACATATGCATGCAAGCAGGAACAGCGGAGGGATGTTAGTATTACATATAATTTGGCTCCAATCCCTCCTAATCTGAAAACTGGACAAACCACCCATTCTACTACACTGCTTTAAACTTTACTTTAAACTACAGGAGACAATTATCAACATTCCTATTTTGTAAACAATTAACTAAGCTCCTTGAACCAGATGATTACACTTCTGTCACACAATAAGGAAGTGGGAGACCAAGCGAGCACAACGTAATAAAATCCCTAACATTTCCAGAACAACAAAAGAAACTGTTTACATGTGGCAGGCAGCCAAGCTACTGGACTCCACCAACCCAGGCGCAAACAAGTGCATACCAGCCTTTTCAACCTGGTTCCCATAGACATTTGCAAATCATTTTTATACAGAGGTTTCAATGCCTCCCCCAGGGAAAGAGGGTAAGGGGCAGGGGTAAAACGTCCTAAGACATAGCAAGCCTGTAAATTACAGCTGACTGCTGGGTCATGAAACCCTATTACAGGCAATAGAGATCAGTAAAGCTGGCTATGAGACTAAGAAATATCTGAGTGTCCCTCAGGCCCCTTAGTATAAGCACAGTTATTTTTGTCCTCTCTGCTTTTTCTCCACAGGAATGAACACAATACTTTTCAAACTTTTACCACCACCCACTAAAATAAAAAAGTATGTCACAGCAAACAGCATTTCTGTATCCATTCGCTTCTCTCATCGCCCTCCACCGCCGCTACCGAGCCTGTTTGCCATCATCTGCTCCAAGTACCGCAGAGACTTCCTCCACAACACAACCTGGTTTATAGGGGGTCAGAACGGTTTGGCAAGCATCTCTCTCTGCCCCCGCCTAGTACACTGTCATGCTATTCTGCAGCCAGCAGATCCGGAGGGAACCATGCAGAAATTGAAACATTTGGTGGCCTTATAAGGAACAGATCTGGGTATTTGCCTATGGAGTCTTCCACTAACAAATCTGAACTCCACTACAAAATGAGGCTAGTTTCCATGGGGAGACACCATCCTCTCTCCTCTATTGGAGGCACAAGCCAGGCAGGCCACAGAATTTTTATTTTCCCCAAGACGTGTCAAATCCAGAGCTGCATAATCAATCCCAACATCTCGATGGGTGACCTCAAAATGGGATGGAGCCAAAAAGGAAAAATTAACTGTACTTCCAAAAATGCACTATTATGAAACAAGTGTTCCCCGTCCCTCCTCATTTTAAAAACAACATTTACATTTGATGAGGCCCAGTTGTTGTTATGAAGTTGGAGGGGAGGGCATGCAATAGTATGGGACACGCAGAATTTCAAGGGCCTCCCTTAAGACAGAATTGGGCTCCCTGTCATCCTTGCTGCTACAGCGATGACAGACTTATTTAGGATTGGCAGAAATGTATCCAGCTGGGCTCTCTGAAAGCACTACTCTGATTTCTCACAGCCACCCAGTATGATAATAACGTGCTTTTTTATATAAGGGAAATCTATTTTGTACCTAGAGTTCATCTGCCAATAATGCATATTTATCCACAGTATTTTTTACTTTTCCTTTTACAGACACAGCTGTGCTGGATCTTATACTGGTTACTTGTGAATACATATGATGATGAGAGGTCTTAGTATATTTTCATGTGCATAATATATATACTGTACATAGAAAGGATGGGCTGCCAACATTTTATATACATGTGTTTTGATTATTAAATATTGTTTTTAAAGACAAATATCAATAATTGTGCAAATGTCTTGTTAAACATTAAACTCTGAAAGAGAGCTTGAATCATTTCTTCCCAGGCACAAAGTGTGGTGAAGCTGCAGTTAAGGCTGACCAGAAACAACATTAACCTTTTACGGAAATAACAATTTAAAAAAATATTAAATTTTTGAAAGCCTGGAAAACTACACCTGAGGTTCTACTTACAAACCCCCAACCTTGGAGTGTTAAATGTGCTTTACACGTAGTGTGAGTTTTATACAGGTGTTTCCAATAACAATTGGGATTCTTCCTCCCCACACTTCATCTTTACTTTATCTTGTATATCCCATAATGTAAAGAACTGGGAGTAGGAGGTTTGTATCTGTGGATGAACTAGATACAGCGAAAGGTACATGTATAATTGATTATTAGTTATTCTTGGGGAACGGAGAATAATTATTGTCCTTTCTATGCTCTGGTTAGATTCAGGAAGTGGAAAGTCCATCTTTTTCTATAGTTGTGTAAGGGTATAAGAAGGCAGGAGTGCTTTGAGCTAAGCAATGTAAACACAGGTGCAGTTCAGTTTGGTTTGAATAATATTATAGCATGTAATCACAAAGATTAAGAATAAGATATTCTAGCATAATGGATACTGATGAAATGAATCTATGCATTTTTAGAGAATAAAGGTGTCTCTAAGTTTCCAGTTGTTCTGAAAGTAACTGTTAGGGGGTTGCGTTAAGGCTGTTTGGGTGACCTTAACTGTAGGTTACCAAGCTTTCAACTCCAGCTTAATGTATTTTTGCCTGGTTCCTCAGGTTTTCTTTTTAAATATATAACAAATTCAGGAACTGGTCTGAAATCAACAAGATTACATTCAAAATAGAGCAAGGTACTACACTTAGGAAGGAAAAAGTAAAAGCACAACTACAAAATGGGGAATAACTGGCTAGGTGGTAGTACTGTTGAAAAGGATCTGGGGTTATAGTGGATCACAAACTGAATATGAGTCAACGTGACGCAACTGCAAAAAAGGCTAATATCATTCCAGGATGTATTAACATCAGTGTCTGATGTAGGACACAGAAGGGAATTGTCCCACTCTACTCGACACTGCTGAGGCTTCAGCTGGGGTACTGTGTCCAATTCAGGGAGCCACATTTTAGGAAATGTGGACAAATTGGAGAGAGCCCAGAGAGCAACAAAACAAACAAAATGATAAAAGGTTTTGAAAACTTGACCTATTAGGAAATGTTGAAAACTGGGCATGTTTATTCTTGAGAAAAGACGACTGAGAAGGGCTCTGATAACAGTCTCCAAATATGGCTGTTATAAAGAGGACAGTGATCAATTGTTCTCCATGGCCACAGAAGGTGCGACAAGAAATACTGGTCTTAATTTGCAGTAAGGGAGATTTAGGTTAGATATTCTAACTCTAAGGATAGTTAAGTTCTGGAACAGGCTTCCAAGGGAGGTTGTGGACTCCCCATCGTTGGAGGTTTTTAAGAACAGGTTGGACAGACACCTGACAGTTCCAGTCTAGGTTTACTAGGTCTTGCCATAGCGCAGGGGGCTGTGCTTGATGGCCCCTCAAGGTCCCTTCCAGCCTGACATTTCTGTGATTCTATATGAGAAATGCTCCGTGGCAGAAATCCTGGCAGGGACTACCCATTCCTTCTCAGACTGCCTCTCTCTGTCCTCATGTGTCTTCCTTTCTCCTATTCTCCAGATCAATCCCTGTCCCTCTAAGATGACTTTTCCTCTCCCATTCTTTGCACTCCTACCCCCTTCCACACACACACTGCTGATGCTTTTATAATTAACATCTGTATCTGGGTTAGTTTCCATGGGGTGATGGAGACTCAAGTGAGCCATGTTATTTAGGCACCCCCCCCCCAAATTGCTACTTTCAGAACAACTGGAAACTTAGAGGCACCTTTATTCGCTAACAATGCATAGATCTATTTCTTCAGTGTCCATCATGCTAGAATATCTTATTCTTAATCTTTGCGATTACATGAAGACCTGATTACAACAGACATCCCCTCAACAAAGTGAAAGGAAGGGTCCAGGACCTTAACAGCACTTTCTGAAGAGCCTAGCAACCGTGCATGTCTTATTATGTACGTGGAAATGGTTATTAGTACTTCAGTCATTTCCTCACCACGTTGAGGTTTAATTCAAGTCTTACCCCTATTTATTGGGCATTTTACAAAACTGAGACACACTGAAATGAGAGAGAGAAGCTCAGATTGCCACGCTACTTTGCGTACCTTGCTATGCACAGAGGACTTAAGGAACACAATCAAGGTTATGTTAAAAACTTCATATAAATTGAGAAAAGTAAGGCTCCTAGACAGTTCTGTCATGGTAACTTATTGCAATAGCAATTCTTGACAACCAGTTAAATTTAACCACAAAAAATCCACACAAAGGTTTGATTGTTATTTTCTATCCTAACACATGTGCACTGGGCATCAGTTTAGTGTCACTGCTGGAAACTTCCAACCATGTACAACACCACCCAGAAAAATCCAGACAGGACCACTCTCACAGTGTACATCACAGCTTAAAACAAAGAGCCCTGATAGCACCCCTTAAAATTACTGGCCACGGTTTTGCCCGTATGGTTTCTTGAGCATCCAGTTTTCTCACAATCTCGTCACCTCAATTATCCACATGCAGTTGCAACTGGATGATACTGCTACATTTTTGGACATCACTGACTGGCTCGCAACTGGTCAGTTACAAAATTCCCTTTTGTTACAGTTGGTTCTCTGCTTTCCAAGAACAGAATCAGCTGCTGTGAGGAAATCTTCAGCATAGCTCGACTATTTACAGGAAGGCTGGGACAGCTTGGGGTCCATCTGTGCCACATCTTATGTCATGCCAGAGGACCTGATTACAACCCCCTCAGTAAGGTTAAAGGAACGGTCCAGGACGTTAACAAAATTGAACTAAAGCCTTCAAGAGTCCAAGGCTTTAGCATTGTGTGGGTCCCTTCCACACTACAAAAATGGATTCATGCATTAATCGTATAAGAGAACTAGTTTGATTCTTGATCTTCCTAATAAAAGTTTTGCAGTTCAGCCGGCATATTCTTATTGTTACTGGGTAACAATTAAAAGAACCAACTCTCTCTGGTAAAGTATATTCCATGGACCACACACAGCTGGTGGATAATCGTCAACAACACTATTTTCAAACAGTCCACACAATAAATATTCTGAATAAGTTATAGTCAATTAAAGAAAGCGAAAAAATAAGTGGCCAGCGCTACTGTAATTCCTCTCATGTACCCACAGGTGAATCTGGCTTTGGTGGCTAGCCATGAAGACTGAAGGCTTCTGTTCATGGAACTGCCTGGAAGGGAGCAGGGCCAGCTTTCAGCAGCGTGCTGCATGCTGGAGGGATCTCCTCTAGGAGAGTGGGGAATTCTCCACACTGGCTGTGGTTTGACCCATCTACTGAAACTCAACAAGAGTGCATATTAGCATCAACTGTGGTGGTGAGTTTTGGGACAGACACTAGACTGAGACCACCAATTTATTTCACAAAGGTAACAATGGACAACAATCCACAATCTGTTACAAAACTCACAGAAATCAATGGGAAGAATTCCACTGACTTCAACAGGCTGGGGATGAGGCTCTCAGGTCGAGGGGTGGATTCTAAAAGGCAGCCTAGATTAGACGCGAGGCTCCACATTTCATTTCACTTGCATCCTTCACTCCCTTAATATGTTTGTGTAAAAAGAGAAAAAGCAGCTGTTAAAACAGCAGAAACAGGAGAGTGCTTCCTAGTGGTTAAAGCACAGGACTGGGAATCAGGACAACTGATCTCTGTTCCTGGCTCTGCCAATGACTGGCCCTGAAATCTCTCTGAACCTCAGCTCACTCATCTGCAAAGGAGGATAATGCCACTGCTCTTCAGAGGTACTGAAGCTTAGCGCTTGTAAAGTGCTTTGAGACCCTCCAAATAATGAAATTCAGTGAGGACAAATGCAAAGTACTCCACTTAGGAAGGAACAATCAGTTGCACACATACAAAATGGGAAATGACTTCTTAGGAAGGAGAACTGCGGAAAGGGATCTGGGGGCCATAGGAGATCACAAGCTAAATACGAGTCAACAGTGTAACACTGTTGCAAAAAAAGCAAACAACGTTCTGAGATGCATTAGCACAAAGGCGGGCAAACTATGGCCCTCGGGCCACATCTGGCCTGCGGGACCGTCCTGCCCAGCCGGGGAGCCTAGCCCCAGGCCCCTCCCCTGCTGTCCCTCCCTGCCCCGCAGAGCCACGCTGCTGCACGGGCAGCGCTCTGGGTGGCAGAGCTGGGCGCTCCTGCCGAGCAGAGCAGCAGCGTGTCTGGCTCCGGCTGGCGCGGCACCCAGGCATGCTGCTCTGCATGCTCTGCTCAGCATGGTAAGTGGGCCGGGGCCAGCGGTTGTATAAGGGGCAGGGGGCCCCGGGGGGAGTGACGGGACAGGGGGGAGCGCTTGACCGGGGAGGAGGTTAGGGGTGGTGGTGGTCAGGGGACGGGGAACAGGGGGGTTGGATAGGCATGGGGTTCCAGGGGGTCTGTCAGGGGGGTGGGGATGTGGATAGGATGAGGGCAGTCAGAGGACTGGGAGCAGGGGGGTTGGATGGGGGGTCCCTGGAGGCAGGGCCGGCTTTAGGCCAATTCCACCAATTCCCCCGAATCGGGCCCCGCGCCTAAGAGGGCCCCGTGCCCAGTGGCAGAGTCACCGGGGGGTGGGGCAAGTGGCCAAGAATCCCTTCCCTGGCTAGAGGCTCCTTTAAAATTTTTACTCACCTGGCAGCGCTCCGGGTCCTCAGCGGCGGGTCCTTCACTCGCTCCGGGTCTTCAGCAGCACTTCAGCGGCAGATCCTTCAGTGCCACCGAAGACCTGGAGCGAGTGAAGGACCCGCTGCCGAAGACTAGGAGCACCGCCCGGTGAGTACAAGCGCCACGTGGGGGTTTTTTTGGTTTTTTTTAACGTGTGTGTGTTTTTTTCTTTTTTCTCTTTTTTTTTTTTTAGTCATCCCTGCCGGGGCCCCGTCGAAACTGTTCGAATCGGGCCCCGCGCTTCCTAAAGCCGGCCCTGCCTGGAGGGGGCAGTCAGGGGACAAGAGCAGGGGGGGTTGGATGGGTCAGAGGTTCTGAAGGGAGTAGTCAGGGGGCAGGAAGTGGGAGGGGGCAGATAGGGGGCAGGGGCCAGGGTGTTTGGGGAGGCACAGCCTTTCCTACCCAGTCCTCCATTCAGTTTTGCAACCCCAATGTGGCCCTCAGGCCAAAACGTTTGCCCACCCCTGCATTAGTAGAAGTGTTGTAAGCAAGACACGAGATGTAATTCTTCTGCTCTACTCCGTGCTGATTAGGCCTCAACTGGAGCACTGTGTCCAGTTCTGGGTGCCACATTTCAGGAGAAAGTCCAGAGAAGAGCAACAAAAATGATTAAAAGGCTAAAAAACATGACCTATGAAGGAAGATTGAAAAAACTGGGCTTGTTTAGTCTGGAGAAGAGAAGACTGAGGGGGGACATGATAACAGTTTTCAAGTACATAAAAGGTTGTTACAAGGAAGAGAGAAAAATTGTTCTCCTCAACCTCTGAGGATAGACAAGAAGCAATGGACTTAAATTGCAGCAAGGGAGGCTTAGGTTGGACATTAGAAAAAACTTCCTGCCAGGGTAGTTAAGCATTGGAATAAATTGCCTGAAGAGGCTGTGGAGTCTCCATGGTTGGAGGTTTCTAAGACCAGGTTAGACAAAACCTGTCAGGGATGGTCTAGATAACACTTAGTCCTGCCATGCGTGCAGGGGACTGGACTAGATGACCACTCCAGGTCCCTTCCAGCCCTGCAATTCTATGATTCTAAGTAAAGGTTCTATACACATGCAACATGATATCTTATTTCTCAGTTACTGAGTCTGGACTTAAGGAACAAGGTATGAAAACTAGTCAGATAAGAAATCCACTCCTTAAGACTGGTTGCCACTGGAGAGCCTGGGTTCATTTAAAATAATAATTGGGGCTAAGAACACCCATGTTTCTTTATTTTGTAACATAAAATTCACTAAGCTGTGGACTGGATCCTCACCATCCCCAGAGTGAATCCAAGTCTGCAACTCATTTGAGGGCTCTGCTGACAACAAGTAGAAGAAATGCAGCTCAAGTGGTTTATGAGTAGCAGAGCCCTGAGAATGAACTCGGCCTTGTATTCGCTTTGATGACTCCTATTGGTATAACAGTGGGGTTTTGTTTGGTTTAGTTTCTGAAATCTCAATGGTTTTAATAGCAAGTCTCCTGGTTTGCAGGAGAGCAAGCCAGGACAGGCTGCCAGCAGTAGAGCTCCCCTATTGTCACTTCCTACACACAAGCTAAGATCAGAAGAAAGGGGGTGAAACAGGCAAGGTTGGAGGGAGAGGTGCGCTGATGCACAGGCGTAAGGCTGCTAACACTACAGTACTAGGATCCTTGCACTGAGATGCAGAAATACACATTTATTAGCAGCTGTATGACTTCTCTTGAGAGGACAGAACATTAACTGTAGCATTGTTATTCCAATGTTTTTTGCGGGGGTTGTGAACTCACATTTTCAAGATGGAAGAACACTTCGCGATAACTCACAGAGGTTACTGAGAATTCTTTGTCCTCCATCTGGTACGGAATACATAAGAATGAATGAAGGGATATCAGAGATTCAACCCACAGTGTACCATGGAACTCTGAGTTGCAGCTGTTCTGTATACCCTGGCGAGCCAAGTGATAGATAGCTCAAGACCAGCCTCAGACATACCTGTATGTACACAGGGGCAGCCATGTTTTATAATCTCCTATGAAGAGACTTTCCATAAATCAAATTGCATTTACAGAACCATGGCAGAAAGGACTGACTAAAAAGATGTTTGTTTTGCAACTGTAGTTTCTTTCTTGAGCCAATGTTCCTGCAGGTGCACTGCCTTTCCTCCTATACTCCTGATCTGCATACTTTTCATTTTCCTCATTCCTGGCACTAGCTGCTTATCACAAGCAGGGCTTGCTAGCTGAACACTATTTTAATAGAAAGCTATTACGTCAGCGTACACAAGTGCCATCTGTTTTTTCCTTACGGAAAGCTGAAGCTCTGAGAGCTATCAGAATGTTATGGATTTGTGCTTCTTATTTTGAGCCACCTGAACATTATAGGCCTCTATATTGGTGTATTTCCACCACAAAAAGCTTGTGTTTAGATTCTACTCTCCTGGAGGAAAAACACAAGGGTGCCCACATTTACACAAAGGAAAGTTGCTCAAGAAAAACACACTTGTTCACCGTGTGCACTGAACATGCCTGAGTTTCACTGGTATCCCACTATAGTAAGGCAGAGTGGCCTCCCTCCAAACTGAAGAGTGAGGGACTGATACACTCCCCCTGGTGAGTGGAGCTAAATCTGCCCCACCCATCTCACCGGAAGTCCGGGGGCAGAACAGAAAGTATGAAAGGAGAGCTCTGAAGCTCAATTGGGGCTGGACCATAGGAGGGAGCAGACCTCTCTTCCAGCAAGCAGTGACCTCTACAGGATCCCGAACTAGCACCCGAATGGAGCTGTGTCCAGCTGTTGGAGGAGACAAAAGTCCCTGAGGAGGGACTCAAGTGTCCACCAGAGGCAACAAGACAGTTGTTGGTGCTCCGGCAAGCGGGGCTCTAAGCGGAGTAGGAAGTAGCCAAGGGGAACCAGACCTTGACCCGGTTGGGCTGCCGGGAAGTGAGGCAGCGTGGTTCCGTGGTTTCCCTGCTGACCCAGTGGCGGGACTGCCTGTCACTGATGGGGCTTGGGTGAGACCTGGTGGAGTAGGGTAGGCCCAGGTCCCCCTACCCCTTCCACTGACATCTATCACCTGGAGTGGCTTCAAACTCATTCTAGGCCAAGAGGCCTGCACTAAAGACTATGCTCTGTCCCTTCCAGAGGGCCAGAGCTCCCCACCAGACTGTTAATTGCTGTCTACCTGAGCCAGGAGGCTGTGGGCTAAAGATTGTGCTCTGCCCTGAGCCAAGGGGCAGAGCTTCCCCAATAGACTACTGACAAGGTTAAGATTTCATCATGGTTATATTTAGGAAAAGCCAAGGACAGGTTACAGGCAATAAACAAAAATTCAGGGAAGTCCATGACCTGTCCCTGGCTTTTACTAAAAATAACAGTGACAAAATGAGACTGATGGCGGATGAGAGCCCAAGCCCTGATGGGGGGTGGAGAGTTGTCTAGCACCTGCCACCCATGGTGGCTCGGAGCTGTGGGGTCCCCCCACCGGGTCATGGTGGCCCACAGCTCCGGCACCAGCCTCTGGGAGCTGCAGGGCCCCCCTCCACTGCAGCTGGGAGCTGTGTTGCCGACAGCTCAAAGTTCTTGGTCCCCCCACAGTGGCTGAGAGGTCTGGGGGTCCCCCTATGGCGGCTGACAGCTCCGGACCTGCTGCCCCAAGGCTGAAGCAGAAAATGTCAAGGAGGTCTCTGGAAGTCACAGAATCTGTGACTTCCGTGACATAATCTTACCCTTAACTATTGATTACTGCCTGCCTGCAGTGAGGTGGAGTGGCCTCCCGCACCACTCGAGAGCGAGGGACTGCTACACCCACATATGAGACTCCAGATTGAAAGTCAGAAAGAAGAGGAAGCCGGTTCTATTCTCTAGAGCTACCCAGTCTCTTGTATCTTGAGCTATATAAAATACATATAATCCACATGTATTTTAACAAACAAGGTATGTGACACTTATGGAGTACTGCTCATCCCTAAAGACCCTCAAAGCATTTCACAAACTAAACACACACTTAGAAATGCTCTAAATTTTCAGGTGGAGAGAGGCAACCCGTCAGAATAATTGCACAAAAATGAGGGAGATAGGACATATTTTGCCAAGGATGCCAGAGCATAGAAGGCACACAAAGAGCGAGCTGTGGGGAAGCCAGCTACCTCTGGATGAAAAGCTCCGTCAAGCCCAATGGGATTGGAACAAGTAGTTCCATGAAGTCTCGGGGATTCTAACCTACTGTTGAGACCACTAAGCTCCAGCAATCAAAAGGTTTTCTCGCCTGCGTGGACATGAAAGTACCTGGGCCATTTGCTCTGGTATCTTTGGAAAAATATTTCCTCTCTCCCTAGTTTTTGTGCAATTATTCTGACTGGTTGTCTCCCTCTATTCCTCAAAATTCCCTTGGGTACTGCAGTACACAGAACAACTTTTGAAAATGTAGAAACTTCACTTGTAGATAAGTGACAGTTTCTTAAGCACAAATAGACAATATTACAAATGACAAATGTCATAAGCCTAAAGGTACAGGCCTGGAAGGCGTCTAGGACTGGGAATAAAAGGGACTATGGAACCTGTTTCCTACCACAGCTCTACAGTTTGGTTTTGTTCAAGGTCCACAGTGACTAGAAGTTATCCTCAGATTTTAAACGAGCTTGGTGGGTCAGAGTCAAGTGCCCTCCCTCCCCCAGCACAACTGGTATTAATTGGCCACATTGTCTGCAGCTCTCCAATAGTGAGGGCAAGGACTTAATAGGAATGGGGCTAAAGATACACATGGTCATCAGTGTTAAGTTGTGCCATTCTCTGGAGTAAATAGAAGAATTCAGTTTTCAAGGGGCATCTTTTACAAGCACCATATTCCATTTCACAGCGTCTCTCCTTTCCCCTCATCCTCCAACACCTTTTCCACACATACACACATGGTATCCACCAGCCAAGTTCAAGTACAATCAGGGACAACACCTACTCAAATCTAGCTAAGGACAATTCCCGGTGTACCAAAGTTGCAACACATCTTAACAGACCATACCTCTGGACTATTGCAAGCCCTCTGCCTCTGGAAACACCCACCAGCACTCAGTACTTCCAGATGTGGTGGTGGGGAGACTGGTTGGTGGTTCACATTAAACTGTAATGCCTGTATGAAGGATATTCATGTTATGAATATTTTAAATCTAATCCCAACAATATAATTCAGGATTGTTTGTTTTTTGCTGGGGACAGCACTCAAACAGGGAAGCCTTTTTACAAACACACCACACACCATGGAACAAAAATGTCAAGAAGCCAATGCCAGAAAACAATTGGGAAACAGAAAAAAGATGCTTCTGCCAGTTTCATAATTCTCTGTTGCTGTTCAAATAGGAAGGGGGCGGAGGAAGCAGACACTGCAGAAGGTTTGCTGTGCAGATCTCTGGACTCCAGGACAGCCACACACATGCAGCTGCTCTCAAAGTCGGCCCTGCACATTTACAGAGCTAATGCTACCGCCCTCTCTCCCCCCCCAAAAAGAAGAGGCCTTGCCTCTCACGCCACTTTAGAAGATAAAAAGGTTCTATATCCCTTGAAATGCTCTATGGGGAACCTTGGAATTTCAATGAGGTTGTTTCATCCCTAAATATGAGATATAGATCTGTTTGGAGCAGTGTATGTGCCTGCAAGAGAAGCGTATCAATGTCGTGCTATTTAACTAGGCTGTGATACAGCAAAAACTTGCTGGTGCTTCTGCCAGGCTTTTGCATATTGCAACCAACATATTTTAGGGCTTTTTCCCTAAAGCACTAGTTCCTCTAGGAAATCCTCATACTCTCTTCTTGTCCTGCACTGGTACTCCTAAAAGGGGCATCCTTGCCTTACTTGTCACTTTTACCATTGCTGGTCATTTTGTTGCAGAAGCAGAACAGCATCTCTCCCTATTGATTTTATTCTTTTCCATTTGGCAAGAGTGAATGGTGCCTTTCATTTACCTCTGCCTGCCTGCCAGCACCATCAGCGTTACCAGGCATGAGCATTTCTTTGGGAATTGTACTGGTTCATGACTGTAACACACTAAATAAATACAAGCCAGTGGGCATTCTCTCCTGGATGGTAGCTCCTTGTCCTAAAACTGTAGGATAAATATACTGTGCAAAGGACTGAGCCCAGGTTAATACTTAAATTACAGGTGTCCCCAAGCCTACTCCGTTCTCTATGCCTCCCTCCGCTCCAACCCTACCTCTAAACCACAGTATTTCCAAAGAAGCTGAACTAGAGTAGATATGAAACAGCAATTCATTTATAGAAGTATGTTCCTGTATAGATGAGAATTGATTTACTGCACATGGGCAATTGCTGAACATGTCAGAGAAAGAAAGATGGAAAGCTAGGTAAAAAAAAAAAAGTGCCTACATTAGCAGATCATGTTCCTTTGAACACACAGGCTTGTTCCTTTGGCAAATAACTAAAACCCCACCTCAGCCTCTGGACCTAGTTAAGCCGGTTGCACGCTAGGTCTGTTTCCTCCTCTAATGAACGAGAAGATTTGTTAGAAAGCTGCTGTTTAAACGCTCACTGAAAATCACATGATTGAGGTTAAAAATGCCTAGAACTGCGTCTGAGCTGCAAACCACACACATCCCCCCTTTCTGGAAACCTTAAGCTCTGCAGATGTCCTTGTCAATATTTCAGATCAATGCCTCATGGTTTCCCGAAAAGCCAAAGCATCTTCAGAAAGGCAGCACAGACGGGTAAAAGGCAAAATGTTCATACAACCAGCAGAGAGAGAAAACAATGGTTGGTTTTTAACATAAAGGCTTTAGCTACTTGGAGACCTTTTTGCAGGATTGTATTATTTCTTCTAAATAGCAGAATCAAATGTGGCAAAACGACTATTAGCTACAGAGTGATATTTGGAAGGAGGGAGCTCAAAATAAAGCTAATTATTAATCTCAGAGGGAATAAAGAAATAAAAGCCATACTAGATAACCAGTGCATCCCCGGAAACAGTCTTAAAAATGGAGTGTGTATTCCAAACTAGCGCAAAATAAAGCTGGGTACCCAGGCCTAATACACCTAAGATAATGATTAAGATACAGAAAACAACCCTATACCCACAAGCACAACCTAGATTGTTCTGTATGTTTCCAGACTCCAACCCTAGCACTAGTCGGAAATAGCTGGAACTTGGCAGACTGCTGTAAGTAACAATACAAATGAGCACTCAAATCTGTCTCGTCACATGAGAACTCCCTTAGGAAGCTCTGCCAAACATCACGTTTTAGGTCCTCCCTATAATATTGTAGTAACTATCAGAGCATTCATATATGACAGGGCCTTGCCACGGTCAACACAAGCTGCTGTCTTGCAATGTTCACAGGACCAAACTGTCACAAACCATGATACAGCAATGCACAGTCCAGGGTTATAACAGAGTTTGGTCCCATCCGTGCTTAGACCCATCCATGCTAATGAAATCGGGGGGAGATGGGGGATGGGACACACCATTCTGTAACCATGTTCCCCAATGCAGTTGCTGTTACAGCACAGACTATGCCTTAGACTGAGTGGGGAGTGTCGGATTTTCACGCTCCACGTTGAGCGTTCCAGCTACAGTACCGTTTCTCACTGCATCACTGCTGCCGAACCACCCCCACAGCCTTCAGTGCTTCCAAGCAAGCCTGCCAGTACTGAGAGTCAGGGCCCAAGATCTCCACTGGCAAACCAGCATGTTTTCAATAAGTCAGCCACGATGACACCAGAGACATGAAACTGCTGGAGGATCTGGAACTTGTTACAGAAATCAAAAGGTGTAACATGACTGCTTAAAGCCACACTGCACTTCTCTGAGCTGGACCAAGCCCCTACTCCATTAGCTCCACGCTGCAGAAGCAGCATAAGGACTCCAGGGTTCCAGTTAGCTGCCTGCATTCTTAAATGACGGCACAAGCACAGTTAAATGCTTCACATTTGAAACTAGGTTTACACTGTGCACACTTACTGCTAACTTTGAAGGGAGCATTTCTCATGATTCTGGTACATTACATTTCCCTTATGAGCTCTGTTTACATCTGATAGCAGACTGCTGCCCCAATGCTGGCTATGTAAACATAGGCCTTGGAAGCTGCCTGGCCCAGTTCAGTATCCTGGCAACTTTGCTGAAGCCAGCTTTACAAACTCACAAAGTGTGCAAATTAATTTCATTATCCGCTCTTGCGCATCATGAGGAGGGAAAACAAATAACCTGCCTGAAAGTACATTCTGGTAATTATTAACCTGACATAAGTTAAACCCGTGGGGGTCAGAAGGGAGAAATGGCGGCAGAAGAACATGACAATTTTCTATTTGTGTTTATTATACAGCACTTCACTATTTTTTAAAATATAAAATACAACCTTGCACTTAAAAAAAATTAATATGCAGGATTTCTACCTTCCATGGCTGAATCTACTCGTTCTCTCAGACATTTACAGTAAGTGGAAGGGACCACTCAAATATTCCATGAGCAGCAGGCAGACAAGACCTTCACTTTCATTTGCTTTTCAGTTTGATTTGTTAAATCTCTCACCAGCCCACACACGCACCCCCATTACTTTTGCAAAGTCTTTACCTTAACCTGTTCTGAAGAGCTAAATCATTAGATTGAAATCTGAAACTGTCAATGTGCTGTAGTAAAGGACCCAAAGAGAAAAAAGCCAGACCAACCACTACATGTATGGTAAAAAGCCAGACAATTACTCTGCAGCAAAGACAGATATGGCGCATGCACACTGAGTAAAAATACAGAGATCAAATGAAATGGCCAGCTAAGCAATGAAATTGTGCAGCAAGAGGCATATCAGCTAGCTTGTCTCTGAAGAGATGAAAGCAGAAATGTGGCTTGCAGTATTCATGTATTGGGATTTTTTTTTAGAACACAGGAGCTTATTCAAATGGCCAACAGATATGTAGCATTCCAAATTTCAACTCACAGAGGCAGCTACAGTTTTGGTAGGGCAACTGGGATTACAAAAAAAGACACTTTGGGGCAAAAAGTGAACACAAGGTATATAGTGGGTGTTTTGACCACTATTTCGCTTTAGATTAAAAATTGCCTACTTTGATGCTACTTTTTGTACTAGTAATTTTTTCACCTACACTAGAGAGCAAAAAAAAAAAGTTTAAAACTGTGTACTGCAGAAATAATGTAATCCAGTGCTGTATGTCTGGATTACAAGATCCATTCCTGTGCCAACATGCACAAAAACATGTCCTTGTGAAATGCATACCTACAGAGCTGGAATCAAACTCACACAATTCATCTGATTGTCATGCAATAAGGGTATCTCTTTCCTAGGATATCTATGACATAATGGTTGTGGACTATTTAATGAATTCGTTACTCTACCAAAATAAACAGGTTTAGCACAGTTTTTAAAAGTACAGTCTCCTATATTAAGTGCATCCAGATTAGATTCTTGACTTCTGTTCCTGAGGATTTCTGCCATGATGAGTGCTGTGGAAACTTGCATTGAAGTGCCCAATTTTTTGGAGTTTGGCCCTAAATCTGGATTATTGAGTACATCCTAATTTAGCTTTGACATGAAAATCTGAGAGGCTTGTTGCTGAGAGTAGAGCACAATCATAAACCTATAGCATTGCTGTGGCAGGGCACCAGGAAGCCTACAAGAATTATTAGCAAACCATTAAGAGAGGCACTGTCAAGGCAGATAAGCTTTAAGATTAATCTACAACGCAGTTGTCAGGGATTTTAGAATGTACTTTTACAACTGGTTGCTGCTGCAGCTTGATATTCTCTTTAAAAAAGCTGTTGGATGCATGCTAGTTTATAATGGGTCATACAGTAATGAAACGTTTTTAAATAGTGCAGCTGGATTTTCTTCAGGGCATCTTAAGATAGGGTTTTAAAATGTGGCTCTTTTTCACATTAGCATGCACACTTATACCCCAACTACACTGGGGTAAACCTACACTGGTAGGTTTAAACTACACTGGGGTTTAAACCAAACTAGCCAGAACCAGCTTTTAACATGGCTCCTGCATAAATCTGATACTAGTAGGATGGATAAATTCAGAGGCTCGCAGACAAGTGACCTGGACATGGAATGGGCTGACTCCTCCTGGGAGAAAACAGATATATACCAGACTTATAAGAAAGAGAGTCTTTTCTTTCATACTATATACACTACAGCCCACGCAGGGCAGCCTTACTCCACAGACAGAATGCTCTGTGTTGCCAGAGATACAATTAATGACAGCACATCAGTTCACATGCTCTGGCCCTGTCCTTCCCTTGGATTATTTTTGGAAGGAAGGAACAGACTACATATCTACAATTCTTGAAATGAATTCCCCAGCAGTTCCAAAGCTTTTTATTCTCCATGTTTTGAGGATATCAATATAAATAGATCAGCTCAGAAATTCTTTCATGTTCCTCTTCTAACTGTTGATAGATGTATTGTCTTGTTCTGAAGTCTGATCACCCTCCAACAGCTCACGTGGTTGAAGGACCCTCAAGGGCTTCCCTTGGAAAAGGATGCCCAGACAGACAAGGGATGCAAGTGACTCAATATGGGACCATTTGTGAAAGTATATTCTACCTTATCTTGCTCTGTATATTTAAATAGTTGAGTGTCTTAATTGATGGCATCTGGGTTTATTAACCTTCAGAGTGTTTCCTCGTTTCTGTTGAGAAGCCAAATTATTTTTTTTTCCAAACAACCCATACATTCATCAGAATACACGCTCACTACATCATTTTAATTCCTTGCACTTGCACAAATTCTCCAGTCGTTCAGTTCAAAGCTTCCTGGAGGCCCTGTATTTTACACTCATGCACTGTGCAAAAAAAAAAAAAAAAAAGCCTAGCAAACACTAATGCTCCGTGTCACCCCCACTTGATTAGACACTGGACAGACCACATCATTGTACAGGAAAAACTACTTCAGAAGGATACTTGAAGGTTTATTTTTTAAACCTGGTATAGTTTTTCATACCCTTTGGCATCCAAAAGTAAGAGAATATTTCATTAATTTTAGATCCAAAAGATCATCTAAAACAGCAACCCCATAATGTTGCAGTTTAAAGGCAGATATAGAATGTTCAACCAGGGTCAGAAGCTAGAGCCTCAAACCATTGAAAAAGGGGACTTCTTGACCTCCTGTTAGAAAACATCTGTTTATAGTCCTGATAGGTTATAATGGATTGGTCCATAAACATGCCAATGTATAAAGGGAGCTGTGGGCCTTCATCTAAAACAGGGGGTCTCAAAGTTTTTCACAGCATGGATAACACTTTAATAGAGATATTGTGTTGTGGATGTCACCCAGCATTCCCTCTCCCCTTCCATTTGCCACTGCATAACCTCAATGTGGCAACTAAACCCATTGCTTACTTGGAAAAGTAATATTACAAAATATTTTTGGATTCTTTTCATGCAATTTAGCAGCTGGAAACAAGGAGGGAGCCAGGACTATGTGACTTGCCAGACAGGCTGGGGACAAAGGCTCTATTCGCTTGTCCATACGTAACAAAGACTTCAAGTTTGATTGCCTGACAAGAAATTGTGGCTGTTCTCAATTTGAGGGCTATGGTCTTGAGCTAATTGAAAGGTGGTTGCTGCAGTGACTGTCTGAAGTTGTTTCTCTTCATTCTGCTTGATCTGTTTTGGGCTACTGTAATAGGGTTTTTCATTTTGATTCTTCTGTTTGTGTGTGTGAGATACTCTCAGTCTAATATTGAGTTTTGTCCTCACTTTAATATAAATTAAAATCCTGATGCTGCTATTAGTCTGAGTGTATGGGACACAAGCAAGGCTATGTATGCAGTAGTTTATTTAAAATTAAAGTTTTAACACCTAAATAATACTATGGATGATCTTATAAGTATGACCTGAAGCATGAGAGGTGATAGCCCCTTTTAAAAAAAAGTAACTTATTGGTTCATTTCTTATAAACATCTAATCCATTTTGGAATCCTAAACTTTTGTCTCAATAATATATTGTAACAATGAGTTCCACAGGTTAATTACATATTATGAAAAACATTTTCTTTTAAATTTGTCTTCTCTTGTATTCTGGAATTCTTTCCAAGCCTCTCACCATTTTCACTGTCTCTCTCTATTTCTGCTATACCTTTTGTTTGGGATGATGTGAACAAAATGGAACAAGCTATTAACAGTGAAGACCCAGCATCAATTAATACAGGAGCATTATAAATTAGGGTTAGGTATTTGACCAGTCCAAAACTATCTGGTCAAAAACAGCTGTAGCAATAGAGGTGGTCTATCTTGACTTTAGTAAAGCTTTCAATACGGTCTCGCCTGACCTTCTCATAAACAAGCTAGGGAAATGCAACCTAGATGGAGCTACTATCAGATGGCTGCCGAAGCGGTTGGAAAATGGTTCCCAGAGAATAGTTATCAGTGGTTCACAGTCATGCTGAAAGGCTATAACGAGTGGGGTCCCGCAGGGATCAGTTCTGTGTCTGGTTCTGTTCAATATCTTCATCAGTGATTTAGATAATGGCATAGAGAGTACACTTATAAAGTTTGCGGACGAAACGAAGTTGGCAGGTGTTGCAAGTGCTTTGGAGGATAGCATTATCGTTCAAAATGATCTGGACAAACTGGAGAAATGGTCTGGATGAAATTCAAGAAGGACAAAGGCAAAGTACTCCACTTAGGAAGGAACAATCAGTTGCACACATACAAAATGGGAAATGATTGCCTAGGAAGGAGTACCGCAGAAAGGGATCTGGGGGGCATAGTGGACTGCAAGCTAAATACAAGTCAACAGCATAACACTGTTGCAAAAAAAGTGAATATAATTCTGGGATGCATTAGCCGGAGTGTTGAAAGCAAGACACAAGAATTGATTCTTCCGCTCTACTCTGCACTGATTAGGGCTCAACTGGAGAATTGTGTGCAGTTCTGGGCGCTACATTTCAGGAAAGATGTGGACATATTGGAGAAGGTCCAGAGAAGAGCAACAAAAATGATTTAAGCTCTAGAAAACGTGACCAATGAAGGAAGATTGAAAAAAATTAGGTTGGTTTAGTCTGGAAAAGAGAAGACTGAGAGGGGACATGATAACAGTTTTCAAGTACATAAAAGGTTGTTACAAGGAGGAGGGAGAAAAATTATTCTCCTTAACCTCTGAGGATAGGACAAGAAACAATGGGCTTAAATTTCAGCAAGAGAGGTTTAGGTTGGACATTAGGAAAAACTTCCTGTCAGGGTAGTTAAGAACTGGAATAAATTGCCTAGGGAGACTGTGGAGTCTCCATCATTGGAGATTTTTAAGAGCAGGTTAGACAAACACTTGTCAGGAATGGTCTAGATAATAACTTAGTCCTGCTATGAGTGCAGGGGACTGGACTAGATGACCTCTCAAGGTCCCTTCCAGTCCTATGATTCTATGATACTGTAAGCTCTTTGAGGCAGGGACTGCGTCTTTTAACTTGTTTAATGTGTTCTGTAAATTCCCATGTACACTGATGGTCTGGTATACAAATAAAGATATACATAGGTACAATGTGTTCTAGATGATCCCACCCAGTCAAGATGCTCAACTTTCAATTAGTTCACCTTTTCTCCCCCTCAACAAACGGCATTAGCATATAGTGAAGTGAGTGACCAAGACATTTAAGTAGGCTTGGTAACTGATGGCACCATGATGCAACCAGAAAGGTAGGCTCCTTCTTACATCAGGGCATTCTGGCCGAAGATCTGACAATATTTGATCATGGTCAAATAATAGGTGTTCAACTGACTGATCAACTGACAGGCTTGCCAAACCTGTTATAAGTATTTTCAATATCCTCTGCCTCTTTTCTTAATGCTTAACATCTTGTCCATTTTCTGACATACTATTTTCCATTGAGCAGTGGTTTTCATTGACCTGCATGTTACTTAGGTTTAAGTAGATAACCTTTCCTGACTGCTCCAGAGCGAAACAAACATCATTTTGGTTTCTAGACAGTCCTTCTCTAAACGGTGTCCTGAATTGACACCAGACTAGTAAATATTTCGGTAGTTGAAATCACCATTATTACTAATTGCCTCTAATCACTCTCAACATTGTGCACTCACTATCACTCACCCGATCAGGAGAAGATTGTAAAACCCCACTATTATATTCTTATGAAGGGCCATCTGATGACAATCATCAAAACATGCAGTATGGCATGGCAGGGTATACAAACCAGGTTGTAGTCTAAGTGGGTACCTAGGTATTCTAGCCTATAGCATGATTTTGTAAACGGTTTTCCAGTCATGGTTGGTCCTGGTCTACAGAGAACTGGACCTGTTAGCACCTTTTTTTTTTTTGCAAGCACTGTGTTTAAATAAGATTGTTCTAGCCTAGCGTGAACTCTAGGGTATAGAGCGCTGGGGTCCCAAGCATACTATGACCAACAGTAGAGCCCCCTGACAAAGGTCAAACCAGACTTCACAGAAAACAATGTAGGTAACTTGGAGTACAAGATTTTTCGGGCCCAGCATTAATAAAGATTGAATTTAAGGTCATTCGGTTAGGAATCCGATTCTGAACTACTGCCCTTAAATGTTATTAGGGCGCCACTGGCATGCCAAGTGCTTTAACAGAAGGTCTGTGGGCCCAAGAGTTTACAGTCTAACTCAGACAAAGCACAGCCCGGGGGGGAATGGAACATGAGTATCTCATACGCCTGGCCCCCTGCATTTCACTGTGTGGAACCACATAGCTCAACCACTCTTAGACAGGATCCCTGGCTACAACCCCCCATTTCCAGCTGTGTTACCATAACAGGACCAACCTGATTTGGCACCTGTTAGCCCTTTTGCCCCAAGGGCCTGGTGCCAGCAAGGTGGTTAAAGCAACTGTTGCATTATTCCATCTAAATTAACACAATACAACTCAACACCAGCTTCTTCAAAACAAAGCATGATTTATTCATTCACCCTAAAGTACAAAGCACAGAGAATGAAGGGTAAAAACAGTGATGATCTACACGCATTATTTCACCCTTAATCTCTGCTTACAAGCTGTCGTATGTTTCGGAAAGCCAAGCAACCTCCATCTCTGGGTTGGGAGAAGCAGACTGCCCATGCTGCAGTTTCTGCATCTCTCTGTCTCCTTGCTAGCTGTCAGCTTTAAAAAGTCATGCTCCTTGGGCAGCTCTGGCCACGCACTCAACCCTCCCTCAGGGCCGCCCTGTCATAGGTCTCACCCCCACTTAGAGCTGTTGGGTTCCAAAATGAGGACCTGCACTGGTTTCCCTCTAAACTAAAAATCCTAGTTTAGATCTGGTAAAAGCTGCCACCACCCAATCAGGTACGTGGATTGGGACACAGTCCTTCCCCAAAATCCTTGGGGATCCCAAGAGCCCCAAATCCATGGAGTTCTTACACCCAGGAGAAATAAACCATTCCCCCCTGCTTCCTCCCCCCTCCCTTTTCCTAGGAGAGATACCGGGATCCAACTACAGAGGGATGCCTCCCTCCGCCCCTTTCCCTGAGAATCCACCCAAGGAAAGATCAACCAAGTTCTTAACAGAAAAGATTTATTAAAAAATAAAAAGAAAGTAACTTGTCTCTGTAATCCAAGATGGAACAATACACAGGGTCTAAATTTATCAATCTCTGGAGAGAATCCCCCCTCCTTTCCTTCTCAGTAAAAGCAAAGTAACAGCAAACAGAAATAAAGAATTTCCTTCAGCAAACACACAATTGCAAATGTAGAAATCAAATTACAAGACTAATCCGCCTTTCTAATTAATACTCACTATTGAATAGTAGGAACTACTCCAGGAGAACTTGGAGACATGACTGGCCTCTCTTAGATCCAAAAAGAGAACACTCTAACAAAGAACACAGACAAAGGCTTCCCTCCACAGAGATTTGAAATTATCTTGTCTTTGATTGGTCCTCTGGTCAGGTGGTCATCAGGTACTGCATGTTAACCCTTTACAGGTAAAAGAGACCTTAACCCTGATCTGTTTATTTATGACACGCCCAGAGGCGGGGGGGCCCCCAAATGGGGCAATTGCCCTGGGCCCCGCAGGGGCCCCCAGCCCCGCCTCCACCTTCCCCCATCCCCCAGCACCTCAGCGCGCCGCATCAGGAGCGGCTCTGGACAGCACTGCAGCGGCGGGACCTGAGCTCCTCCCACTGAGTCAGAGCCACGTGGTAAGGGGGCGGGGTTGCAAGCTCCAGTCCCGCCAGAGCCAGGCCGCTGCAGCACTGTCCAGGGCAGCTCCTGGACGCGGCGCGCTGAGGCTCTGAGAGAGGGGAGAGGTGGCGGTAACCCAGGAGCAGTCCTGGACAGCTGCTGTTGGATCGTGGGCATTCCGGGGGTCTGTCAGGACTCGGCGGGGGGGTGGGGTGGATAGAGGTGGGGCAGTGAGGGGACGGGGGGGGTTGGTGGGGGGTTGGGTCCCAGGGGGGTGAATGGGGGGGCAGTGAGGGGACAAGGAACAGGATGGGTTGGGGATTCTGAGGGGGGCAGTCAGGGGGCAGGAAGTGGGTGGGGGTCAGATAGGGGGCAAGGCCAGGCTGTTTGGGAAGGCATAGCCTTCCCTACCCTAAAGCTCATTCAGCAGTTTGAGGCTTGCAGACAGCTATTTAACACAACGAGCCAAGCTGTTATCTTCTCCCTTAGGGCTACCATCCCTTTCACTTCTCAAATGCCAAATTATAGTCTACATTTAATTTCAGTGCCATAGGGAGATTCATGTCAGGGGAGGGTAGCTTCATTTAAAATTAGCCACTTTAGATTAATGGTGATAGAGCCAAGAGAGCATGGGGGAGGGATCACATGAGAAGAGCAATATCCTACACCACCTACCTCCTTCCCAACCCTACCAAGGGAGACCCCCCCACCTGCATTCCCCGAGGCTCCAGAGGGGTTAATTCAGTGGTTCTCAAACTTTTGTACTGGTGACCCCTTTCACATAGCAAACCTCTGAGTGCGACCCCCCTTATAAATTAAAAACACTTTTTTATATATTTAACACTATTATAAATGCTGGAAGCAAAGCGGGGTTTGAGGTGGAGGCTGACAGCTCGCAACCCCCAGTAATAACCTTGTGACCCCCCCCGAGGGGTCTCAACCCCCAGTTTGAGAACCCCTGGGTTAATTTAATTTTAGCACCCCGTGTCCATTCACATGCATGTGCTATTTTAAGCATTTAAGTTTTCACAACATAGGCTCATCCCAGATTCTGGAACAAGCTCAAATGCTCAGTTCGTGGAGTATGTACATAAGCTATACTAAAGACAAACCTACAGTAACCGTCTCCAGTTTGTGAGGGACCCCATGGAGCCAGTCTCTGGGAAACAGATAAATTCATGGAGGTTAAGTCCATTAATGGCTATTAGCCAGGCTGTGTAAGGAATGGTGTCCCCTAGCCTCTGTTTGTCAGAGGGTGGAGATGGATGGCAGGAGAGAGATCACTTGAACATTACCTGTTAGGTTCACTCCCTCTGGGGCACTTGGCATTGGCCACTGTCGGTAGACAGGATACTGGGCTGGATGGACCTTTGGTCTGACCCAGTATGGCCATTCTTATGTTCTTATGTTCTAAGCTAAATGAACCCAAAGTTTTGGAGACAGATATGAGTCAAGGAAGCCAGCAGAGTATCAGAAACCTGGAAAAATCTCTGACTGGATGGGCTCAGGCGTTTGGTCACAAGCTGAGGTGGTTCAAAAGTTTTGAACTTTTTTTAAGCAGAATTTTTTTATTGTTTCTTTAAACAATCAAACACAGCAAGCAGCAAATATTTGGCCACACTTCTGCAACCCCAAACCATGTTCAGGTTTTGGCAGACTAATTTCAGCTTTTCAATTAAAAAACAACAATTTTTGAAGGAAAGCAGACATTGTCCATGATTTTTTCTTCTTTTAAAACCCCCCTAGTTTTCAATCCAAAAAAAGTTTTGATGGAAAATGTTTGTCCAACCTTTTTAATGAGCTTTAGTGCCTTTTAGCACTAGCTGATGCTGAGACCCAGTGATACCTTATAAATGTGACTTGAAAAGGATACCTTATAAATGTGACTTGAAAAGAAGTTCTCTCAAAACTGGGTTTGTGCCGAGATGCAGAAGGTTTTTAAATGTTTATTTTTCCCAGGGCCACGGGGGCGGGGGGGGGGGGGGGGGCGGCGGCAAGTGGGGCAATTTGCCCCGGCTGCAGGGGCCCCCACGAGAATACAGGATTCTATAGTATTGCAACCTTTTTTTATGGAAGGAGCCCCCAAAACTGCTTTGCCCCAGGCTCCCTGAATCCTCTGGGTGGCCCTGCTCTCTCTCCACTTTTCTAGGGCTCAGTCTCTAATGTTCAGTGTCCTCTTTGGGTCTTAGGCTTTGCCTTGGAAAGTGGCAATTATTCTGAGCCTGGATGGACACAGGTAGGAGGTATGCCCCACTGTTTTACTTTGCCTGATTGGTTCCTTGAACAACCTGTTTTGTTCTAACTCCATAGCAAGGAACCCTTCATAAACACACTGAGGTGTGCACCATATTCATAAAAAGTAACGGACATTGCCCACTTTGTCACAGTTTCATTTCTGATACTCCAGCAACGTGTTTGTTACAAACACTGGCATTTATTGCATAGTCTGTGATGTGCAGCTGTGTCGTTATACCTCCTCCTGCTGCAGAGTTATGCAGATCTCTCCAACGGTCAGCGTGGTCCTACTGCCATATGGCCAGAACACCAGGCGGCAGCCTGAGGTGCCAGATCCCCATCTACTAACTGGTTTGTACCAGTCACAAGGAAGACTAATGCGCCGGGGCGAATCTGAAGATTTACCTTTGGTCAGCAACCACCACCACCTTAGGAAAACTGCTAGAAGCTCATCTGTAAAACCAAAGACTTTAAGATTCGGGCCTCTCTCTTCCTCCTCAAGCCATACACTTTTGAACCTTGAAATAAATGGTTTCTTTAAGCAGCTGCAAAACTTCTGTGAGCCTTCCCCTCTCCAAACCAAGCCACTCTCTTGGTCATAAAGCAAAGGAAGTTAATGTTTTAACCTCCTGGATTTATGCAGTTCAGTCCAAAGTAGTGTTTATTTTCTTCAGTTTTAAATTGCATAATTACATTGCCAAAAGTGCATTTAACAGCTATTCTTAACCTAAGGCCAGCACAAAACAATGTAAGAAATAACATTGAGTAATTTACAAAAGCAAACAGCAGCATTTTAAGGTGTAATTCCACAATGCGAACAGCGCATTTAACTGCAGATGATCACACAGTAGTCAAAATATGTTTCTGATAGTCAATAGTAATAAATAACCTCAATGAAAAAGTGAAAGGGACTGGGGTGGCACAGATAATGTTTCACAAATATGAACGATGCCTTTTAAACAGAAACACTGATACTAATAAGCAGCACCATAGTTAGCAAGTTCTTGGCATTCCCTTTAAAGGCACCTTTCAGAAGGTCTCTCTCCCCCTTCCCCCACACCATACATTATACATGCTGGACCGCAACTTTGCCCAGGTAGTTATGTAGGCAGCATAAAGCAAGGGAGGGTTTGAGGGGGTGGGTGAGATGGGAGAGGTTACTTCAAAAGCAAAAATAGGGCTTTACAGGCTTTTGATCATGCTCTAACTCTGTGTTTTTCAGAGACCTGATCCTTACTGAGCTGTGAACAAAAGATTTATTTTCTAAAAACTCATTTAAAAACTAGCTACTTTTATTTAGCTTTGCAGCATGCAGCCTAGCTTGGCTGTGCAGCAGCACCACCACAACTCAGCACTTCATACAGGCGTTGCAGGCATGGATACTATGCAAAGCACATTGATTAGGATGGGGCTTTGCATGCTCATTTACATTATAACTGTTCCACTCCCATTGTATCAGGCCCGATGAATGGAAGCACTGTGTCACTGCAGAGTGTTCTTCACATGGAGTCCCAGCAAAAGGGAGCCTGTCACTCCGTAGTAACACAAAACAAAATCCCAGCAGACGCGTCCATTAACATCCAAGGGGCAGCAGCCCCAGTGTGTCAGTGGAAGAATTCCTTGAAAACTAAGACAGTGAAACGAATTTCATAAAAAACCTATTAAGCAACGTTTCTAGCCTGAATTAAACCATCAAAAGCAAGGAAAACCGACCAGAGACATTAACCCTGCGTCATACTCCTTAACACAGCATGTTCAGCACTATTGTTCCCAACCCACTACTCAAAAATTCGTATTACCCAACAAGAGTTCAATAAACTTATGGCTAATTTGGACTCCTGAGCTTGTCCCAAGTGTGAATACACCTGCTCTCACGGGATTCCATTTGGATACTTAGAATAAAGGAGCAACTGTGCAGAAGTGTGTGCAGTGCCCATATACACCCATATGCACATGCGAGCCTCTACGCGTGCATACACCATTGGAGATGTGGGCTAATGTGCTCAGAACTGTAACAGCTGTTAAATACCCCAGCTCAGAACACATTTTCCATAGACCATGGGGACATACTAACAGGTTTTAAATAAATTAAGGCAAAAATGATCCAACCAGTTATAAAAGCAGGTGGGCTGAATGCAAGAGATGAAACTCTGCTAGCAATGGCTGAGTATTGCATTTCTCCCTCTTTCTACAGATGTCAGGAACTTGGCTGGCACTGCAGCACTGGATAAATGCAGACCTCTACATTTGAAGAATGCCTCTGCTCTTCCAAAGCAGGCAAGGAGCCATGGATTTTTCCATTACAGCAGAATCTGCACTCACTATATGGAATTATGGGTTTGGAGAGCACTACTGGTTTGTTTACTGGAGTTATAATTTCTATAACTCTTCATTTTAACAGAATCTCTTGTAGCTGTAATCTCTTCAGCTTTTCCCCAGCCACTACAGACCGATGGCCTATGAAAAGCATCCTTCTCCTTCCCACAGCCCTGTAATCCAGGAAAGTGACAACCAGTGTCCCGGGCCCCTCTCATCTCGCTCTGGGTTGATCTCACTCTGCATAGGCTTAGCCAAACTAAGGAAATGAGCAGCACGGTTTCCAAAACCAATTCAGAACTGCTCTCCTGGCTTTCAGGACTTCCCCATATTCTTACTCCACCATGTGTCTCTGACCTACCGCCCAGCTGCTCCTCCTGCTTCTCCTCCACAGCTAGTGGTTGTTGATTAATTCATGCTGCTGTGCTTATTTAATATTCCCCCCCTTCCTGCATCCCTCAGACTGTCACTGCCTCAATACATCTTCCTTTTACCTTAAACTGAAGGCCTCCAATACATTCCGCACTTGGCCATTAGAAGGTGTTGCTACACAAAAGTATGTTGTACAGTAAGGAAAGCAGAAAGGAAAAAGTGTGTGTGTGTGGGGGGGGGTGCCAGGTGGCCAGACCCATAACAAATCACTCATTTTCCAGTTTCCTCTTACTCTTCAAGCTTGTGTGTCTAGGCCACTGCAACGCTTCAGTGAAGACGCTGCCTATGCCGATGGAAGGGGTTCTCCCATCGCTCTCTACACTGGGGGTTAGATCAGTTTAATGGCATCGCTCAGGGGTGTGGATTTTTCACACCCAAGTGATGTAGTTATATCAAGCTAATTTCCTCATGTAGACCAGGCCTGAGAGAGAGTAGGCCAAGAACAAGCCCTTTAGCTCCCTCAGCATGATTGGAGGAGTAAGCCACATGGAGAGTGCGGATACCTTGCCACCCCCCCTTCAGCCAGCTGGCTCCATTATTACATGCAGTTCTGAAGCACTTACCACTTTTGCTAGTGGGCGCTCAGAACAAAAATCTTCATTGTGCAGTTAATCAGAACCCCTTACTTGAAGGGTCAGATTCCAAGTGGCTAACTTGCTCTAAACACAGAAAGACACCGAGAGAGAGACAGCCTGCCAATTTTCCTTTTGGTTTAGGAACATTCTTTCCTCTTCAGAGTTACGAGCTAGGCTTCAGCTCCAGGAGCTCACTCTGGGTCTTGTTCTAGAGGGCTGTTTTTCTAGTGACATAAGATTTTAGCCACATGAACTACTGGGATTTTTGTGCAACACTGAAATGGAAGCGTTCTCTCGCAATTGTTATAGAGCTATTGGACTGCTGGATTATGTAAGAGCTGTGTCACTGGCCCTGCTACTTGTGAGGAAACCTTCAGCTCTGTAAATTGATACAAATCACAGAGTGGACTGACTCCATCTGAAAAGAATGGGCAGGGGTGGGGAAGGCGCTTTACTGAATTTGAGAGTAGACCACAGTAAAGTAAGCGTTTAATTTAAAAGGTACTGGATGACAAATTCACAAATTCTCCCATAACCTTTGTACACACCAGTCTCCCCCAAGGCTGCAGGAGGGAAACAATATTAAAATATGTTGCCAAGTTGTTATCCTTCTTGCACTAGGATAGAAGGACATGAAAATCCATTTGATAGGTACCCAAGAAAATCGGATATTTAGAAGGTGAGTGAGCTTCACATAAATAGAGCAATTTCATAGCAAAGGTTTCCTAGAAATATGGTTTCACAGGACAATTGGGACGTCCATACTGCAACTATGGGTATTAGGACAATATGACATGTTTCTTTTTCAACTTGCTTCATGAACTGCATTTTTGGACATTTCAAAACTGCTGTGTCCCAATACCGAACATCTGCATATCAATATACCCCTTCAACTTTCCACAGAGAGGCCATAATCTTTGTTTTGTTCTGAGCCTTCAGTCTTCGTGGAGCAAACACCCAGTTATGCAATTTTTATTCATGTTCTTTAAGCCATGTGAACATCTCTGTGATGCCTGACAGGAAAGGAGGGACAAAGGTGGAAGAAAAGCAAAGGGAAAGGGGTGTTAGTTTAGGAAGAAGGCTAGTGTGGAGGAATGACATGCAACATTACACTCCTGCCCTCTCTGCAATCTCACAGGTAACCAGTGCTGATTCACCACACAGGATACCAAACAGGGGAGCCGAGTTAATCAAAAGGTATCAATTTGCCTCTTACAGTTGGCATGGCTACTTCCAGCTTTTCATGTTCTCTGTATGTATAAATATCTTCTGTGTGTTCCATTCTATGCATCCGATGAAGTGGGCTGTAGCCCACGAAAGCTTATGCTCAAATAAATGTGTTAGTCTGTAAGGTGTCACAAGTGCTCCTGTTCTTTTTGCGGATACAGACTAACACGGTTGCTACTCTGAAATGAGACAAGTTACTTCTCTAAAGACAGATATTTAACTGGCACTGTCTGCATTCAGATATACTTCACTGAGCTTATAGTCATGAAGCCAGACAGGCAAAATTACCCCCAAAACAGCTTTCCAAGGTTGCCTTTTCTGCTATGGTATCTGCAGATCACTGCTGCTTCAACACAGATTCCACATTTCAAGTGTTTTCAGACAGGCTACAGAGTAGAAAATGTTTAACAGTGGTAGCAGCAACCTTCTGTGTTACGGGTGAATGGCCTGGAGGGTAAAGACCAATGGGGCTTAAATTAACTAAGCTCTGTTCAGCTGCCAGCAGTACTGGAAAGGATGGCTGGTAGTCACAATTTTGCTGCACAACAGCTGGCCACCACTGGAAGGAGACTGGGGAGGCGGAGGAGAAGGCAAAGCAAAATTAATCTCTTTCTTTTTAAGGAAACCTCAACTTTCCACTGGAGGGAAGCTGATATTCATTGCAATGTTACTACCCCTTTTAAACTGGCTCTCCGACATCTGACACTGCCCCATCTGCTCTGACTTTGTTCAAATTCCATTACTCAATCGGCTCCTTTCCTGCTAAAATAGCAGGGTCTGGAACTCAAATGTAGTGCCTGACTCTTTAACTGACATCACTGGAATCTGTAAAGTGAGCTATGTGGAAGTTAAAAGCCTTGAGAATCCAAGGCTATTTCGTAGCCTGTGAATCTCAGACTGAAGTTATTTAGATCTGGACAACAGGTGATATTTGTGAGTAATGTGGACTGCATGGGTGCAGCACAGTGCAGAATTTCCAGTACCACAAAACAAAGCTGGATCCAGACTAACCTTGTGGATGATCATGAACAATCTGGACTACAGCTAATTTGGCAGTCAGGAGATAGGTCAGGTTGTAAGTAGTCTATAGTACAGGATGCCTCTCTCACAGGGCAATATATTTTATACTAAAATTAGCTACATGTCTATTAAGACATTTGTGGTATCTGAACACTTGTTGCCTCAGCTAAATCTCACAGAGCTGCAATATGGAATAGAAGGAGGAGTGACATTAAAATATTCTTGCTTCTATAGGCTAACATGTACCATTGTAACTAGCCCAACTAAATTTCCACCTATACAGCGGCAGGACATTTGCAGCTAACATTGACTGGTGAAATAAATGAACAAGACCATTCTTCTTCTTAGGTTCTGCCAAGCAAACAGATGAGAGAGAAATATTTTTCCAGTACTTTTACGAATGACAATTATACTGGTTGGCCGTAAACATTAGCAAAGCAGATCAAGCTTTAACAAGTACACTTTAAAAAGAAAATGAAATTTAGTTTCCCCAAAAAAGAAAACTTGTGCCACCCTGGAGGAAAATACCTGTGTGTGTTAATTTTTTGATACAAAATCCTTATTTTAAAAAACACTAATAGAGTTACTCAGTCTTAAAGGAAATATTCTGAACACATTTTACATACTTGGAGTTGAATGTAAGAGGCGTTTTTGCCTATAGCACTGTTAAAGTGTAATTTAGTAGCCAGTCCTTGGTATAGGCTATGGGTAGGTTTATTGTATTTCACGGTTTCCTTGCCATGAATAAGAACCATTCTTTTTCTTTACTGAAAAACAGGAGCATGAAGGGTAATAGAATCCAAGCCTTGATGTTAAAGGCAATTTGATACAGTTCTATTAAAAAAACTGAAGAGGAAGGTAATTTACTTTAATTCCTGCTGTAAGGAATAGACATACAGAAACAGACCCTAGAGATAGATTTCTTTTTATCAGAACACATCATATGTTGTAAGAATTCAACCAAAGCCTGAAATGGTCAGACATGTGGAGATTTAGTTTGAGATTTTTTTTTTTTAAATTCTGTGCTTGTTGTGAATGAGTAATTCCTTCTACTGAATTGAAAAGCAGGCAAATATTGAAAAGCAATGACATGTCTAATCTTGTGCGCCCAAGTCACTGCAGTATTCTTCTGTAAAGTTAACAGGATAGTTGTGATGCGGTGAATAACTCAAGAGTCAACTGTCAAATAGGTACCAATTTAATTTGATAGGCTGACCATCGTAGGGGAGATTAAGTGGCTGCTTAAGCACAATGGGGCATTTACTGGCACAGAGTACATCATTTTTACTTTGTAAAGCATGTGCATCAAACTAAAAGGCACAAATAGATTTTCATTAGCCAGCTAAGCATTTATATAAATAATTCTCGTAACTGGACTGGCATATTATACCTCTGAGAAACTCATTAGGCAAGGGAGGTGCTGAAGATACCTAAATTACATAGCCTCACAAAACTCAGGAATCCAAGCATCTAAAACAGTTCTTCAGTTAAGGATATTCCTGCATTTAATTAAACTTACCATACCAGATAAAGCTTCAATTCCTAAAAAAATATGATGTCTAATCATAAATCAAGACTGAGTAACGTTGCTTCATGGTTGTTAATAGGTCGAACTGACAATGCACTGATATGAACAGACGCTACCAAGCAGTTTCTCAGCCTTTCAAGAGGACTATGTAGGCGTTGAATTCTGAAGCTAATCACCTTAGCAACGGCTCTAAACATATGTGCAGTGACATCAGCTGATTTTTGAAAGCTGTAAATAGAGCATAATAGCATGAAAAAAAAATCTGGATTAAAGCCAAGACCTAAAAAACCCCCATACTATTAAGACACTGCCTGTAATTCAATGTATGCAAACTTGTTTGTATCCCCCAGCCCCAAAATGTCTGTAATTATACACCTAACAACAATTAATGCATAATGCAATTGGCCAACTGTCCTTGTGCAAGTTATACACAGTTTAGGAAATAGCTAAAAGGGGATGAGTTGGCAGAAACTCATAACTTCAACATTAGTTTAAAACAAAGAGATAAAACCTGTAAGTAATACTATAGAGCACTAAATAGGGAGAAGGATAAAATGGTCTAACACACAACCTTGCACATTTAAAACCAGTGAGTAATACCTTTTGGGTTTTACATAAATAAAAGATAGCAATGTTGCAGATACATGATTACCTGTTATTAATAAAAATTAAGAATATTTTTTGAGGTGCGGGTGAATTTCAGCATGTTGACTAATACACACTGGCTACTGTACATTTGACTATTTTTGCAGTTAGTTGTGGTAAATTTCCATTTAAAGAGCTGATTAAAATCAATGAGTGACAGTTCTGGGCCTCTGGCAAAGAGGAGTTAAAGGAGTCCAGTACAAATAAGCGGGATGAACTCATTTCTAGAAGGCCATGCTGGCAAGCAGAGAGTTTGAAAAGCTTGCATATTCCAGCATTAGCTCATGTTTGGTAACTCATTAAGATCTTAAACTATCCATTTAGCGAGTCCCTCACTCATCCACTAAAATAAGACACAAAGAATATATATTTTGTTTTCTTCATTTCATTCTGACTCATCTTTTAAAGTTTTATTCTTAAGAGTGTGCTCTGGCCAGCTAAATAAACCCCTGCAATGCCTCTGTGTATTAAAAGCTAGCTTTGTGAGAGGGAGGGAGAGAGAGATGAGGGAAGAAATGGAATAGGATTTTCAAATGTCAAAAAAGATCTTTAGCAGCTCCATTTATGCAGAGCCTTAGTACTCACTGAACTTGAAAGCAAAATTTGCTGTGCAAAGAACACAGCTTGCATGCTAAATGGACCTGTGAAACAGCGCTTCTACAGCACAAAATCGTCACACATGCTCACTCCTTCTCTTGGCAATTAACCCTCAAGAACCTCATGGTTCCTTTCCCCTGCAATTTCAGGAGAAGCCTAGAGCCATTAAACATGGCTGTACTCATCATTTAATAAACTAGCTCACGGAAAGAGTGTACAACAGTCACTCTCCTCTAAGAAGCACCTTGCTCCCCATAAACATTTTTAAAGGGAAATGTAATGAAGACTGTAATCACGTCATCTAATTACAAAGGAGAGTAAAACAAAAACCAGCATCTTACAAAGTAATGTAACAAACAGGAAGCTGCTGTGAACATTAAAGATCCTATGATACTTCTTTAATAAAAGAAGGTGTTTGCTGTGTGCATGGTGCATAGTTGGCTGCCATCCAGTACAGGCTACATTTCAGAGGTGCTGCATGCATACAGGCCCCCAATCATACAGGCACAGCACCAATGGGGCTTGTACCTAAACAACCACTGGCAGGTCTAGCTCAGATTATTTGTGAAGCACTTTTGAATAAGAAGGGCTGGAGAAAGAGAAAATACAAGCTTGGATTAGAACAGAGGGATGGAGACGACTAAATACAGGCAAAAGGCAGGACATTTTCAAAGCCTTTGGTATAGTAAGTGCTATATTTCATCGTTTCATTAATTTAAATGAAATTGAAACAGCTCCAAGGAAAATGCTGTGTGTTGACACATCAACTATGTTGACAAGTCATCCTTTGTTAAGTAATATTTAATATTTTCTCTGAATATATTTAGATCTCAAATTCTGCTGATAAGATTTTGTAATTACAGATGAGATGCAGCAAGTTTTCTGTAAGTTGAAAAAGTCAAGTGGAGCCAGAAGTTTATTAGAAACCCACGTTAACAAATGAAAGCTAACTCTGGTTAATTTCTCTCACTCAGTTATTGATCTCAATAAGGCTAGCTGAAGTTCTTTCACCAGACTCTTTACAATACTGTTTTCTGTTTTACTGGGGTGGTAGCACATCTACAGTTAAGGTTGAGACAAACAATTTTTCTAACGCTCTACAAGCCACATGCAAACCCAGACAGGTTTGAAAACTGCAATGCCTCCTCAAGGTCTGGAGTAGAGGTTTTGGTGCAAATTTGTGGTCATCTGAAAGGGTTTCTGAGACACAATGCTACTAAACAATAAAAGGGGGGTGCGATGGAAGACAGTATAATTTTCTGGTTCTTATAACACTTTTTTGAGTACAAAAGGAGTCCGAACTACTCTACCACCAGGTCAGGCTTGAAAGTACCCACTGCCACTTTTGGGAAGCAATATTTTTAAAACTATTAAATATTTAAGTTAGTTCTACAAATTGGCTGAAGCCAGGTGATGCTTCAGAGAGTGAATTGCACAGGACTGCTGCTCTGCAATGGATAAGAGTACATAGAAGCATATCTATGTCAAAATCACTGCGATGCCCATGGAAATATGCTCTAATCACTGAATCCAAGCGCTACCCAAAGCGCTGTGAGCTTGAGTACTGCATAGGGAGAATTTCTTGAAAACTGATGTGCTACACAGAGGCTGAGATAGATAGTGGTGTGGATTTTGGGTCATTTGATCAAGGTGTTCCTGGGAGGCCCCCCCCGCCCTTTCCCATGAGAATGTTCAAAGTGCTCTAAAATTCACATGACTAGGGAAAGTTGTTTAGAACATCCCTTTTCCACAGGAGGACACGGGAGAGCTGGGTGCAAATCTGGGTATGTTTGTAAAGAGGTTCCTGCACTATAGCTCCCACTCACAAAATGGGCTACTCTTACTTTTATCAGATTCTTACAACTATTTCGGCGCACAGCTGTGGAAAAGTCTATGGCTCTGACCCCCATGAATACATCTCACTAGACTGCACCTTGGCTCAGCTATTCCATGGCACCAAGAGACAGGTTAGAAATATTTTCTTCAGTAGGATTTAACTTTCAATTTTTAAAGGATGTCTTTTTGTCTCTAACCACCTTTTACTCTGTTGTTTAGCCATGATGCCCATTTTGGTCCTTTTATTGTATTTTTTTTTTAATTTGGGGTATACGTATAGTTTGAGCCTCTATTATGGTGTTTTTAAAAAGTTTCCATGCAGTCAGTAGGCATTTCACTCTTGTGTTTGTTCCTTTTAATTTTTGTTTAACTATCCTCCTCATTTTTGTGTAGGTCTCTTTTTTTAAATGCTACTGTGGTGGGTTTCTTTCATATCCCCACCCCCACCAATGTTCTATTTAATTACATTATGGTTGCTATTACTGAGCAGTTCAGCTCTATTCACCTCTCAGACCAGATCCTGTGCCCCACTTAGGACTAAATCAAGAATTGCCTCTCCCCTTATGGATTCCAGGGCTAGCTGCTCCAAGAAGCATTCATTAATGGTGTCTAGACTAAATTTCATCTCTGCATCCCATCCTGAGGTGACATGGTCCCAATCAATACAGGGATAGCTGAAATTCCCCATTATTATTGGGTTTTCTGTTTTTTGAAGTCTCTCTAATCTCCCTGAGCATTTCACCATCACCCTCCTGCTCAGGTGGTCAGGAATATAGTCATACTGCTATACTCTTATTATTCAAGCATGGAATTTCTATCCATATGTACCTTAACTGTGAATTTCTTAGTTTTCAGAGGTTTAAGTATAAGTGAACTTGATGTTCAGGAAGGGCTCAAGGGAGCACTAGGCAACCATAACTCTGCATTAATATTTCAGGGCAATTATTTCATACCATATAGTGTCTGCTACCCTACAGTCAACCCTATGAAGTATTTTGGGATGCATGGTAAAATATTCAAATTAGCCCAAGTCAACTCTCTTTTAGGTGCTTTTCAGTAGTTTATGCTCGGTCTCTGAAGAATGCAAAATAAGGTTGCAATGTGTAACACCCCAAGCAATGAGGTTTTGGAAGCGGGGGAAAAGAGCTAAGCAGATGTTTAACATGAGGTATGTTGTTCTAAACTAAGTTCTGACGAGATTGGGGGAACCTGTTTTTGTGTCAGGTGTTACCTGGAATGCTACTATACTACTGTAAATGTAAACAGAGTATGCAAGAGGTGGGACCACAAATAAAGCTGGCATTCAAAGCCTGTGTACTGTTTGGTTAATAGCCACTTTGGACACTTTTCCAGCCGCAACAAACGTTGAGACATACACCATTCACACAATGCTTTTACATTCCTTGTGCATGTTTCGGAAAGTTGTACTGAATAGCAGTACCAGTAGCTCTGCTATAGCTAGATTGTTTAGTTTTCCTCTTTTCAGGAATTTATATCTTCAAAATAGACATCTAAGGACAAAACAGTGTTCAAACATTGCCACTAGCCCTCTGGGAACTAGCTCAGATGTCCTTTGGAATTAATGGCATCATGAGACAGGTAAGGTAGACACACCTATGATTTATCACGCTATCTCCTCATCTGATCAGGTAACTAAATGGTCAGTCATTTTAATACACTTCAAAGAGCTTAGGCTTTTCTTGGGTGCACACAGATGAACAAAATCTGTTTACTCCCTGGTTTGGAAGAAGTCACGCTGCAGGCTCTTAGCTTGCTGATGTCTTGCTGTGAACTGTGGGATTGGCTGGAGAGACCAATGGTTTTCAACCAGCCCCATCCACACTAGAGCTGAGCAGGGTATATGGCTCCTTTCCTCACCTACTGCCCTGTCCTTGTAAAGTTTGTCTGTGGTTCTCTGCTAAGAAGCTGTAAACTGGAGAGGGCCCCAGAGCACCTCCCGAGTAAAGTATGGAACATGTGGTTACAAGCAGCCCAGGAAAAAGAGTTTGTGCATTTTTTTAAATGGTGAAACTCTGATACCAATTAATGGAGACACCATTACTTTAGTACCGCCTGGGTTCAGCCTGGCAGGAAAGTAAAACCCAAGGGCACTCTTCAGCTCATCTAAACTAGATGCGTTTTCCTGACATTCCCCAGTGGCAGGAGCACCAGTGAAGTTGAGGCACCAGGAGCACTTTAACCACCAGGCCATCCAGACCTTAAGGCAAGTGTAAATATTTCTGATATGTTTAAATGTGGTTAATTTTATTTTTCGTGTAGCCAGGGCTTTATCACCGTCCGCTCCAAGCATCACATTAACTTTTCATTGGTTTGATTCTTCCATTCACTGGTTCCCCCATCCTTCCAGTGTTTAAAAAATGGATTGCTGGGGATTCAAGCCACTGGGACTTGAGCTGGAACCCTACGTACCATTGTGTGCTGCCTAGTCCTGCATGTTACTCATCAGACATGTTCAAAGCAGAAAAAATTGCCGCACTTCTGGATTTTCGCCACAGCTCTACCACTGACCTGTTGGGTAACCCGGGGACATTCCTTTAACCCATGTCTGAGTTTACCCACCTCTAAAGTGAGAATACTACTACTTCAGCACAAGGGGGTTGAGACTAATTCATTAATGTTCATAAAACAAAGGCCCTCAGCTGGAAATGGATATCTTATAGGACCCTACCAAATTCATGGCCATGAAAAATGCAGCATGGACCATGAAATCTGGTCTTGTGTGTGCTTTTACCCAATACTATACAGACTTCACAGGGGAGACCAGTGCTTCTCAAATTGAGGGTCCTGACCCAAAAGGGAGTTGCGGGGGTGGGAGGGTGGGGAAGGTCACAGTATTGCTTCCCTTACTTATGCACTTCCTTCAGACCTGGGCTGTCGGAGAGTGGCGGCTGTTGGCCAAGCGCCCTGCTCTGAAGGTGGTGCTCTGCCAGCAGCACTGCAAAGGTAATAAAGGTAATAATTGGAGATATACCAATCTCCTAGAACTGGAAGGGACCTTAAAAGGTCATCGAATCCAGCCCCCTGCCTTCACTAGCAGGACCAATTTTTGCCCCAGATCCCTAAGTGGCCCCCTCAAGGATTGAACTCACAACCTTGGGTTTAGTAGGCCAATGCTCAAACCACTGAGCTATCCCTCCCCCCTTAATGCAGAAGTAAAGGTGACAAAACTTTCCCATGCCATCCCTATTTCTGCGCTGCTGCTGGCGGTGGCTCTGCCTTCAGAGCTGGGCTCCTGGCCAGCAGTTGCCACTTTCCAGCTGCCCAGCTCTGAAGGCAACGCCGCCACCAGCAGCAATGCAGAAGTAAGGGTGGCAGTACCACAATCCCCCATACAATAACCTTGCGACACCCTCACAACTCTTTTATGGGTCAGGCAATTACAACACCATAAAATTTCAGATTTAAATAGCTGAAATCATGAAATTTACAATTTTAAAAATTGTATAACCGTGAAATTGACCAAAATGGACCATGAATTTAGTAAGGCCCTATAGATATCCAAGCAAAGTATTTTTTATATATTAATTCTACCCCGTGGGTTTTTTTTTTTTTAAAAACACTAACTGGGAACCTCAAAATATGTTCTTTAAATGTCTTTTAGCCCTGTGCTGCCAGCCCACTTCTTAATGTGCTGAGATATCTTGTTCTCCACTTTGCTATAACCCTTATAACCCTCAATCATTTCTTTCATATTGATCAGTGACCTAGTATTCTCTCTTGCCTGCTTGTGCTCTCCACTGTCTACACATCATTTACTTAAAGGGACAGAGCCCACTGGAAATCCAAATCGATTGTTAGACGGTACTTTAAAGTAGTTTCTGGTGCTGCACCTGCAGCATAGTCCCTCTGTCAATTTGTGTGGTTTCTCTCTCCCCTATTTGTGTGTGAAAGAGCTACACAAATGGAAGAAACTGACTGTACAAGAGATACAGTGAAAGTCTCTGTATATGGTACTGTCAAATGCACAAAGTAAAGAAACTGAGAACAAGTTTTTTTAAAAACTAATTTTAATCTTACTTGTAACAATAGTGCATAAAGTTGCCAGACAAAAGCGAGAGTTTTAACTTGCATATTCCTTTATTTAAAATGTTTCTTTTATAACCTATATTTGGCTAGTCTTCCTCCCCTCCACACACACACCAAAAAAAAATTGAAGAAAATTATATCACCACACAAGTCAGAGAAGCCCAATTCAGACTTCCATGACTAATCAAGAAACTCCATCCGTAGACCAGATGAAAACCAGGCCTACAGACCCACCCTGGGCTCAAGAGAATTTCACTAGTGAATGCAGAATCTGTAGTCAGTTTTAATTCTGGAAAAATGCAGGGGCCTTGAAAGAAAAGAACAGTCATCTCAGGAAAGTTATATTAGAGTACATTAAGGTTCTGGCCATACCCTACAAAGAGGCCAGAAATTCAGGATGGACTATTATAATGGGATACCGTCTTTCATTTTATACAGTTGTTCCCCCTAAAAAGAGCTACAGACAATTGAACCCTGACCCTGAATTTCCAGATTTGTGGGCTGAAGCTAGAATCTTATATAGAAGGACCATGACTAGAAACCAAAGAGCTCTCCCCTTCTGCCCCCACCACATTGTTTACATACATTACTGACAAGTTTCTTACATATCACAGCAAAAGCTAAACATGCAGTTCTAGCTGCCCTTCATCAGGCATGTTAACAGACACAGTGGACCTCTGCAAAAGAGCTGACTTGTAGCCACCATTTCATTGATGCTGAAGCAGACCATACTTGAAAGTACAAGTCTGAAATAGAATGGAAAAGACTGCCGTTCCAGAACTATCAGTTCAGTAATTCCAGTGATCGTGACAGGATCACAAACATTTTTTTTAAAAAGAAGTTAACTTGATCCTTTAAACAAGATACATACTCCCATGTGTTAAAAAGTCTTCAATTAACAGGAAATATATATATAAATCTTTCAGCTTTAGGAGATGGACAAAATAGAACAAAAACCTTGTATCCTTTTACATTGCTCTCAAAGTGTATTATATTAGTGAACAGAGTGACAGCTGGGCAGGAGGCTGGGAACAATGAAGATAAAGTTAGCTTTCAGCGATGTGACCCTATCCAGGCTGTGAGCCAAAAGACTATAAATAATTGATAGGAGCAACCACCCTAGCCAACACGCTAATGTACAGAGCGTTTCATACAGCAACCGGAGTACTATTACCCATTACATCATTGCTTCTCTCCACTCTGTGCTCTCCTATCAGCGATGCAATTTTCCTGCTTTTAAATAATAAATTGCACTGGGAGTTGGAATACTCCTTTGCCCATTCAAGTCTACCAGGGTGTGCAACTACACAAATGAATTTTACATATGGTAAAATAAATTTTGCATTAAGCTAAAAAAAGTTCTTGTTGCAGTGGAAGCTTAGGCACACTGCTTTTTTGAATATCAACAACAGGTTTATGTATATCAAATGCAAGGCTTTCCAGCTAACGACTTTTAGCCTAAATCAGTATCTGAAATTACTTCAAGTTTAATTTAGAAACATGGCCTAAATTCACCCATAGCTGTAAACAGGTAGAACTGTACTGAAGTCAAAGAGCTTGAAGAATCTCCTTACCCATGACAAGGAGGACCCCTGAACAGTGAGAGAGAGACAGACAGACACATGAAGGTGTATTAAGCTATTCATTTACGCAGAAATGTAAGATTTAACTTTTTTTTTTTTTAAAGTGTCCAGATTTTTAAAGTTGTGAAGAAAAACCTAAATTTTGTGCTGCTGCTCCTGCTCACGGTTTTTCCAAGCAACCATTGAGTGAAAATCAAAATCTTCTGGTCAGTTTCTACTACTTTACTGAACTTGTGAGCAGCAGTGAAACTGACAATATAAATATCTCTCTGCTACAACTGCTTGGAAAAGATCTCAGCAGCACACCTATTTATGTGGGAGGATGACCCACAAACAGAGGAGGGCAATGCACACGTGTGCACGCACACACATGCACATGAGAGAGCTCCCTCCCAACAGCCAGAGAAGAACAAGGGCGCTTCACACTGAAACTGGTCACCTACTGAGCACAGCCCAGGGAAACGTATTATGTTAAAGAAACCTAGCATCATCTTCCTTCCTTCCCAGCACACATGGCTTTTCAAAGTGCACTCTTCCTGACACTCGTTGGTGACAACCTTTAGCCTATAAACTAGAGGACTAACACTACCTTGGTACCTTTTTGGAGCCTTTAAGATGTGCTATTTAAACCAACAGTGAATTTGGCTCAATGTCTATACTTAAAAAAATATTCTAACTTCTTAGTACCAACTGTTTGGGTGGCTCTGTTGCTGGCAATGGATACCACACTGGAAAATCCATCTTGTTAAAACTGGTTTAAGAAGGTGAGTTTCTTTCTTCTTCCCTCCGCTGGCTAGGCCCACTGGCCAACCTAACATTCACATTCTTGTTCACTGGTTGAGATAAAAAAATCCTCCTTGCCCCTCCCCAGGCTCTATTCCTGATTTTGATTTGCAAAGAGGAAAAAGATATTTTTCAAGTCTCATCCACTCAGAAAAGGTAACTAATATCAGATTAATCTTTTCTTATAACTGATTATTGATCACCACATTTCAAACATCTAAAAGTATTTGGATTAGTTCTGCAGAAACAAAAATTCAGATCACATTTGAAATCAATGCATTAAAAACCAGCATTTGCACAAAAAAGAAGTTACATTTGAAAATACATAGGCCCTGGAGACAACAAGCCTATTTATGTGGCACAAAAATGTATCCTGTGTAATAAACAGCAGGAAGATCTCTGGCTTCAGCAGAGACCAATTTCCAATATTCTGCCCTTATAAAAACAAGGGTTGACAAACTGGCATCACATAACTATATTTTGAACACGGTTTCACAATATACCGTGGTGAACAGACTCTTCAGTCAGAAGAGAATTTTGTATCTAGTATCTCCCATGAAAGACAAACATGCCAACAGAAATATCATACCAAGACATTTACATATTGACTCACTCACTCGGGGCAGGAAAAGGGACTTTCACTATAGGCAGCTAACACAGTTGACTGGAAACGAATGAGTATTTCATCAGTTACAGCACAGGCCCTGCAGCCAACCAACAGTGACTTAGATAGGACAAATTTAATATGCCAAGTCACTTTTACATTAGTGTGATTCAGGCAAATATGAGATCCCAAACAGTAATTAACCTTCAATCAATGGAAAACCACTGTAAACATCTAGCTTCAGAAAGGAAACAAACCTGAAGGAAGCATCTCTGGACAAAGAGAGCCCAAGCCCAGAGAGTAAGAAAACCATTCAGGGAAAGAGTTAAAATAGCCACAGACAGCAGGAAAAGGAATAGTGTGAAAGTTAATGAAACCTGGTGAGGATCAGTTAGGAGGGACAGGTCAGACTTTAAAGAGGGGATAAAAAAAAGACAGTCTGAATATGACAATTTAACTGGGGGCTTAATACTGCACCAAAGCAGCCAGGGAAAATTATGCCATTGACTCCAAAGGGAACTGAATTAGGCTCTTAGAGAACAAAAGTTATTCCAAGCTGAGTTCAGGAAGTGATCTCCCCCCTCCACCCCGGAAAAAAAAAATATCACTGCTAGACCAAAGGACTGATGTGTTTTAAAAATCAGATCTCAATCTCATGACCCATCATGATCAAGGCTACAAACGACTATCACACTCTAATGAGTCCCCATATTCCTTTATATGCACTTTGAGTCCAACATTATTAGTTGAGTGTCCACTGACTCTATAGAGCTTCTTTAAATAGAAGCCAGAGCCAGCGAAGTACACAGAGCATGAATCCCAGCTTCACAATATACTAGCTGCTCAAATCATGGCACAATAAGAGTAAGGACCAAAGACAGCTGGTAATCACAATATGATTTTCAGTGTCCCAATAGCTCATGATTTACCCAGGCTAAAAAAATCACTGTTAGATCAGGATTATTATTATTATTTTTAATCGATCTGGTTTTGGACCAGTGATCCGAAAGAAAAACATTCAGCCCCTGAATTTTACATTGAACATGTTAACACATTGTGGTAATTTGGGATAGAAGGGTTCAGCGAAGAGCTTCACTTTTCTTTTCTCCTTTGTTTGAAAGTGAGTTGAAATCCCAACCTAAACCCCCCCAAGTTGCCTCAGATTTTTTTAAGTTGTACTAACATTTTAAAGTCTTTTACTGAAAATTCAAGCACTGATGACAAATAAGTTTCTTGGCACTCTTGTGCGCAATTCTGAGCTCATTAGCTTCCCACTTCAGTCAGACATCACGCTAAACTGAGAATGCAGGACTCTGACCCTTTACAATAGTGAGCTAGAAAGCTGGATACAGAATATTCCAGGGGTGGACAAAATTACTGACCCTCCGAGTCACACACGACAATCTTCAGAAGTTCGAGAGCCAAGGCACACCTGCTGGGGCCCCGAGCCCTGGCAGGCATGCTCTGTGGGCTGAAATCCCAAGCTGCACCCCACCCCCGCTAGGCAGAAGCCCCTACCCCATCACCCTGCTGCAAGGCAGAGGTCACAAGCTCCCACAACCCCTACCAAAGTCTGGTAGTTGGAGAATGGAGGGACATGGGGGACTCCGAGATCCATACTAACTCTAAAAGAGCCACATGCGGATCACGAGCCACAGTTTGGCCACCCCTGGAATATTTGCTCTGAGAAGTGACAATTCACTCACTATAGCCATCTCGACCAAACCAACCCCAGTTGAACCTGTTACTGTAAAGTTTGTAAGGATGCACCTTTCTAAATTAGGGCATTCTGCAATTAAATTCCTGGCTCGACTGGGGGCTGACAATCCTCTGTTCAGCAGGAATCATAGGAATCACATTTTAGTTACGAAGAATCATAGGTATTCTAAGTAATAAATCTCTCCATCTTGAATGGTAAACACATTCAGAGATAGGCACATATAAAATGGAAAAGATACATTAATAAAATTATAATGTTGAGTATTTAACCAAGAGTAAAGAAATGCCAAACTTAAGACTCTCACAGAATCAAACGGACCCATACAGATGTAAAGATACAAATTTTAATAGCATAACCAGTACTAAACATTACTTACAATGCACACAAGTTAATGTTGCAGAAATAAGCTTCCTATAACGTTTCCTGATTTTTCCTAATTTCTCAACCTTATAAGAAAACTGCACCTATCTATTACTCATATGCCATTCTGCACTGTAATAGCATCTCCTTCACTACCATTTATTACAAAAGATTAAATTACTGAACATTTGTAAGCATCTGAAATAAACAGAATAATAAACAAAGCTGCTACTATCGGCACAATTTCATGAGATGGATTAGGACTGAGAAAACTCAAGTCCCATTAGAAATAACTGGAAGTCAGATATTTCAAAACCTCTGGTTAATTTAATAGTTGTTTCAATTACTTTAAATCAACCCAAAAAATGTATTCTAGATTTATCTTAAAACATTGGAACTCACTTCCAGCAGTTTCTAATGGAACCTGGATTTTCTCACTCCTAATGTGCCTCAAGAGGTTGAGCCTCTTGCAAGGAAATACAATTCTGTATCATTCAAATAGCAACGGTTAGATCTACAACAGCCCCATTCACTGAGTGGAGATACTGAACGAGGGATAGGCCTGGTCTACACTAAGCGGGGGGTGTCGATGTAAGATACGCAACTTCAGCTACAGGAATACCGTAGCTGAAGTCGAAGTATCTTATTCCGACTTACCTCCCATCCTCACAGCGCGGGATCAACGTCCGCAGCTCCCCCATCGACTCCGCTACCGCCACTCGCTCCGGTGGAGTTCAGAGTCGACGGGGAGCGCGTTCGGGGATCAATATATCACGTCTAGATGAGACGCGATATATCAATCCCCGATAAATCGATCGCTACCCAACAGTACGGCGGGTAGTCTGGACGTACCCATAGTTATTTGTAAAGGCTGCACTGAAAGTCTCCTTTACAATTAGGCTGCGTCTACAGTGTCACTTTCAGTGCTAAAATTTTAGTCATTCAGGGGTGTGAAAAAACACACCCCTGAGCGACGATAATTTTAGTGCTGAAAAGCACCAGTATAGACAGCACTTTATTGGCTCCCGGTGATAAAACTACCACTCCTCGTTCAGGATGTTGGTTTTTTTATGGCCAGGGGAGCTCTCCCGCAGCAATATAGCGCGTCTACACTGCCCGTGTCACAGCCAGGGGTGGCTCTAGCTTTTATGCCGCCCCAAGCACGGCAGGCAGGCGGCTTTCAGTGGCATGACTGCGGGAGGTTCACGGTCCCATGGATCCGGTGGCTTGCCCGCGGGAGGTCCACTGGTCCCACAACTTCGGCGTATCCGCCGCCGAATTTGCGGGACCAGCGGACCTCCCACAGGCAAGTCGTTGAAGGCTGCCTGACTGCTGCCCTCGCAGGGATTGGCAGGGTGCCCCCCACGGCTTGCCGCCCCAGGCACGCACTTGGAGCGCTGGTGCCTGGAGTTGCCACTGGTCACAGCGCTGCCGTGGTCACACTGGAATGTGGGCAGTGTAGACATACCCTTTGACGGAGTGATGAGAATATTATGGAGATGATCCTTGCGGGTAACCAGACTGATATCTAACATTGCAGTTTTCCTGTAAGGATAAGAATTTAGACAAAGCCAAGGAATGCTATGAGAAGTTTATTTTCCAATATTAACTTGTGCACACTGTTCACATTTAGTTAACGTATCAGGCAGCAGTGACTAGCGGTTTGAGTAGATGACTGGGAGTTTTGAGCCCAGAGTTTACTGCCTAATAAGCCACAGACAATTAAGTCTACAATTTTGGCACAGAAGTCACTGTGTTCACAGTAATTGTGAATTTGAATAAAGTCCATGCCCCGCAACAGCAGCTCTTTTCCCCTCTGGGTATTGTGGCTTGGTTCACCTGCTTGCAGCACCACTCCTTCTCCATCGATGCAGATGGACAAATTTGATTAGTGTTGCAACCATGTGCACTACTTCACAACACCATTTCACAGGAGGGTAGCGGGGAACAAGGAGCCCAAATTCACTATAAGTTAGTAGCAGGGCTAGAAAGAGAAGCCTCAGCACACAACTCCCAGGCCCCTGGCTCTAGCAAGGAGATAATTGCTATCTTCATTTTCTTTTAATTCTGCATTGCAAGAAGTTCTTTCATTCATTCCCTTCTCTCTCCTTAGCCCCTCACACCCCAAATCCCCTCTTACATCTCCCCCCACCCACAGTTGTGATTAGTTGAGGCTCCACGGACACCCTAGCGTCAGATAGCCTGCACACCCTGCCTGCCCTACTTACGGCCAAGATAGCACCACAGTCAGAGGGGCTCGCTGCCTTGTTCCCTGCACTGACTCAGGGCCAAATTAAGGCAGGGGCTTTAGGGGCTGCAGACAAGGGCCCCGGCTCAAGGGGGCCCCCCGCAAAACAAAACAAACAAACGAAAAAAATCACAGGCAGCCATCTCTGGGCCACTAAAAGGGGCACTCAGGCAGGCTGTATGCATGCCATGGCCACACGCCGTTCCTGGAAGCGGATGGCTGCTGGCACATCTCTGCGGCCCCTGGCAGGGGGAGGCGGCGCCACACGCTGTCTCCGCCCCCAGTACTGTCCCTGCAGCTCCCATTGGCCTGAGCCCTGCTCTGCCACCGTCCGGGAGCCACCTGTGGTAAGCGCCTCCCGGCCGGAGCCTACACCTCACACCCAGTCCTCTACCTCAACCCGCTGCCCCAGGTCAGAATCCCCCTCCTGGACCCAAACTCCCTCCTAGACCCCGCAGCCCCTCCTGCACCTCAACCCGCTGCCCCAGGTCAGAATCCCCCTCCTGGACCCAAACTCCCTCCCAGACCCCGCAGCCCCTCCTGCACCTCAACCCGCTGCCCCAGGTCAGAATCCCCCTCCTGGACCCAAACTCCCTCCCAGACCCCGCAGCCCCTCCTGCACCTCAACCCGCTGCCCCAGGTCAGAATCCCCCTCCTGGACCCAAACTCCCTCCCAGACCCCGCAGCCCCTCCTGCACCTCAACCCGCTGCCCCAGGTCAGAATCCCCCCAATGGACCCAAACTCCCTCCTAGACCCCGCAGCCCCTCCTGCACCTCAACCCGCTGCCCCAGGTCAGAATCCCCCCAATGGACCCAAACTCCCTCCCAGACCCCGCAGCCCCTCCTGCACCTCCACCCGCTGCCCCAGATCAGAATCCCCCTCCTGGACCCAAACTCCCTCCCAGACCCCGCAGCCCCTCCTGCACCTCAACCCGCTGCCCCAGGTCAGAATCCCCCCAATGGACCCAAACTCCCTCCTAGACCCCGCAGCCCCTCCTGCACCTCAACCCGCTGCCCCAGGTCAGAATCCCCCTCCTGGACCCAAACTCCCTCCCAGACCCCGCAGCCCCTCCTGCACCTCAACCCGCTGCCCCAGGTCAGAATCCCCCCAATGGACCCAAACTCCCTCCCAGACCCCGCAGCCCCTCCTGCACCTCAACCCGCTGCCCCAGGTCAGAATCCCCCTAATGGACCCAAACTCCCTCCCAGACCCCGCAGCCCCTCCTGCACCTCAACCCGCTGCCCCAGGTCAGAATCCCCCTCCTGGACCCAAACTCCCTCCTAGACCCCGCAGCCCCTCCTGCACCTCAACCCGCTGCCCCAGGTCAGAATCCCCCTCCTGGACCCAAACTCCCTCCCAGACCCCGCAGCCCCTCCTGCACCTCAACCCGCTGCCCCAGGTCAGAATCTCCCTAATGGACCCAAACTCCCTCCCAGACCCCGCAGCCCCTCCTGCACCTCAACCCGCTGCCCCAGGTCAGAATCCCCCTCCTGGACCCAAACTCCCTTCTAGACCCCGCACCCCAATGCCCTGCCCCAGCCCCATCCTGCACCAACCTCCCTCCCTGGAAAAAGACTTGTATACAGGGGCCCCACAAAATCTAATAGCCCCGGGCCCACAGGAGAGTTAATCCAGCCCTGCACTGACCAGCTGTTCTGTGAGGAGCGAAGGAATCTTCACCAGAGCAGGGTGTAAAAATCTCTTGTTCTTTAACAATTGATAATGGCAGTGCATGGCCAGAAAGTGCAATCACAGGGTCAGGACTAGAAGGGCAGTGGATCACGGCCTTCTGCCCCAAGCAATGCTGCAGCTCTAGTCCTGACCTACTCCCTGGGCAGGCAATGCAAGAAATGCAGTCTCCCCACCACAACACAGTGTGCCACTGTGGGGGCAGAGATGGTATGGGAGGGAGAGGGACATCCTTCAGCATCAGAAAAAGCTTCAGAAATTTGATACTGACCATGATACAACACATTGTGATTGGTTAACCTCTGCTTCCAAAGAAAGAGATTTCAAACTTGGCAAAGTGCCCACTCCTCATCAAGGTGTAGACAGGTGAAGTCTGAAGCACTGCGTTCAGCCCACTGAGTTATTATTCTGCCATGTCATTTTTTAAAACGGAAAAAATATTTTTGTATTTGCCTAATTCAGAGAGAGAAATTAAATGATTTTTCTCAAATCTTCCAGAAAAAAATGCTTTAATCTGAAATCAAGCATGGAAAGTTTTTAGCCCAACGGAGACTTTCAGAAAGGGGTGAGCAAGAAAAGAGGGGCTCATAGCAGGAATAGAGTTGGAACCGTAACTGCAGGCTTTGGACTATGATGAGCACTAGCATATCATACTTGCAGTTGTATATCACTGAATAGAAGTCAACAAAATATTCAGTGCCAAGGAATTAAAGCAATGGATCAATCTCAAAAATGCAGAATCTTTTTAAAGAGGTAGATGCACACACGATCTTGCCTTGAGACAAATGAGCGCAGAGGAGTTCCAAAGGTGAGGTCATATTTTTTACTGGACCAATTTCTGCTGGTGAGAGAGAGAAGCTTTCGAGCTACACAGAGTTCTTCCTCGGGTCTGGAAAAGGTACTCTCAGTATCACAGCTAAATACAACATCAAACTGTTTAGCAATATCCTGGGACCAACACAGCTACAACACCGAGACCTACATTTCCAGGGCGATACTGAAACGAAATAGGAAACATTATTTGTATACAATATGTTGAATTCATGCTGGAAATTAAATTGCGAATTTAGCTCTGAGGCCTCCATGCATGTGGGCTCCATTTATAAAAGCAATGGGTCATTATACTCTGTCCCACTAAGTTTCATTCCTCTTCGCTTCTCATCTTCAGCAGCTGCTATTCTGGCTCTTTCCTTCCCTACATTCCTTCCTCTCCCTCCCCTCATCTAGTTCTCGTGCTCTGCCCCTTCAGCTTGGCTTCTCTTTTCCTTGCTTCCCTTCCCCTTCATTCAGAGTCCAGGAGCAGCAGCAGCAGGCCATTCATGGGCACCACAATGAAAGCCTTAGGCACCAATCACACATGCACTTGCACATCACTCATTTGTAGAAGTGGCACTTACAACTCATGTGAGGGAAGGGATAACTGGAGCTACTGCAAGAACAGTCACTGGTGCCTACTGAGGGAGAGGGCCGAAGTTCCGCAAGGAGACAGTCTCCTGTTTTCTTAGCAGCAGGGTACTGCTGTGCTTGAGGGCGGGCCATTCTGGAATCAATCAAAGCGGTGTTTGTAGAGGCAGCTGGGATTTCCATTTGGGAGGGGGATACACTTAAAACCACAGTCATGATCGCTTTCCTTCACCAAATTAAGCCCCTTGAAGGGTGTGCACCCAGCAAAAAGCCCCAAGGCAGCTCTGCTCTCCTTGGTGGAAGGAAGGGAGAGTGCTCCAAAAAACTTCAGTCTTATAAAACCTAGCCTTGAGAGTTCTCCACTGCATAGCACAGAAGGCTGTACCACAGATAGGCTGTCTCAGCTTTTCCAGTCGCACTCCCTCACTACCCCCAAAGGTTTGCAGTCAAAGTGAAAGTTTCAGCCAGGTGGTAACCTGGTGCATACACTCAAGCCACTGAATTCTTTATGTCCATTAAAAATTTAAAAAAATTACCCATCAAAACGTAGTTTCTTACCACTGGGGCCCTTCATGTCCTACTCTAAACTCTTGCAACTCTCCAGTGTTAGACGGGTTTACTCCCCTCCCTCGCAATGTCAAACTAAAAAACAGTCACGTAAAATTCATAACAAAATATTTCTATTTCAACCCATTGGATTCTTTTTAAAAAGATGAAGGGTAAAAACTGGGCATATGGCCAAAGGGACTGTGCTCTTGCCTGAGGTGGTGACAGTCCACACCTGCTGTCATTCACACCTGAGACGGACTCACCTCAAACAGGCCAGGCAGCTCTCCCAATATCTGCCCCTGGAGAGAGAACCTGGCTGGGTCCCTTTAATGTCTCCAGTCCAAGAGAAGCTGGCCAGTTGCCCCAACTTTTCCTGCCAGCAAAAGGAGCTGGCAGCCCTGGTGTCTCCCATTTAGGGCAGGCACTTTCATGAACAGACAGGCTGCAGCATGTAAGGAATCCTGAAGAATAAAACCAACAGGGACAGCATTTTAAGTGCACCAGCAAGAAAACTGCCCTTTCCCTGTGCATACTGCTCTCTGTTTCCAATCACACATTCTCAGAGAGGATACCTTTCCAGGATCTCAACACTTTTCTTGTCCTCAGAGCCAACTGTGAGGCCAGATTCTGAGAGGAGCACTGGAGCAGAGGTTCCCCAAACTTTGCCTGTACAGGCTGGATGTGGATAGAATGTATGGGCTGGGGAGAGGGAAGAGACCCAGAAGTGTGTGTTGGAGGAATGTGAACAGCAGCGGCCCTCACTGCTGGTTCAGAACAGTGCAGCGTGTGCTCCCCCAAGTGCTGGTCCAAGCAGGAAAGGGCTGTTTACACCCCTATAACTCACGGGGGCACTTCCAGCTATCCCACCCTCAGCAAGGACTCGTGGCTTTCAGCCTGGCTGCAGACAAGGTCAGAGAAAGAGGCCTTCCTCCCACCCCTTCTCCCAGCATCACCCAGGGTACACTGAGACTAAAGTAGGCAGAATCCAGCTCTCCTCACACTGAATGTACATTGTGCACACTCTTGGGAAAATATCTGACTGCTTTTGGATTGTGACAGACCAAAAACCAGGAAATCCAACATTCAGACTATCAGCAACTCAACAAAGCTTCAACTCTCCCCGAAGCTGGGAATCAATTAGCAGTTTTATTTGACTTTTCTGTCTTTCTGTACAACTATAAAATGCCCAAATCCTGAGGAATGGATTAACGCTGAAAGAGATCAACCCCTCCCCCCACCCCAGGTAAAGCAAAGGAGACTTTGGGCCCTGGATAGTATTAATAAACTGGGTAGCTCTTCTCCTCTGTGTTTGCCTGCTATTTCCTCTGGTGCAGAATTGAACCATGCAGTAACCAGAAGGCAGTTCCGCAGCTCTGTTTACGTGGGGAAGATATTTTGGAAACAGCGAGAGCATGCTAACAAGCCCATCCCCCATGCATGCTTCACTGCAGTTATCCCTGAAAACAGAAGAATGTCTGCTTGTTTCTCTGCGGCTGCTGAGAAGCTATGAAATGTCTCCCACCAAGGAGAGACTGAGAATAAATCCAGGCTCCGGCGAACAAGCTTCTCTCAAATTCCAATTCAATTTCCCCTAATTCAGGTACAGGCACAAGCAATGCTAGTGTTCTATTTACAAGCCAGGCATGCACTTTGGAGCTAGAAGTTTATTGCAGTTATGCAGCCGGGGCTTTCCAGTAGTAGCCATGAGTTATATTCTTCCTCGAATTATTAGCCATACAAACTTTTTTTTCTTGCTACTTCTGAACAAACAGCCTCCAAAGCTTTGTCGTGCAGGTTTCCTGTTAACAGCGAACACACACACTGCTGCTTTCAAGTTACAAGCCATAAACATGTTCCATAGAACTGTGTTCAGTCAAGCACTTGAAATGAGGCTGGATTTCTCTGCATCTCCTAAACAAATTTAAATGGAAGGAATAAGTTCCCAGAAATGGATAAGGATTTTCTAAAAACAAGCCTATTGCTTATGGATATTACATCAGGATCTAATGCACAACCACCAGGAACAACTTCAGTAAGTATTCTTATACATTTCTCCTAAAATGGAGATCAAAGCAAACCATGGAACCCTGGCCCCTCCATCTTACCAGAATTAAGAATCAGACTCGGACTTTTAAGGTCAGAAGGGACCATTCTGATCATCTAGTCTGACCTCCTGCACAATGCAGGCCACAGAATCTCACTCACCCACTCCTGTAACAAACCCCTGACCTATGTCTGAGTTACTGAAGTCCTCAAATTGTGGTTTGAAGACCTCAAGCTGCAGAGAATCCTGCAGCAAATGACCCGTGCCCCATGCTGCAGAGGAAGGCGAAAAACCTCCAGGGCCTCTGCCAATCTGCCCTGGAGGAAAATTCCTTCCCGACCCCAAATATGGCAATCAGTTAAACCCTGAGCATGTGGGCAAGACTCACCAGCCAGCACCCAGGAAAGAATACTCTGTAGTAAATCACTATTGTAGATTTAATACACCAACTTGCTTCCTTCCAGAGGGAACTGACAGATTGCAGAAGAAAACTACACTCCCAACTGCTGCCAAATTCCACAGATTTAGTTATTAGGAGGCAATTAGGAACCATTATTAACACTTCCTACTACGTTAAGCTCCATTTGCACTACAGCTCTTCAGCCAGTTTGGGCATATCAAATGGAACCAGACTATAAATGCACTATAAATATTAGAATTATAATCACATGTATAAAACGTGTATCTGTTTACCTGCAGTTCCTTGGGCCCCTCCTGAGAAGCCAAAATGTATTTCAGGACGTTGTCTTAGGGAGCAGAATTACAAATAAAAATATAGGAACTGAAGGAAGGCAAAATAAATAAAAATTCTACTGCATAAAGAGAATTTTTGTCCTGTTTTTTGTAGTTCACAATTGAGATTTCAGCTATTCAGGAAATTAGTGTGTTGCCTTCAAACCAACTTCAATTAGAGAATTCAAAAACAGTCAGACAAAAGAATGCCTGAGAATTACTACACCGGACAGGGATATTTTTAGCAAATGTTGAGAGACTGTATGTTGGTTGAGAGACACTTTTGCTTCTATTAAATTTCAGCTCTCTCATTTATAGTTATGGGATACTTAAGATTTATGTTAGGCCAATGAAAAACAGACATAAGATATAGTGTAAAACTGGCTTCAGATCATTTTGGTTTTTTATTTTCTCTTGCAAGCTATTTCAGCAAAATGCTTTCAAGACCAACGTGAGTAACACAGAAAAAACTTTGCTTCCATCTGTTTCAGAAACTGCCTTTCTGGGGAAATCTCACAAGCTGCACCTCCTATACATATCTGACTAATTTAATCACATATATCTTTCAGAATGGCCCTGCTCATTTGTAAACTCTGACCTAACTGATCACCCCATAGACAGAGAAGGTGGGTGAGGTAATATCTTTTATTGGACCAACTTCTGTTGGTGAGAGACAAGTTTTCTCTCACAAACAAAATGTTGGTCCAATAAAAGATATTACCTCACCCACCTTGTTTCTCTAACGTCCTGGGACCAACACTGCATAAATGATCACCCCATAGGTAGTGCAAAAAGAAAATTGGGTTTGACCAAGCAAAAATCTGCAGCTAAACTGAAATAATGTTACCAAATTCTTCCTTTGAGATTGCCACACACCATTCTGAGCCACACAGAGTAATGTCCCTAATACCAAGTCAGGGCCCCTTTTTTGACAGTAAGACGTTAAAAGCAAAGGGCTGTAGAAGTCTTAGCCCTTCAATTTAGAACCAAGTCAAAGAAAGAACAGCCCCAGGCCAAAAACTCTAGTCAGCTGTACATATTTCATACGTGCACATACTTCATTTTCTAAACATTAGAAATATTAACATGTTCCCATCATCCTCCCCTTTTGTGGGGCTCAATCTATGGAAACTGCCTTACATGAAGTTACATTTTGCAAGTTTAAGCCTCTAACCACAGCTTTCACGTTGGAATTAAAGGGCCAATTTTCTAAAGATACCCAGGATCTTTTCAGTCTGCAACGAGAAGCCGCACATTTCTCATTCAGCCCAACCCCCCTCTTTTTCCGTTCTCCTCCCACCACTGCGGCAGCGCAGATGGCAGCAGTGTGACCTCGCTGTTCCTGCCTCCTTGTTTTGATCCTGCAGTCTTGATTGTTCAGGCTAATCCCACACTCTGAGCCTTGGCTGCCAGCCAGAACTGTTATTAATGGCACAAAAGCTTCTCATTCCAGCTACTTCTACATCCGCTAATGCTGTTGTTCCCTTCTCTCTCTCTCCTCCTCCCTCCCCCCATTACAAACTGGAGCTGGAATACATTTTTATAAGAAAAATCTCTGATCATCCTTGCACACATAAGAGCTCTAGTAGGGCCAGGCAGGATATAGTAACTAGCAATTTTTAATACAATTAAATATCCTGCTCACCAAATGATTATCTTGTAAACAAAAAATATATGGAGTATCATATGATCCTGTTACAGAAACCAAACAACCAAAACAGAAGTACACAGAGCTACCCCTTGCCCATGGAAGGATGGCTTTCCAAGCAAAGTGATTTCTGCTGCTCAACTTATAAAAATAATAGCATTCATGGTAATGTTACCAATACTTGTCAGGGTAACACTGCACAAGGCTAGGCAAAGAGAAGATCCCACACAAAGCCCATTCTGAGATTTAGAAAACACTGGGATCTTAGCTCCAATTTGTTGCCTTCATCAGGCAATTATGTTCTTTATTTTATAGCACTGTTGTATGCAATATTAAAACTCAAATTAAAACCAAGAAAATCCAAGTAAATTAGTTCAGAGTGAAGGCTTAAACCTATTCTTAATTTAGCCTCTTGTGCTAGGTCTTGAAGCACATAGTTAATCATCGCACTGTTTGAAACACCAGGAATACCCTACATAACATGGTAGCCCACCTGAAGGATGAGCCTTACCATCACGTTCCTTCTATTTTGTGGGTTTCTCGGGTTCTTAAATAATCAAAGCTGATACACCCATCATACAGATCCCCCCCCCCGAATAAAAATACTACTCAGTTGGAAGATAGAGTGGCCTCTAAAAAGAAGGCTACGGTCTTCACACAAAAAGGCTACATTGTTTCTGACCTATTTATCCCTGACTCTGATTGCTAATGCAAGTCTGGTTTTTTAAGACTAGTGTAGTCTCTAGTCCTGGTCTGATTAAGGTGCCTTCTTGGAAGGCAGGCCTTTTGGGGAAAATGGTGCACAATGGCAGTCATTGGGGCCTTCCAACGTGAAAAGTGATTTGTGAATGTGATTAGCAGGTCACAGTTAAGGCTGAGTGGTCCCAGTGACTGCTGTTGTGTCACTGCTTCTTCCAAAAGGCTCAATCATGAGTCAGCCATGCAGAACAGAGTCGTGGTGGTGTGAACACTGCCCCCACAAAATTTTATAACATGGTTGGGTTGTTTTTATGCTTGGTTGTCTATGGGGGGTAGGGGGAGAGAGATCAGCATTCATGGCATGACCATTTTGCTCTGAAAGGCTGATCCGTATGGGCAAGCAAGGCAGATTATTGGAATATACAACTGTGACGGTATCTTATGCATGCTCATGATCACAAAGAAATCCATGCAAGGTTTTTTAGCATGCTGCCCTGAAGGAGAGAGGAATCTGTGATTCTGTCCTTGATTTCTTTTCTGAAAGGTAGGAAGGGGAGAGGGTCACAAGATCATTTTTTCTGATTAGGACAATCAGTATATTTTTGATAATGGGCTCTGAGGACAGTACTGGGTAAATATGCTTTTAGACTTGTTACAGAGGTTACATATTCCTACATCTAATGAAGTCAAGTAGAAGGCTGCAATAAACATCTGTTATATTCTGATTAAAACCCTGACCTCTCCATACAAAGCTCTGCGCTACAGGAGCGCTAAAACACCACCCGATATCCACTCTGGAGGAAGACACAGAATCAAGGGAATTTTTCACCGCTCACCCCCAACAAGCAGTAAGATACCTCCAGGCATAACAAATTCCTTTAATTTTTCTACCACCATATATTAGCCACTACATTTTTGCTTACATGTAATACTTTACTCCTACTTTGACTGGAAACCAGTGGGATCTCTCCACCACTTTCTTCATAAAATCTCTCTGGTGCATTCAGTCTGATAAGACATACATAAAAACTTTCACTTCTCTGCACTGCCACCTCGTCCCAGATCTTTGACACGGACACGTTGTCAGATGTTGTTGTAACCTGTACTATAGGCAGAGACCTTGTTTATCAGACTGCAGCCCTAATTTCTCATTAAACATTAACTCCTGAAGGCATCTCCAACCTTTTTACTATAGCAATGAACGTCCCTGATATAAATCATGCAGAGAAGCTTTGCATCGACTGAGTTTAAATCTGAAAGAAGTAAAAACTTAAATATCTAACAGCAGCTATTGATGTCAATGGTGGAATTTCATAAGTATCCTACTCTTCAAGCAGAGGTTAGTGTGGCTGTTCATTTGGCATGGATTAACTCTGAGGAATTAAAAATGTTCTTGAAAAGATGAACTCCCACTCATCCGGGTATTTGAAGAAAGTTCTAATTCCCCACTGCTTCTGTGCGCACTATTATTTTGAAACATGTACAGTATCCAGTTTGGTATACACCAATTTAATTTAAAAGTGGCTTTGTTCTGCACGTTCGCTTTGTATACAGTGAGCCAAAGAGATAATTAGGTCACTCTATGAGTAACAAATGGGAATGGAAAGTTAATGCAAAGTTCTGTGCAATATTTCTCTGGCATGCCAGAGAAAAGTCTTCAGCAGTCTTTTATAGTGGGTGTATTTTACTAAATAGGGCACAACCGGTGGGTTGGCAGCTGCCAAAAATCACAAGACCAAACAGAGAACTGAACAGAACACAAAAATATATTCTGAAGCAAATTAAAGCTTGTTTATTGCTTAAAGATCTCAATAGATGTACATGGCACTTCAAGTCTCTGTCACAAAGAATTCAGATTACAATCTAAATTAGACAAAAACAGGAGGAAGTGACAAACCAAGGGAAGAATTGGCGGGGTGGGGTGACAACGCTGATTAGATTAGGAGGCCCTTGGGTGAGCAGAGAAAATGTCTCTGGGTTACAGTGTTGTTTTTAATATCTGTCTATCTGTGACTATAGTTTAAGGACCCTCTTATTGAAGTAGATATCGAGGAGGAACATGATGGTGAAGCAGACAAGGGATTTGCAGACAAAGTAAAAAAGGTAGAGATGGGAAAATAACCTGTAAATCTGAATAGCTGATTTGGGTCCATAGATTTTAAGGCAAAAAGGGACCATTGTGATCATCTAATCTAATTTCCTGCATAACAGACCACAGGACTTCCCTAAATTAATTTCTGCTTCAAATCCAGTATCTGTAGTTGAACCAGAGTACATCTTTTAGAAATGTATCCAATCCTGATTTAAAGATATCCAGTGGTGGAGAATCTACCACAACCTTTGGTCACTTATTGCAACAGTTAACTACCCTGTTATCTTATGTCTAGTCAATCAGTCTAGCTTCAGCTTCCAGCCATTGGATCTTGTTATACACCTCTTTCTGTATTCTCAAATTTCTTTTCCCCATGTAGGTACTTATAGACTGATCAAATCACCCCTTAACCTTCTCTTTGATAAACTAAAGAGATTGAGCTCCTTGAGTTTGACTATAAGGCGTGTTTTTCCTATCCTTTAATTCATTCTCATGGCTCTTCTCTGCACCATCTCCAGTTCTGCGACATCTCCTCCCATAAACCATAAGTACTAGTAATATTACCTTTTCATTCTTTTCTTAAAAAAAAAGTTCAGTACCAGCTGTTCCATTATTATGCTTAATTCAAAATCAGGCTGACAGGCCTAAATTACCCAGTTCATCCCAGTTACTCTTTTTAAATACTGGCATAACATTACCTTTCTTCCAGTCCTCTGGAATTTCTCCAGTGTTCCAAGACTTATTGCAAGTCAACATTAACAGTCCAATTAGCTCCTCAGTCAGCTCTTTTAAAACTCTTGGATGCAAGTTATCTGGACTTATTGATTTAAAGATATCTTAACTTTAGTAGTTACTGTTTCACACCCTGCATAGTTACTAGTGAAATGGAAAGTATTCATCACCATATAGTATGGATACCTCTCGCTTTTTCCCCAATTACAGAACAAATATTTATTAAAACACTTCATTTTCTGCACTATTATTGACAATTCTACCGTTTCCATCTAATAATGGACTAATTCCATTATTAGGTTTCCTTTTGTGCCGATATACATAAACTCCTTAATGTCTAACTCGGTTGGCCATTGATTTCTTCTGGTGTCTTTTCACCCTTTTTTTAAAAAACAAAACAAAACAGTTTCTAGCTTCTAATTTGTATTCATTGCTAATCAGCTTCCCCCTTTTTCCATGTGTTAGATATTTTATTTGTTATAGGTGCTTTCACTTCCCCTCCAAGATGAGCAGCTTGGGTTTGAAATACAGGGTGTATTATGTATTAAGAGAGACACTCAAAAAAATGAAGCCCTGGATTGACCCGACCAGTGCTAAGTAGAAGCTTTAACTGAAATCTTGAAATAAAATTATATTCCCCTCCACTTCTCCAGGATACTGCCAGAAGCCATTCTTCACTTAACAGTGCCTCTACTTTAATCCTTATTCATACACCTAAGTGTCATGACCATTACAACTTCCTCTTCAATGGTCTTCCTACAATCTTACAGCTAAATTTCAACAGATCCAGAATGCTGTGTACCCTGGTTAATCTCAGGCTGGGAATCAGGATATTATCCTCCAACTTTCACCAGCATCCTTGCCAATTCTAGAGCTATTTAAAAAAACCTCTCCATTACTTCACTATTGTTATTTATATTGAAATGTAAACAAATCTCTGACACTTCATAGCTAGTAAAATACATGAAACAAAAAGTGAAAGAAAAATCTGCTCCTTATGATATAAAGGGACAAATACAGCACATCTAAGCAGTAAGGATGGTGTGAAGGCAGCATGGAACAGGGTGGGGAATGTTTGGAAGAGGGTGCTAGACACTTACAGCCTACCCATTCCTCCAGTGCAGGCCACTCTAGCCCTCCCCAGACGCAGCCTAACTCTCCACAGCGGGAGGATGCTCTTTCTACTCTTCTAGCGTCTTTCCCTATGTGTCACTTCTTCGCTGGCTCTCCCTTTACACCTGCCTTCTCTCTGTAGTTCATGATTCCAAGGAGGAGGGGGGGAAGTCTTTTAAGATACATGATATACAAAACAGACAAAAATAAACTGTACTCAATCCTTTGGCCTCTCTCTAGCAACTTCCAAGCATGGATCTCAAAGTGTTTTACAAACAGTGGATTAGACCTCAGCAGTCCCAGTGAGTTAGGGAAGAATTCTGTTTTACAGAGATGGAGGAAGGGGAATGAGACTCAGAGGTGAAGTGACTTTAATCACTGTACACCATCTTTCCTCTGTATACAAATGGAGGCTAGTTTTAGTATCAGTGCATTTGCAAGTTTTTCCCTAAATGTTGAAGCCATCTCTGACAATATTTGTACTTTGGCTCTCAATGGCTAAATTCATCCCTTCCCTCCTCCAACAGTATCATCCTTCTTAAAACACTTCTAATATTCAGAGAGTCTGGCCAGAGAGACATGGTCTCACAAGGTTGGAAGAAAACACTCTTGCATTCTGCAGTCTAAATGTAAACTCTTCACATGGAGAAATGCTTTAATTTAATGATCCTACACAAATCTTAGTGTCCATGATCATCGCACTAAACCCAGTCCATTGGTTTCTGAATTGGCTCATCACCAGCTAACTGGACCACCCTGCTAAGCCCATCTTTTACTTTACAGCCTGGTCAACACCTAAAACTTAGGTTGACCTAATTGTGTTGCTCCAGAGGTGAAAAATTCACACCCCTGAGACACATAGTTAAGCCAACCTATGAATAAGTATGCCACCTCTCAAGCGGGTGGATTTACTAGAGTGACGGGAAAACCCCTTCCATCCTGCTATAGCAAGTGTCTAAATTACAGCGGCCTAACTGCAGCTGTCCTGCTATCACTCTTGTATGGTAGATATAGCCTACTTTTCAATGCTAAGAGGACTTTATGAGATGCATATTCTTTAGCCACACGCTGGGATCTATAATAAGGTGATGTTACTTAGTGCATTTCAGTCTGTTAAACACCTCCATTTCTTTAAGAATATATTTTGCATATTGTCTTGTAAACAAGCTATATACTCTTTTGATCATTGCCTTTGCACACTGTTCACCCACAAGCAAAGATGAGACTTCCTGTTTCGCTATTTCAAAATCTAAGTGGTATCTCTTTAGACATGACAATGTGGCTTTCTCAAAGACTCACATTTTTTGCCCACTATATGAAATAAGCAATTTTTTTCTATTTTAGTATTGGTCAGTCACTCACTAATTTGTCTTGTATATACTTAGTGATTACATTGCATTCTGCTCCAGTATCTATTTTGAAATCCATTTTTTTGGTCATTTTAAATGTCAAACCAATTTGTTGTAGAACATTGCTTTGCAAACCTAAGAGACCCAACCACGAACTCTGAATCTGAGCTTTGTTCTCCAGCTCTATGTTTATGAACATATTTGCTGAGCACAATAGTCTTTTGCAAAATAGTTGCTTTTATGGCACCCTTTGAATGGGCCATCTTTGCATTGTGTTGCTATTACTCGCTGCCATTTGTTTACCCTGGCATTCTGTGTCTGTGCTTTGCTATGCATTTTTAATAAATAAATTTCTATGTCACTGTTTGCTAACTCATTTGGGAAGCACTAGCTCTGGGAATCTCCAGTGCTCTTTGCAATGTCAAGTCCTGTTTTCCCGATAACCTTGCTTTGAGTTGGTGATCAATTTGCTATACCTAGAACGACTAACTAGAGACCAAGTTAACTGTTGAAATTCACACTACTTAGTTTTATTAAGTAGGTCTCACCAACAGTTAATGGTCTTGTAAAGAAACTGTGCCTTTCCCACATGACATTCTTGGGTGGATCAAAATATTCTTAAAATTTGTATGTGAATATCTAGTAGCATTAATTTCCTTTCATGCTTCCACTGGAACATACTGTAGATCTCCAATGCCTCAGGGCATGCCTCATGCAGCAGTGTGAAAGGATTTAATCTATCACTCTCTTCAACACCACCTTTCCAGTTCTATGCCACACTGAGGGGCTCCTGTGGCTTTATTTTCTCCATTTTTACAGACTCTAGTTACTTCTGACATCATATATGTACATCAAAAAGGCATCCGACTATGCCAATGAGTGCTTATAAGAAAGCAGTCTATTACCTGGCTCCAGTCACAAGACATTGATCAGAGTTACAAAAAGTTAACATACCCCTTCTCATAACAGGGGGCAGTATCCATTGAATCCAGTGATAACTGTGAAAATGGTTAAAAGAATCACTTACACTCTAGTGACTTCAGCATATCACCACCTCTACCTTCCCCCTTTGTCAGCTCATATGAGCAGCTTATAAAATCAGGCAGCTTAGCTGGAAAACAGGAATGTTGTGCAGGCTGTTATTAATAGTGTTTTGCATATTGTATTTTAAGCGTTACATGCTTCTACATGCTCAATGTCAACAAGGGAAAAAACTGTCTGACCAAAATGAAGTCTCCCCACAATGAAATGTTAATTCTTTGGCAGGTACATAGTTATCAGATGAACCGTGAGGACCCTGCAGAGAGATTCTTGCATCCTCTCTGACCATATCCCTTTCAGAACCACCTCAGCTCCCTTTGGAATAATTTTTCTTTAGCTGCAAAGCAGAGTGTTCTCTGCTCCCCATATCTGACCAATACTGGTTTGCTACATGAGCTAAATCCAGAGCAGGTAGCATTCACAAGCAGGGTCTGCCTTGTGTTCTCCATTAAGGAGACAGGTAGTGAGGAATTAGACTAATTTAGCAAGGACGTTAAAATGGAGAGAAAAGTGAACCCCAGTACAGCTTGGAACCATATTCTGGTGGGTTAAATCACCACTTGCAAAGTCACAAGAAAGCAGTTTTACTCTAAATAGAACATATTGGTGAGATTGTGGGTGTGTTGCCCTTTGCATGAACTAAAAATTTGTTGAAGTTAATAAGGAAACATTTCACTTTCCCAAAATAAATTTTTGTGCATCTTTGCCTGCCTAAATTACAAAGAACTGCATAGTTGAGCATGGTCTCCATTTCCCTGCACACATTCCCACATGAGCTGTACTTGTGATTAAATGTGCTGATTTCTTCTAAAAAATAAATCATTGTTTGCTGTTCTCAATGTAAATTTATAAAATTCTGGCTTGTTTCCACTTCACTTTTGATAGCAAACCCAAAACAACTGATTACCTCTCTTTGGAAGATGATTAAAAAAATTCAGAATAATGGATGCAGAGATCATTCTGGCTCCCTAATTTCCTTTCTTGAAGATACTAGCCTGATGGGAATACAAAGAAGGGCAGTCGACTTTGCATCAACCTGCTCTAGAGTCTGGATATTATTAACTTGGAATTACCACGTTTCTCCCACCATTAAATTAGGGAATTTACTGATGCTATTTTTCTTGAAGTAATAAGACAGCAAGAGATTCCAGGTTTAAAGGCATGGGCTATTTTGCAAGTGCTTCTGCCTGTTCTCAGCTTTTCTCTATGACTACGCTTTCTGATTTTATTGTTATTTTGCTATGAATTAATTACACCTAAAAACGTTATGAAATTTATTCTGGTTACTGGCATGACTGCCCTGTAACCCTGTCCTGTTACTTGGCTGGTGTCAATAGGGTGCTGAAAGAATGAGATTTTTCAGATTGTTTTGTCTATGAGCCAAGATCGCCTTTTAATAGATTCAACACAGTGAGTATGCTAGCCTCTCACCATTGCAGCTCAGGTCTCATTCACAGCAGACAATGCATACAACAGTAAACTGGCCTCCTTTTGCAGCAAAATAAGGCCAAACAGTCTTGCAAACATCTTTGGAATTTGGAAGAGATTAATTCCATATAAACTAATATGTTCAGATGTCTTTGTACAGCTTCAAAATAAACTGCCTGATCCAAATGAAAAATAGGTCAGCACAGATGTATACAACAAGATCAGGAAGTTGCAACAGAGTTGCCTCCATTTTGAAACTCTGTTTGCTTAAGCTTGTACCATTAAGAAATGTCTTGCCCAATCCAGCTCAAACTGTAATTCTACTATCCACCCCCACAATATGCATTTTAGCCTATTTCTTGGTGCATGCAAGTCGGTGATACTGATTAGTTACCAAAGGAAAAATGATCACTAATGGGTTAAAAAGTCTAAAGATGTAAACATAAAATCAATCTTCAAGAGGCAGAGGCAGGGTCAGGAGGTCAGAAAGGCTCCAAGTAGAAGCCTCTCTTTAGGAAGCCTAGGGAAGCTTTTACCTTTCAGCAAATACTAAGAGAAAGGCAGTGCTATGTAAATCAACAGCAGCAAACAGAAGATCACACGCTTCATTGCTTCTGTAGAACAAGCTCAGGGCATGCACAAGGGGCTCCCTGCATCCCTCCATCCCCCACAAGCGCCCTGCTGCCACCCTCTCCCTTCCTCGCTACTGCTTGTGAGGACTCCCTGCAACTCCCCCATCTCTTTCTTCATAGCATGGACTGTCCCCGACTCTCCCCTAACGTGTCTACCTTCCCCCCAATGCCAGAGTCTGTATGCCCCTCTTTGCCCTTTGCCACGTGCCAGGGCCATTGTGCGTCTTCCTTCCCTCCATGGCAGGATCCCCCATTCTTTAATTCCCTTGACAGGGTCTGCATTCTCTTCTCCCTCCTTCCCCCCACATTCTGCCCTTCTCCTGTCTATTATTTCCTTGCTCTCTGGGGAGAAGTTATCCAGGGTGTGAACGTGTTAAAATATCGAGACAATGGGCAGACCTGAGATGCTATACTGGAAGGTATTACTAAGCTGCCATCAGCAAATTCTTTGATCTACAGACAACTGCAGGCCTAGTTTAAACTGATGTCTCTGTTAACCAGATGCCACGGGTCCATGGAAGAATCTAGGAAAACTCCCATCTTTCCTTGTACTGTGTATATATACACCTGCTACTGTATTTTCCACTCTGTGCATATGATAAAGTGGGCTTTAGCCCACGAAAGCTTATGCCCAAATAAATGTGTTAGTCTCTAAGGTGCCACAAGGACTCCTCGTTGTTTTTGCTGATACAGACTAACACAGCTACCACTCTGAAACCTATTTAGTCAGTGACATTCAAATACCAGTCATAAGGAGAAGGATATTAAGAACACACATGGTTAGTTAAAAGTGTTCTTAAAAGTATGTTCTAATCCAATGGCAGATCCAATTAAGTCATTTTAAACAGCAAAATTCCTTTATCTGTACGTTTATTCTCTGAAGACCTTTGAGCAAAGGCAAGAGACACTATTTTACTGGTGGCATTTTATTGTGCCACGTGAGCCCCAGGTTCAAAAATAAGGCCCATCAAACAACTGAAAAAATGCTGTCTCCAAGAGATAAGCCAAAAAGATGATAGGTATTTAAAAATGCAGCTACCCTTCTTAGTGAGGAGGGCTCTGCAGCCAGAATCTTTAGCCAGGTTCTTTGAATAAGGAATAAATAATGCCTGGAGTGGTATTGTTAACATTTTATTGTAACGTTGCCTTCAAAAAAAGTTTTTAAAATGCAGTTTCTGATGGTAAGTCAAATTGTCACTCCAGAGAAGCATGTTTGCTCTCCCACTCCCAAACAGCTTTCTCAATGGTGTGACCACTGATTCGATATTGGCAGTGGCACCAGCTAGGGGGGAGGGGGAATGGAGTCCCCATGACAGGCACGGAGGATTGCACTCTGGTTATTGGTCCCCAGCCCCAGTGGGTAGAGGTGCAGGCAGAGAGGGGAGCTGAAAGTTAATATAATAACAAACATAAAGGTAAGTGTTTTTTTTAAGTATTCATTTTAATCAGGCAGAGTCCCTTGAGTGGGATGAGACTGCAACTGGATTTGTGCCTGAGACATTCCTTGTGCAGAGACACTAATGCTGAGACCTCTTCTGGGGTAGGGGTTGCATGTCAAAATGGAAACTTAAAAGGGCTTGTGGAACGGTGAAGGAGAAACAAGGTGGCATTTCCACAATCCCTCCTAGCTGGAGGACTAAAGTAAACAGGGAGGAGTTGGAAAACCTCATCTTTGAAATTTGCCCTGGCTAGTGTGAGGTGGTGAAGTTATCAAGCCCTGCTTATCACTTTTCAAACCACAAGGGTTGGAAGGACCACAGAAATGACTCCAGGTCTTTGAGGCCTGAGGTGGGCTCAGAGGCATCACTCACACACAGCCTATGACAACTGGCTATGGAGCGACACCGTAGCCTGGGAGCAAGAGGTGCAATCTGTTCCCAGCAGCACAGTGTAACAGTGATACAGAATGTGAAGTAGTGAACCCCCGGGGGGGCCATCCATCCCCAATTTTGCAGCCTCTCTCCAGAGTGGTTTTTTTTTTGTTTTTTGTTTTGGACTGTTCAGAGAATGGAAAGCAACATAATATGATAGCTAAGTAGAATTTAGTTTTATGTAGTGACATCCGTACTTAAGGGTTATCTCATTACACTTTATATTGCAATAAGTTAATAATAATAAGTAGTGCGGTGACAATATAGGCAAACAGGACAGCAACTATGCTCTCAGCAATACCTCTTGGAGCCTCGCACATTAAAATGTTTTAATGAGGAAGCCATGGCCCAAACCCAAGATGGATCAGAAACCCTCCACCTGGACCTACAAATGGACCTCTGTTTAACACGTTGTTTGCCTTGCAGCACTTTCCTAGCATTACTCTGAAGCATACACGCATTAGGTAGGAGTTAAATGCTAGTGTAGTTCTTGACACCTGGCCCCACCATATAAATACATTCAGGTCAAATAGGAGAAAATATAAGAAAAAGATACTTCAGAGGAGAGTCTTTATAGGGAGACAAAATAATTAAATGGCCTGGAAACTATTATACATTAAAAGTCACTAGAGCACTAAAAATCTAGCACTGACAGTTACGATGGAAGCCCTTTAAAAGTTACCATGGTAGCTCATGCTGCTATTCGCCCACTCATTCTTCAGTAATGGTGGGGTTTTTAATGCAATGCAAGCACAAACAAGAAAATGCCACTGAAGGGAAACAGAACGACTTTCTCTCACCAGTAAAAATGCTCCATCCTTCAGTTCTGCCACAAACACAGTGTTGTGGAAGAGACAGCAGGTAGCACAAAGAGCCAAGTCAAACATGCAAAACTGAACTGCTCTCTCCCTCTCTCCAGGGGCCGCAGGAAGTTTAAGAAGCACATTTCGGATTTTAGCATTTAATTGTTTGTTCGGTTTGTAAACTTTAGCTGCTGGAACCCCAAATGGTTACTTGCATGCTCCAATAGCTGCCTCTCTCTTGATAAAGACTAAATATATACATAGCAAGTCTCACAAACAGCGATCGGACAAGGAAACTGGGTCTCTTTGGACTACTTGTTTCCTCCTTTAATTACATGCATAGGTATGGTACACACTCATATGGAAATGTTCACTGCTTAAAGCCAAATCCAGCAAGATTGACATTAAGAGACAAGTTGGAGCAAGACAGGACTCAAACAAAGGTCAACACTGGCAAGGAGAGAGGAGCAGGGCACAAGTGCATTGACCTGCCCAGCGCGTGTTTTCACAAACATATCAAGGTCTAAAACTCGTCAGGTGAAAAATAAGGCACTATCCACACTGGAATCAGAAGGGTGCTATTCTCAACAGCGTACACAGTTCTGATCTGATGTGTGGACAGTTTTAAAGCTCTAAATAATTAGCACTTTCCCACGAGCCAAATTCAGTGACAATTACACCTCTACCCCGATATAATGCTGTCCTCGGGGGCCAAAAACATCTTACCGCATTATAGGTGAAACCGCGTTATATCGACTTGCTTTGATCCGCCAGAGCGCGCAGCACCCCCGTCCCTCGGAGTGCTGCTTTACCGCGTTATATCCAAATTCATGTTATATCGGGTCACATTATATCAGGGTAGAGGTGTACTTTAGACGAATGTGTGGAGGCAGAGGAATTCTGAAGCGTACATCACCTCCCCTAACTATTAGGTAAGCATTCTTGCCTTTAATACTTGGAACCCCCTCTTTCTGAACAGTCTGCCAAGCTCTCACCCTTTAAGTCCCTCATTAAAACTTACTTCTTCCAAAAGGCTTCTTTACCTTCATGTTTCTCTCTTCTTCAAGCTCTTCAGCATCCTTTGCAATCCTCTTCAATATCCCATGCCTTAACTGAACTTGAGTTCTTAACAGATATGGAACATGGAAACTATCAGACCACTTTACTTCTGCCCTGTATCCCTTTCCTCTACCATCAGTCTTATCTATTTCAGTTGTAAACTTTTTGGGGCAGGGGGCATGTCTTCATGCATTTACAGTGCCCAATATACTGGGGTCATGATCTAAGGGTCTGTGGGTGCTACTCAATTACAAGGTAGCTGTTCCCTGACTAGGATGCGGAAACCTGGCCACTGCCCAACCCTTTCCCCCCCAGTAAAAAGGTCCTAATGCCACCTACAACTAATCATTGCTAAAATGCTTTAGAGAATCATTTTACACAACCCCCCATGTGTATTTTTACATTTTTCTTAACTTATCCTAACATTGTACCACATTCCAGACTAACCAGTGGTGTGACCTGTAGAGCCCTTTAACATGTCCCAAGTGAACAAAAAGGCACATTAAATCTTTTAATGACCAAGACAGGTTAAAAACCAGCTGAGTAGCAACCCCTACCTCTGACCAGTGTCATTAACTAGAGCAGGGGTCGGCAACCGTTCAGAAGTGCTGTGCCAAGTCTTCATTTATTCACTCTGATTTAAGGTTTCGGGTGCCAGTCATACATTTTAACATTTTTAGAAGAGCTCTTTCTATAAGTCTATAATACAGAACTAAACTATTTTTGTATGTCAAGTAAATAAGGTTTTTAAAATGTTTAAGAATATTAATTTAAAATTAAATTAAAATGCAGAGCCCCCCAGACTGGTGGCCAGGATCTGGGCAGTGTGAGTGCCACTGAAAATCAGCTCACGTGCCGCCTTCGGCATGCGTGCCATAGGTTGCCTACCCCTGAACCAGACAACTATATTCTTTATTTCTTTCATTAAAAATCCAAATAAAAAATATGCTAACATGCATAACCACATTTTATTGTGTGTTCTTTGAGTTAGTAACTCAAGTTAAGATAAGGCACTTTGTCGTTTTCACACAAGTTAACAAGAGGAGTTCAAGAGAGCTTAGTATCTAACTTGACTTGTTAACACAGGGGCGGCCAACCTGTGGCTCCAGAGCCACATGCGGCTCTTTGTATAGGCACCGCCTCCAGGGCTGGAGCTACAGGCGCCAACTTTCTAATGTGCTGGGGAGTGCTCACTGCTCAACCCCTGGCTCTACCACAGGGCCTGCCCCCTCCCCTCCAGAGCCTCCTGCACACCACGAAACAGCTGATGGGGAGGGAGGGGAAGGGTGATGTATTACTGTGGCTCTTTGGCAATGTACATTGGTAAATTCTGGCTCCTTCTCAGGCTCAGGTTGGCCACCCTTGTGTTAACACATGTGAAAACCAAAGTGCCTTGTCTTCTCCAGGACTGTACCTTGAGTTACTGAGGAGAGGTCTACACTCAAAAGTTAAGTCGACCCAGCTCATTGCTCAGGGGTGTGAAAAATCCACACCTTCTGAACCCAAAGTAGTATAGCTGATCTAACCTCCAGTGCAGACAGTACTAGGCCAATGGAAGACATTTTCCATCAACCTAACTACTGCGTCTCAGGGAGGTGGATTAACTACAGTGCAGGAAAACCGCTCCCACTGCTGTAGTGAGCTGTTACACTGATATCACTGTAGCATTTCAAGTGTAGACGAGCCCTAACTGGAGTTAACACACTTTTTTTTCCTAGTGAAGACAATGCTTCTGGGGGCAATTCATTGTCTTCACTCTTGTCTAAAGCACGTTGCACACTGCTGGCTCTATACAAATATTCCCAGCTCTTATTCTAGTGTAAACTATATGCTATAATAAATACTTTCATTAGTAAAGCCTCAAGTTTTTAATATAGTTATGTTTGGAAATAGGATGCAACACTGCAGCTGTCACTGATTTAAGTATACACTCTTCCATAAGCCCTATCAAATCCAGCTCTCATCAACCAGAAGCACATTTGGATCCAGAGGGGAATTCAGAGACCCTTCCCTGCCCCCAAGAAAAAAGCTCAGGAGCATTTGGCTACAGTATAAACAGGAGAGGAAATGCAGGCACAGTAGATCTATACCCGGCAAAGGTGGCAGCTCTTATCTTTCCGAATGCCTGCTTGTAGACTGTGCCCTGGCAAGTGGCAAATCAACTTTCTAGATAGGCTGAGGCCATTGCTTATGTGGAGAGTTAAACACTGGTGGAATGTTGGCTTTGTTGAGCAGAAATGAAAGCTTTAAATATGTGTTACATTTATTTCTATTGTTTCTTTGCCTTTTCTAATGGCTGTTTTCCCTCTTGTATCATTCTAATGCTTCGCCTGCTCAGCTGTGTCTTTGTGCTTCTTTCATTGCCTTCTGCTTCTGTTTGTCCTTTTGATCCCCACTTCTCAGCTTGTGTTTCTGCTGCTGCTTCTCCCCTCCCCCCACTACTTATTTCCACTTTTATTAGTGTACAAGGCAGAACAGCTCAAAGGATGAACAATACATCCAGGCTGCTCTTTGGCATGCTCAGTGCAGTACTTACTTGCCATTCAGTGCTTAGCTACCACAGAGACAGGCATCTTAAACACCTAAAGTCAATCTAGAGCTCTGTTTCACTAAGAAGACACAGCAAGTTTGAGCACAGGCTCCCCTCAGGGAAAAGTCCTTGCTTCCAGCTCTGTCCTACTTAAATCAAATACTGCTAAGCACGAACACCTCACCTTTTCTGAATTTCCATGGCACCGACTGGACCCAAACTTATTATGGGTCTTCTGGAGTCAAAATGCCACCCTGAATTGGAACTGGAAAAAATGAAAGCCAGTGGAGACCTCTGGGCACAAGGTAATGCATTTCAGGCAAAGTGCTAAGCAAGTTGACCACTGTATTAAATGGAAATTTCTAAATGATCTTTAGGTATAGTGCCACTCAGAGCGCAATGCAGTAATCCAGTATCTTGGGGGGAAAGCCTGGCTAACCCTAGTATCTATTGGGTTTCTGGGAAACGGGGCGGGTGAGGTCTTTAACTGAAAGGAAAGGTTACAACCTTCACACTAAGCAGAGATGAAAATAAGCACTCTCCTGGGTCAGCAATACCTCATGGTCAATGAGTACCAAAGGCAATTGATAAATCTAAAATACTGTGCCTGGATGTCTGATCATCAACTGCATCACTGCCAAGTTGGTAAAGAGCAGGAAACAGAGCAAAAGGGAGATTTCTGATACAAGATCTAAAGTCTGGACACGAAAGAGTGGGTCAAAGTAATTAATCGTACACATTACATGTGCATAGGCTGATTTATTATACAGTGTTGTAGCCACATAGGTCCCAGCATATATGAGAAACTATCTTTTACTGGACCAACTTCTGTTGCTGAAAGAGACAACCTTTCAAGCTATAGAGTTCTTCAGCTCACAAGGGTGAAGAAGAGCTCTGTGTTGCTCGGTCCAATGAAAGATAAAACTTCACCCACCTTGGGTCACTATTTATTTTACAGGAAGGTATATTTTCAAGCAGACTGACCAAAGTATGTGGTGGTGGTGTTTAGATCTGTGTTTAGTTAGGGCAGCACAAGCTCCATTATTCAAAATTTGCACATTATGTACAGGGTTGCTAGATGCTAGTCAATGGCTGAGATAAAAGATAACACTCTACATACAACTCAACTTCCTTAGATGGGAAAAAATAGATTAATTCTGCATTATACAACAGCCCTCAGCCATTATAGCTCTCCTAATTTTCATTCTTCCAAACTTAAAAATAATTTTGAGAGACTTGGGCCACCAGCCCCAAATGTCAGGGTTGTTTGTTTGTTTTTTTTAAACAAATACATAAATAGATATCCTTTTATATATATTATTTCAATATTTAGATCTTGATACAATGTCTTAGAGCAGCCTTGCAAATCCTTCTCTCATCAATGGTGACAGAACTGGGCATTTGATCAATCCAAAAATAACTGGTCAACTGACCAGTCAAAAATGGTCAAATATTTTAAAGCTCTAACAAAAAAGAGTAAGACTTTATTGTCTCCAATAAGCTTAGCCTTGGATGTGTGTGCCTGATTACAAAAACAAGTTACTTAACTGAGTTAAAGTAACTCAGAAAAATGCAAAAAAACAATTAAATTGTTATAAAAAATATGAAATGCACCATGATGCAGTCAAAAAGGTAGGCTGCCACCTACATCAGGGCATTCTTGCTTAAATATGTGGCAATATTTGACTATGGTCATATAGGTGTCAACTGACAATTTGACTGGTCAATTGATTGGCTTGCCAAGCATACATAATGAGTATTTTTATTTTCTATAGGTCAAGTAAAATATTCAATTTTCATTATTAAGCATCTTGGCACATTCAGGCAAGTAGACATTGTGCTTCGGCTGATAAATTTTCATGACAATTTTGCAAGCTGCCTTACCCTGACCTACTGTAAGCAAGATAAAGCATTAAAAACACAGAAAATGTTCAAGCCTTCATTATGAACTCCCCATTTTCTGAGGTTTAAGACTGAAAAATAGTTCAGGATAAAAAAATATATATGGACACAGAGCCTGGGGAAATAATTATCTTAATAAAATGTGATTTTTAAACACCCACTCAGATGATTTTGGGTTAAAGAATATAAAGCTTTTCTTACCCTCCTGTAATACTGGTATTAATTTTCCCCTCATCATGGAAAGCTTTAACATGCAATTTTTACTTCAGTCACAAGTATAAGGCCTTTTGCTACTTTTCAAATATTTTTACATTTAAGAAGGGGCTACTGAGCATGAAGAGCAATGATTCTTTCATTCACAGACTGAGCCTATCCCTCCTTTACAGAAAACATCAATACAAAGGCTTGTTAAAAACAGGGAATACACACCCATAGGACAAAAAAAATAATGTCACGATTGTGCCACGCTAGGAAAAGGAAAGGACGTGCCGAGTTAAAGCAGAAACACACCATGTGTCCTCCAACAGACCTTATTCATGGGAGGCAGGGCTGTGCTTCGGAGCTACTCAGGAAACCCAGATGAGAACTACCGACACTGACATCATAAGCCATTCTATTTTTACTAACCAACGGGATGCAATGCCTGGCTGAGCAGGAGGCTTGTTTCTCTTCTCAGAGTACCTCAATCCTCAAACATTAAACCAGGCTAGATAAAGGCTCCCCTGTCCTCAGCACTATTTCCTTCGCACTAAGATACAACACTAGTTAAAGGTCAATGTACCACTCCTCCAGGGATAACAGGGAATTTAGACTTCATGCTCATTTGAGTCCTTGGCCTTTTTGCTGATGCTGACAGGCGTTTACTATGGCCATGGTATTTTTGACATGGATCACTGTCCATTAGGATCTGTGAAGAGACCAATCAACTGATTTCACATAGACAGGCTTGAAAAGGTTTGCCAGCACTTACTACCACTGAGGAGGCCTACCAGCCACAGTGAAGTATATTTTGCCACCAGGCTTCCCCACAGCCATAGATAGCCGTCTGCAGTTCAAGTTAACAACACTTGTATACTGCTGACAACGGTACATCTAAATGGTCCTTTTAAAAATCTGAACTTATAACTAGTCAGACAACAGAAAAAGGTTAAATACTGGTAAAAATTAATTGAATCATTTATTTTATTAAATGTATTCCTGAAATATCTGGCCTACAGAACTAGATGAACACAACAAAAGTATTTGTCAAATCAGCTGACAAGTACTGGCCCTATTTGCTACCTCTTTTTTGGGTCAGGCCTTCCTTTCTTTCCTGGCTTCACTCCAGTTTTCTCATCTCTCTTATAAGGAACATGCTGTGTTTTCTTGCATTGTCTTCAGTGTTTCTTCCTTTCCCCACCCACTCCTTTATCCTTCCTAAATAGCATTCTCTGTCTTCTCCCTTACTGGTGTATTCTCTTTCCCTGCCCTGCGAATATAAACACATACATACATAAATCTCCCTATAGTGTACTCTTTTCTCTTCTAACTTAACCCATCAATCTCTTCTCTCGCTCTCTTCCCACACACTGGGTTTGGAAATCAGACCACACACTTAACATACACAGAGGATGAAATCTACTAGCCACACAGGGATACAAACACTGAGGGCACCAATGTCCATGGCAATACCAAGGTGAGAAGCCAAGCGTTCTCCCCACCACATCACAGGAGCTCTGGGAATGAGGATTCAAGGATTCCTACCAAGATGTTTTTCCTGAACCCTTTATTGAGGCTCCATCTTTTGTATCAATCTGACTAGGAGACGCTTGTATCTCTGATCACATTAACCCCAAGTCCCTCCACCAGCTCCACCTCCATATCAAGCACAGGCTTCTCACTTACCTTTAAGGCCCATCATAACTTAACTCTCCCACCCCCTCCCCTTAACACTACCTTGCTGAATGAGTCGCCTAATGACCTTTGTAACCACACCTTTGTTCTGCCAGCACTTCCTGCCTTAACTCCCTACCAGTCAGTGTCTCCCTTAAACACCTCTGACCTTTCTATCACACTGCCCCTTATGAATGTGCAGAACACTAACAAAATCCCAATGGCCACTACCTTTCCTTTCAAACTCCTTTACCCTCACCTCTGTTACGATCCCTATAAAACTCCACCAGCTGATCGTGGCTAGACAAGTAACAAGCTGTGCCTATTCCTTTTCCTACTCTTCCTGTAACTCTCCCAAAAAGAAAAGAACACAACACATGCAACTAACAAAGCGCAGGTCTACACTACCACAGGGATCGACACACTGAGATCAATCCACTGGTGGTTGATTTAGTGGGTCTAGTAAAGACTCACCAAATTGACTGCAGATCGTTCTCCAGTCGACCCCTGTACTCTACCCCCGACAAGAAGAGTAAGGTAAGTTGACGGGAGATTGTCTCCCATCGACCCCCCGCAGTGTAGACCCTGCGGTAACTCTACCTAAGGTACATCGACTCCAGCTACGTTATTCACATAGCTAGAGTTGCGTAGCGTAGGTCGACTTACTGCAGTACTGTAGACATAGCCAAAGCTGTCAATTCTCCACCGTACTCATTTGCTTGTATGAGATATCTACCTCCCCTACTCTTCATCTATTGTCTTTAGACTGTAAGCTTTTCAATGCAGGGATTATCTCTGTGTTAGTACAACACCCAGAATAAAGGTCCCAATCCCTATTGAGACCTTTGGGTGCTATCATAATATAAACATTTACTGTGGCTACTAGTAGGAAAGTAGTTATCTGATCAATTTAAGATCTTTCTGACTGCTAGACAGACTTAGGGCTGCTCTGCACTACACAGTTAGGTGGACATAAATCAGCTTATGTCGACCTAATTATGCCAGTGTCTAACACTACAGTTTCCTTCCACCAATGTAAGTCCCCTGCTACATCGATGACATAACTCCAGCTCCATGAGCAGTGTAGGGCTTATGTCAGCGTAGCTAGGCCAATGCAGTGTCTACACAGTCTGTGTGCCCACCACCCCCACTCAGCCTTGTCAATTTCAAGGTTCCCTGGGGACGAGAAGCCCTGGACAGTTTCCCCCTAGCTCCCTGCAGGACGCAGCCAGCAGAGCTGAGGCTGGGCTCTCAGCTCCCCAACACTGCCTCTCTTAAGTGGGTGGAAGTGCTTCTGGTGAGGATGCTCATTCTTATACTATCCAACCCAAGAAGGATAGTATGGACATGCACCTAAGTCAACCTAATATAGGTTTCTAGTGTAGACGTACCCTCGGATGCTGCAAGAGTAAATGGTGGAGGTAGGTGCTCCTCCCGTGCTAGGCCTACGTAGAAAAGTCAGAACCCATAATTTATCATCAAAGCAGCACCACAGGCTGTAGTGTAGACAGGTCTCAGATGTTTTTGCCACCACGTCATCTAGCCTAGGTTAGACTGGTAAATTTCTGAGTTCTCCCTACAATACAGCCTCCACCATCGCTACAGCTTGTGGATCTGCATTTGGGGCAATTATAGGCCATTTTCTCACATAGGTAGACAAGCCCAAACAAGCTCCATTCGAGTGCTCTCCCACAATCAATTGCTTCAGTGCCTCTTTCTACCACTGCTGATCACAGCTTTCCCAAGATGCAGCATTGTAAAAACTGACCATATTCTTGTCAGCTTCACTACCATCTGCAGGGTTCTGAATAGCAGCTGGATCTTGGTAAAGCTCAGAGCAGCAGCTGCACTTACACAGTAGCAGTCTGCAGATTTCAGGAAGAGAGCACTGCGTTGATTAACACTACTCGCTTTTGCAAAGTTACCTTTACAACCATAAGGAGTAGTAACTCAGAATTTTATTTTTTTTTAAATAAAGCTTCATTGCGCAAGAAGTTGATGTGGTACTCATCCAGGAAAAATTCTTACATGCCCCAGGCGAGTGAAATTTTCAACACCGATACACAAATCTGACGAGTCAGATGACCAGCAACAAGGGCTGGATTTTAAACAACCACCAAGAGATTAAAATCAAATCACATCACAATTCCTCTACACCAGCTAGTCCCAGTTTTCCCCAAGATTTATAAATTCAGCTGATGCATTTCTAAGATGCTTGTGGAGGGTTGACTCATGTTTCGAATTAAGTGTTGTGCAAGGAACATGCAAGGACACACCCTTACAGGAAAACTGCAGTGATGTTATAAAACCTACCTCCCAGGTATTATGAGGATTAATATTTGTGAAGTACTTGCACACTATGGGTTGGAAGGTATTATGTAAGTGAAAAGTACAGCTTATTATAACAACTGATAGCTAAAGTACTACTCTAAGAATGTGTCAATTTTTAAATTGGCTTTTAGAAACACCTGTCTGTTTCAGCAGCACCATTAACTATGAATGGATCAATGGAAGTTGTAATTTTTTTTTAATACTTAACAGCAAAGGTCCCAGTGATAGAAGACAATTATGCTAAATGCTGGGGGAAAGCTGGGACTCCAAGTTGCAATATACAGTTCTTAATTTTCAACAGCCCCTGAAAGTCCCCTTTCACATGCATTCAGGTAGAGAAGAAATAAACAGTGCTAGGCTATAAAAATGAGTAGGATATATGTGGTGCTGTACAATGGGTACATTGTTCTGCACAATCTTTCACCAAGGAACTTTGCACAAGAGTTTTTACAACATGCAACGGTGTGGAGTATGTTATTAGTAGCCAAGATGCTTCATAAAATGGGTGAGTGCAGACTTATCCAAAAGGAAAAGGAGGGCACTAGGTTTACAATAACTTGGAGGATATGCAAAGCATTAAGGAGATTGTCGTCTCTCATATCACATGTGTGGGTCAACCCAACAAAGGAGCAGGTTAGGAAGAGAAGCCAGAGCAGTGTGGGGGAACCGGGAGGCAATGCACAATGTAATTAGGGCAAGGATGTAGCAGGGTGTGGTGTCAGGCAGAGTCTTGAAACGGAGGACTGAGCTTGAGTTTAGTGCTGAAGGACAGTGGAAGCTAGTGAAGATTTATGGAGAGAGATTTTCAAAGATGACCTTGGCAGTGGTAGTTTATAAAGATGACAGTGGTGAGGGGCAGACACACCAGAGGGGAAGAGGTTAGTGAAATAGAGATGACACCTCCTACATCGGTGGAATAAAAAGTGCTAAGGTTTAGCAAAAATCTGCAATGTGGGAGGAGAAAGAGGAATAGTCAGGATCCCAAATTTGCAAGTCTAGATGATTGTTAAAGTTGTTCATAGATTCCAAGGCCAGAAGGAACCATTGCAATCATCTAATCTCACCTCCTGTATAACACAGGCCATAAAACTTCCCCCCAAAAAACTCCTAGAGCAGATCTTTTAGAAAAATATCGACTTTCGATTTAAAAACGGTCAGTGAGGAAGAATCCACCACAACCCTTGGTAAATTGTTGCAGTAGTTAAATGCCCTCACTGTTAAAAATGTACACCTTATTTTGGATCTGAATTTGTCTACTGCCTAGCTTCAATTTCCAGTCACTGGATTGTTATACATTTCTCTGCTAGACCGAAGTGCCCATTACTAAATATTTGTTCCCCATATAGATTCTTACAGACTACTCAAGCCACCCCTGAACCTTCTCTTTAAGATCAACAGATTGAGCTCTTTGAGTCTATCACTATAAGGCAGGTTTTCTAATCCTTTAATCATTCTCGTGGCTCTTCTCTGAACCCTCTCCAATTTATCAACATCCTTCTTGAATTGTGAGCACCAGGACAGAGTCCTCCATCCTGTAACTATGGACTACACTCTTTATTCCTAGATATACACATTTATATTTACCTTATTAAAACGTTTGCTTGCGCCTTGTCTACCAAGTGATCCAGATTGCTCTGAATCAGTGACCTGGTTAAAGAAGGGAAGGACAGGATTTGGGAAATCTGGCTTAGTTCTTAGTTTAATTTTTTATTTGTAAATTTTGATCATAAGACCACATAACAGTATACCACAAAACTGATACATAGGCTATGTTTTCTTTTTGACATTTTTCTCAAAGTGTGACTACAATGAGCAGAGATTTTGGCACTGCATTTCACAGAAAACCAGATATCTGCTCTTGGCAACAAATTCTCAGTTATTCATAATATTCTTAAACCTTATAAAATTCCATGCAAAAGCCTCTAAGAGTTCTTAGTTACTTTTAACTCCTTATAAAACCCATCAGTTTGTTATACCAATACTATAAGAACTGGTTTGGAGGCAAAAATTTCTTGCCTTAATGCAGTCAGTAAAAATATATCCTTTGTCCTCCAGCATCACCTTAAATTTGACAAGAGAAAAAAACTGTTCCATCATCAATTTTTACAAACTCTTCCTTAGGTATGAGACTTTCCCTCCTAACTTAAATCTGAAGTCTTCATCTGTTTCAAAATTAACACTTGTTTACAAACTAAACACAATTGTAAAGGTTTGACTAAACACTATATGCTGATTTCCCCTTGCCTCATTGAGCTCTAGATGATGGCAAACTAAAAGCTTTTTAATTGTCCAAAAGCACCCTATTTCTTCTAATGGGCAATAAAAGGATGATTTCCTTCAGACCCATTCTTTACACCTAATATACGAGGGTTGGTGGCTCTGAATTTATTTTTCAGAGCTTCCAATCATCAACACATGGCTACGTTATCTTGAATTATTGCATTGGAGAGGATCTTACCACTTTGCAGATAAATTTTAATTCAGTCTTATTTTTTTAAAAGAACCTTGAATGATCCTACAGATTCTTGTAATTTATGAAGTTCATTGGCACAGTTTTCAATCAAATTATACCAGGTATTTAATATAACCCTGTCACCAGCATAAATCGAGATCATATCCACACAACGTTTTAGGGAAATCACCTTGTTGTTTTAATGCTGGTGGTGCACCACTGGTGCTAACCATGGTGGGAGCGTGAGTGTAGAGCTTTTTTACCACCGTGTAATGAGACCTGTTTTAAGCACAGTTTGACGACAGCGGTAAAAATGCCAGTGGTCAGTCCACATTTCAGCTTCCGCCACTACTAGAACTAGATTTCCCTAAAATGCTCCATGTAGATGCAATATAAGTGACAGGGGCGGCTCCAGACCGCAGCACGCCAAGTGCGTGCTTGGGGCGGCATGCCGCAGGGGGGCACTCTGCCGGTCGCCGGTCCTGCGGCTCCAGTGGACCTCCCGCAGGCATGCCTGCGGAGGGTCCGCTGGTCCCGTGGCTTCGGTGGAGCCACGGGACCAGTGGACCCTCCGCAGGCACGCCTGCGGGAGATCCACCGAAGCTGTGGGACCAGCGGACCCTCCGCAGGGACGCCTGCGGGAGGTCCACCGGAGCCGCGGGACCGGTGACCGGCAGAGTGCACCCCCGTGGGATGCCACCGTGCTTGGGGAGGCGAAATATCTAGAGCCGCCCCTGGTAAGTGAACTAAGATAAGTGGGGTAAGTTATATCAATGTGACAGGAAGGTAACACCTATATTCGGGACCCTTGTGCTTAACTCCATTAATTGTTGGTCTAATAAATGGGTCTATTAGTCCCTTTAGTGGGAGGACTTCAGGAAAACGTTTCCTCCATGGACCCATACTAACCAATAAAGTAACAAAGGAGGAAACACAGAAAGAAGGAACTATAATAAAGACAACTGGACAGGAAAAAGCAAGGTATTTTCTTCTCCTTTAAAAAAAACAAACTTGCTGAACCTATATTTACTGCCCTAATATGCAGAATAATCAATGAAAATCTATCTCCCCGATCAGGTATTCTTAAATCCGAAGGATAAAACAAACCCCTTTGTTAAATGAGAGAAAGAAAAAGGGAAAGGAAATTCAATACACAGAGATGCAACCCCTCTCAAAAATCCTTACAAACTCATTAAAAAAATACCAAACACCACAATTACCACCCCAGGCAAATTAAAGAAGGAAGGAAGGAAGCTCTTAGGTGTGGTTTCCCCCTTCTGGGGGTGACAAGACTGATGGGTTTATGGCCACAAGCAAGGAAGATTCTCATAGGTTTAAACATTGAACTCAAGATGGGTGCAGAAATACTGAGGGGGAAGATTCTGAGAAACAGGAGCTGGGCAATGGACAGAGACAGAGTGAAGCAGATTTGGAAATCAGTGTAGAGGTGATAGCTGAAACCACAGGACTGCAAAGAGCAGTAGAGTGACAAAAAATGGAGTCCAAAGGCACTCAGAAGCAGAGGAGGCAGAGCAATCAGATCAATAATTCAATTCGGTAGCGTCCTATATAATAGAGAATTTTTAAAAACAAAACTTAAAATTAGCGATATATTATTTAATTTGAAGCAAGACTTAGATGATTTTATATTAGATGTAAGCTGGAGCCATGGACCAGTAGGTAAATATGGAAATACCAAGCAGACAGCTCCTTTGTTTTTACTGTTTTCCATCTGAGTTTTGTCCACTGCTCAGTGAATTCTGTCACACAGGGACATACTTTAAGATGCAGAGTTTAGATGGTGCTCTGGTCAGACCTACCAGCAAAAGGAGTCTGTACTGAGTAATTAACTGACCTAAGCACGGAGAGATTCTCATCCCAGGTTTCCCTGCAGAGCAAGGCAGACCATAGTGAAACTGACAAATATTCCTTCAATGAGTATTGCACTGTACACATTAACAATAGGCCCTTTAAAAACATCATGGTGGCAAATGAACGTAAAGGTAAAACCTGGTTTTCCATTATTGCTTTGGCCCATAAAAGCGCAGGAGCCATTGACCACTGACTTTCCACTGCTTCCAATTGCTAAATAGATACCAGGGGCAAATACCAAGAGGAAGCAAAACACTCCCCCCAGAGGGCAAAGGTATTTTACATATATCAAAGCCCAACTTCACCTTCAGTGATGTCATGATCCTCCTGTGTTTATGTCAGTTGCGTGCGATGAGTGGCAAACCCAAGTGGTTAAATATGTGCCTTCTTATGGGAGATGGACGCAGCAGTGGAGCTCCCCACACGCACATTTTAGCTATAACTGATAGGAAGAGAAAGCAGCGTTTTAGAGGAATACAGGTCTGTCGCATCTTACGCACATTTAACATGCGCGATTTCAGCTTTACGCGGTCAGCAAAAACCAAAAAAAAAAAAAGAAAAATAACAATTTTAATACTGTACCTGTAGTGCAGGCGATTCCACCCGCCATTGAACTCAATGTAATTTTGACTATACGCGGTTTTCGCTTTACGCGCTAACCGCGGAATGGAACCCCCGCGTAAGGTGAGACAGACCTGTATTCATTTTTCAGCACTGCTGGTTCCCAGTGCAGCTGAAAGGTTGAATTTCCCTCTTAAAAATGTTATTTTTCTCCCCTTTTGGTTTTTCTGTCAGAGTCGTTTCCCTCTCACCATTTTACACTGCCACTCTCCTTTTATTTTCATACCTTCTCCCTCATTAATCACGTCCTTCCACAGGCAACATGGTAGTCTCCTGACTTTTGGAGGTTAGTCCTCTTCCGTTTGCCTCTCTCCCCTAGGGTCAGTCCCTACTCACTTCCACCCATCCTGCTGCAGCCTGTGTAAGGAAGGCCTCACTCAGCACCCTCTGTGGAGGATCACAGCTGTTTTGTTCCTCCATTACCAAATCACTTGAGAGGCTAAGAAGCAGCACACAGAACTGTGATCATCTGTTTCACTGATGTTGCAGTTGTCATTGAGGAAGCACCATTATGCAACCCTTATTTGGTAATTTAGAGTGTCCACACACTTATTTAGGATGGCAATTTAAATCCAGAAGTGCCCCTGAAGAAAATTACATATTTTCCCCTTTATCTTAAATTGCAAGAAAGGTAAGTCTTTACTAAAGGGTGAAACAATTTGGATATGTCTACACTTAAAATGCTACAGCACTACAGGTGCGCCACTGTAGCACTTCAGTGTAGACATTACCTACACCCATGAAAGGGTTTCTCAGGGCTGCGGTGTTTTTCACACTCTTAAGAGACATAGCTATATCAAAATAAATTCCTAGTGTAAACCAGGCCTACTTTTCACTAATGTCTACTCTGTTACCTAGATCACAAATTTACTATGTTTGAAAGTTTACAGAATCTGGTAATAGATTTGTTTCATTTCATGAAAATGCTTCAATAAAAACGGTTTAGAATTTAAGTATTGCCTTCCAGGGTTTGAACCAAAATATTGAACCAGGTTCGTGCCTGGGTACCAGAAAGAAAATGGACTGGAGACTGATTTCTTTATCAAAACAGAGAAATGCAAAAACTCTAAGAGCAAATTTGATGAAAAATCCTTTGGACACCCTGGTAATAAATAGCTTACTACATTCTTAGATTAACAACTGTGAAAGGATATTTTAAATACGTAGTTTTACATCAAATTCATAGGGTGAACGTATGCCACATCTATAATGCTTTTTATGGTCTGCTTCAAAACAGCTTATAGAAATATGTACACTTTCATAGAGAGCTGCACAAGAAATGTCAAGAGCCACTGTACTTTAACTCACTACAAATAGCTTGTGAAATGTGGGTGAGTTAACACTATTGATAACCGTAATTTTCTCATTTCCTGACTTTAAAGCATGCAACCTTAACACTCAGTTAATGTTGGAGGGGAAAAACAGAGCTGACAGTTGTACAATACTGCAGCCACTTGTACTGTATAAGTAATGTCCACTACTGAAAAATATTTGAATCCCTCATTGATATTAAAACATTTCTCACCCACCCCCAAAATATTTGACGTAATTAGGTTCCATAGAGATAACTAGTCACATGTTCCCTGCCTTAACATTAATATAGACCAGGGGTCGGCAAACTTTCAGAAGTTCTATCCCGAGTCTTCATTTATTCACTCTAATTTAAGGTTTTGCGTGCCAGTATTACATTTGAACCTTTTTAGACGGTCTCTTTCTAGAAGTCTATAATATATAACTAAACTATTGTTGTATGTAAAGTAAATAAGGGTTTTTAAATGTTTAAGAAGCTTCATTTAAAATTAAATTAAAATGCAGAGCCCCCTGGACCTGTGGCTAGGACCCAGGCAGGCAGTGTGAATGCCACTGAAAATCAGCTCGCGTGCTGCCTTCGGCACGCATGCCATAGGTTGTCTACCCCTGATATAAACCTTTGCACTGTTATTTATATTTAAATATATTCTCAGAATTACCACTTACTCAGAGGCGGCCTGTTTGTTCAAGTTTTAAGTGGAAATATTTCCAGTATTCCACTCTCTAAAAACATTCCTCCTCCATCTATTCACTTTATTTTGATATTTTGTCTAGGATAAGGAAAAAAGTAAATGGCAACCAAAATCAGGCTGCATAAAGTAGCCCAAACAGGAGGGCTGCTTTTACCTATTTGAAACAATTGTCCTGGAAACAATTTGCCTTCCCATCTCTTCTCGCAACACAAGGGAACTCCATTTGATAGTCTTGAAACATGCCTTAGCTAATATACCCTCCTCCTTGCCTCCCTCCCTAGTGTAAACTCTGCACACAAGAGGACAATGTCCCTTCTGAATGACAAACAGTTCTGTGAATGTTGAGGCTGTAGAGTGCATCAGTCAAGTGCAAAAAAGTTACATTTATATTCATCCTATTCAAAAGTATACATTAATCTTTAATGAGAATACATGCCGAATACCAACAACTGACTGAGAAAGAGCAAGATACAGACACCTTGGACATCTGACAAATTCATTCCAAAGAGACTATTTTTCATAACCTCTATTTTACATATGAAGAGATCAGGCACTTAAAGAGTTGTCCACATGCAAAAAAAGAAAAACAGGATGCAGATCCTTCATGGCATGAAGAAATGTTAGCTACTTCGGTCACTGCAACAGTAGAAGCTGTGTCTGTCTCTGAACATTTTTCCCTAAAAGGTATTCGTAAGTAAAAGTACAACTAATTGCCTGAATGTGTCCCTGTAGATTCTGTTGTAGCAACTCTGCAAGTACAAAGTACCATCTATCTAGTAATCAGACAATGACATCAGCCAGCCTACAGGTTACATTTTAGACAGGTTACAGATCAGACAGCATTTCCTGAAGCTAGATGTGCAGATGATTACTCCATATCTTCAGTGGTTTCACACTCATCTATATTTTCAGATATCTTAAGATTTTAGTTTAGTTCTTAAACTTGCACCAAGCGGATCATTTAACATTAAGCAGACAAGCCCCTTGCAAAAACACACCTGCTACTTAATAGCCTCGAGGTCTTTAAAGAGACCTTTTAACAAGCTTTTAATTCCTGCAAGAATGGCTTTCACCTTGGCTTCCTCTTGAGAGCAAGCTGACAGCCACCTCCCTGTGTTTACAGAATACAAATTCAGGATAAAACAAATGCCCAAATCAAGCCACATTATTATACAACTTCCACTAAGACATCATAAACTTGTATAACAAGGCCCTCTGTGAAGACCTTATCCAATAAAGATATGGCCCAGGAAGATGATGAGTCCCAACCTGCAAAGTTCCATCATGACTTAAGTGGCCTTCTTATTTAGACCAAGACACAACATTGTAGGCTGGGACCTACAGGCCCCATCCTAGGCTGTTTCACTCAAATTAATGGTTAGCAAACTGCAATCTAGTTCTTTTAATACAAATTAGGTATGGCTAGTTGCCAATGTATCCCTCAATTAAGCAAAGTTTGGGCACTCTGGTCTAAAGAGACGATTTCAAAAATTAATTTTAGCAATTGGATTTGCATGAGGCAGGAAGGTTCCCCTTTTCCTCGCCCACCCAATAAATGTATGTGTGTTTACCGTGTGAGGGAGGAAATGGAGAACCTTTTCCTGCCCCTTGCAATTTTGTATTTTATATATATACATACATACACACAAGCTTTCCAGCATAAGCACTGAGCTCATTCTTAGAAAATGTTAGAAACTTTGATTAAAGACATGCTACAAATTAGGCTGCTTAAATGAACTTTGAACTAAATATGTCAATAATTGTCATTAAATGGATAGTTTCCAAATAGGCATTAAAAGGACACAAAATATAGTTGTATCACAGCATCTTGCAGTGGAAATACATTACCTAGGATCAGAATTTCTTCAGATGACCACAGATGAGAGTGTGGCTCCTGTACGCAGGACTTGCATTACTAAAACTACCAATAAGGGAAGAAAACCACCTAACAGACACACCAAAAACTGAGCTGTGTTTAAAAAAGGATTCTAAAATTGGCCTGAGTGAAAAGTGAAGATGTTGATTCCAAGTCAGAACATACAACAGTAAAATAGGTAGAACTAAGTCTGCTCTTGTTGACTTAAGTCAGTGAAAGGCTGTTCTGACTTAAAAAATGCATCACCATTGCCAGATGTGAAAAAAAATTCCGCTACTTGGGTTTCCTGGACAGAGCAGGAAAAGAGGCCGTGACTACTTCACCCTTATTCATGCCTGAGTCAAACCTTTTCCACATCAAAATGCTAGAAAAGCATCAGGTTAAATTTGTAGACTGGCCCAAAGAAACAGAACCCTAGGATCCTTTCTGGTTACTTCAAAAAATCTCATACAACTGGAGAATTGAAGTACATCAACTAAAATGTGAAACTAAATGGCACTGCAAGTTTGTTTGTTTTTTAATTCAAATACAAACAAGGGCAGTTCTTCTGACTGAACCTCACTCAGCCAATATTCTTAACTGGAACGAATAGCAGCTCAGTTGGCAAGCTGCCACCTCATATGCCTTTACTGCCTCTTCCAATCTCTCCTCAAGGGAGTCTGTATGGATAATACCTTCTCGTAGAAGGAAAAAAACTGTAAGAGCAAACACCAGACTGCTTGCTTTGATATGGATAATTTGTGGAACTACAATATGTTTAAGGAAGAGAGCCCCAAGTCTAGTTTTATTAGCAAGTCACCACCACCACCTCCTCAGTAGCAAAACAGGAGGGGGTATGTGTTTTATATAATGCTGACTATACCTCTGTCTGTGTGTAAAAAGTAAATTCCAGTAAAAACAAAAAAAACATGTCCATAAGAAGTTAAAGGCTGCCTGGTTAAGCAGGTGAAAGTCAAGAAATACCAAAATTAAAATTGTGTACATAACCCTTGTGTTTATGCATTATGACAATCTAATTACAGTACATGATCACATACTGTTTCTCAATAAGTTATTTTTTCGACAATCTCAAATATATCTCTGTAGCATCTTGTGATTTCTTATTCTTTAGACCTGCAGTGTTTTCACTGCAATAATTATCCAGGAAACATTTGACACAATTAGATACAACGTTTTCTTCTCTAAGCATTTTTTTTTTAAATAAATTTGGTAGCACCCTTTTCTTTTTAACTTGAGCACAGTTTTTCTCTGATGCAATTTGGAGCAAACTGACTGGGAGGAGGATCTTCTTAGCTTTGAATTTTAGTCTGCCTCTACAAGGCAGCAAATTTTCAGTATTAGATAGTACAGTGAGGGTGCCATACCAGTACCTAAATTATATTTAATCTAAAACACAAGGGGGGAAGTACATTTATGCGTATATTTCATATAAACAACTGACTAGAATACAATATTACAAAATGTGACACGCCTAAGATTGTAGAAATACAATATGGCATTTTAAGAAAGTGATCATGTAATTAAAAACTAACGTCAGACATGCATAAAGGGACAACATTAAGACTGTGCGCACAACCTTAACTTTGGGATTTCCCTGAACTGTTTAACTATGCAATCTTAATCATTTTTTAGTTTTTAATAGATTTTTTTAAACACAAAGTAGGAGAGAAAGTATATGGAGCTTCGCCCACAAAAGAACCAGCATGTCAATTCCACAATCTGAACCTTTTTGCATAGATGCTACCAGAGAGTCCTGTCAGCAGCCCATCTTCTGTGCACTGCAGGAACTTTACAGATCCTCCAGGTGCTCTGAGTCAGCCCAAGCACTAGATCCCAGGGGCCCTGTACTCTGCCAGCCAGCCATGCAAACCACCTCCATGTGCACAAACTGCTGAAACATGTTTATTCAGACTCCCAAAAATTTCAGCCCAGCATTTATGAACTCCCTAAAAACAGTGGATTCTAACAGAAGTGTATGCAATATTAACTCTAGGTCACTACAAGTGCCCAGTTAGAATAACTGATCTTACACTCACCATCAGTCTGGTGCCTTCAGCATTTACCATGTCCAACATCTTGGATGTCTCTCCTTAGACAACAGATATTGATAAACATGGAACCCTCTCACTTGAGCAACACCAGTATCCCATGCCTTGGGGTTAATGGGGATTGCGCCATCATCCTTCTTAAAATGGTATGTCTTATTTTGAAAGGGGGCATCCATTAGACAGACACCTGAAGTACAGGTCACACATATGCAGAAAGCTTGAAACATTACTCTTATTCTCAGGATTAGTCCCAAAACAAAGAGCTCTAAAGACTAAAAGAACCTTTAAAAAAGGCAATCTGGCTCTTCCCCAAAGAAACAGTCTAGTCTTAAGCAACTCTCTAAATGGTTTTGCAGTTGTCTTCCTGATTCTACTTAGATGTGTTAAGGGTGAATTTCCTCATGGCTAAAAAGCAAGGTTTCATCTGGGAAAGGTTAACCATACTTATACCCTAAATACCATACCTGAAAGCATCCAGACTAACTAGCTCCTTGGAGATTCCTCCCGAAGAGGCAAGCCAACTAAACTAGCTGGTCTGGTTGCTATATTACATTGCAAGTATACTATGTCTTTTGTATTTTCTCCAAAGATTTCACACAATTTTCTAAGAATGTGCATAACTTTGAAAAATCTGCTCAGTTTAATACTTCATTCAAAGACATCTGCCTGAGAGCCCTTGTCAACAGGAAAAAATCCAACTCCTGCAGGGTAATATAGCTAACATTATAGTCAGAGAACAGACTTTAGGTATGATTGTTTGCAAGATACTAAGGAGACATGTTAGACATTTCACATAACACACTGAAGTACTTGCTTTGAAATTACCTAAGTATTTTCTATTGGTGAATATGCTCTTAGAAGCTGAAAATTAAAACAGCTTATTACTAATTATTTGCATTAAGCAAACAGCTATAAAGATCCAGACAGCAACAGCATCAAGGCTAAACGCTTTGTTTAATCAGTCAATGCAGATACCAAAGCTGGGACTTCCAATGTGGCCCAGAAGCAATATACTATTGAGATGTCCATTTGGCATCTTTAATAGCTGCTTTAACAAGTAGGTGCCTGAAATTTAGAGCTACCCTCCCTTTCTCCCCTGGATGAGGGTGTTATTGCCAGTGCTCTCCTGGTAAGAGTTCCTGACTAATCGTCCCTACAGCCACACAGGTAAGGAGGAAGTCCTCTAGCAATTATTTCTTTCTTCCCTGGTTTGTGCAAGGGCAACATGGAGAAAGGGGAGCAACACATCACTTATCAGCAGGACTCAGTCTTCCCACAAAAGCAGAGAATCATTACTGTTGAGTGCACAGAAGTGAGTTTCCAAGCCCTAAAAATGGAGCTTATTTCCTTGTTTATGCAAGTTTATCAACCATTGTGTCAGCTCCTGCTTCAGAGCTAGCAACAGAGCATGAAATATAGCACAAAGGCTGCATATAAAAGAAAAATCAGCCACGGCTTCTTGGTGAAAGTGGTGGATTTTTTAGAGACATTAAGACATTCCCACAAGCTATTACAAAGAGTATTTTAACCAAATCATTTAAAATCAAATGCCATTGTCTATGTTAACAGTTTATTAAAAGAATTTAAAAATTCTGAATGCTGAAGTTATGCCGACCTAACCCCTGGTGCAGACCTAGCAAGGTTGATAGAAGAATGATTCCATCATCCTAGCTACCATTCCTCAGGGCGCAGGAATTCCTAAGATGGAAAGACCCCTTCCACTGACGCAGGAAGTATCTACACTGGTGCTACAGCGGCATAGCTACTGCACCATAGCTGGGCAGCTAGAGCACCCATAGCACAGATATGGCCTTAAACTCAATTCGCTGTGATATATGGCAACCTGGGTATTATCCGACCAGCCATTCAACCAGGAGAAGGTTGTAACTGCCATGTTATCAGTGTGTAGATGTGCCAAGGGGAGTGGAAGGGTTTTTAAAAATATATTTTAGAACACAAAACTTAAGAGATGCTGGACCTTGCTGTAGAACAGCATCTCAGGAAACATAGGATGCAGTCAGTAGCAGCTTCTGCAAGTGGCGGAGTATGTTGTATGTGTGGTATGATTTCTAAGAAATCAAGGATGAGCTTAATTTAAATATTTTTCTGCATTAAATTTCCATATTTATCACAGCATGACCCCAAAGTAACACTTTACTACCTTTTCTGATAACCAAGTTAAACTTAGTGTCAAATATGAAACCAACATTTAAATACTCCTCAGAGATATCCTGTAATTATAGCACAAGTTTGCCACCCTTAAGAGTGAACTTTTGAAACCACGAAGTGGATCAATGTTGTGCTTCTTTAGTATTTGGATAGAAAGAATTATTAAAAATTAGCAACTGCATGAGAACACACTAGGGTGACCAGACAGCAAATGTGAAAAATCGGGACGGGGGAGGGGAACAAACAGGAACCTATATAAGGACCCAAAAATCAGGACTGTCCCTATAAAATCGGGACACGTGATCACCCTAGAACACACACACACACACACACGGGTGCTCCATCCCCAAAACTGCAACCATAGGAATGGAGAGGAGACCTTTGCCTTATGCAGAAATGGAGGTGGAGCAATGATGGAGAAAGTGTAGATACAGCAGCTATGAAAACAAACCTTTTGATCTGCATCTAGTTCCCTTAGAATACAACTTAGAATAAAAACATTCAGTTCTTTGGAGAGACCCACATTACAGCTAATTCAACAATATTTTCATTCACCTTTTATTTCAAGACAGCACTTTTAAAAACCATCCCTTGCAAAATTTGCAAGTCCTCCTTACTTGAAGGTGCATTCTCTAGAGGCAGTGGGGTGTAGTGATTAGAGTGGGGGCTCAAACTTTTTTATAGCATGGATCACATCTAAAAGAGTGGCTTGTGGACACCTAAAACCCTTGTAGTGACTGTGAGCCATCTCCCCCCTTCCATATGTGATCGGTAATATCCTTATGGCAAATGCTTCAATGTCTGACACGGCATTGGCATAGTAACATTGGCTACTTTCCTAATTTTTTTAAAAGCAGTGTTGACATAAAATTTAGCAGCTAGAAACTAGAGAACCAGCACCATGTGACCATCCTGTTCTCAACACACCAGAAGTGAATGCTTCATGAACCACAGTATGGGAACCACAAGATTAGAGCATTGAACTAGAAATTTAGGATTCCTGGATTGTGTTCCTGCACTGATGGAAACAATATGAATCTTACTTTATTTCCATGCCTGTTTACTTCTTTGCAATAGTGTTGCAAAGCTTGATTTTTGTACAGTGCTTTGAGTCTCTTGGAAGAAAAACATTATTGCAAACTACAAAACTATCAATATGCCAATTTAAGTTGTCAAAGTCTTGCTAAAGTGTGATTACACCCTAGAAAGTTATTTTGTAAAAACGGCAATGTAGGTTTCATGTTTAGTGAATCAGTTTTTGTAGATTCAATTTACCCAGGTTACAAGTAAAACGATGTATATATTTATTTTTTAAATTCGGAGACTGTAAACTCCAGCTGTGACCAGGTGTTCTGACCTGAGAAGCTGTCACCAATAGACCTAGGAAGCTGTGTTGTTCCTTCCTAGTCATTCATCAACTGCAGCTAGAACTTCATTAGCAATCCTACTGACAATATACAAGAGAGAACGGAACCCAGCTCAGCCTCCCAGAGCTCTGGTAACTCGGCAGGCATAACACAAGAGAACATTATTTCTGCCAGAAAAGGAGCAGATTAAACTGTATATACACAGGGAGTAGATCTGTTCTGAAGGGTTATTTAAAAAAAAAGTCATTTGTCTGACCCTAACTCCATTAATTTCTCAATTAAAATTCAGATAGTGTTGAAAGAAACTGACAGATAGGGAACCAGATAATGCTGCTTTTCACCTATAACTGGTTTAACCATCTGACAAGGCAGTGGTTCTCAAGCTTTTCCACTGTGGACCACGTTAAAAGGTTGCCTTGGGTACTACACCTCCCATGCTTGCGCACAATCACAATAACCCTACGTCAGTTATTAACAGGAAAAATACAAACACTGAATACATACATTTACTGTCCTTAATGTCATGTTTTATCACCCCTCTACTTTTCTTCTTTATTTCTATTTCCCCTCTTATCTTCTCTGTACCTCCCTTTCTTGCACATATATCTCTGCAGACTGTTCCTGTTCTCCTCTGTCCCTAGAGTTGCCTGGCCACCCCCTTTGCAAATGCTTCCATGCCACTTGGTTTACTTTTCAATATAAACACACCCACTTACTTTGTATTCCACAAAGTCACTAAAAGGGTACGGCTACACAGCTTCCCAATTCAGGTACATAGACGCACTAGCTCTGCTTGAGCTGATGCACTAAAAATAGCAGTGTAGCCAGAGCAGTACTGGCAGTAGTTTGGGCTAGCCACCTGAGTACAAACCCACCCAGGCCCCATGGGTGTATGGACTTGGGTGACTCGCCCATGGCCACTGCCTGTGCTATCCCCAGATACATCTATTTTTAGCATGCTAGGTCAAGCAGAGCTAGCATCTTTCTACCCAAGCTGGGAGGCACGCCCAAAAGGGAGGAAGGGTGGGCCTGTAGCTAAGGCACAGGACTGAGAGCTGAAATCTGTTCTGTTCCCAGACTTGCCATTGACTTCATGTCTTACCTTGAGCAAGTCACTTACCACATGCGGAAACTGAGGCACAAAGGCTAATAAAGATAGTACAGTAAAAGCTGTCTTAAGCAACCAATTTAGGAATCGACAAAGCACAGTTCTTAGAGGAAGGTGGTTTTTAACTAAAGGTGGAGCTAAATAGTATACTTGAGGAATAATTTAAGATGGTTTCTGAAGACATGAGGTTGCCTAATGATGGTTGCCCACCCTTCCTCCCTTTTGGGCGTGCCTCCCAGCTTGGGTAGAAAGATGCTAGCTCTGCTTGACCTAGCATGCTAAAAATAGATGTCTCTGGGGATAGCACAGGCAGTGGCCATTTATCTACCACATAGGAGTGGCGTGGGACTTCATTAATATTTCAAATGGAAGACAGAGAAGATCATGAATGCAAATACTTTGAAAATGATCAGTCCAGGACTTCCAGTTATCATCGGATGCCAGAACTAACGTTACCTGTGTGCTTGCTCCCACTATTTATTGTGAAAGTGCTTTGGAAAATAATCTATACAATTGTTAATGCCAGTTTTTTCTGTTACATTGCAGAATACATAATTACAAAAACAGGAGATGTCTATGCCAGCAGAGTCAAGCATTTGCTTTTCAGGGAGGAATAGACAATACCTTACACGTACAATTATTGTTTTACATATTTAGAATTTCTGAAGCTGCTGTGTTGTTGAATTTCCCCCCTAAACACATCTGTTAAGAAGGAAGACATATTCTTGCTGTTTTTAATATCCAAAGTACTTCCACACTGGAGGATTTTTCAAATTAATTTTTAAATTAATTTATAAGAAATGGAATATTTTCAGAGGGGCCTCAAGAATTGTTTAGCATGTGTTTTCCATCCTCAGCAAACTTTTTTTTAGGTCCTGAATCCATTCCACATTTTGGAAAAACAATGTTTCAGTTTGGGTTTTTCTATTCTTTTGGTGCATGTTTTAAAGCTGTTCTTGACAGGAAGAAGAGAACATTGTCCCCCCCGCCCCCCTCCCTTTTTTTTTCCTTCCAGTTAACATTTGAAAGACAGCTACAAGAACCCTGGTTTTTAAAAAGGGGACAAGGTTTTTGTTGTTACTTCTCTTCATAATAGCCCCGACAATGAAATGAGTTTCCATTACCACATTTTCTCCATTTTGGGCCCATTTTTAAAGCTATATGGTTGATCATGGTTGCTGGTTGTTTTCAGAAGGTATTAAGAGGCATCCTGAGGGGTAGGAGGGGAGAAAGAGGAGGGAAAATAACCCAAAGAAGAGGGCAGGAGATTGTAGGTAATTATGGGCCCTACCTAATAGCCATGATCATATCTCCTTTAAAAAAATTTCTTGTTAACCATGTACAAACTTTACAAGTTATTTCGCAGGGAGAATTTCACATCTGAGTGGTTAAGTTTTTTCAAGGGCTACTGATCAGGTTATTCTGAACTGTTGGGAAAGTATGAGAGAGATTTTTCAGTGGTTGAACTCTCAGCATGTGGGATATAGGCCCCCCCCCCCCAAATAAAGGTACCTGGGTTTGCCCCCATTAGCAGCAACAGAACATGCTGCATTTTAAAAACAGGAACACACACTTTGCCCAACTGAGGGACATGCTGACAACCTGCCAGAAACCCAAGTGACATACCTGCTTTGATTAAAATGAAGTAAATGGTTTAATATGGAAGTGACCCCTGCAGAAACTGGGCATGAAATTCTCTACCTTGTTCCAAGTAGCTGCTTTGATCAAAGCAAAGCATTGTGCACTTGGACCTACAGTCTCCAAGGGTTGTAGCTACATATTAAGGAAGATGGGTGGCATATGCTGCCCTGTACAAATATCTGTATTCTCAAGTTCAGCGAGAGCTCCTTCGTAGCAGACACTACAGAAAGCAATCCAGCATTCTCAGTTAAGCAAAATGTGCGGGAGATATTTAGGTTATTAAAAGGTAACATGAATAATGAAACACTTATTAGCATTAAATGTTTCAGTTTTGCTTCTATTTGAAAACTAAATAATGAAGAAAACAGGAGGAACATGATGCAACTAGACAGAACCTCGGGCAATGTCCAATTCAACTCTACACCCTCCCCCAGCAAATATTCCCTATCTATCCTGATCAGCAGTCCCAACAGTACCAACTCTTACCCAAGCTCTGTTATCGGCAAGAGAGGAGACTAAAGCACATGGTTTTCATTAAAATTTTAAGTCCCTTGTTGCCTAATTTCCATTCTACCCACTTCATTTACAGCTTTATTTTCCTATAATAAAGAGATTGATACACTGTAGGTGCTATGGAAGCTCTCCTGTGACTCTGAAAAGTAAACTAAAGCATAAATTAATGATTTAAAACTTTTTTAAAAAGCAGTATTTTGAAAGTATGTATGTAATAAAAAGATGTAAAGTACATAACATCAAAGTCAGCAGGTGCATATATTTAACACTAGAATTAGTTATTTTAAGATTTGTCACATCAGAGAACAAGATGGATATTGGGCTTTATAGTGCTAAAGATCTGAACTATAATCCACAGAATTTCATTTACATTTTTTAAAAATTCTATCACAAGTGCTGTTATCCAAAAGTTGCTGATGCAAGATAGATACAATGCTTTGAGGTGTGATATGAACAATCTGCTAGAATTTAAAACAAAAAACCACCCACCTCCATTAAATACAGAAAGAAGCAGTGAGCCTTTATCTACAGCAACTGAAATCAAATACAGAGAGTCAATACAGAACTTTCATTTTCACTGTATGTGGACAGTCCAACATTTTGCAATACCACTAAATTTGGTTAACCATATAACAATTCTCTTTTCCATCACACACAAGGAATCTTGTTTTTATTACACACCATTTTTTGCCTCTGCTTTGAATATAAGGGAGGAAGATTTACTTCTACAAGCCAGGGATTTCATTCCCTTGAAAAAGTGAACTATCCTTAACAGCTGTAGATTAAATTGTAAGAGATACTCACTCAGCTCAACATGAAGTCTTTTCCCTATTTCGGAACCCAACCTTACTCACTATTTCTTTAACCTGCTTAATCCCCCTCTCCCCCCCCCACAAAAAAAGCTTCCATCATTCATTTACAACCACTGAACCAGTCCTTGTGCGCAGACAAGCCTGTGCATTGCATGAAGAGGTCATGCACAAGCTCAGGCTTACGTTACCATGAGCTGTACAATATGGTGGTGGGGCAAGTGCAACAACCTGTCAAGATACATATGGGGCTTGACCACCTTGTGAGGTACCCAAATGGAACTCCCACTGATTTCAATGGAATGTTCATACTCTGGGGATCCTTACATCAGTCTGACAGTGTCACAAACTAGCTGCAGAGATCACCTAGACTGCTAAATCTGAAATATGGCAACACAGTGCTTTTCTTACAACTCTCTCCACCCCATTATTTTAGGGAATAGTGCATAAAGTCAAACAGTCTCCCTATGAACCCCAAATGTGAGAATTTTGAACATCTGAATGAAAAATCTTAAATGGTTAGTCATTTTAATACCCTTTGAATGTTTGGGTAGGGGAGAGAGGAAAGGTATTCAAGGAAATAGGAAGGAGCAGACAACTGAAATGTAATGGGGTCACTAAGACAAACCCTGCTACTGTATATAGTGAATGGGTTACTTTTGCTACAGATCAAACATGTTATATGAGAAGAAATCTTTTATAATACAGCCATACTCAACTGCAGTATAACACCCTGCTTCAAACAATAAATAAAACAGACAGGGAAAAGAATGTAGGCTGAGATGGGGGGGTGTTTTTGGAAATGCACTGAACCTCTTGGGATTCTCTCTAAATGTTTTGCCGGTTCCGGAAAGGATTTGCAACCAGGGAGAGAGGAGATGAATGGACACCTGGGATTGAAGTAGCACTTTCTGGACTGATTTAGAATTAACTGTGAGGAAACAGTGGTGAAAACTCCCTGGTCAGAATAACTCAAAGACCAGAAAATATAAAATACTCCTGAAGAGATTTCCTTGTCTCCTTGTCTATAAGCATTACGATGGCTCCACTAAATTAGCAATTTAAGAAGCAGGACTACGTTAAGTTATTGCAAGAAACAATATACATTTTACAAGAATGAACAATTCCTCAGGTTGAGGTGTGGAGAAAAAAACCTACAATTGTAACAGACATCAAAATTCTCTCACATGGTGTTCTGAAGGGAGCATTCTGGTAGCAGTGGCAGCAGCCGGGAGCCCTGGGCCCTTTAAATTGGCGGGGGGCCCCCATCAGCGGCCCTGCCGGGATGGTGTTTAAAGCATGGCAGCGCTTTAATGTTGGCTGTGTACTAGCCCATACAGACGGCCACTTTCTCACCCGTATGCTGTACCGGCCTACTTTCACCTCTGTCAATTCCTCTCTTCTCCATTCTCACTGACAAGTGCACTATCCTTCCTGTCTCCCAAGTCTGGAATGTGGGTCAACTTCTCTATTTACCTCTCTCAACATTCACCCAGACTCCTATAACTTCATCCTCTGTCTCCATGGAGACCATTTACTCACTGTCCCAACTGTTCAACTTCTCTATACCCAGGATACTCACTGCATTGATCACTACCTCAGTTCTTCCTGGTCTTCCTCCCACTCCCACCCCTCCAGTCTCTCCAAAGCCAACTACCTTCCTCTCCCCAGCTTTCAATATTACGCCTCCTGAAATTCTTCCACTGGCTTCCTGGCTTTTACCATAGCAGAGCTGAGTGCCATATCTTCACCTATGAACCCCTAATCTCAGCTACCTACATCTCCGCTGTCATTTCCCTTGCTCCATTTGCTCCCTGTACCCACTACATCTGGAGCAGTCTCTATGCAGCCCCCTTCACAAGAATTCCAAATGCACCTCTAGGGTAATGCCTCCTGGATTCCTGTAACTGATGGTCTCCTTATCCTGTACCTTACATTTACTTGGCTTAAAGACGGCCAGCTCTCTGCAGCAGGGAACTGTCTATCTATGCTTCTACTACATGTAAATTTACAGCACTATATTCATATTTTTAGCACAACCAGTTTTTCTTTATAATCATCTTTTCTCAACTTGAAATATGAGACCTTTACCATGAGCCTAGATTTTCCTGTTACTTAAAGAGACATCCTTGAATAATTATAATGAAAAGGAGAGAATTTTAAGAACAGTATTTACTCAAGAGCTGAACCAAGAGGCTTCTTCATTCTTGTATACAAAAATCTGGAACATTTAAGTAATAACTACGTTTCCTTTAATATTTCCTGGGCCTAAGGTGGAAAGTAGGGAGTTGTCCACAATTTTCTCAAAAGATGAGATGCTAACTTTATCCAGCTCAGAAGGAAGAAAGTGCCCTGACTCAATATTCCTGGTCAATTACTAATAGAAACTTGGATCTTGAGAGAAGAAATTCTCTGGTTACAGGGAAGGACTGGTAATTTCCTTCTTGATTACCTAATATTCAAATAAAACAAAGATTCATGAATCCATTCTACCATTCTAAAGGTTCTGTAAAAGTGACATGCGGGAGTTTCACATCTATTTGTTACCAATAGCGTCAATATTATTTTTTCTGTTTACAAGTCAAACAGAAGGTCTCTAATGTCAGCTCAACACTATGTGGAAGGCAAGATGTGCTCTGTATTTAGCATCCCCCAGCAACCCTAAACAACCTGGAATCAAAAGCAAACTGAAATTTACAAGACAGAATACATCAACACCTATTTTTCCACAGCTATATTGTTTTGAAGTGTTATAGAAGTAATTTGTCAAACTTCACAGATCTGATAAGGAAGACATAGGCAGCATCTATGGGAAGTAACAAGGTGCTATTTTTCTCATCATGCTCAAACTAATTAAGGCTTAGTGTAGAACTCTTAACTACCTATCATTCTTTACATGTAAAGATGAGGAAAGATGAATGTAGCAACTAGTGAGACTTGATTTGCTAATCTAAGAACAAGGAGAGTGCTTCTCTTGCTTGTATGCCATCAGGTCAGACTGGATGAATTCAGGATGCTGAGAGGATCTAGTGAAAGATATGAATAGTCTGTGAAAAGAAACCTTGAAGAATAGGGTTGGCAGTGTTCTCTATGATGGTGTGCAGGAGGGGAACCTGTAAACTTACCCTAGAGATAATTTATGGTTTCTGAAGCTGCAGTTGAGTAAAATTTCCCAAGGCTGGCTACTGACCTAGCTATCAGTGCTAGAAAATTGAAAACAGTAATTTTAAATGTGGGGGAGGGGAGGAGAGGGGAGAAGGCTATTTTCCTATTAAGGCCTTAATCTGCAATATTTCCCCATAAAGCACATATAGATTTTTTTTTCCCCTTTCAGACTTGAATCACAGGGTAGCTTGGGTTCTTTATTAGGACCAGTTTTCCCTGATAGTTTTGCATAGTATAAATTTTCTTGACCAGACAATTCTTGCTTTGAAATGATTACAGTGTAGCACCTATGAATACTATAACTGTGTGCAGAGAGTTCAGTAAATAATACTCTTGGGTAACTTTGTCTTGTCATCAAATAACCTGATATGTGATAGTTTTTTTCCCCCTCCCCCTTCTGACTCCCTCTCTTATAGCATCATACCATTAGGAAGGAGTATTACTCTGGTTTGTCTCAGACAAACATTTGCAACTTGATTTCTGTCTTAGATTTGCTCGACTGTGGGTGATATAAGCCTAGTAAGAGGGGAAATGGAAAATGTCCTATACATAAGCTTCCTGAATATTAGAGAAAAATATTTTACCTGAAACAAAGTTCCTCCAAACCCCTTTTCTGGGGCCCCCATGTGGGTTTGATACTATGGTGGTAGAAGAGGCGGCAATGCACTTCAATCAAAAAGCCCCTGAGCACTTTTCTAAAGAGTACTATTTTAACTGTACTTTTCTTAGCCTAAAAGAGTATTTGAGGTCATATATCATCTTTTAAAGCTGAATCCAGACCTTCAAACAGCCTTTGGTCTTTAGAGCAGAAGGGAAATTAATTTAAGGTGAAGCAAAACCTCCCAGCCAGGGATTAATCCAGAAACCTCTCCAGGGAACCAAATTGAAAGCCAAATTGTGACAAGAGATTAATAGCCAAAGGAGCATCTCACAAATATCTGTTGCCAAAGAAAAGAGATGGTATATTTTCTGGATTTTTTTCCCCTTTAAATCTTGCTTTGCAGGTCTCTGACACCGCATGCTTATAGCGGAGTATACAACTGTACTGAGAGCTGCATTTAACTTGTGACAGATAGGATATTTTAATGGGTGTTCCCTCAAGGAGTAGCAAAGATTTTCCCACAGCTAGGTCTAGCTGTACTTCAAGCCATGAAGATAAATTTAGAGGTAATTCCATTAGCCACTTTCAGCAGCCAACTGCATAGCAGAAGAAAGCCAGTGTTCCAGACATTTCTCTATTCTTTGGAGGGTAACAGCATTCAAGAACAGATTGAGGAGTGTTTGTAGTTTGATTTGATAGAGACTTAGTGCTCAAGACACATATTTTGATTAATAGCTTCTATAGTGAAATAGCTGTCATGAAGAGAAGTAGAACTCCTAAACAAATTCTTCACCAGATGAAAATCTCATAATAATAATAACGGTAATAATAAAAACCCACACACAGGAGTTCTGACCTTCCTTTTTCTTCAGAGATGAGAATTCTTCAGAACATGGCGCGCGCACACAATTTTCTGTGTTTACTTCTGGAATGACCCCAAGAGGATCTTGAGTTAGGATCTGTCCATATACTCCAGCTACGAACAACAGTAGCTCTTTACAATGGCTGTCAAACAATTGTTTCACTATTTAGATATGGGGTTCTCAAACTGGGGGGCGGGACCCCTGAGGGGGTCACGAGGTTATTACATGGGGGGGGAGACTGTGAGCTGTCAGCCTCCACCCCAAACCCTGCTTTTCCTCCAACATTTATAATGGTGTTAAATATATAAAAACATGATTTTAATTTATTGGGCGGGGGGGGGGGGGTTGCACTCAGAGGCTTGCTATGTGAAAGGGGTCACCAGTACAAAAGTTTGAGAATCACTGATTTAGATTCTCATTGACTTGCTCTGTAGCTCCTGGGTGAAGCGGCAAGTTACACACCACACCACTCAATTTTAGCTGTTTGTTTGGCAGAGGCCTCTCTGCTAACAATCAGTGACCATTAGCTATTTTGGGATGTAAGTGGTCCCCCATCCTAAAGATTCGTCTACTGTGATTTCCAATCAATCACAAGGACACTGGAGTGACCGTTGGATACTCTCATCCTGGAACCACAAGCTGAGCAGACAGACTCCAGAGACGAGCAAAAGCAGGTTAAAGAGCTCTGACTGAGGGCTAGCCTACACTACAGACCTATATCTGTATCTCTACATTGCTCAGGCATGTGAAGATTGTTCACACCCGAGTGACGTAGTTATATCGACCTAGTTCTCTTCCTGCGTAGACAGCGCTATATCAGCGGGAGAGCTTCTCCCACCAACACAGCTACCACTTCTTGGGGAGGTGAATTAATTATGCCGACAGGAAAGCTCTCCCTCGTTGGCTTAGAGCATCTTCATTACAGTGTTTTAAGTGCAGTCATGCTCTGAGGCAACAAAAGGCAGAAAAAAGCTAGAAGAGCTGCACACAGAAACATGGTAAGAGCAGACAATGTCAAACCCTCCCCTACCTTAACATACTCTGGCTGTAAAAGAGGTTACCTAGATCAAGGAGGTGACTTTCATAATCAAAGGCTCCAAAATGAATGTGTTACATGGCTAAATACTGAATTTGGTCCCAGAACAAACCAAATCCATTGACGAGGAATTACACCCGGTACGATGTCTGGAACAGTGCGCGCACACACACACACCATGGTACACAAATTAAGATCCATGAGCTGAACTTGGTGCTGCTCTTATTTCTACAATAGTGTTTTCTCCCTTCATCTGGGTGTCATCTTTTAAATTAGAATATGGGACATCAGCTTAATCAATGGGCCCCTCTTATCGTATTTAAACACTGCTAAGATTCAAATCCATCCAGTAAACTAGTTGGTTATAACTTTATAGCATACACGAGATTACTGGAGATTGAATATATTCAAACACTAGGTAATTGCTGTAGTCAGTGTGCACGAGGGTCAAGACAATGCCAACTGGTCAAGTCAGAGCAGCCTCAATTATGCTTATGGAAAGGTCTCTTTTGTACCATTAGTCAGAGGCAAGATACGATCTATGTCAGCTAGACAGAGAAAGCAAGCATGCCTTCATTAAGGAGGGGTTGCTGGGTGAAACTGCACCAGAGCTAAAAAGGATATGGATATTGGTAAGTCTTCTTGCAACATTCCTAAAATGAAATAAGAAAACATTTAACACAAAAGTTTATTTAGATAGTCCACACTGGAAGACGTCTTTTACAGCTGGGAGCTTGAAAGGAAAGAACATAATTACAATTCTGAGCATGAAATTAGTTCTCTTCCACACATCTGAACCAAGCGTAACTGCTTCACCAGCTGCAGTGAATCAAAGCAGGCAGAATTAAACAGAAAGGACCTAGAAGAAGTAGCTCTTGATGCCTTTAGCCTAGTAATTGTATGGCACCTGGATCCGGAAAGGCTGTAGAGCATTTAACAGTCTCAGATGTTTGGCTGATGTGGTGCACCAACTATTTGATCTCAGTGGAATGTAGGACCTCAAACAATGCATCTGTGTACTGGCTGCACTGCAGACCCGGGTGTGGACCCGGGGGGGTATATAAAAGCTAAAATTACACTGCAGTTGGAAAGGAAAAATGCAGCCAAATAGGGACTGCTATTTAACTGATACAACAACAATAGCAGATTTGGTCTTACACATTTCAGTCAATGTGACCCCAAGCCATTTCCAGACATGTTTTCAAATACTTCAGCTCTATGTGGCTCTACCAACTGTCTAAAAATCTTGGGGGCTTGGAGACTAGTGGTGTAGTCTTTGTACTTCTCAAGTGTCACAGAGCTTGCTCTGGACTGAATAAACATTAAAAATAAACATTACATAAGAGTACATTGAAATCAGATATGCTACATTTCCCTCTTTGATTTTTAAATATGACAGAGGATCCATTCAAAACCACCCTTATATCAGAAGTCAGTCTTGTAGGTCTTTTCTTTAAAGAATTTAAATTCTCCTGGGCCTATCATTTCAAAGTATAAAGATTACTTCAAGATGGATCCTTCCCCTTTTGTATCTGAACCAGCATTCACATGCCATCACACCTTTCTTCTGAGAGTAAAGTGTCACAAATTCAGATACCTGTGATGTGCTATACAAGACACAAAACAGCTGTGACAAAGCACAGCAGACCCAAACTTAGAGCCCTACTTCTTCCAGGAGAGATGAAACACTCAGATGTAACAACTAGGCCACAAACATCAGGCACACTCAGTGACGGCAACAATCTTTCTGGCCAGAAAGGCAGATCAATCATAACACTATCAATATGGTAGGACAGAACTGGTCCACTTTAAAAATTAAACAAAAGTTAACTATGCAGAAATTAAATAGAAGGTAGAGGAAATCAAGAGTAATTGCAACCTTGCTGCTGTGGTTGGTAAGTGAATGTAGTCCTCATGGAAGCTGTTAAACTGACAGCTGGGAAAACTGAAGTCCTTAATGTCATCCAGGGAACAGATGGGGACTGAGAGGGGAGAGCACTCTCACACTACCTCACCTCTTACTGGGGAAGGAGCAGCTCCGTGTGTGGAGATGGGCATACAGGCAAGAATAATTCAGTCTTTGGGCCTTTCAGTCCTTTACTTTCTGCTGAGTGCAAAGAAGGGGGGGATGGGAACAATTAATATCTGATGTGACTTGGGTTACCTGTCCATTAGAAGAGGAGTCACACACTTCAAATAACTATCAGATATTAACTTTTAATTACTAGGAGCCTGAGCTTTATCTGAACTGGTGGACTAGAGGTGAAAGGATCTCATCACTATAAGCCCAAGCCATCCAGTCTTCTTAGAACACTGCCAAGTCAACCTCCTCCTATTTCAACTATTAGTGTTACTATTGGAAAAATACTCTCAAAATACCCAGAAAATAGAGGACAATTCTCCAGGAGAGGGGCAAAGACTCCTCCCTTTTCAGCATATTTACGCCGAAGTGTTTGTAGTAAATATATGCTTGTTTCTAAAGCTAAATAATGAAATACGTATACAAAACCTGAATCAAGCCCAAATAACATTTTGCATTATTATAAGATGCTGCATGAAATTATATGTATTCAGGTGGTACTGACGCATCAGACATTTTATACATACTTTGTTCTTGATGTATGATGTCCTGGTCAAAGTAGAATTCCTTAAGAAAAATCTATGCTGTAAAATGCTTATTGCTCCAAACTAGACTGAAAGAATGAAAATAGGACAAAATGCTGGGCTCCATAAAATGCACCATTTAAACCTTTCCTATAAGTGAACTGTTTCAAATTACATGCATTCAAAGTTCACCCTTATGAAGTAGATATGATTTCTGCACCCAGTACACCAATATGGAATTAAAAGGACTTTTCCTCATCTCCAATACAGTGAGACACCAGAGCCAATCATACCCACACTTTTTGTTTCCCTCTGCAACTTGCCCTTTCCAACTGATTTTTCCAAGGAAATGACTATCTAAAAATAGTCTAGTAAGTGGACTGTTATCCTGAGGTCATGACCCCCTGGGGGAGGGAGGGAAGGAGGAGGTGTGAACAGATTCAGGGGGCTGGAACAATATACGTTTTCTTCATGATGATATTGGATTGGTGGGGTGTCCCAAAAATTTTGTTGTAACATGGGGCCATGATACAGAAATGGAAGAGGTTGAGAATCACTTATCTGGTAACATCTACATACCTGAGTTTATTTACATGTTTATACATAGAAGGCTGTATGTTTCCTGGACATGTTTGTCCCTTCACCCAACCTGCACAGGCCAACATAAGTGGTAACACTGGTTATGGTTCTAGCCGTTCTTTTCCTATCAGGAGAATGCCTCAAGAATATAAGGGACCTGTGTCTTTTCTTCTGCATTTTCCATGATCATGCTCTCTGCCAGAAGAGACTCTTGGAGTGATGCTTCTCCTACAGAACTCTAGGCAGGATCTCTACAGCCACAAGTGGGCCAACCATTTACTAGGAATGTGATCTTACACCAATTTTTCCCATTAATTTTTGTATTTCAGGAAGGAGGAAACAATGTACTGATTAGTGTCAAATTGCTCCCCAGGTGGTAGCTTGATTAAGAGGACCCTTTCCTTCTGTGGATCAGGCTCAGATGCACAGAAACTGGTACAACTCAATATGCTGGCATGACAACACCCTGATCAGCCAGTTCAAATAAGAAATTCTAGACAATATTTGTTCTAGAGAAGTAATACTCTGATCACCATCCTCTTCCTTAAGACCTACAGGGCAGATGAAGGGAGTCTGGGATAGCACTAGGTATTACCAATACAGAAAAGCTATAGGCAATGCATGTATAGGCACTGGGGATGAGGGATAGCTCAAGGGTTTGAGCATTGGCCATTTAGGGATCTGGGGCAAAAATCTGTCTGGGGATTGGTCCTGCTTTGAGCAGGGGGTTGGACTAGATGATCTCCTGAGGTCCCTTCCAACCCTGATATTCTATGATTCTATGATTTCGGAGGTCTATAGAAACCAAGTAGTCTCAGCCCACTAGCTAGGCTAAGATCTTGCCCGCTCCTCTACAGAATGTTTATAATGAATTGCAACTGCAGGTCTAGTTCATTGCAATCCAAGAGAGTGGAAAAGTGGAAAGTCTCCCAAGGGGACAGAAGCCTTTCCAGGTTAGGGATAAATGTTGCTGCTTTGATGAAAATGGGGTGTATTTGCTCCAATTTTCTGGAGATTTGGGGAGAGAGGCAGAGAGAGGACAAGCCATCAAGAGCCTCTATGGTGACAGCGGAACAATGCATCTCCAACGGAAGAAAGGTAGGGCATATACACTTTCCAGTCAAAAATGCTTCATGGAAATCTGCTGAAGCCGTCCAACAGAGGGAAAAGACTTACAATGGAGTGTAAGGATTTACCTAGACTCTCAAACAAAGGACGTGTTCTTAGGAGAAGTCTCTGTACTCAAAAGGGAGATCTTTCCCCTTTTTCAGAAAAATAGAATTCCACACTAAAAGGTAATGCGCTTGTATATGGTTTTAGCCTGTTCAAGAAGGCATCAAATTAAAATGCAATATCTAATTATTTCAGCTATACATTCATTTTAATTACTGTATATGACAAACACCACAAAATTTTAAAAGTGTAGCTACTCTGTAGTTGCAATAAACTCACAAATGAGGAAAACCTTAACATCTCACTATAATTATGAACACACTGGTAGCTACATAAGCAAAAGCTTGGCTTTTGCTCTCTTGAAGTTCATAAATATCAGCATATCACAACCCATTTCATTTTGGTTTAAAACTCCTACACTATAGAGACCTTACCATCCTTGAACCCCAAAAGAACTGCCATTACTTTCCAGACAGGAAGTTCTGCCAACACCATAGTGGACAGAAGTCCAAACTACATAAAGTTCAATAAGAGCATGTTTAACACACACAAAATTAGGACTTGAACTTTATTATTTAAATAAAACCTTGTGAAAGGGGGTCTGAGAAATGGAGGAGGGAGAAACCACACTTAAAAAACTAATAAATTCCATATAAATCACTACGGTCCACTTCATGCTGGAATATATATATACACACACACACACACACACGCTAACAACTTTACAGATTCATTACCTTCCTTTAAAGTCTAAACTCAACATGGTTCTACGATGGTCAGAGCTTAGACAATTTCAGGATTCTAAAGTTACAATGGTTTATGGTCCAGGACTGCTGCACCTAAAAGAGACTTGCTGTACCTACGCAGGGATATCACAACGACTCTGCTCTTCCCTTCCCATGTTGCTAACTGGGAGAGTTGTCCTGGCTAGATCCCTGCTAAGTGGGAGGTGAGTTTCGAGGAGATCCTGGTATAGAAATGTTTGAGAACCCCTGCTCTAGACCATGGAAATGCTAGGAGTCCCAGTGTTCCAGAGGGGGTTTCTAATCTTGGACAGTTACAAAAAATAGTACCTTAAACTACCTTCTACTTACAATTTCTCCAATCCAACATCTTACATTATAACCCAAGTTTCTCTGAAGCTAGAAAGCACTGCTTTATGATATCTTAAAATCTGGAATACCTGCATTCAAACAGAATAAAGCGTAAGTATCAAATGGTTAAAGAGCTATGGCTACTAAAATGAAAGCAAAAATGAAGTAGGAAAATGCAAATGATAACCAGAATGACATGGTTGTAAAGCATGGATATAGCTTCATTTTTAAAAAGTTGGTATGTTTTCAAATGTTCACTTTGTAAAATCCCTCAACAGTTCACTAGGTTACTATCGGTACTTTTACTGTGATTATCTTTCCCAACCTACTCAGCCTATTTGCTACAAACTGGTCCTATTTTCGTATCTAAGAATTGGTGCAATGATCCAATGAAATTAAATGGGGGGTAAACTGAATTTGGGGGAACAGTCCGACTTCACTCCATTATGGATAGCGGAACCACTTATGAAAACAGAAGCAAACTTTGGAGAGAAAAACACAGTGAAATTATAAATATTTAACTTTTGGAAAGCAAAATGTTTCAAAGATTAATATTAACAAAAAACATGTATTTAAAAAATAAGTGAAATCTCACTTCAAGTCTCACTAAGTTTGAGCTAGAAACACTAATGGAATAGTAAAAATGCCTTCAGGATTAGTAAAAGTTTCCAAACACTGGCCCTGTACCAATGATGAAAAAGATATTTTCAGGACCTGCATTTCCCAAGCCCAAAGACTAAACATGGAAGGGGACTTTCCATCAAGTCTGATTTCTAGACTTTAGCAATCTGAATTTTCCTACTATCCCCAATCTAATTGCATTCTGAATATTTCTATAATGTCCTTTTTCTTATTATGTTAACCTCAGTTTAATACTCTCTATTTGTGGTTGAATTCCCAAGATTTTGCTATAATCTAAACAGTTCCAAATCTAAAGTGCCCCTGATAGTCAGACTACATTAACTTCATTTTGCCATCAAGCAGCAGCTAATTATTTCATAGACAAGCATTAGAGAATGCACAAAGCCATCAGTATTTGTAAAGCTTTTTGTTTATGTAATTTGTTTATTACATTTTGTTAATGTGCCCAGACACCTTTAGGCATGTGATGTTGAGAAACAGTTCTGTTTCAGCCAAGGCATGCATAATGCACAGTACCCTATAAAAATGACATTGGAATTCCAATTTGCTATTATGCACAACTTTTTGCTCTAGTTATCAGTGATAAAATCTGACTAATCCTCTTGCTCATCGTCTCCCAAGCTTGCACAGGACCATCTTGGGGCTTAGTGTTGCTTGCAAGTACAAAAAATAGTAAGAAAGATTAAGAAGCTATTAAGACTGTTGTGGATTAACTGTCTCCTCCCATATTCTCATCCAGGCAGACCCATCCCATCCATCTCATCCAGGCAATCCCACAAAAAAAGTGAAGCCTTCTTTGTTGGAACATGTCCCATATTTCTTCTGGAATATGCCCCAAAACAATACAAGTCTTGCTGAAAGCAAATTTATACCTCACCTTTATTCAAGTTACAGTGTAAAAGCCTTCAAAGCACAAGACACACTGATGAAGTGGTATATTCAAAAAATACACTTATATTGAAACTTTCCTACTTTTAACAATGAAGTTTCTGGGGAGGATAAATTAAGCTACCTCCCACCAAATCCACTGAGATGTTGCAGGGGTTACTACAGCAGAGTCAACATCTTATTACTAACAAAATTAACATTCAATTGCAACTAATTTTAAGAGGGTTTTAAAAAAAATAACCAAGAAACTGAGGAGTTGAAGAGGAGAGGAAGATTCAGCCATGCAGTAGTATCTGAAGCATCCCATTGAATGTAGGGATTTCCTCTATGCTGGGGTGGCCACACTTACTGACTCTCCAAGCCACACACGCCAATCTTCAGACGTTTGAGAGCCTGCCTGGGCTTGGGGCTTTAGCCTCACTCCTACAGAAGCCCCGAGCCCTGGAAGACAGGCCCTGCGGGGCTGAAACCCCAAGACTTCCTGTCCCTGGTGGGCAGAAATCCCTATCCCACCACCCTGTTGCAAGGCAGAGGTCACAAGCTTCACCTCCCTCACCACCACAGAAGTCTGGTAGGTGGAGAATTGGGGGGGGAGAGGGTGTCCTGCAGGGCTCTGAGAGCTGCACTTTAACTCTAAAAGCCACATGCAGCTCATGAGCCACAGTTTGGCCACCCCTGCTCTATGCTTTGTGCTGGTAGCAGTCATTCAGACAAGAAGAGTTCTTTTTAATTTAGCATAAAGATGCCATTAAAAAACTGAAAAACAAAAACCAGGAAGGCAGGAAAGTAAGCTCCTTTTTATTGCTAGGATCAACCAATTGCCAGTTCTAAACAGTGATAGCGGCAACATGAACAGTGACACAACCAAGCCCAGGTCACATACACAGCAATGGGGGAAGCACACACTAAACATTTTTTTAAACTCCTTTTATTTATAAGGAAGTCATTTCTGTTATAGTATGTTTGTGATTTTATTTTGTTACTCAGAAGCCATTTATCTAGCAATAGGCATTTGACTCCCTATATTTGCTTTTCATACAGCATTAAATCTCACAGTAAGTAACATATGGAGATTTTAGCTATAGAGATTACAAAATCTTAAACAACCTTAGGCCAAAGGTCAGATCTATTAATTGCTCAAACTAATTGGAGAGGGAGGGAACCAACTGGACTTCTATATTATACCCATTATTTAATGCCAGTAAATTTTAAATCAGATAAACCTATAGAAAAGTATGTTCTAAAAACAAACATCTGCATTAAATGCTTTTCAGTATCCTAAGCACTAGTGAAAGTTTCCTTTCAGAAGTTCCTTTCCTGTATTACTTGTGACTAAAATATAAATTTCTATTACAACACTTAACTTGAAGCAAGAAAATACTGAAGGCCTGCCCGTGAAAAACAAATACAGGATACTAGCAAGACTGCAAGAATGACGTTTAAAAAAAAAAAAGACTACTTAACACAGAAGAATTTTCTTCTGACTACAACATAGATTTGCTTATTTCTTGCAAGACTCCAGTAATAAGGCTAACTCTGCCAGAGAATAACCAGAACTATTCAATAATTACCTGAGAACCATCTTACTGTTATAACCTGAGCAGCTGAAAATTCAGATAAACACTGGAATCTGAGAAGGCAACACAGTCACACCTACAACTATGTGCCTCCTGGCAAGTTGATCAACTGCAATAACCATGTTTTTCAAAAGCTTACCCTCCCACGCTAATTGTCATACAATATTAAACTGAATATAACTCAGACATTACCCACACAAAAGTAGTCTTTCCAGTCATATTCCAGATACACAACCATGACATAATCCTGTAATGACCTTTTAATCTGTTAGTCTTTAAGGTGCCACCAGACTCCATATTAACAGAAATAACCCAATAGCAAAAAGACACTGAAGATGAAGTTCCCAGAGCCTGCCCAGTCCAGCTAGGAAAACCAGCTGCTTTCCCCCCCCCCTCCCATTCTATGAGCAAGGCTCCAGCTCTGGCACCCACCCCTACTGATCACAACGGTGGCAGTATGGGAGGGGGCAGAAGCAGTCTGTAAACTGGTCCCAGGGTCTGTAGGGTTTTAACGCCTTAAGATCTACTAAGCATTTGTTAGGTAGCCAGTACAGATATAAAACCAGTAGCATAATGCGCTCTCAGCAAGATAATGCAGATCTAATCACAGCTGCTACCTGATCTTAGAACAGCTAGCAATCCAGCCAGACAGTTAGATTCAACTTTGTACCATTGATGGACAGTGAAGCCCCACAAAGCAGGCAATATTTTCTTTGCCCTCTACCTGGATTAACTCCAAGAGAGAGAGTTAGGTATCAGTATGAAGGCACCTCATCCCCATCCACCTCCAGAGCCCAGACATGGCTAAATCCTCTCCTCCATATTAATCTCTATGAAACTCCTGGGAAAGCTGGCAAAGCAGCACAGACTGAAGTGTCAGCAGATGATATCCTGCTCTAAATCACCTTTCTATCAAGTATACACAGCACCCATCTCCCAGTTCTCAGTGATCAGCTGAAATGAGCAGATGAAAGAAGAGCAATGGGCTAAAGCTGAACACAGGTAATGCTTCTTGGAGACACGGCTCACAAGATAATATCCCCCGCTATTAAGTTTGCCCTCAGGCTGTTAAATAAGACTGCAGCATGAGTGTCCTGTTGGAATCCTGGATGCCCAAATTAGCCATGACATAAAAACACAGATTTCATCTATGAATGGCCAGAATATTGCATCCTGTCAGGAACAGACCTGTCACAGTGATCCACACATCAATGTTTAATTGCTTCAAATTATAACCAGAAACAAAGCCACAACTCTGAAAAGCGCTAGCACAGGGATCGGCAACCTTTCAGAAGTGCTGTGCCGAGTCTTCATTTATTCACTGTAATTTAAGGTTTTGCGTGCTAGTAATACATTTTGAAGTTTTTAGAAGGTCTTTTTCTATAAGCCTATAATATATAACTAAACTATTGTTGTATGTAAAGTTAATAAGGTTTCAAAATGTTTAAGAAGCTTCATTTAAAATTAAATAAAAATGCAGAGCCTCCTGGACTGGTGGCCAGGACCCAGACAGGCAGTGTGAGTGCCACTGAAAATCAGCTCGCGTGCCGCCTTCGGCACCTGCGCCATAGGTTGCCTACCCCTGGCCTAGTAGAAGAACTGGGTCTTCAGAAGGGATCTGAATGGCAAAGATAGAGGGAGCTGAATTCATTGGAGTTAAAGGGAGGTCACAAGCATAGAGTGTGGAAGAAGGCGTTCCTCTTTTTGTTTTTCAGATTTGAGGAAGGTGCTGAAGAGTCATTATAGGGAACCTGTTATTTTACTGAGTTCTCACAAATATTGACCTTCTCTACCAATAATTAGAATTTAACACTGACACTCAAGTGCTTGGGTACTATGAGGTGGCAACAAACCCAAAGTGTGAATTGTACAGGAACCCTACCTGTCCTCTGCTTAATACATATTCAAGTGTCCAACTATTTTAATACAAAATGAAACTGAAATTAGTTCTGTAACCATTTTCGCTTCTATCATCTACACATATTTGTCTGTTGTAAAGTCACTTTTAAGTGGTGGATGCTATTTTTATTTTAAATAAAAGCTTCAGTGCTTTGGGGGGGGGCTTGTGGTCAAGGAGAAAGGAAGAAATTATACAAAACATATCATAAAGTTTGTAAATAGATGAACATGTATTTGAGGCCTGCTATCCTTGTTTATAGTTCACAGATGCTAAGGCCAGAAGGGACCGTTGTGATGACCCAGTCTGACCACCTGCATAATACAGGCCAGAGAACTTTCTCAGAATAATTTCTAGAGCCTATCGTTTAGAAAAACATCCCATCTTCATTTCAAACTTGTCCATGAAGAATCCAACATGACCCTTAGTAAATTGTACCAATGAAATTACTGACTGTTAAAAATGTATGCCTTATTTCCAATCTGAATTTATCTAGATTCAGCTTCCAGTCATTGGATCATGTTAGACCTTTCTCTGCTAGACTGAAGAGCCCATTATTAAATACTTGTTCCCCATGTAGGTACTTAGACTGCAATTAAATCACCCCTTAACCTTTTCTTTGTTAAGTTAAATAGATTGAGCTCTATGAGTCTATCACTATAAGGCATGTTTTCAATCCTTTAATCATTTTCATGTCTATTCTCTGAACCCCTCTGCAATTTATCAACATAGTTCTTGAATCATGGGCACCCAAACTGGACACAATACTCAAGCAGCAGTCACACTAGTGCCAAATATAGAGGTAAAATAACCTCTCTCCTCCTACTGGAGATTCCACAGCTTATGCATCCCAGGATTGCATTAGTTCTTTTGGTCCCAGCCTCACACTGGGAGCTAATGTTCGGTTGGTTATCCATCACAACCCTAAGTCTTTTTTAGAGTCACTGCTTCCCCAGCAAGTCCCCCATCCTATAAGTCTGGCCTTCATTCTTTATTTTTACATGTGTACGTTTACCTTAAACCGTATTAAACTGCATATTTGTTTGTACTCAGTTTACCAAGCAATCCAGATAGCTCTGAATCGGTGACCTGTTCTCTACATTATTTACCACTCCCTCAATTTTTGTCATATGCAAGCTTTTTCTGTGGTGGTGGTTTTCTTCCAGGTAATTGATAAAAATGTTGAATAGCATAAGGTTACAAACTGATCCCTGCAGGACCCCTCTGGAAACACACCCGCTTAGTGATGATTCCCTGTTTTACAATGTTTTTGAGACCTTTCAGTTAACCAGTTTTAATCCATTTCATGTGTGCCATGTTAACTTGATATAGTACTAGCTCAGGGGTAGGCAACCTATGGCATGCTTGCTGAAGGCAGCACGCAAACTGATTTTCAGTGGCACTCACACTGCCCGGGTCCTGGCCACTGGTCTGGGGTGCACTGCATTCTAATTTAGTTTTAAATGAAGCTTCTTAAACATTTAAAAAACCTTATTTACTTTACATAGAACAATAGTTTAGTTATATATTAAAGACTTATAGAAAGAGGCCTTCTAAAAACGTTAAAATGTATGACTGGCACGCAAAACCTTAAATCAGAGTGAATAAATGAAGACTCGGCACACCACTGCTGAAAGGTTGCCGACCCCTCTACTAGGCCCACAAATGCTCATCTGCATCAGTCAATTGCCCTCTCAAGTCCCTTCTTATTTAAGAGGGAATGAAAGATAGGAGGGAAAATGAGTTACAACATCCTAAGCCACCACCTCCTCTAAGTCTTCAGTGTGTCTGGTCTTACCTTTGTGGAGTTTGCAAGCTCCTCAGAACAGGGACAGACTGCAGCTTGTATGGCATCAAGTGCATCATCTGCACCTAACGTAACATGACATGTATCTTGTGAAAACATGCAGCCTGAGCCATATTGTGTGTAATTCTCCCATCCCACACCCACATGTCATCCAGCATGGAATCTAGAGTGTAAATACCTCCAGGCAGAGACTACAACTTTATTCTCTCAAGCACCACACACTCACTCTTTGGCGCTATACAAAATGTTAACAGGTAAATAAAATGATTAATACCAGATACCAATTGCTGACATTTTCAGTGACTAGGTTCTGAGTGTAAAAATCTGTTCCATTTCTGAACACCACAAAGAGCCCCAAAGCACTTTTACTTTCGGAAAAGGTACCAGCCAAGAAAAGAGTTGTGTAACAATGAAAGTCGAAACTGGTCAGTAAACTCTATTTCAGTTATAAAATCCTCATGCTTATGATTCATCTCACGTGTGTCACTAAGGCCTAGATAAAGTGCAGGAATTTCCCTGATGAAAAATAGACCACATTTGTTACTGAGGATGGGAAGAACATTCCAGTACACTCTGCCATCTTTGCCTATTTGCTTGCATCATTGGCTTTATTCTCAAAAACAACAGTGATTCATGAATCTACAGGGTGTCAACTGATTAAAACTTACAAATGCCTAACTGCTGTCATGGAAGAAGATTTTGGCAGTTTAAGTGTTCTAACCCCTTTAGGAAAGTAAAAACAATTCAGACACTGCGTATAAGAAATAAAAGCACTGTTCCCATTATAAAAAATTATTGCAATGTTTTCTGACCAGCTCTAGAACAAAAACATGGGAGGAAGATGGCATTTGGCATGGCAACAGTCTTCCCCACCAGGTAGAAACTGAGTTTGACTTATCCAAATTACAACCTGAGCAACACTATTTTGCATAGAAGTTTCTTGTTAAGCCCAGGAACTGCATGCACAGTTAGGGAAGAGCCAGGCTGTGCACCTGTGCTAGGCTGACATAGCTTTGTGGTGAAAAGTTTAGTGAGGGTGAGAAAGGAGGCTCTGCGGAGTCTAACTCTGAGGATGTGCAATAAAGGAGCTCCCCTTCCAGCAGAGCGTCCAAGGTGCATTCCATAGACATAGAAAAGAAATTTAATTTAAAAAATTCCATTTTACTAAAATGTTATGGATTGTACAAGTAGCAGCTTAAGCACTCAAATCAGGAAATGCCGGAAGTTGAGGCTAGATGTGTAATCTGGAGAAGGGAGCTTTAAACCATTACAAAGAGAGATTCCCAACTCTCTCAAAGGATAAACTTGTTTCCAGCCCTGGGAAGGCCTGAGGTATTGACTTTATTTATATTTTTGGATCTTTAGAGGTGCTGCATTCTTCCTAGTTTTAGATTTTCTGTCCTCTGAACCCTAGCAGAGTTAGACTCATCATAAATAAGGCAGCCTGACTTTAAAGGTGGAGGGATACAATACATCTGGATAAAATGGTAAATCCGGTATTTCTAAAATATTTTAAAATAACGCATCTTACTGCATATACATGGGCCTGTTATGGCATAAAGATTTTAAGGCTACTCACTTGGAATGACGTCCATTACAGCCATTTCAAACTCATGCAGATAAACACTTCATACAGCTCACACCATAGGGCAGGGGTGGCCAAACTCACTGACCCTCCAAGCCACACACGATAATCTTCAGAAGTTCAAGAGCTGAGGCACACCTGCCAGGGCTTGGGGCCCCACTCCTGCAGAAGCCCCAAGCCCTGCCAGGCATGCCCTGTGGGGCTGAAAACCCAAGACCTCCCAGCCCTGCTGGGCAGAAGCCCCTACCCCATCACCCTGCTGCAAGGCAGCGGTCACAAGCGCCCCCTCACACCACGCCGAAGTCCAGTAGGTGGACTTATGTTCCTTATGCAGAAAGGATTCTACCATTTTAGAACGACAGTGTGGGGAGTACAGCAAGAGCATATTTTAACCAACCACATGCCCAATAATTCTGCTTCTTTAATGTTATCTTGGACTAGTAATCCCACTTGCATGTAGTTTTCTGGCTCTCTCTCATCTTTAACATCTGCCTCAACATAAAGTAAATACTAATATCCTCCCTCAGAATTGGAAACTATTTTTTTTGTATTTGTCAACTATATGAAAAGAGCCTACACATTCACCTTGCCCACAACTGCCATGTTAAAAATCAGAAAGTCATTCATTCAACAAGGATTCTAAAATTGAGTGAGCCATCAGTGTATTAACTGCTTATTTTTGTTGATATTGGTATTTAGGATAACATATTACAAGTCTAGAGAACTGATCTATCTCCCTATTAATATTGATATGAAAAACTTAATGCAAATTGAAGACAGAGAAAATGAGTTAACAGTAAGCCTAGGTTATTGATACATTTCAGAAAAACCAGGAGCTCTATAACATCCTATAAGACCAGTAACACTGCATCAGGCCATGATCCATCTTGCCCAGTATCCTATCTCTGACAGTGGCCCATACCAGAGTTTCAAGTGGAATGTACAGAACTGGGCAGTTACTGAGTGACCCACCCCTACTTTCCACTCCCAGCATCTGATAAAGATTTAAATTTGTCCTGAGTACGGGGCTGCATCCCTGACCATTTTGGCTACTAGCCTTTGATGGACCTTTCCTCCAAAAACTTATCTAGTTATTTTAACCCAGTTGATACTTTGGGCCCTCACAACATCTCATGGCAAGGCAACAAGTTCCATAAGTTAGTTGTGCACTGTGTGAAAAAGTACTTACTCTTGTTTGTATTAAACCTGATGCCTGTTAATTTCATTGGGTGTCCCCTGGCTTTTGTATTGTGGGGAAGGGTAAATAACATTGCTATCCACTTTTCCACACGATTTACAACTTCACAGACCTCTAGCATATCCCCCTTAGTCTGCTCTTTTCTAAACTGAACAGCCCTAATCTTTTTAGTCTCTTCTCTGAACCTTTTCCAGTTCCACTATGAGATGGGCAACCCGAACTGGACATAGTATTCAAGGTGTGGGCGCACAACGGATTTATATAGTGATATAGCATTATGGTATTTTCTGTCCCACTTTCTATCCCTTTTCTAATAGTCCCTAACATACTGTCAGCCTTTTTGACTGCTGCTGCACATAGAGCAGAAGTTTTCAGAGAACTATCCACGGTGATTCCAAGAGCTCTTTCTTGGGTGGCAACAGCTAATTTTAGAACCCATCATTGTATATGTGGAGTTGGAATTATTTTTTCCAATATGCATTACTCTGAACTTAATGTTAATGTCATCTACCATTTTGTTGCCTAGTCACCCAGTTTTGTGAAATCACTAACTCCTTGCAGACTTCTTTGGACTTACCTATTTTAAATAACTGTGTCATCTGCAAACTTTGCCACTTCATTGTTCACCTCCTTTTCCAGATTATTAATGGATACGTTGAATGCCATAGGTCCCAGTACCCACTGTTCACCTCTCTCCACTGTGAAAAGTGACCATCTATTACTACTCTGTTTCCTATCTTTTAGCCAGTGACTGATCCATGAGAGGACTCTTTCCTCTTATCCCATAGCTGCTTAGTTCCTTAAGAGCCTTTGGCAAGGGCCCTTTCCTGGCCAATATTTATATACATCCAGTATATTATTTCAACAAAAAGCAGTAAATATTTAAATGTGTAATAAAGTTAAAATATTTTAAATAGAAAAAAATTGTGTTAAATGTATCACAAAATCAGGTCCCCATTTAGTTTAAATGATGCTGCCTTTATTGTAGCATTTCTTCCAGAAGACAATTTAATTCTGGAAGCATGTACTGAAATTGGCTTTTCACTATGAGAGTCAGCTTTACAATTGCATCCTTCTCAGGAGGTCAGAGTGAAGCGAGACTCAAACTCTAAAAAGCAATTCTGTTTAGCAGCACTACCTTATTCATCCTTTTAATCTTACACCTCCCTCCATGTTCATTACAGACTCAGTGAAATACTAGTGCCAAAACCACCATCAAAAGCCATTTCAGTCTCTCTACTGCTCTGAGAAAACCTTGACCCCTCTGCTTCTCTAATAAAGATGTTAGGGAAGTGAGAATCATACCAACTGTCAGCTCTTACACTAGAATTTTCTGCTATAGAAACATTCAAATCACTGAATCCTGGAGCATTAGGCTCAGTGTAATGCAGCATCTTCTTTCTGCAACAAAACCAGAATGCAGCTAACTTGTTAAAAACAAATAGCTTCAAACAGCTTAGCAACAAAAAAATATCTCCACCACACATTATCATGGTATGACCGTCTTACAAGATTACATAAATTCGTATGTATGAAGCTAGATTCTTATACTCTCCTTTTAGTTCACTCCCCTCTTTTCACTCGGAGAGATAGGGTTTGGCTTTTTATTATTGTAAGCCAGCTACACCAAGTCTTGTATTTTTTTTTCCAAGGTAGTAAGATTCATGGTCATTCTGATATTTCATGGAAGAAAGTTCCATTATTGTCTGCCGGCTACCAAGAAACCTTTCCCACACTACCACTAATCTCACTCTGTTGATAGGTCCACTGATTCCATAGGACAGAGATGCCACGGTAGAATGTTACTTCAAAGTGAGAAGCAATCAGATGAGTTGGATCACTAGGGTTCAAGACACAATGTAATTCAGTGGGGAGTCTACATAGTGTCAGTTTTAGTCACCCATGCTGTTTAGCAGGGATACTGCTGTAAACTGTACAAGCCATATTTTTTATTTTATTTTATTTTTTTTGAGTGCCTACATGTTTATTCCCAAGTACAGTACCTTGTGCAAACTGATGGTCAAAATCATGGACTGCAGAAGCCAAGCATTTACGGGATGGGGGGCAATGTTCTTGCAAAATGTGGAAGGTAGCATAGCAGCTGTTCCTACTTGATTATCCATTACTAATGAGTCCAAGACCACCTCTAGGCTGTGTATCACTGACAATGGAGGGAGCAATGTCCTCCACGAACAGTGAGTAAATGATATTGCTAGTTCATCAAGCTTCAGCCAGCTATTCATGAGTCACTGACCTCATTCAGACCTTGTGCTAATTTGGAGATGGTGTACATGTGCATAAAGGTGAGCTGCTGATATTCACATGCTAAACTGCAATGATCATGTAGTCCTGATTTCATCACCAGTATTAAGCCCACTAGTCTACCTCTGCAGAGACTTTTTTAAAACTGGAGATCTCAGCATCACCCAATTTATTTTTTGATAATCTGTCAGGTTTTTTATTCCCCCTTCCCCAATCTCCCCAAATTTCAATGACCCAGGAGAGGGAGGCAGGCAAGCAGTCCTTGACCAATGAACAATTTAAAAATGTGCCATCATAATTCTGCAGAGCTAGAAATAGCGGCTATATCTCCCTGGAAAACATCTTTTGACTAGAAGCAGCAAAGAATCCTGTGGCACCTTATAGACTAACAGACGTTTTGTAGCATGAGCTTTCGTGGGTGAATACCCACTTCTTCGGATGCATCTTGCATTCACCCACGAAAGCTCATGCTACAAAACGTCTGTTAGTCTATAAGGTGCCACAGGATTCTTTGCTGCTTCTACAGAACCAGACTAACACGGCTACCCCTCTGATACTTGATCTTTTGACTAGAAACTCTTTTGGGCAGCAACCACTCCTTCATGTACATCTGGACAGCACAGTGCACACTGTGGGTACTACCACAAACAATCTCCACTTTCCAATGTGATAAACAATTACTTTTAGCCCTAAAAGTTTGAGCTATCGGAGTTTAAAATATTTTTTCCTATATATAATGTTCCAATTTTGTCATTTCCTCAGTAATATTCTCTCTCCATCTGAGTCACCTATGGTTGGACTCAATTAAAGCAGAGTGGCTTTATATAGTCAAAATACAAAAAAACAGACCAAAGTTTTACTTTCATTATCTCAAATTTAATGGAAAATTCCATATTTTGGGTAGAGCAGGAAACTTCTTTGACCGGTTTTTAAAGGGAAGTGGTTATACTAAAGCAGTTCAGAAGTTTGGAATGACAGTAGCAGTCTTGGGGGAGAGAGATTTGTGGCCAGACTACAGGCAAGGTAGATAAAGGTGCATGATCGATGCAATTTGCCATGAAGCTTTACAATCTCTCACACAGATACTATCACATATGGCAGATCATATATTGTATACACATACACAAGCTTAGATAGTCACTAACGTTTTCATAGGCTGAAGTTATTGAAATTAATGAGGAAAAAAATTAAGTCCTGTTTAAAAAAAATCAGGTTCAAAATGCAAATATTCAAACTGAATACTGCTTAGTTCAAAATGTAAAGGAATACAACTAATTATCTTTCATATCAAATTATTAAGTACGTCTGGTTTGCTAATATACGTGGTGTTTTACAATTGATTTTGATGTGGTGCAATGCCACAAAACACTCAGGTGAATGTCAGAGGAATATTTACTGTGCATATAGCAAGAGGTCTCCTACTCTATCATATTTTAATTACTGTAATAAACTGTGGCAGGGGAGAGCTGCTGATGCTTGTCCTGTGTTCTGTTTCACTGTGAACGATTTTTATTATTATTAATACTCACCAAGGGAAAGTGAAATAGCTTGTTTAGTACGAATATCTTGGAATATTAATATGGACAGTCTAAGTACAACATGATTTCTTTTCAAAACTTTAGAATGGAAGAAAAACTCCACAAACTTGTGAAACAGACCATCTGATTCAGTGGGTGCCCATTTCTACACTGAATTAGTCTTTTTTAAATAAAAGCAATTAGTATCATGACAACTAAATTACAACACAATTTAAATTCAGCATAAACCACCTGTTAATCAAGCACCTAAACACCCAAGAACTAACACACACTCTAGGTTATTTATTACATTCCTTCACCATAGTATTTGAAGACCTGTAGATAGGCAATTTCAGTCCTGGACTGATACCTCACAACCTGCACAGTTAAAACTGCAGCTTTGCACCATGGAAAAGTGGAGAATCCCAGCTTTCAATTAGGATTCTATTCTCTGAAACTGCCAAGGCTAGAGAAAGATCAGTTATACTGTTTGAATTATTTTGCTTTTCACAGTACAGCAGCACACACCATTCTCCCATAATCAATCTCAAATTACGCTATTCTAAGTTCATTTTTTTGCATTCCACTCTAAGTAATCCTACTAAGTTTATATGTAGAGAAAAAAATTCTATGAATTCCAACATCTAAGGATGTTACGAAAATATAAGTCCCAAACAGTTTGCCATAATTTTCCAAAGCCTTCATTTATTAGCATTATCCAAGCCTAGGACGTCTACTCTCCATTGGCTTCAATTACCCTAGTTATTACCAGCAGAAGGAACATTAGACAAGTTAAAATTTTAACTCAAAGTCTCTTATTTAAGAGCTTTTTAGGAATCAGAGGTAGAAAAAAGGCTCATGACATACTGTGCAAGGATATTAAAAGTACCTTACTGACTCAGCAGCCAGGCACACTAACAAGCTACGAACTTTGCTGAAATTAGACAAAAACTGATGCCAGACAGTTCACCAGAATCAAATTAACAGTCCTGCTTTCATCAAGGGTCAGGAAAACGTTGCTACCTTTTTAAAGAGAATCTGTTCAAATGTAAGTTTGTTTGTTTTTTTAAATATCCATTGACATTTGCTAGGATAAAATTTAATTCAGTGTGTCTCAGCTATTCCATCAAAAAGTTTAAAATGTTCATATTCAGTATGAAAATATCAGAAAGGTGAAGTAGAAAAACACCATGATCATCATACCAGTATGTGGCTTTGGTTTTTGCACACAGAAATAACACAAAACAAAAGAAAGTGCTTCAGAAAAAAACAAGTAATTCAAATATTTACCGATTCCATAGCTGAAAGCTGTTGCTAGCGGAGCATGTATTAAATCCAATAGAGGTGTGTCCCAAAGCAGCTGTGTATTCTGAAAGAGAAGACTAAAATTAGTTCATGTAAATATTAAAACACATAGTTAACTTTTAACTTCACTTAAAAGCATACCAGGCATTCAAAGGAAATGTACTAAATAAATACACCCGATAAAAACAAGACATTATCTTTGTGTCTACTCCTATGACTTTCTGGTCTAACAGCCCTTTATCTGGATTGGAACAAGAAATGGTTTCATGGCAGGCTTAACAGTACATCAGCAACTAATTTTTAAAAGATAACTGAAAGCAGTTTTCAGGTACTACACACACATTCAAGTCTATCAACAAATTGTTTTTGGTTTTACAATCACACTTTCCTATTTTTTAAAAAACATTATCTTCCCTGTTGCTGATAGACCCTGAAGTAAATACCATGGGGTATGTCTACACTCCCCACCAGATTGGCGGGTAGTGTTCAATGTATCGGGAACTGATTTATCGCGTCTCGTCTGGACGCGATAAATAGACCTGCAAATCGATACCCATACTCCACCTTGGCAGGAGGAGTAAGCGGAGTCAACGGGGGAGCCGCAGCAGTCAACTTGCCACCGTGAGGACGGCCAGGTAAGTCGAACTAAGATACTTCGACTTCAGCTACACGAACAGCGTAGCTGAAGTTGCATATCTTAGTTCGAACCCCCCACCCTGCTAGTGTAGCCCAGGCCAAGGAAACTGACTCCACAAGGAGAAACCTTAAACTGCATGCATGCTGTCAAATTCAGTAACCTGGAAAATACATTCTCTCTGACCTCTTTCAGTTATAGTAATCTTAGGTGCTACCTGCGATAGAAGGGAAATTCAGACAGAAATGTGATTGTTTTTAAAGTTGATGTCCTTTTATTTTGCCATTCTCAGAGGAGCAAGCTGCTGATTAGAAAGACCTGGCCTTTTATTCATTATTCTTGCTGCACTCACTTCTTTTTAAGGATGTTTTTCAAGTGAAATTCTGAAATTGAAGCTTTCGGGTGCTGGGCAGCAATTGCCAACAGTTTCCTTGACATCTGAGTACAAGGGGGAACTACGATGATGGATCGGATGACAAAGTTAGTGAGACAAATGTTAGCCCATAGTTTCCACTCTACGTAAAAAATCAAAGAAGTGTTCAGTTACTCCTTCACAATTCTTTCCTAACTGGAGGAAACTCATACATAATGTCCATAACAAATTATCCAAATAGAGCAGATTACTCGATATTACGTTAGCATATTCTTATTCATAACTGCAGAGAAGCCTGCCACTTCTATGGGAAAAAAAAAAGTTTAAGTAAGTGCTATAAGGGAAAATCCATATATAGCTATCAAATGTATAAATAACTACATAAACTAATCCCCCACAAACGATAATCCTAGCTCAGAGATGTTTCTATTATAGACCACCAGAAACGTTTGCAAAGACATGTTTAAAAGAACTAAGCAGAAGCCATTGTGCAGGCTTCCCCAAGCAACTGACTTCATACCCTTGACATGTACATTTGACCTTCTGGAACAGTTCTCAGGTCACTCAGGGTACGTCTACACTACCCGCTGGATCGGCGGGTAGTGATCGATCTATCAGGGATCGATTTATCGCATCTAGTGTAGATGCGATAAAATCAATCCCCGATTGCTCTGCTGTCGACTCCAGAACTTCACCATGGCGAGAGACGGAAGCGGAGTCAAGGGGGGAGAGGCAGCAGTTAACTCGCCGCCATCCTCACGGCCAGGTAAATTGACCTAATATATGCCGACTTCAGCTTCGTGTAGCTGAAGCTGCATATCTTAGGTCAACCCCTCTCCCTAGCGTAGACTTAGCCTCAGAAGACTAGCTGTCCTGAAATCAGCTTTAAAAGCTTCTTCAGATCAAGGCAGGATGCTTTGAAGCCTTGGTATCATTACACATCTTGAATATGCAGTTTTCAGAAAAAATAATTGGAATGTATAAGAGAATCTGAACCAAACACACACATTCTAATGATCTAGATAACAGGGGAAGAACAGTGGCATCAAGAACAGATTGTTCTATGTGAGAACTCTTATCACGAGGCTTCCCCTTTTACTAACCAGCCAAAGCAGTCACCTTAGAACAGTGCTTTTCAACCTGTGGTCCTTGGAGCCCTGTGGGTCTGCAGACTATGTCTAAGATTTCCAAAGCAGTCCGCACCTCCATTCCAAATTTTTTTTTGGCCGTTAGCAAATGAAAAAAGGTTGAAAACAACTGCCTTAGAAGATATTTACTGGAATCAGCTGAAGAAAACCTTCCACGAGACTGCACAGAGTAACCAAAATGCTTCATTTCTAAGGCTCATCTCCCACTGCTTCCTCTAGTGAGGCTATTCTGAAACACACCAACAGCAAGGAAGAGTATGACATTCCACCTTACTATTTAAGTGGCTCAATCAAATATGACCTTTTAAAGAAAAGGCATTTCTTATTTGTTGGAAACATTTAGACTTTCACTATTCTAAGCCCTGTCTAGGGAGGACCAGACACATACATATGAGAACTCAGGATGATTGTTTGGGCACACTTAAGTGACTCCTAAAACATGTATTTGCAGCTACAAAGACTTATGAATACCGTTCTGCTGAAACCCTAGGGGCTCTAGACACACAGCAAAACAAAATAAATATTATGGCCAGGGAACCATTTATCAACCTTCTCCAAAACTTGAAGTTTGTTTTGGTCAAGGTCCCTTAAACTCAGCACATGCCTAGAGAAAGGTGCCTTAAGGACATTTTCCTATAAAAGTAATTTTGTTGATGTCACAAGAACAAATCTTTGGTCCCTTTTTAAAGTGATTCTATACCATTCACAGGGCTGAGAATTACGTTAGGACTGCCATTAGGCTCTTCTACTGTCTCCAACTCTAGAATATCCTTTCTAGTCTAAAACATGGCACAGAGGAGAATTATGCCTGACTGATTCACTTTAAGATACTGTGAGCATGCAAACAGGTTTTTTTAAATAATTTTTTACATAAATTGCTTTTACTGACTGATCCCGCATAGAATCCTCTTCATCTCTCAAATCTGGATTCTCTCAAATATATTTATTCTGGGGACACAGTGACCATGACCTCTATTCTTGCTAAGTAGTAATACAGAATTAGAGAAATCAGAAAGCTCGTCATCATTGCAACTTCCCTCCTCTAACTGGAAAAGCTTCTGCCCTTTATCTAGAATCCAATGCTGGAGATGGGATGACAAAGGACTTGAAATAGTCCAGGCACAACTATAACTCCAACTCCTAAGTCTTATTGGGAGAAATGGGGAAAAAACAAAGCACTAACTTTCTAACCTAGGCAACAAGAGAACCAGTTAAACAAGCAGACCTAGCATGTGATAATGGAACATTTAATATAAACTAGTGACTTAAGCAGGGGGTTCCAAGAAGTCCAAAAGGGTAGGTGACCTTTGCATTGTAAGCCCCTAAAGAGGAAACAGTACGCACTGCAGCAGATCACCAACAGTACTGTGAGAGACCAAAGGCCACCAAAGAAAGGTAAAAAACCATCAAGATATCTCCCCACATCAGCTTCTAGGACAAACAGCACTATTCAAGTAGTGTCTATGACCCAATTCAGACTGTTCTAAGGGTATATGCATGGAATTCCATTGAATTCAGTGGAGTTACATCCTGAGTTATTCTGACTCTGAATTTGGCCCTATTTTTGTAGACTCACTCACACTCCTCTGAAAGCATAGACTCTGCTGTCACTCAGCCTACACTGAAAGAACGACAGCCAATAACCACCATCTCTAATATGGAAATATTTGTGACTTGTCCATTTTGATTCCAGCAAGATGTCCCTTCCAATCTTACACACTCTAGGATTCCCACTTCTCATCTTTATCCTTCGCCTCTTCAAACAACCGCCCTTCTCCCAATAACCCTTGCTCCCCCATATCCCTCTCTGCACAACAGATACTGCTTTTCTCATGCTAACCCCTTTACTGGAAACAGTCTGTGCTTCAGGCAATTCCTTTACCTATCCTTCCATGATGTGATAGTCTGAGGGACCTGTCTAGGTACAATTTATGAATGCCAGCTGGATTTTATTAACTCTGTATGTTTATGCTTTATGGCAGTATTTTGCTGTAGTCTTACATCATACTACTTGAGATAAGGAAAGGGAGGGGCACCTGGCTGTGTGCCTCGGAATGAAATGGATAAGGTCTGTCAACAACTGAATGAAACTTGCCCTGGTAGAACAATGGGGTGGTTGCAGTGTGGGTAAAACCAGTTTATGTCCGGACTGCAGTGGGGTGGTGACCAAGGCCAGATCTACACTACAGACCTATGACTACATAACTTCATCGGTCAGTAGCGTGAAAAATCCACACCCTGAGTGACGTAGTTATACCAATCTAAATACCTGTGTAGACAGTGCTATGTCAGCAGGAGGACTTCTCCTGTCGACACAGCTACTGCCTCTCGGGGAGGTGAATTAACTGCGCCAATGGGAGAAGCTCTCCCAGCAACATAGGAGCATCTTCACTTAAGCGCTGCAGCTGTGACAGTGCAGCATATCAAGTGTAGCCCTGCCCCAAGTAACAGACCACCTGACAGGGAACCTTGATCACCTGAGGGGGGGCTCAAGGCTGATCAGGAGGGTCACACGGCAAAGGGGACTGGAAATCTATAACAGGACCAAGTTTGCTCAGAGCAGCTCTCACCAACCAGAACAAAAAGAAGTCTGTGCTGGAAGAGTAAAACCTGGAGAACCAGGAACCCACTGACCAAATCCCAAAGAATGCTCAGGAGCGGTGATGAAACTGGAAAGGAATTGCATGCAGGTGTTTCTTGTTTTGCATGGATCTGTATACTGTGTGCTATCTAAAAGTAAAAAGAGTGATTAGTTAAGAAATCCCACTGCAAAATATTTTCTTCAACTATCACTTATCCATAGGGGTTACACTATAAACCAGAGTGTGCATGAAGGTGGGGCTCTAAGGAAGGTGTTCCTAAGCTACTGGGGAGTTTGGGGCCGGAGGGGTTCTAGCAATGGTCTGGGGGCCTACAGCAGCTGCACCATAGGGTTCCACATCCGAGAAGGATACCAGGCAGTCTATGCCGAGAAGGGATGCCAGACAGTCTATGCCCAGGGAGTAGGAGCCCAGAGGCCAAAGAGACAGTTCCTGGAGCCTACTCAGGCCCTAGGGAGCTTAAAGCTCACAGATCCAACGCCTGGGTCCAAACACAGCAGCCAAGTGAACGTTCAGCAGGGGGATCTCAACCAGGGCCATGACACATCTACAGATGGGTTTTTCAATTATTGTAAATGGATAATTCCTAAATACATTACTCTTGAGAAATTGAATGCAGGGACAGAAGCTGGTTTACTCTGGTGGAATTAGAGATGGTGCCCCCTAAGGTACTTCTGTACTGAAAACCTTCATATCCATTTATTCAAAACCTAATTAAAGTAAACCAGATAAGGTTACAATGTGTTACAATGCACGAAAAACAACAGTTAAATACTGCTTATCCTGTACTAGTTTTACAATTTAATTAGGTGAGAAAGCTAATTATGTCTAGCATTATAAATTATTTATATATATAAAGTATTTTTTGTGCCACTTACCCATTTCACCTGTTGCAGACTAGTTTATCTGGTATACTAGTTCTGCTAATCTTGTTAATGCAAATCCTGACCTGTAATATTAGCACACTCCCCCTCCAACTGCCAATAAGGGACAAGGTATTACATTAATAGCTTTGTTTTCCTTCAATGCACTTTTCATAAGAATGCTGAAAAAACTGTTCTTTTGCTTGAACAGAAATACAGGCAACATACAGATTATTCAAAACCAGAGGCAATCACTTACTTGTTTTCTATCTAACCAAAGATTGGTAAGTGAAGGTTTCAAATACTGAAGAAACTTGGAGATGCTCATTTATCTTCCCCATTCCATTTTTTAAAAATTTCCATCAATTTCATAGCATAACATTTCTACATAGTTTCCCTCCAACCAACTACCTTTCAAGCACTTAGGAACAAACCAATGTGAAGAAACCAAGACATTTCTCCTCTATTAACATCTGGTTAATGTCTAACTATGTTTATATACCACAGTTCCAAAACTGTGGTCGCCTGGACCATTTGCTGGTGTCCCAGAGCGCTGTTTGGCTGCATGGTTAACTCACATGCCATCTGCTTTTAGGTCTCTAAGCGCTTTACTGCAAATCAGCTGCAAACTAGGATGAACCAGCCTAGCTGCCTCTCCTAGGAGTCACTGCTACCAGGAGTGGCACAGACAGTCACCAGCTGGAAAGAAACATCGAAAGGGGAAAATAACAAGGCAACATGCAGTGAGAAAGAGGACCTGGCAACAGGGGAGGTATGTGCAGGGTGCAGAGAAAAAGAACACCGTGGAGCAGGTGAACATTTTCAGGGAAGCAGGAGGAAGTAATGAACAGATGGAGAGCATGGAGACAGAGAACAAAAGAAGACTGTTTAATGCCTTTCAAAAATGGGAAAACATAATTAAAGGCATACAACTAAATTCAAAAAATACATTCTTACTGTTCCTCTTCTATGTAAGCAATTCTTGTACTGTCAGAGGGATGCTGTGCAACTGTGAATTGGTAGTGTGAAAAAACGGAAGATTATGAACGTCTTACATTTATATGGCACCTTTTCCCCTTATCTAAGGTATGGTTAAATATTTCCATTACAAGATTTACAATTGTTCTATGCTGAAGTTATCCACTTCCAAAAAGTGAACAAATAAAGACAGCCTGTGGCACAAAAATCAAAACTGAACTTCAGCCATACCATCATGGTGCTTCTTACTCTAGTGCCAGGTAATCATTGCAGTAATTTCTCAAATTGCTGCCAGAAGTCAAAACAAATCCTGTCCAATGAAACAAGGAAATGCAATTTTTGTAAAAGATTGTCTGACTTTCTCCTTCTCAGAAGATTTAATGCTAAAGTAACATTCTTAAGTTACCTATACAACCTATAATTGATAACATGTATATAATTACTGTGCATGACTTGTATAGTATTAACATAGGATTCTAACTAAAATTGTTAGAAAAAAATCCAGCTAATGATATTCTGAAGTAATTCAATAGGTTTCTATTTACCAGGGACAAGCAAAGAATTACTTCAGTGCAAGAGTGGCCAACAACAGCCCACCAGCCAGATCTTGCCTACCAGTTACATTTATGAAGTCCATGTGGCATTCAGACTGTGCAGAATCCAAATTTTCATTTTTTAAAAGTTCCTGCACCTCATGGCTGTGAACTATTCAAATGAGATGCTTAGACGAATGGTGCAATCAACATGCACCTTGTTGAGTACATTTTGGAGACTACTGTTATAGAAGTCTATATAATATTTAATCTGTTGGAAGCTTTAAAATTGTTTTCCCTACCAACTTTTTCTCACTTTTATTTTACTGCAAATCTAGCGCTACAGCAGCTAAGATGACTAAATTCCCTTCTTTCTGTAAGCGTGCATTGCTGATTGTCAAGCAGTACATGTACTGACCTGTACTTTGAAAGACTGCTGCTATAAAGCAGCAGGGAGATCATTATGCAACATGACATGAAAATGGTGGAATTTTAAAATTTCTCTACAATGATATGGTGTTATAAATACAAGATAATTAAGATTCAAGAAGGTGGGGGTTTGGTTTGAAACAGGTCAAGAGCCATTTGAGAGCTGTTATGATCCTTAATATCATGTACACATTAAATAAGTGGGGAAACCTCGGTAAGTACTTAAATGATTAAAAAATGAATGGTCTGGCCTCTTCAAGTCCTAGCAATCCCTACTCTATAGCAAAAGAAAACTAGTACAACATGTATCATGGCCAGCCTTTACCCAATGAGGAGTTCTGAATCTCTCTGCTGCATTCACTGCACAAATGTGTGCTAATCAAATGTACAGTGCACTGCCTGGCCTTTTCTTGGAATTTTTCTCTGAAAAAGTCAGATTAGGCAAATTAGTAGTACTCTCAAGCTTCCTTTTAAGAAAGCATACCTTATAGAATAGATTTCTTGTATCCAAGTTAGACTCTTAGTGCTTTTCATCTTCAAAGCACTTCACAACGACAAGATGTGAATATTGGCAAAAAATAAACTTTTTACTACTTTTCCATACTGAAATTAAATACGGACTGTTTGTATCACTTAAGTCAGACAGTTAAGATCTGAAAGAGGGGCGGCTGACTGATTCCAACAGCTAGTGAGATGGTGATGTGCTACAGACTGATAGCACTGGGTAAAAAGGATAAAACAGAATGAGATTTTTTTACAAATACATCATACAGAACTTCAATCACGACAAAGGGTGTCTGAGAAAAATGACCTTAGGAGCCAAAACTTATAACCACTTCCAAGAATTCTGATTCTGACTCGTAACACTTAACATGCACAATTTCTTTTCTGTAGTAGCATGGAAGAACCAGATGCTTAAATCCTGCTTCAAAGAAACAAACAACATCAAGTGCTCACAGCAACCCTACAACAAGCCAGAGTGACAAGACAGAAAGACAAATTGACAGGAAGCCTTTCACCTTCAAACTAAGGACTTATAATGAATGGATTTTAAAAAGTAAATACCAAGACCATGTCCCTCTAAACTGCTAAAATCACTTTGATTTAGCAGACAGTAACTTCCATTTTGATGATGATACAAAAGTAAGGTGGACACTAATGAAATCAACACTAGATTCAGCTGCTTGGTTTAGAGTTACACAGGCTTCTTCACATAGAAGTCTCTTCTGGGAGAAGTATACACTTTTTCCAATACCAGCAGAAGTAGTGCACTCATATGCCTTTCTACAAAATAGAAAATTTAAGGGAAAGAATAGATTTCAACAAAGGGTCTTTGCAGCTTCTGTAAAAAGGATGCACTCCTGGGAATATACAAGGGACTGATGAGCTTATACTTCAAAGATAAGCTCCATTAACTCATCAGATGAAAAACCTCAGACAGTTTAGTGGATTTAAAAAAAATGCCTAGAAACATTCTATAGTGCATTCTACAAACATACTAGGGACAATCAAACAAAATTACTTATGTAGCTTTACATGATACCATATAAACTAAATGCTACTGAGCCTTCATATTCCTCACAATGTTGAAAGAGGAGACTCCTTTTCAAATATAGTGGCAGCAAGTTAAATGCAAGAATTTGAGAATATGGTTGAGGGAATTACAGCATTAAATATTCCTTTTACCTCTAAATTACAAGCCTCCTGGGAGTATTTCTAGACATTCACCTTCGGGACAACGGCGATTACATTCCTATCTGGTTATAGCAGCAAGATTAGGTCTCACAAAGGACGGAAAGACAAACCCTGATTTATGCAGAATGAAGCAACATGGTCTCAGAAGTAATTATAGAAAAATTCAACTAGTGGCTGCAACAACACTAACACTTAGCCTGTTAAAAGTTTCAGTCACATTTTCTGTAACAGATCTGAAAACGGGTCTGTCCCATCTACACTGGCAGTTAAACCTGTTTTCAGCCCTTGTTCTAGGAAAATTTATTGTTGACAATCATTGGTAGACATATCAATTTTACATAGTAAACTAGAACAGCATGTGAAGGACCAATAGCAATTTCTTAATTCCACGGCTGTCTCATGGAAAAGTAAACCCAAAAAACAAAACCATTTTCATTATATACACGCTTTTTAATTGAAAATTCTTATGTCACATCACAAGCATTTTCACGGTTCTATCTCACTACACTCATCTTTTGTAAGGATCTGCTAAGTCATTCAGCATTCTAAAATAATACTTCTGTCAATGCTGTTTGCTTTCTTTTCTTTTTTTTAAATGTCAGGCAGTTATGTATGATCCAATATATAAAATACACTTAACTGTGGAATTGAGGACAAGCAGATTCTTCACCAGCAGTCGTCAAGCTACCTAGATGCACTGAGATTTTCCCAATTATTGAAGTAACTGAAAATTGGAATATACAAAGAATTCCACTTTCTGCAACAAACAGCCTGGAAGAGCTGTAAATGGAGAGAACTCTTGGATTTTCAGAAATAAAGACAACTTTAATTTGTTGTTTTAAGGAACTCTGTAAACAGGCATGATATCCTTGGTCGCAAGCTGCTGTATTTTGTCATTAGATTTATGTCAATGTTAAAAGGTGTCTACACAAAGATCTGGTTGCCTTTACCACAATATAAAAATATAGAAATAAACCTTCCAGCGTCCTCAAAAAAACAGCAGAAAAGAAACCCTCCCTCCTCAAGCCACAGAACCCTACCCTCTGTCCACTTCTCCTACCCCAAAAGCACAAAGGGATGATTATTTTATCTGAGGTATTTCTAGAGCTCCAATGAACAAGGTATGGGTATTTAGGTTGTCTGAAACTAGCTCCAATGTGTTTTGTGGAAATATTTTACTTAGACTTGAAACTTTACATTTGTTAACATGCATTTATCATACAATTTATGCAGATCTGACAAACCGTGAATCAGGTTTAATGACACTTGAGATTGTTGAAGGATCCTACAAAATGTCAGAAAGTTATTGCTACTCTAAAATTCACAAATATAGTTTCAGATTCTCTCTTTGTAAATGTTTGTACACTTCCACCTTTACTTTCTATTATAAGATTCCAGCAGTCCATACAGAAGTGAGATTATTCATTTCAGAAGGTCAAGAAACATAAGAAAATCATTCATACAGTTAGAATACAAATTAAATTTATAATGTTGCCAGAAGAAAGTTACCAGCACTATCATAAGCATTTGCGTATTCAAGGGACAAAGCAGTATCTATGAATGTTGTATTGATTTAAAATATGATCTTTTGTAAACTACTGCAACAATGTAAATAACTAAACTTTTCAAAATTACAGAAGACCTCAAGTTCATTATTTTTATCCATTGGCTGGTTTCTCTAAATCAAAAATTGTTAATTCTCTATCCATATGTATACATCAGAATTACCAATCCCTACAGTTACATAACCCCTCATTGTTCTACACTAGAAAAATTGTGAAAGCAGTCTGAAAAGTACTTGGCAGGTTAAAAAAAATAAAAAAAATAGATATGTCAGAAGAGTTCCAGCACTTAGAAAAAGTTGAAAGCTTCATGACACTTGTTTTGGAAGCTGTTTTTTCCTGTTGGTGGCAGAAAGAAGTGAAGCAAACCTGAATAGTTTCTATTGTACTTCAGATGTTTTCTAATCTATGTGCACAATTAAAATTGTATAGAAATACACAAGTATGTGTTCCTTCAACCTGGATCATGTTGGGCTTGCCTGATTAGTGGAAAATATTCAGTTAAAATATAGTTCCTGCCATTTCCTTTACCAGCCTTGGACTATAAACTATAATTTGCCCTTCTGAGCTAGCAAATGGAGACAAGATTTGTTCTGTCACTATACAGAACATGTAGTTTTCTGTTTGATTTATTTTGCATAAGTAACAAATCACTACTGGTTCTAAGCAAGCACCTCCGCCTTCCTAAAGTTAAACATGATCCAAGTCCAACAACAGGTCACTGAAAGAGAAACAGAGGAACCAGCACAGTCTACACGGGGAAATTTTTCCTTTTTAGCAGCATTACTTACTCCAAGAGACCATCACTTTCCTAAATAGGAAATAAAAACAAGATTTTTAGGGGACAGAATAGTTATGATCTACTGGAGCTTGAGACAAAACAATCTAGGAAGCCATAGACCTTCTAGCTTTTGGCCCTGGCACCTTAAATAATCCCCTAGATCTTTCTTGTCATTTTTCCTTTAAGGACTCCAAAGGCAGACATCAGTATGCTAATGTTTCTGACCTTTAGAGCTTTGTCAAATCTCTTCCAAAGAACATCCGTAATCAAGCATATACAGAGCATTAAGAGGAGAAATCAGCTTAAGTACAATATTATGTTCAAGAAATAGTGGATTCCCTTGCTTTAAAGCTGCATTTTATTAGCAGGCATTCAATTCTGTTGCCCAACAAGAATACAAACATGCATCTTGAGCACAGTAGGAAGTGCTTCTGATGAAATATGTCAACTCAGAGAGCAACATCACCACCTCTGTCTATCTGAATCAGTTCCTAATCCAGATCTATATCTGATGCCTGGGTCTAAACTTAACACTTGGAACAACCAAGCTATGTCGCTCTGGGTTGTGAAAAATTCACCCTCAAGAGTAGTTAAGCCAACCTAAGCTCCGGTGTAGGCACCACTCTACGTAGATGAAAAAATTCTTCAGTCATCCTAGCTCTCGGAGCAGTGGAATAACTACAGGGACAAAAAAATCCCTTCCATTGTTGTAGCAAATGTCTACCTCACAGCACTACAGCAGCACAACTGCAATGCTGTAGTGGAGACAAGCCCTAAGTATCAAAACTTCTGGTGTCCCCAGGCTAATTTTGACTCAGAGTGCCTTCAAGCTACTTTTCTTGTCAATTAAGCATGTTGTCTCTTGAGCCATTATAGAATCCCACAATGCCATTTTCAGTGCTTCTTTTCAAAGTAGAACTGTTCTATAAGGGAGTCTTGGAACTTGCATAGAGAGAGGGGGGAAAGGAGAGGAAAAAGTAGATTCTACATCTCAAACACCTGCCTGAACCCCACCAGAATTAGCAGACAGTCTCCTCTCCCCACATCCTACAGCCACATAACTAAATATGGTACTAGAATTTTCAATCGACCTAAATACAAAGACATACATATAGGAACCAAGAATGCAGGTCATGATTATAGGATAAAGCACTGTATTTTGGAAAGCAATTACTCAGAAAAGGACTTGGGGTCACTGTGGATAATCAACTGAACAGGAGCTCACAGTGCACTGTGGTGACTAAGAGGTATTGGATATATAAGCAGAGAAATATTGAGTAAGGAGTATGCTGTATATGGCATTAAGGAGACCATTACTGGAATACTGGAGACAATTTTGGTAACAACACTTCAACAGAATGTTGACAAATTGGAAAGGGTTTTAAAAAAAAGAGCAAAAAGCATAATTTGAGGTCAGGAAAACCACCATACAGTGAGAGACTAAAGAAGCTCAATCTGTTTAGCTTAACAAAGAGAAAGAGAAGACTTGACCATGGTCTGCAAGTCTATATGGGGAAAATAAATCTGACAGAAGAGGGTTCTTAACTCTAGCAAACAAAGGCACAAAAAGATCCAACGGTTGTAAACTGAAGCTAGGCACACTCATTCTAGCAGTAACAGGCACAATTTTAACAGTGACCTAGAGACATGGTAGAGTCTCCATTATCTGAAGTTTTTAAAATCAAGATTGGATGTCTTTCCAAAATATATGCTCTAGCACAACCAGAACCTGAGCTTTCTCCAGAGAAAAAAGGCATAATAAACTCACCACAAAAGTGCCTGAATAACCTATTTCCCTGACCTTCAAACAGTGGTGTACAATATGCTCAGATAACAAAAATGAATAACCACCCACACTTACAATTAGACACATGTAAATAAGTTTCACAACAAAAGCTTAGTAGACAAAAACTTCACAATACAGATTTTTAAGCTAGTTATACAACTGCAGGTTCAGAATTCACTTAGAAAGCTTGATTTAAAAAAAATGTAAAGTTAAGTGACTGCATCATAATCTACTCACCCATAGAAATATTTCCACACCTTTTGGCAAACTGGAGTCTTATATTTTAGAGTGTTATGTTAGACCATACTGATCTGATTCACAATAGGCTAAAAAAGAATATATCTGACGTACCAAGAGACATGAGTAAGTTTTAACAATTGCATTTTTGATGTCTACGTTTCTGCATACAACAGTTGGCCATAAAATCACCTCAAACTATAGAGAAGGACAGACCTTAAATGAGCTGTCCCAATAGATTTATACTTGGAATCTTTTCCCATTGTCTAGACAACTGCTTAGTAGATGTCAGGATAAAAAGATATTCTTTAACACTTCACATAAATTGAAAGCACCTAAAGCTTACACAAAAGTTATTTCTTCCATTAGGAGCACTGAGCAAGTTTAAACAGCCACTGCAATTGTTACAGAATTTGCTTCCTCCTGTTTTCCATTCATGTCCCTGAACACTATCCTTTTAGCAGTTTCATATTATCAAGGCCAACAAGTATAACATTATTGCACAATATCATTAATTTCTAAAAGTGGGGCTTGGAGAAACAGCAGAGACTTCACCCACATCATTCCACACAAGAAAAACCCAGCCAGAAGGACTCTCCACCTAGTTATATGGAAGAAAAGACAAGTTCTAACTTTATTGTAGTACAGTAGCACATGGAGGTCCCAAACAACATAAGGGCTCCAATGCACTATGCCCTCTACAAACACATAAGGAAGAGACCATTCATGCTTCAAACTGCCTTGTCTATTCAGATTGTATGGCAGGGAAAACAGAGGCACAGAGAAATCAGTAATTTTCTCAAGGCCACAGCAGGCAAGCAGTACAATTGGCATTAGAACCCAGGTTCTCAGTTTCATTTCAATGTCCCATGCATTAGTACCTTGGCTATTTTAAAATCATAAATTTTCATCTGTTTTAAATTGTAAATTCATATTTATGTAAATATGAGATGATCTTCACTCTGCTGGTGGTTAAAAACTATTCCTTTGTCATCATATCTTGTTTCAGTTGGCTGACAGGAAATTTCCCAATTCGGGAAATAGAATACTTATGGTTCAAGTAAACAACTGCAAGTATTTATCACAAACAACTTCCAATTTTAAGCATGAAATCCCTCTGATATATGTATTTCCATAACAGTCAACATTGTCCTCTACAGGGCTTACATTGTATAAAAATTTGTGACTGACCCATGGTACTGATTAGCACCACGAGGAAGAGGTGTCCGTGACAGACATAGGAGCTATCACAGGTGTCTTTTTTACATAAAGCTAGCTAATGTAAAATCCTAGCAGAGACAAGGCAATGTGGTTTTTATCTTCTGTAGTTACATAACCCAAAGTGAGGATGTAAGAGTTGACCAAGAGTAGCTACATCAAGGTAAAACTACAATGTCTTGTCTCCACTAGGATTTTACATTGAGATAGCAAATCTCAAATTTGCTCTGTTAAACATACACCTTTTTGTGCACTTAAGACAAAGCCACGCACTCATGTCACTGCCATTAGCAGCAGTAAATGTTGATACCAAAGCTGCCCAATACTATAAACTTACTCAGTCAGACATTGTCTACACTAGACTTTCTTACATTTTCTCATAACTGAAGCTCCACCAATGACAGCAACAGTGGGAAATGTAGTTCTGACCTACCATCAGCATTTTTACCACTATTCTGTCTAAACCAAGGTAATTAAAAACACCAGTGGCCACCTGTGCCCTGTCTATACTAGCACTCTCATGGTTGCTACCATAAATAAAGTGCTTTAGAAATAACCTAGTGGGTACATTTTTATTGTTTTGTAGACACTAATAAAGGAAACCATCACTTAGCACATATTTTATAAACTTAGTGCTGCTTGATCATGGTATTAGAATCTATTTAGGACTAAAACTGATGAGTGTAGCAAGCGGTTCTGCTAATCAAGAAAATCATGCTAGGAAAAGGTAAAAAGAAGATCTTCAAGAGCTCTGTTACATAGTTTGCAGGCTAGCTGCCAAACTGAAGCACATTATCTTCTTCCCCTCAAAAAACAGAAAAACCAAACTACAACCAAATGAGCATTTGTAAATTAACGTCTGTAGCCCAGCAAGCCAGACATGACATGGGCAAAGCACATTTTAAAATTCAATTTTGTCTAGAAAATACAGAAGAGATGAAAATTATCTGTACAACTAGTTACAACAATTAGTGCTATCACATGCTCAGAAACTAACTAAAAACCTTTTTGTCCCCAAGTTCATACAAATTAAGAGAACTTTTCAAGCTTGCATGGGAATGTCACAGAACAGTGATCTCTCTTTTGGAGAAAAGATTCACTGTTGATTTTATAAAGCCTATCTACTGTAATGGCAACATAGCCTCTTTCAGCCCAAAACACAGACAAGACTAACATTCTCCTTGTCTTGCACATATGTACCATCAATAGTAAAAGTAGAAATGCTTCTAGGACATACTACATCCCTCCATTCCAAACTATGTACTACAGAACACAGGGTTAAGTGTAGCCTTCAAAGCAGGAGCTGGAGTAAGAGGGGTAAAAGTCACCAGAATCCAATTAACATGGCCATCAAAATGACAGGTTTAGCTGTCAGACTTGAAAGCAAATTTAATTCTGAGAATTTCCCAATTATTTGACAGAAGATTTTAAAAATTGTTTCCCTCATGCCAACCGTTAGTTTTCAATGGAGTTCCAGTCAGAGCCAAATATACTCATTTGGCCCAGCCAGGCTATTCCACTATTTTGTTTGCTTACCAAATAAATTCTTGCAAGACACTCTGTTAAATGGAGCTGCTTAGTGAGTTCCACAGAAATTAGCTTGAGCACAGCATCTGTTAATTTATGTAAGCAACTATGGCTACACTGTCATTCTGTCAAGCCACCCTCTTCAAATGCATGCTTGAAAAAAAACTGCCTCAAGGATTGGCTAGTTAAGTTGCATTCTTTATGGTCTTTTCCCCAACCTGAGCTAGCTGCCTCCCCAAATAAACTGCCATTTATAGTCATTTCTATCCTAAACAGAGGAGTCATTTTTTAAATACTTTTTAAAAGACTGCCCAATTAAGCCACAATGACATCCCATTCTTTGAAATATTGCCAAGACAGAGCAACCACCACCACCTACATTTGCACTGAGCTGAAGCAGTGCAAGATATTATGGGCTGCATATTTTTTTATAAATACAGTTTCCTGGCCTATAAAAGCCTCGTTCATAGGAAACAGTTCATCTTAACTCCAGATCAAAATTAGCCCCTTAACATTTCCCTGTCTATAAGCTGTTATATATTTTTTTAAAAATTAATTACTTTTCTGTATAGCAAAATCTCTCAAGTATATATAGCTACTGTTTTGAACATGTCAAATTGAAGCAATTTATGTTACCTGAAATTTTAATAAAACTAAACATCCCACTTTTGCAAGAATTATAGCTTAAATTTTCAGAAGTGACCTTAAAGGGAGATGATTTTCAGAAAGTGCTCTCATCTGCCCTTCTTAAAATCAGCCCCCTTTAACATCTCTCAAACTTGACAGCCAATCACCGATGCACCCCAAATCCTGCTCACTTCTGAAAATGTAAGTCTTGACATTTGAAGGAGGAAATGTGCACTGCAGACCTAACATGAATTGAAAAGAACAATATTGGCTATGGGTGAAATCTTATTTTTAGACATTTTCTGCAGTTCGGACTCTGGTTTGGGGCCACAGATTCTAAAGTCACAATTTGTCTTTTGTAGTAATCAAAAAAGCATTCTTTTGTCAATACTATGCATTGAAAGGTATGTAAACAAGCAATGGTGCTCTGAGGTGGATCATATCTATTAACACAGAACAGGGTTCAAAGAGGTTAGAACTTCTTATCTAGTCTATCACAATTAAGTTGGCACCTCCCCCTTCCCTTATGTGTGTGTGTGCAGTAGGGAATTTCCACATCTCAAGTGTGCTGCTGTCATTTGGTCCAAAGAGGTGACAAAACTATTCCATATACATAATACACTGCATTACAGATACTACAGACAGTCTAATTAACTATGCTCCTATTCTCCCACATCGGAGGAAAACAAAATGCTAAGAAAATGGTGGTATAGATGCATAGGAAATATAAACATGACTCCACTCTAACACCACTCCCGTCCCACCCCCAATCTACCCTAAACTCCTTACTATTTGTTTTTATGCTAACTTAATTTTTTAGAAGTACTTCAGAATAGATCCCAATCTTATGGAATTCTCATAATAAATGACTGAAGCAATAATTGAGACAGTTATGAATGTTTATAGTTCATTCATTTTTAGTTTGAATGCCTTACAATTCTTTTTTGCAATTGGACCACATCCAGTTTAACCATTCCTTAGGCACCCCCTTCATTCTATCAGTATATATCACACAAGTTTTCTTGAACATCTGAACGAAGATGAAGATTGGCTTGTGGTGTCTGGCTTTGGAAGACACTGTTAAACTCATGCTACTACATTAAAGGCTTACAGTTCTTGCCAAAAGGTGCCTAGATCAAGAAAGAAGATGAGTTCACTCAACTCCAGAACACTGCCTTCTAGAGCAAGGGAGGATTTGCAGGCTTTCAAGGATTTGTGGAGGCTCCATATTGATTGACAATGGAGTACTGCAAGGATACATGCCTCTGTCCTTTTCAAGGACTGTGTCAATTGATTCAAATATTAGTGGCTGAGAGACAGACAAGTGCAATGTTTCAACTAGTCACATGCAAAGTTAGGAATATCAGTTCTTGTGTCTCCCTGGAGATTCCAAACATTGGGGTATCCAGGGAGAAATAAGAAAAACAGTACTTTTCCTCCAAGTGGTTGTTTTGCCTTCATGTTAATGGTGAAGTATGCAGCACTCTCATAATGTAGATATGAATGGGAATGGGAAGGAAAGTGGGGGCAGATCCAGTACAGACAGGAAGAAAAGGGAGGTCAGCAAAGTTGTTTTGTGATAGAGCACCTGTCATAGTTCAGGAGGGCTGCAAGGTTCAGGAAGGAAGAGAAACTGAGAACTGCAAGTAAATTCTGTACTAAACTAATTAATTTACCTTAATAAATATCTGTATAGGGTTAATAGTATGTCCTGAGCTGTACGAAAGTCATTACCCAGTGGAAATGTCTTGTCTTTATTTTTCTGTGCATATAGCATGCTTAGCTATCTTTCAGGGGCATGTGTAATTCAGAAAAAGCATACCATAATGATCCTAAACTGATATGTAAATCATATTAAAAGAGAAGCTGCCCACTTCTACAACTACAAGAGAATAAGCCCTCTCCACTCTACCAACCCCCTCAGGAGAGGTCCAAATAAATGTCTTGCAATGCACTCTGAAGATCACACTCCTTGCCTACTCTACTAGTTCCACCCATTGGGGTTACAGTATTATTACCCCTTCAGATAGAGTACCTCCCAAATCAGTTCTATTGTTGCCTCTGGGTTGGCCCACTGTCCTGACAGCTGAAACTGTAAAATGACCTTGCTACTGCCAGCTGCAGTGGACATGCAAAATCTCCACATCTGCTTTTTCTAGGCATGGGGGTTCATTGTTGGAAGTAAATCAAATGGAAAGGTAAGAAGAGTTCAGGAGAATGGCAGCTGTGGTAGAAAAGAGCCTGTGGCAGGGATGTCAGCAGTCAGAGAAAGAAAACAGAACCAAAATCCTATTGAGGTAGTTGGAAAATAAGACTAGAAGTGACCTCAACAAGTCCCATTTTGTTGTTAGATGAAATGAAACATTTCCTCTTTCATAAGCATGATTTTCTGCTTCAGCATCACTCTGCTAGACATTTCAAAGTGCACCGTTCTCAAAGGCAAAGGTTACTCTGGTAGGGAAGATTTTTATCCAACAGCAACAACACCCAAATGAAGACAAATGATTTACTATGAAAAAGTCAGTTTTATTAGATTGGTATAGTAAATGTTTTGTCTTGCTTCTGTGTTTCAGAAAGTTAGAATCTTAAATAGGACCACAGTCACAAAAGACTATTAAGCTATTAAATTATTAATTTAAGTAAAATTTAATGTTTCAAATTCTGATGTAAAAATAAATGCTATAAAAATTCCAGAGCCATTTTAGACATCTACTCAATTCTTGTCTATGAGTCTAATTCTTGTGAACAAACTGCAGCACAAAAAGAGAACTGCTTAATACTTAGATTTCTCAAATGTGCTTAAGTAATCTGGACATTTTACAGTTTTATTGAATTAAATATACCTTCCTCAAATAACCATGATTCCCTCACTGTAAACTGCAGCATGATTAACAGAGGTCCATTATAAAAGCAACATATAACCTAGCTCTTGTTAGCAGTCAGTGCCACATTGGGCTGAGTTTCTATAGCAACCAGGGAGAAAATATAAAGCAAACTACAGTTAAATGAAAATTATTCTCCATGACAATACATGCAAATACAGGAACATTTTCAAGGCGTTTCAGGATAAAATGCTTAACTACACACATGTATGATGACACTAATAAGCAAAAGGCTAAGTTAAACAGTTTATGCCTTAATCAGTGATTGAGGACAGTAGTGGCATTTTCAAGTTCTTACCCCTTTGGAATAAAAATGTTAAAGCTGCCAGATGAGAACTGAGAGTGGAATAAAAATATTCAAAACTGACATACACTCAGACAATGCATACATCTTTTAGAAGAGGAGGGTGGGTTTTGTTTGGTTTTTTGTTTGGTTGGTTTGTTTGCAGGTTATAAAGTTGCATGATTTGGGTGTTGTGATCCTATAATTTTCATGACTTTCCATCATGGAAGAAAACATTTTGAATTTGAGAGGTAGAGCCACTCAGAATATTCATACAGATTTGGCTGAACGGGAGTAATGACTTGCTTTAACTAGTTACAACTCATACTGGACAGGTTTCATTTAATGGTCTGCATAACAGTATTCATGGTGTTCAGTTTAAAAACTAGAAAACACTTTTATATCACAGTTCAGCAGACCAGTGGCTGCCCAATCCTTCCCGTCTCCCCCACACCCTCCAAAAAAACAATAATGCTTGAATCTTCAGGATTTTATTGTAGAGAGAAAACAATTAACTCCACCCTGTACATAAAACTGCTCATAGGCTAGCCCAAAAGCAAGTTATCTTCCTTGATGTTTGACTTAATCATAGTGAATGTAATAATACCCTATAAGGGAATAGAAATTTGTCTGCAGTATCATTTTATATTTCTACATCTATGGAAAAAGCATTTGTCAAGCATATTTCAGTGGAAAAAAAGGCAAATAGTGTTAAAAGCTATCAGAGGGCTAGCAGTAGTTTTGAAGTAGAAAGGCGATTACCTACAAACACTAAATATGCACATCCAGTTGCATTTTCCAGTCATGCTCCACCCATCTTCCCCTACGATCATTTGCTGCAGGACCCACAGCAGCATTGCAGATATTTCAATGAATCTAGTCACTGAAATCAGTACAGTCCATAACAGGTAGCTAAAATCTCCCTCCACAATTTCCCCTGCAAACAATGACACATACTTCACTGCATCAGACAGAGAGGGTTGTAAGAGCTACCAGAGATTACATACAGAAAAATCAAACTGCAAACTTCACTATAGCAGCAGTTGCTAGGACTATTTTAAAACCCTCCAATAATTGTTATGGTTTGCCTTCTACTGAAACTACTTTCTGCAGTGCTATAAGAGGCACAAAAGTGTTTTGCTCTATCTGAAGAAAAATGTATTTTTAAACGTGTAAAAAAAGTAAAGATCTTGAAATGGCAAGGATTAAAATTCAGTGCGCAGTCAGACTATGCACTTTTAAACCTGCCTCACAATTCTCCTCCCCAAGCAGAAGAATACCAGTGAGCCAAGTAGTAACTTAACTCACAAGTGAACAGTCTCTTTGCTCAGCATGAACTTCCTGGAAGTTAGTGGATGTGAGTAGGCCTGTCTCCCTCTCATCATAAGATGCCTTTTCATGGTACACCTTTACCACGATATAATGCGACCCGATATAACACAAATTCTGATATAACGCGGTAAAGCAGCGTTCCAGGGGGGCAGGGCTGCACACTTCAGCGGATCAAAGCAAGTTTGATATAATACGGTTTCACCTATAACATGGTAAGATTTTTTGGCTCCTGAGGACAGCGTAATATCGGGCTGGAGGTGTACTCAAGCTCTCATCCTTGCAATGTTGGGGTGCATCCCACTAGAAAAAAAGCTATCTTATCATTAGCTAACATGGGAAACATGACAATAGTTTGCAGTTTTCACATTTATTAGCAGGTTGAGGTAAACCCCAAGGGGAGCCTGGGGTAATGAAAAAAATCAACCATCCTGAAATATGGAGCACAGTAACAGTAACATCCAGTGTTCTGGACAGAACAACACAAACCACATCATCCAGAACGCTCTCTGTTGTGCCAGACCACACCCTGTTTCACCCTGATGAATCAGCAAGAAAAGGACAAGATTCCAGCTCTCTGAAGTAACTGGAAAGCAGGGTTCCTGTTAATTTCAACCATCACACCTACTGCTTCATAAAAGTAAAGTCAGTGGAAGTACAACCAGGACTTTGTTCACACTAGCCTTTAAAAAAAAAAAGAAAAGGGTTCTCACCAACAGCTCCAGCAGTGGGAGTACTAGTGCAGACAGGACTTCGAGTGCTACCAGTGTTTGTCTACACTAGCTCTCCCAATGTTGCTGCCACTGAAGATTTTTTGAGAAAAAAGCCTGATGGAGACAAGGCTAAATGCACAGCAGTAGCAGGAATGCATACAACCAAACAAGTTTGTAGTTTTGTTAATCAAACATGCTAAGGTTTCATCACTGCAGGCCCTTATTTTAGTTTAGTTTAGTTTAATTAGAGAAACTGATGTATTCTTCTTCATCAAGTAACTTAAAAAAAAGTTTATTTCTCGGGGGTTGAGGTCCAATTCAGAGTTATTCAATTCTACCAGCATCCCTTTAAGTAGGCACAAGTGTTCCAGTTAAATTTAAACAAATGTGTTTTGGTACCCTGTCAAAAGCTAAATTTGCACTCCATTTTTAGTTATCACAGACTGAGATTATAGTACCATCACAGAGAGTCCTACTCTCACTCTTCCAACCAAACAAATAGTTTAAGGGCAATGTTGATGTTTGATTTTTTGTTTTGTTGTTTGTTTGTGGAATTTAAGACAAGACAGACCTGAAATGTCTGTATGACATTAAAAGTTCATGCGTACATCCCGTTAAGATTATATCTGATGAAAATTACTTAAACCACAATTTAGAAATACATCATTCACACATTTCCTAAGAGCTTGCCCATCCAAATGTTAAAAGTTTAAGAGACTGCCGTCAAAATGAGTTAACATTTTTGTGTAACATAACTCTGTGCAAGGAACTTATCTTCCAAAAGTCAGATAATCTATTGTCAACGCTAAAATAATTAGAATACTTGCCCTATTCACTATACTACACCTGAAACAATTCAGCACAGTAACACCAAATAACCTGTTGTCACTAATTACGTGGGATCAGAGACTGAAAAATCAACTTGCTTACTTGCCCATACCAGGTAAGAAACTTACCGGGGCACAGGTGGGAACGTAGCCCATCACATTTTGCAAAATTTAAGCCTGCATTTTTTAAAGTGACTTCAAACCGCAAGAAAAGTCAACATAGAAAATGCACTGCAGTCTTCAAGGATCTGCTGACAGCCCTGATGCCTCTTCTGTTACTCAAACTAGTCAGTTTCACTTCTACAACTTAAAATGATTTGTTTTTATTACTACTCAGAGTAACAACATTCTGCTGCTTGAGAAAACGTAGAGGAAAGTACTGGATCAAGGGCATCAAACAGGATCAGTGTGCAAGGACCAGCCTGCAGCTACATCTCAGAGCAAACCTAGAGATGGGACCTCATGCCTAGTTGGATCCAGGCAATTTAGCCAGCCATACCACAAACACACAGCCCATTACCAAGTAGCCACCATATCATCCAGCTGGGGATAAAAGCAAAGGTGCTTCTTACTAGTCTCTCCCCTCCTAGCACAGCTGCAGCTGTGCCCCAGGGTGAGGGGGAAGAGATACAAAGGATGATCACAAAGGAGTGGTGCAAGGCAGTGAGGGGACAAGATGGGGAATCATCTCAGGAAGGAAAGGCAAAGAATTAAGGGGGAGGAGGGGATTGTGAGAATTCCAAATTAGGGAAGGGACAGGGAGAATCCCAAAGGGAGAGGGGAAGAGGTAACACAAGGTGTTGGGGACCAGTTATAGTGAGGAAGGCATCATGGGTAGAGCTAATGGACAGACGGGAGGACACTTCAATGCATTTTCTTTTTTTAAAAATTAAACATTTAACTTAAAGAGGCAAAACACCACACTTGGAAAGGACCACAAAATTTAACTTTTGCCTGTGACCTTTTTCTTTTGGATGAGGACTCTAACTGAAATGGTAATTGGACCATCATCAAGAACCAGTTAACATTCTGCATTAGAGCTAATCACAAAGGAGGATGAGGCAAAAAACATATTGGAGTTATGGTAGAGGGCCTCAAACTCCCACTCCAAGAGTCAGGAGGGCTCTGGTATTGGGCTGTTGAGAGGAAAGTCCTTCTTACTTCCAACACCAGGCGGTAGAGAGGCTTTCAAATTTATCACAGACCTGAAAGGCTGAGAAGGATCCAGAGACAACACCAAGCCAGAGGGCTGCTGCAGCAGAAAAAGCAGACTGGGCTTTTCACCAGGGCATTGCACCTGCATCTCAATGAGTATCCCATTCCCAGCTGGGACCTGGCAAATTCTCAAGACCCATTCAAAGCAAATAATAATTATTCAGATTCAATGCAAGCCATCTGCACCTGTGGGACACAGCAATATTCTGCAGGGCAAGGTAAATGTACATACTAAATCATCTGAGTTTTGGCCAGCGTCAGCTCACAGAAGTAAGGGAGGTGTCAAGAGAAATTCATTCCACAAGCTGAGCTTTGTATCTATGTCTTTCCTAGACAGTGAAAGCAAGTTGGAAAGCACTGGGTCTGTTATCAGTGGATATTTTTAAAACCTCTCAGGATGGACAGAATGCCTATTCACTTTGAAGAAAGGATTGCTACAGCCTTTGCTCATGAAACCATCATATAATATCAAGTATCAGAGGGGTAGCCGTGTTAGTCTGGATCTGTCAAAGCAGCAAAAAGTCTCGTGGCACCTTGTAGACTAACAGACGTTTTGGAGCATGAGCTTTCGTGGGTGAATACCCACTTCGTCGGATGCATGTATTCACCCACGAAAGCTCATGCTCCAAAACATCTGTTAGTCTATAAGGTGCCACAAGACTTTTTGCTGCTTTTACATCATATAATAATTATCTGGCCAGTTATTGTCCAGTATTAACACATTGGAAAGCGTCCAGAAAAGTGCTACAAAAGAACAATTCCAGGTTTTCAAAACACACCTTATAGGGAGACATCTAAGGAGCTCAAACTATGTGGTATATCCAAGAAAAGATTAAGAGGCAACTTGATCAAAGTTCACAAGTACCTACATTGGAAAGAGATTTCAAATAGTACATCTCCTTATTCTAGCAGAAAAAGGCATGACAAAATCGAAAGGCTGGAAGCTGAAGCTAGACAATCTCAGACAAGAAATAAGATGCACATTTCTAACAGGGAGGGTGTGACATTCCCCTAGTGTTATCTGGACCAATGATCTGCTAGGCCACTCCAATCCCTGACTCTGGGAGCCAGCCTTACCCTGCTCCGCTGTGAGACCCCCACTCCCGGGCTGTTCATGCCCAGCCTCTAGCATGTAAGCTGCTCCCAGCTACATGAGTGAGCACTCTTGGCCAGCCGCTGCTTGGATTGTGCAACCGAATCACACTAGTCAATATCTCCGGTCCCAGACACAACCCTAGAAACCTCCCTCTTGCAGTGTCCAGTTATGCCTACTGGACGCTGCAAACTTATATGAGTTTGTCAATTTAACAAAGAAATCTATATGTACCAGGCGTGTTCCCCCCCAGACCCCCCGCTTGGGATGTCTCTGACATGCTTCAAACCAAATGCACTGCTGCAGGTAGAACAAACAGTAATTTATTAACTACAAAAGATAGATTTTAAATGATCATAAGTCAAAGCACAAAAAGTTAGATTTGGTGAAATGAAATAAAAGCAAAACGCATTCTAAGCCAATCTTAACACTTTCAGTGCCCTTACAAACGCAGATGCTTCTAACCACAGGCTGGCTGGTTGCCCTTCAGTCAGGCTCTCCCCTTTGACCAGCGCTTCAGTCACTTGGTGGTAGTGTCTGTAGATGGAAGTGGAAGAAGAGAGCGAGCATGGCAAATGTTTCTCCCTTTTATCTTGTTCTTTCTTCCCTCTCGGCTTTGCCCCCCTACCCCAGTCAGGTGAGCATTACCTCATCGTAGTCCCAAATTGACCAAGGGAAGAGGGGGTGAGATCCTTTGTTGCTGCCTAGGCTAGTGTCCTTTGTTCCTGTGAGGCTGGGCTGGGTTTGTCCCATACGTGCCTTGATGAGGTGTGAACTGCCCCTCTGCTCCTTGAGAGTTTTGCCTGGGCATGTTTTAAGCTATGAGGACACATTTTCAGCGTCAATTATACACATGAAATTACAACCTATAACAATGCTCAGAGCATCATGGGCCTTTCGAAGACACCTGACATAAAAAACTTTGCATTAGATACAACACAATCATATTATAAGGATGAACATGGGGGTGCAGGGTGTTCCCCCCAAGGTACAGGGCGTCACAGAGGGTAATTCATGATTGGTCCCTTTTAGCCTTAAAATCTATTAATCCAGCCTTACATTTCTGAGTCATATTATTGAAAAGGAGGTGGTAAGCCAACTCACAGTATCTAAATGCATCCGATCTCCTTGCCCCTTGTCATTCTGATTGGAGAACTGGGTGTGGCACAGAAACTGCATTGGTCAATGATCACTTCTAGTGAGGGTGAAGATCAAGACTAATGGCTTGTCTACACTGGCAACGTTAAAGCGCTGTCATGGCAGCGCTTTAACATGGCTTGTGTAGTTGTAGCAAAAAACACCTCCACGAGGGGTGCGGCTCCCAGCACTGGTGCACTGTCTATACTGAGCGAGAAAGTTGCAGTGCTGCAAAGTGCCAGTGTAGACATGCCCTAATACTTTCACATCCAGCTAGTGGATAGACACACAACTCCCATTAACATTAATGGAAGCTGTGTGTGTCAATCCACTAGCTGAATTTGAAAATCTCAGTCTAAGGGCATGTCTTCACTAGCAAAGTTAAAGTGTTTTAACGTGGCTGTGTAGTTGCAGCATAGCGCTGGGAGAGAGCTCTATTCATTCCTATTCATGGAGCAAGTCAAAGACAATCTAAATGGAAAGAGAAGCATTCCCATTCCTAATCAGGTGGGAAGAAAACCATGGATGGCAGGTGTCATAACTATAAAGGGAAGGGTAACAACCCTCCTGTATACAATACTATAAAATCTCTCCTGGCCAGAGGCACCAAAATCCTTTTACCTGTAAAGGGTTAAGAAGCTCAGGTAACCTGGTTGACACCTGACCCAAAGGACCAATAAGGGGACAAAATACTTTCAAATCTGGGGGGGAATGCTTTTGTTTGTGCTCTTTGTTTTGGTGGTGTTCGCTCTTGGGACTAAGAGGGGCCGGACATCAATCCATGTTCTCCGAATCTTTCTGAACAAGTCTCTCATATTTCAAACTTGTAAGTAACAGCCAGGCAAGGCGTGTTAGTTTTATCTTTTTTTCCTCAACTTGTAAATGTTCCTTTTGCTAGAGGGTTTACCTGTTTGCTGTAACTCTGAACCTCAGGCTAAAGGGGTTCCTCTGGGCTCTTTGAATCTGATTACCCTGTAAAGTTATTTCCATCCTGATTTTACGGAGATGAACTTTACCTTTTCCTTTAATAAAATTCTTCTTTTAAGAACCTGATTGATTTTTCATTGTTTTAAGATCCAAGGGTTTGGATCTGTGTTCACCAGGACTATTGGTGAGGGGATTACCAAGCCTCCCCAGGGAAAGGGGTGTAGAGGCTTGGGGGGATATTTCTCAAGCCTACCCAGGAAAAGGGGTGTAAGGGCTTGGGGGGATATTTTGGGGGAAGAGGAACTCCAAGTGGTCCTTTCCCTGTTTCTTGTTAAAGCACTTGGTGGTGGCAGAGTATTAAAATTTAACCTAAACTGGTAGAAATAAGCTTAGGGGGTCTTTCATGCGGGTCCCCCCATCTGTACCCTAAAGTTCAGAGTGGGGAAGGAACCCTGACAGCAGGTATTTACCAGAGATGGGTTTTATCAGGTAAAATCACGTTTTTTATTTTAAAAACTGCTTCATTACTGCACACCACATTACACTTAGTTTTAGTTACATATTCAAATTGTGGTTACATAAGGCAGTAGATTTGGAAATTAATTTAGGGTTGTACAAATAAGTAAAATGGCAGTAGGAATAATACTAATAAATGTAATATAATACTGAGCATCAATGTCTGTATACATTTGGTTTGGTATTTTCTCAAGGAAGTCGTGTGTGTCATGACTCATTTCAATATTATATAAATATTTCATACACTACAAAACTATTATCGAATTGCTAAATATTTTTCAGTAATTTTCATCAGGCTATTCTAATAAGCGTTTTATTTTTCCCAGTTTCAATGGGGTTTAAACCAGTATTTACCAGTGCCCTGTCCTAAACTAGTTTTTCCCGGGAAACTGTCAACCCTGGTGAAAAGGTCAGTTTCCTCCAGTCCATATTGGGATAATTTCCATTTATAATCCCCACTCTCCTTCCAAGGTCACAGTTAATAGAAAACTTTTTTTAACCAATACAAAAAGCAGCAGCCTTGCACAGGCGTGATCTCAAAGTTTAAAGGCAGAATTCATTTAGTGTTTTTCAATGTTTTCATAAAATATTGCATTAGTAAACCAAATATTACTACATTTAAAGATAGGCAAACTACTGATTTTATATGAAGAGGAGATCTTATTTTAAAATACTAAACAAATACAGTTTGGCTTCCTTAAAATAAGGGGAAAGACTGCCTATAGTCTTCTGGAGGATAAATAATTCAGTACATGAATGCCCAGGGCAGTACTGCAAACTAAAGTCTTACATTTATCCATATGGCAGGGACAATGCAGACAGTAATATGCTTCACATCACCACCCTGACAATGACTTCAACCCTGACCTAGAAAATAACCAACACTTTCTTCTAACTACAAGAGCTAATTCACTCTAAGCCCTTACTCACCCATGGTATAAAGGGCTATTGCTCACTTCACTTACGTGGGGTAGCATCTGCTAAATTCTAAACCTGAACTCACAGCATTTTTGGCCTCTGCTCACACTTGTTAATCCACTGACTAGAACAATTAAAGACTTATTCACATGAACTTATAAAGAAAGATCAGGACTAAGCAGAAATGGATCCATTTCTCAAAGGAGAACTGCTTAGAGTTTGTACATTCGTATTATCAAAGCTGTGAGGATCAACAAAAACCTAAGCCAGTGTTTCCTATTCATAAGAGCTTGTGAATCAACGGTAGCAGCAAGAACAGAGAGGGAATATAGTGACTGAATGAAGCCAGAAGGCTTCTAAACTGATAGATTGGGAAGAGCCATGCAGTATATGCTATTTCACCATATGGTGCAGGACAACAGAGCTCCTTTTAGGAGCTTAAAGGGTCATTACACCTTAAAAACCCTAACCCTAACCTCATTAGAAAGAATATCAGCAATTTATGTTTTAAAAATTTGGACGGGCGCATGACAAAGCAGAATAGTGTCACATACTGAGCCCAATATGGAAAACCTATAGGAGTTTGGTAAAGAGAAGAACCTGGTCTGGTTACTTATGAGGTTCAACATTTCCACCAAAGGTTAGCAAGCCCCATGACTCATCTGTCACTCTCGCTCAAATTAGCTGAACTGTATGCAAGTGTTCAACCATCCCCACTTTTGAGATTACTGGATAGCTTGCCTAAAATCTCTAGGAAGCCTCAAAGAACAGAAGAGGCAAGAAATAAGAGTAAACAGTGGGATTCTTGGTAATAGAAGCTCCTGATCTCACTGACTGAATTTCCTCTCTCATTCCCAAATTACTTATTTTAGTTATTAAAAAGAACTCAAACACAGACAAGCATCCTAAGGACTCATGCAAAGAGAAAAGAGTCTGAAGCCACTGTAACAGTCTTAATGGATCTCAATGATGGGAAATGAATCTTGAAAGCCATCAGATCAAAGCAAGATCTTTTGTGTGTAAGGACTGTTACTCTTGGAGCCACAGGATTTAACACCATCTTTAAAAAATATTTTGCTCAAACAAATGAAGCAGCAGTCTCTCATCAGTGAAGAGGTATGGATCTTTTTTGGGATTAGCATCCTACTAGAGCAGATTTGGAGATAGCTCACTCAGGCAGTGGAAGTTTCACAGACTGAAGTAACGTGGCTTGCCTTTTTCAGCAGATAATGTTTTGTACAGGGTTTCCTTTTCTATTAGCATTTAAGTGACTTTTTTTGTTTTGTAAGTTTGTAAAGATTAATTGTAAGTATTACAGGTTTGCACCACTCACAACTGGGTCACAAGTGAACAGTAAGGATGAACCCATGTTACCAGACTATAGACTTCAATAACCTGAGATTAAGATTACAACTATCTTAATTACATAAGGGGAGGTATTTGAAAAAACACTAATTTTCTCAAGAAATATGACAAAAGTCTGAAAATTCAAGGTGCTGCTAAAGTCAAACAGCATTAACTCTGACCTCAAGTATTAACAACTTTCCATCCTCATAACCCACTGCATATTACAATGTAAAATAGAGACATTTTAATAAGCCCATGGCTTGGTGTACTGTGTGCCTGTGACATCAAGTAATTTGAGTACATATGATTTCTCATTACCGTGTACCCATGGCACACAAGTTATATAATACTTGGCTCAGACCTAAGAGGTATGTTGTAGCCCCAGATACAGAAACTACATGCCCATGCTCAGTCTTGTAGTACAAGAACATATTTAAAAGCAGCATATATATTCGTCCCTGCAAATTTAAACCAATCTGTTTGAAATTTAAGTGAAATTAGAGATAAGGTAAAAGAATCAGGTTTATAATAAAACACTAATCTCAATCTTAACTAGGGAGAAAGCCAATCTCTCTCCTTAATCTCATCCAACAGGTTTGATAGCTGTAATGCTCATACATGTTAGCAGGACAACAGACAAGCTGCCTTTACTGCATTCTCACCAGCTAAATAAAATGAAGAAAAAAAGCAGCCAGTGAATATACAATTAGAATAACTACCATCTAACTATTTCCAAACATATAGGATTTGCTGCTGTGGGATCTAGTGGTATCTGTCAGGCATTTGCAAAGCAATCCATCACCATAGTATTTCAGTACCAAGGGACAGATATAATCTATATTGCAGTCCATCATGGAATACCTGAAATTCAACTAGTCCACACAGGAGAGAGGGGGAAATGCTCTTAAACAACAGAAAACTGTCACCTGGGAATGTTATAAAAAACACACTCCTGGAGCCAGAGAGTCCTTCAACTTTTGCCTCCTTTGAAAATTTTTTCCATAGTAATTAGAATTACCAATTTTTATTGAACCACCAGAATAAGGAACGCCCCAACCCTAAAAAAATATTTTGAAACCCATGAGAATATACATATGGTATAAGTAGTTTTTAAAATAGTGCAGATTCTTCACTTTACAGTAATGCTGAAAATGCAGCTTTTTCTAATTTACTTCAGTTATCCAATGGCTCTAAAGAAGTTAGATAACGTACATTGTTGTAGGCGTCAAAATGTAGAAGGGTGATCAGTAAGACCTAGGGGTCTCAAATTATCCTGTTACAACACTTACGTACGTAAACTACTGGTTTGCTTTTTATGATACAGTCAGACAAAAAATCCTATGTATTTTAAGCCTACATCTGAAAACCATAACACTGCCAAGCCTTAAAGGAAGCAAAATGAACTCAACACAGAAAAAGTATCCATCTTAGTACCCTTCTTTCCAATACATTTACAGAACAAAATGCCATTTTTTATTCCATGTGTAATTACAGTTAAAATAATCACCACCTATAGTAAGTAGTCCATCTGGTTTACCGAGGGAGCAAACGTTGGTGCAGTATGATCAACATGACTAGTCTACACTGAGCCTAGAGAAACATTTGCCTGCTCTACTGAACAGCATAAGGGTGCTACAAAACAAAACTCTCGAGAGGAGGGAAATTATACAAGACTCTGTACACTTTATTTTATATTCTATTTATGTTCTAAGCAGTTACCTTTTATCCTATTTTCAAATTATACAAAGCTGCTTCAAAACTGAAAAGTATAATCTAACTAGGTTCTCTGCCACACATGCACAAAGACCAACACCATAACATCACAGCAAATTTGTATTTTCTTCTCACCAACGCTCCCACCCACAAGACCCAACATAGGGACAACCTGTCAGAGTTAAAATACAAGACATTGTCATTACAATATTACGAAAATAGAAATAGTTCCTGAGATTCACAACTGGACATTTCTAACTTCACTGCCACCAAAAAACTCAACTCCCCTTGGAGATAGGAAAAATTCAGTTAATCATTTGGATCACATTTAGATAATAAGATGGAGATGGGAACAACCATTTAGATTTACAAAAAAATAAACAGCTTCAGAATAGAACAAAAGCACGTGAGCAAATTGTAGAACAGAAAAAACCTACAGAGTAACAAACATGCCAAGGAAGCCAGTATTTAAATTCCTAGACCTCCTACAACACTCACCACTAAGAGTAATCAGCATCTGTGTGGCCCCAAATAGGTAGTTCCACAGAACCTGCCACACAAAAATACAGATTGCTCTATAGAAAGATCTGCCACTGACTGAACCCTTCCCACAGAACAAAGCAGGTCATACCACTTCAACACTGATGTTTCATTAGCATATCAAACAATATGCTTAAGAATTTCTCTATTCAGATATAGAGAGGGAGTCAAACATGGATCATATTTCACTTTCTGTATAGTAATTATACATTTATACTGTCACCCACCATGACCATTCAAGAGTCTCCCTGTACACCTTTTATTTGGTGACTCCTCTATCACTTGAAAGGGACAGAATCAACTTATTATTAAATTAACTAATGACAAAAAATTCTAGTTCCTGAGAGAACACACTTTAAATACCATGACACATTTTAAAAACGTTTTTAAATGCACAAGGGTTGTCCTCTAAGGGTCCCCCCCCCCCGAAAAGGAAGAACATGGGAAACAGTGAACGTGACTATATACAAAAGTGTGTAAAACCGACTAAACAGCTTAGAAAAACAGAGAAAAATATGTAACCAACAACCTTCCTTCAGTTAGATGTTTCAAGTAATTATAGCAGTTACTAAATATTCAGATAAATATGATTTTCAAGTTGACAGTGTCTCTTTAACATCTTTGTCTAACTGACAAAATGATCCTGTCTATGCCCAGTTTCTGGAGTCATCTCAGAAGATGAATTTTGCTTAAGGATACTGTTTGGGATCCGTTTTCGCTGTCTATAGGGCCAGGTTCCTGGTGGTAAGTGAGCACTTTTTGTACAAAACCACAGAAGGGGGGAGGGGAGCGCTTTCCTGTAACTAGATATCAAAACAGATCTACAACCTTAGAGTAGAAGCCAATCTGTAAACACACCAGCTCTTGTGTCTCAATGAACAGGGTGATTTTCAATCCACACACACCCCTCACAAGACAGCTGCTCTCTCTGGGAAAGGGCAGAGGGCATTGGAGGGCTCAGCTCCTCCAGGCTTCTTGGAGGGGGAAGAGACACGATTTGCCTTTATAAACATGCAATCAATCTCGTGAACTAAGGGGGTGGGGGTGTAAATTCTGGACTGGAGAAGTGCAGCTGTTTTTTGCTAAGGGGCAAGGGTGGAGTTCAACCCCTTCCCCCAGTGCACAAAGGCTTTTCCAAGGAGAAAAATATTGAGCAATTTAGAGATTAAACGGGAAAAAAAATAAATGCAGATCAGCGAGCCTGGCTGGCTTCAGGCAGATCAGCTTCCCCCTCTGCACGCACACAGCTAACGCCCACCCAGGGATGATGAAATGGGAAACGGAAATTACCATTTCAGACAACTTTTCATATTGTTCCTTCTAGCAAGTGCTGCTAAGCCTTCCCCCACGCACGCGCCCCTCCCCCCACCGAGGGGCTGCCCCTTCTCCCCCCACGCACGCGCCCCTCTCCCCCCACCGAGGGGCTGCCCCTTCGCCCCCCACGCACGCGCTCCTTCCCCCACACACCCCGGGGCTGCCCCTTCTCCCCCCCACCCACGCGCCCCTCCCCCCACCGAGGGGCTGCCCCTTCGCCCCCCCACGCACGCGCTCCTTCCCCCCACCGAGGGGCTGCCCCTCCCCCCACCGAGGGGCTGCCCCTTCGCCCCCCCACGCACGCGCCCCTCCCCCCACCAAGGGGCTGCCCCTTCGCCCCCCCACGCCCCCGCCCCTCCCCCCACGGTGGGGCTGGCCCTTCGCCCCCCCACGCCCGCGCCCCCCCCCCCCACCGAGGGGCTGCCCCTTCGCCCCCCCACGCCCGCGCCCCGCCCCCACCGAGGAGTGCCCCTGACCCCCCCACGCACGCGCTCCTTCCCCCACCGAGGGGCTGCCCCTTCGCCCCCCCACGCCCGCGCCCCTCCCCCCCGCCGAGGAGTGCCCCTTCGCCCCCCCGGAACTCTTACCGCTCCCCACCCCAGGGTCCTTCTCTCCCACCCCGGCTGCTCCCCGACCTCAGCCCCCATGAACCCCCGTCCCGGCTCCCCCGCTCCTCACCCGAGGTCGGTGCTGGGCGCGCAGGGCTCGGCCCCGCCTCACACGCCGTCCCCCAGCTGCAGCCTCCCGGGCGAGCGAGGCCTCCGGCTCCTCCAGCCCCGCCGCATAGAGGAGGCGGCGGGCGGGGAAGGGGGGCTCGGGACCCGCCCGGCGGCGGCCCCGGCGCGGGAAGCGCAGGCGGCTGGGAGCGGCGGCTCGGTCGGGACCCGGCGGTCGCGGCCCGCTCTAGTGCTCGGGGCTGCGGCTGTCGCGGCGGCGCCTCCTCGCCCTGCGCTCCATGGCCCGCCAAGCTCCTTCCCCCCTCGGCGGCTCCGGCCCCCGGCAAGCCAGCCTCGCTCCCACCCGCCGCTGAGACGCGCCTGCCCATTGGTCCGCCGCACCGCGCCGCCCCATTGGCTGGCTCCGGCAGGGAAAGTCCCGCACGCGGTGACACAGACACGCTGCGCGCGGCGTAAACGGAAGAAACCGTCCCATTAGCGCGGCGGCGCGAGGCGGAACCTGTTGTTATGCGCGGTGACGGCAGCGGCGGGCAAATCGGATTGGTTCATTTAGCGTGACGTCTATGCATCCGATTGGCTACCTCTGGAGAATCACGTGAACGGCCATTTCCGGGGCTGGGCTTCCTCTCTTCTGCTCCGCCCGGGGCAGGGCGGCCTATAAGCGCCGGGCCCCGCCGCAGAGCGGCTCCCGCTCTCCGGTGTCGTGGCTGGGTCTCCGCTCGCTCAGGGGAGGGGCTCCCGGGCCCCTGCTGCTCTGGGGCTGCCCAGGTCATGCCTGGGACCAGGCCCGGGCTGGGCGGAGGGAGGACAAGCAGCGGGGCGGAGGCAGCCGCCCGTCGGGAAAGGGCTGGGGCCGAGCAGAGCTCCCCGCGGAGAACCGGGCGCAGCCGCGGAGAGCAGGTCCAGAGCCCCGTGGGGACCAGCACAGGCCAGAGCTGGCGGACACCTGCTGCGTCAGAGCTCGTGCGGGGTCGGCTAGGAATAACCAGCCTGGGAAGGAGCAGGTGAGCCCAGTACAAAAGGGCTGATGCTGGAGGCAGGATCCTGGGAGGGGCAGGTGGGTGGCCTGGGTGAGTGCAACGCTGCGAAGCTGTCTTGCAACAGGCCTGAGAGAAGGACTGCAGGCAGCCAAGACCAGAACAAGGGGTCACTCCTGGAAGTACGGGGGGGGAGGGATAGTTCAGTGGTTTGAGCATTGTCCTGCTAAACCCAGGGTTGTGCGTTCAATCCTTGAGGGGGCCATTAGGGATCTGGGGCAAAAATCAGTACTTGGTCCTGCTAGTGATGAAGGCAGGGGGCTGGACTCAATGGCCTTTCGAGGTCCCTTCCAATACAAGGAGATAGCTATATCTCCAATTTTAAAAAAATTAAATTTTAAGTACATTCACTGGGCAGGGGTAGGACAGGCCTGGCTGAGTGAAATGCTGCAGGGAGTTAC